>NC_066323.1:9701662-10362773 GCF_022539315.1 Serinus canaria | reverse complement strand
ATTCCTCTCTCAAGCACTGCTGAGGTTTCTTTTTCAATTCAGTTCAAAATAGGAGCAGTACTTTTTCTCTCCTAATATCTGCTCATATTTTAGACAAATCCAGTTGAAATGACTTGTGATTACCTTTCAAGGGCCAGATTGTTGTGTTATGTTATGCTATGGACAAATCCCTACATCGCTCAACATTTTAAATGATACTGAAAAAGAAATCTTAGCAGAGGGAAAAGTCCAAATATTCTCCCAAGAAAATTTGGCTAGCAGATTTAAAGTACAAAAGTTTCCATAGCCAAAACATTCACATCTGGATGCTTTTAACTCAGTCAGCTCAGCCAGACACCCACTTGTATCTGGATGTTGTGCAATTCCAGCATGAAACTCAAACTCATACTATGAATCCAGAAGCAGCAGCTTAACACTCTGCCCTCACACCCCTTCTTTTAAATCTTTGGTCCTAGAGAACTTCTTCCAGCTCTAGGGTTTGGAATAACTTGTTTTCAGACCAAAGCTGTCTTCTCCAAACCAAGTCCTGTATCCTGGCTGAGTTAGCTGGAGATAAATCAGCATAAAACTAAAATAGCACAATGGAAAGTCAGGCTTACTGTTAAATCATGCTTCTATTTTTACCTGGCAAAGCACTTAAGCATGTGGCTGAGATGCACAGAACTTAAGCATATGCTTAAAGTTAGTCCTCTGTTTACATGTAATTTTAACTCGGGGCTTATAAATCAACTGGTGTTGTGAATCTGGCTGAAATATTGTGATTTTTAAAAGAAAACACACAGTGCTGATCTCTGAATATAAAAAGGGATCTATAGGGTCAGGATGCAAAAACTTGTACATCAAGGAGGAAAAGCTGAGTTTTGGCAGCTGGGCCAAAAGCTCACACAAACCTACAGAAAGGAAAAGGAATATTTCCAAGTGAACTGTGAGACAACACAAAGCAGGAAACAAATTTTAGAGTTGAGCATGTTCAACCTTAGTAGAATAGGGATACAAGCATGGTGGTGCAGGTAAAGCCAAGCCTTATCTGGCCCAGCAGTTTACCTGCAGCTCTGTCCAAAAACAGACACATGACGCAGGCTGTGCACAGAATGGTCACAGTCCTCCAGCTTTTGCCATTGGCAATTTAGGGACTTGAAGCCATCTCCAAGTCCACAGAGGCCCTTGTGCTTAGTAGTCCCTGGTGAATGGAGCCTACAGAATTTTGAGTTATCCTCTCTTAAATTTATTTCATTTTGCAATTTCCAGTATCTGTCACCACTTCCACAATAAAATAATGAAAAAGTACTCCTTTTATTCAATGCCACTCTCCATCCAGTTTCTTTAGTAGCCTTAGTTCTTATGTTGCAGGGAGAAAGGAAAGGTCAGTTCCCATTCACCTCCTCCATATCATTCACAATTATATGAGCCTCTGTCAAATGCTTCTCCAGTTTTTAAGGCTGAGAAGCATTGCTTTATTTAGACTTCTCAATTAAAAAAAAGGCATGTTTCATATTTCTAGCTACTCTTACTGCTATTTTCTATACTTTCTACTTCTAATACATCTTTTTTGAAATTGAGTGAACAGTCCTTCATGCAGCCTCCAAGATGCAGGAACACTATGAGAAGATCCCCATCTTTGTCTCTCTCCTCTAGGTACTGCAGTGCCATATGGTTTTTATTTTGCTGTTAATTATTGAAAAAAACTCCAAAAAACATTTAAAGGACTTCTAGTACTTGTCTGACATTTCAGGAAAGTGAGCAGCTACGACTTTATTAATCATTTTCCTGAGTATAAAAACCACAGAAAACATAGCAACCTAGATGCAAGAATGGTCAGGATTATTTTCTCCTGTGTTATGTATGTATACTAACATTGACTTTTGTCTACCACAGTATTGCTCAGACTCTCAGGATTCTTGAGAAAAGGACCATAAATGTTTAGTTATCACTGTGACAATGAATTTTTTTTTTTTTGCCTGAATGATTTTCCTGCTCTCCCTACTGATTCTTTTTTCAGGTACAGCTGTTGAAAGACATGGTTTCCCCTGCTCCAGAAACTCTACAAGGACTGCCCTCCCCTCCTTGCCCCCAAAGGATCACTAAAAAGAACATGAACATTTTCTAGTGTGAAAATTGGCTAGTTACAGCTTTTTCTTCATACCTTGCTGAGACTTTTTCAAAATCCATTTAAAACCCCAAACACACTATATTAAGTGTCACATGCTTTTCCAGATGCTTATTGATTCCTTTGAAGCCCTCCAGGGTTTGCAATGCATGCCTTTAATTTCCATAGGTCATGTTAGCACACCCACAATATATTGTATTTAGCTATGCTGCCACTAAAGCTGTTTTAATTTCCTTTCAATTTTCGTGGTAGACAAGCCAGACTGGAGACACCTGCAGGTTTTTTCATCCCTGCTGGAACACTTTTTAGGATTGGTGTCCCATTAGTTACCTCTGCTGGGTAAGGTAACTGAGGCTGACCCAACCCAAGAGTTTCACACCAGAGCAATTAGAACATTTGAGTGAATATCATTTGTCCTGGTGATTTGCTACTTAATTTCATTCATGCCTGTTTAAAAAGCTTTTTCTGGTAACAATTCAATTCAGGACCATCCCTTGGGCTCAACCTTTGGAGGACTTTCCTGTCAGCTGTGCAGGCAGTGCCTCTGCTCTCGGTGGGTTTGCTAAGCTGCACTGCTCCTTTCACACTTGGACCCCCCAGATTGTCAGTTCCTGTTATATTTGATGGAAATGTTCTACCATTTACTATGGGTTTTATGAGTCACCCCTCCAATCATTTTAGTTGTGTTGCAGTGGGTTTACATTTAACTTGTAAGAAATTATATTAGTCTCTGATTTCTTTGTTTAGGCATGATTTCCAATTTTTAGAGGACATCTTTGTGTATTGTCCCCTTCCTGCACTGTTTTACTGCACTAAATTTTTGGGGGGTTAGGTGAATTTTGGGAACTGGTATGTTTTCTCCACTATACAGTCATGGTACTTACATTCTACATTAAGTACTCATTAGTGCTATTAAAATGAAATTTCTTAATATTAAAATGCTTTTGAAATAAAAACAGTCTTGGTTTTTGGTTTTTCTTTATGTCATTATTCCTACTAAAGTAATGAAACTGACCATGAATGGTCACTATTGCCAAGCCATTCTTTCAGTGCAACAGCTATAATTTAGACACGGTCTTAGTCAAAAATTACTTTTCTCTTTTATTGGTCTGTTTAGAAATGTAAATTAAATTTGCCCTTTATGTCCTAAGTAAGATAAATATTCTCGTTTATTTTCTTGCATACTCTCCATTGCCTCTGATCTTTTTAAAGTATTTCATAGATATTTTCACTGCCATGGTCAGCTGTTTAAAAGGATAGCTTTATTATAATGCTTTTCTTGATTTGGTGTGGCAACATCCAACTCATAGAGTGTGGGTGGCAAATGATGATACAGATAATTGATTTATCTTATTGGATTCTGGTTTCCAACCAACTGTGAGTCACTTCTCCAATGGCAAAATCTAATCCTGTTATTTCCACATCATGAGTATCCTGGTAGTGCAGTGCTGGTACTGATCTGCTTCATTCAGCATGATTTCTTTGAGGCCAGTACAGTGAAATTCACCCATCCTCACCTGATATGGATTTAGTATTTCTAGGAAAGCACAGACACTTTTGGTCTTGGTCTGCATGTGCCTGGTTTAACCAGGCATTTTCTTAGACTCCTGGATTATTTGAACATTATTGGTGGCTATTCTGTCCTGCCATGAAGGCACAGAAGGAAATTTGCCATCAGGATGACTGTGTTCTTCACCAGGACCTCATCTCAAATAATTTGGAAGACAGTGTTTGTTTTCATCCGCAGTGTCACCAACCTGGCTGGCCCCATTTCAGAAGATATCATCCATTCTTGAGCATTTCTCCTGTTTCTAAGATGTCTCTCCTCTTTCTTCCCACACCACTTCCTTAGACACACAATGGGTCTATCATTGCCTGGAACATTTCTTAATGCTGTAACAGAGCTCCTGTTTTTACCATCCTCTCCTATAACAATGTTTTGCTTTGCTTTCTTTCTGGACCTCTCCCTTGAATTTCTTGGTGCTCACACAACCAGGACCAGACATGATACACAAGGGTCACCAGCTCCTCTCCAGCACCGTCTCAAAGGCTGCTCAGACACCGCAAGATACAAAGGCCCCAGAGCTCAGGCAAACCACTATGTGTGTTCCCTCCTGCCCTTGTATTCCCAGTTATCCATCCCACACTGCACCACAGCCTGCCTGCTCCTCCTCAGCAGGGCTGTGGCTCTTCCAGTGTGTGTCTGACTTAAGTGGATCCACAAAGCTGCCTTCTGGCAAGAGAGAGGGGTCACATGGACAGTATCTTTTGCACACATGTTTACTCATTCAGCCTGAAACATGATTTTACTGTTTGCCTCATTGTCTCCTAATTCAAGCACAAAGCAAGTCAAGCCAATTCTCCCAACCAAATCTCTTCTACATGTTCATCGTACATTCAGCACCCAGAAAACAAAGCTGCTTTCACCACACACCTAAAACTAGCACAAAAAACAGGTAAACATGAGTTTTCCAGAGAAAAATCTTGATGCTTATACTTCCTATCACCACAGCCCTCACTTTCCTGTGCTCAGGGAATTTTTCTTCTATTTAGAAGCCAACCTTCTGGAGAACACAATTTTTTTTTTGCAATATTTTTATTTTCTAAAGACTGACCCTGTGTTTAATTTGCAGAAAACACGTGGTACAGAACAGATCAGGGAGTTTGGCACAGAGGCAGGAGGTACTTTCAACCCTTGGTCAATTAAACAAGAAATGTAAAACCTGGCAAGTATTGCATTTAATCCTCTTTGCACCCCTTAGCCTCCTGCCAAGGATGAAAAGTACTTCTCTTCTTAAAAAGAATAAAAGATTTCAGAACACATCATCAACTCCTCCCTTCAGCCCTCAATACTGACAGTGTTATCTCCACACACAAAGCTTCCCCCCCTTCCTCCAGCTTGGCAACAAAACCCAAGCTCAATGAATATTTTATATGTGTGTGGTTAATGGAGCATTCTGGCTCCAGTCCATTAGGAACTTTACACAACGGTGTATTAACTGCTTCTCAATGTAACATTTTGAGTCTGTCCAAAGGGGACGTGTGTTTGCCAGTTGAGCCAACACACTATTATTGTCCTGTCAGCCTAGTTCCTGTCTTTGGTTGAAGAGCAGAGTCCCCCTGCCACAGCAATTTGCCACCATTGTGCTCCCAGCAGCAACCTGAGATCAGCTTGGCTCCAAGCTCTATTTTCCCCTCTGTATTTTAAGGTCTGTGTCTCATGTGGGGTGGGGAATGCCTGCAGTCTTTCCCCTTCAAAGATATACACAGGGATAAGCAATCACATCACAGGTTAGCATAAGGGTAAGTATAAAGCTGTAGAGATCTTTAATTTAATGGAAACCAGACACCCATATTTTTCATCAGCTCTGAAATCGGTAGCCTTAAAATCCACCTGATTGAAAAAAATTGATAGCAGAATGACAACATTTGACAAAGTAGTTATTACCTTATCACTTAAAAAACCTCCTCTGTTCCTCTGGGCCACCACAGACAGAGCACCATCTCCATCAAAACCAAAATCAGCACAAAGACATCTCAACAGTCAGATGGGCACAAGTCACTCCCCTTAAAACAAGTGACTGTAATTCTACCCTGCTCATAGACAATATCCATGGTAAATGGTAAAAAGAAGCAGGTGCTGGATTTCTCAGATGAAGAGCCCTGTGAGAGTTTGGGGTTCAGGTCTGAATGTTCCCTAAGCCTCCCAGAGAGTTTGTGGAGCACATGGGAGCTTCCAAAGTGTGAATCATTCCAACCTAAGGCAGATGTCTAGAGTGGGTAGGGTGAATGGCATGGGCTGTTTATCACTCCTCACTGAGCAAAGAGGGAGTCTAGATGACAATCTTAAACTTTATGTCTAAGTTTTGGATAAAATCAGGTGAGATGATTCTCAGCCCCAAGGTTTGCAGACTCATTACCAGGTGAGCCACAGACCCTGACAGACTCAGGGCAGAAAACAACAAGATAAAGAAAAGTGCTGATGTGGAAGGACTGATCTCATTCCTTCCTGCCTGAAAGCAAAAAGAGCTGATGTTTCAGAAGGCAAAGCCCATTCTTTGCTCTCACATCATTGCTGAAACACAGTGGAAGAAAGGGCACACCATTGCTGGACTTGCCAGGATGCTGCAGTGCCTTCTCTAACATCTGTATGAGGCACTCACCAGCCACAAGGGGCTTGGGAATTGCAGGCCAGGAAGGAAGGCTCAGAGGAGCCAGGGATGGACAGCTGGCCAAAATATAGATGAAGGGAAGGCTTTCAATGGGTAGGGATCACCTCTAGACAAAAGGTTCCTCCTCAGCCAGCAGTGCCTGCCCACCCATGACTTACCCAGAATGGGCACTGGTGGAAGGGTCTGGAGCTGAAAGATGTGGGGAAGGGTCACCAAGACACAGAGTTAAGGGAACCTTTGAAGGACTTTCCCATTGCTAGGATTTGGAAGAAAAAGCAAGGGTTTCCCCAAGCACACTGACAGGATCACCATGTCTCCTGTCACTCTTGAGAAAGGACAGGCACAGCACAAATACAATCAACAGCCATAAATCTCACTGAGCAGAAGCTCAGCTGCTCTGAACACAGCTCTGAAGTCAGGTTGTTTCTCTCTCCCAGAGGCACAGGCAGCAAATCAGTCATCCTACCAGTAGATAATCCAGTTACCAGCCCTCCCTCTTCTCCCTCCCAGATCCCTCAGCTCTCCCCCCACGCCCCTTAGCGCCATCATCAATGGAAAGTTTTAGAGAATTAGCTGAAAACAACTAAAGTGCCTAATTGACTGAAGAAGGGAAATGGCAACTTCCATCATCTCAAAAAGCTGCACCTTTCTCCTACTCATCTCAAAGCTGAATAAAGGAATTAAAAACACAGCCTGGGGCAGCAAGCAGAGATTTACAAGAAGCAGACATTAATTCTAACTCTAAAGGCTGGGCGTGTGCATGAGCCAGGAGGAGCAAACAGAGAAAGGGAGCAGAAATATACAGCCTTTGCATTTAAAGAGGAGGAAGGAGAAGGAAAAAAAAAGAAAAATGAAAAAAAAAAAATCAACAGCCTTTAAGCCCTTCCTAATAAAACAAAGATGATCCTGGCAACATGAAATGCTACCCTACTTTGTTTATTTATCGACACAAAGAAAGAAGCAAGTTGGCACCTCAGAGGGTATTAAATCCTGGTTTTTTGCTGACTGAATGACCTCAGCTGAAATATTTTCCATGACAAGAGCCCAGAAGACGCTGGCAGAGTGTCAGACAATAAGATTTTCAGAGTGTATTTACATTCTATCCATGGCCCCAGGCTGTTCCAAACCCATAGGCAGGTGCTGCCTTTATCTGTTCTTTGCTCACCTGGCTCCCTAGCAAAATGTTCTGAGACCTGTGGCTCAACTGCCTTAACTGTTTGTTGCCTGGTGCTCAGAAAGCTTCAGAGACATCTGGAATCCTGGCAAACAGAGATGGAGACACTGTTTGCCCCTCAAAGCTGACCACTGAGTGGTGTGTATGGCACTCTTGCCAAAAAGCAGAGGGAAAACAGCGGTGATGCAATGGTAAAAGACAGCTAAAAAACAGATTAATTCATCTGAGAAAAGTGATGCTTTTTAAAAAAGGAAGGGAGAAGGTGGTTCTTTGAAGAATGCATTGCATTTTCTATGACTTGGGATCTTTAAACTAAGTCTGGGTAGCTCTCTAGGAAGCAAAGGTCAAGATCCTGAAGAGGATCAGAGGTGGGGATCAGAATTTTACAATTTCTTGCCTTGAAGTCTGTGCAGGACAATATTCTGCTGTCAAGCAGAGGACAGCCAGCAACACACATCCGTAAAGCAGTGGACAAAAGGGAGAGAAGCAGGCTAAGCCACAAAGACGCACAGTGTTCTGCATTTCAACTCCGCGGCACAAACTCTCCACATTGCAGGCTTCCAGCTGCATTGTCCCCTAGACCAGCTCTTGATCTGGTCTTCAGCAAAACAATCTGTTCCATCCCTGCAGTGGCAACAGCCTCCACTTTGCTCAGTTTAATTTGGCTTCTCATGCACAGCTCCTCTCTCTTGAGTAATAAGCCTCCAGGAGATGCTGAGAGAGGCGACGCCCTTCATACCGCCCAACCAGGAAGAATGATAATTGCACTTCTAACAGCACCTTCTACAAGGCAGCCACCAAAGCAGAGGAAATATGAATTAAACAGGATAAAAAGGAGGGGCTTTACCCTTTACCTAATAAGGTATTATTCATGCTTTTGGAAAGCTTTCTTGAAGAGAGATGAAAACAGACATAATGGGTATTCATAAGCAAGTGCCTCTGGAAAAGGAAAGGCCTGCCTGCCATCTCACCCCATTGTCATGCTGGACTCACCTTCCACATTCCCAGCCTTCAGCTCCCTCTCCCTTTCCTACCTCTTTGCCATATGTCCTTGTTTAACCTGTTCTGTACCCAAGGCAGCTCCCCCTTGCCCTCATGCACGGCTCAGGTCTGACCCACTCACACACATCTTCACACCAGTTCCTCCAGGCTCATCACCCTCACCCAACCAAGGAAATTTCTTTTTCCCTTTCTCCTATTCCTGTCCTCCCTGCAAAGTTGTTCAGCTCAAATTCATTCGAGGCCTACTGTGTGTAAATCATTTCCCCTTTCACACCTTTCCTCCAGCCCACCAGGTCACTCATGCCACCCCACACCTGAAAGGATCCAGGCATCTGCAAACTGTGCTTGTAACTCTATTTCTGTATTTATCTGGCCTCACTTTTCACCCAGGAAACAAAAATGCGACCTTACCCTCCAAAATATTTATCACAATAAACTTCCACTCACGAGCCCAAAACAATGGTGAGTTTTAAACATCTTACAAAGTAAATTACCCACAGCTCACTTGCATAAGTTGTCACTGTCCTTTTCAACCCTGTCCAGCTGGTCACCACAGTGTGTGAGCACCTTGTAGCCTCGGCCATTTCTGAAGCTGTTCTGTGCAAGCTAGGCAGGACTTGCAATGGTGGGAAGTGCAGCTCCAGGCACAAAACCTGCAGAACAAAAAATGAACCCTGATCATACGTTGTAAGGATTTTGGGTGCATGGCAAATGGATTCCTAGAGGAATTTTCAAAGGATCCTAATAAAGTTAGACATATCACTCCCATCAA
This sequence comes from Serinus canaria, assembly GCF_022539315.1. NCBI lineage: Eukaryota > Metazoa > Chordata > Aves > Passeriformes > Fringillidae > Serinus > Serinus canaria. The sequence continues at coordinate 10,353,546 of NC_066323.1, read as the reverse complement.
AGTCACAGCAATTTGGGTATCCAATGAGCTAAGGCCCTTTGAAAGCTCTGTAGGCATCTTCAGGCACTAAAATGCCTTTGGAAACTGCATGGAAGGCACAGAAACTGCAGCTGGGTGTTAAATGTTGAACCAGGTCTGTGGGCAGCCCTTTGGTGCCAGTCCTAGGGTAAGATCATACATACACATGCACTAAGACCACCACACAAGTAGATGTACAGAGAACTTTTCAAAGCTGTCCCTTTCCTGGCTCTACATTCCCAACCATCATTAAAAGCCATCATTTGTTAAAAAACAAACCACAACAATCAAACAAATGAACAAAAATCCTCCAACATCCAATCAATCAATCAACTGCAGAGCTCCTGGGATGAAATAAATAAGCTATGAAGAGCTCCTCTCAGCTGGAACAGCAAGGATAAAAATAGAGGAAAACAGAAGACTAACCAGGTACTGCACATGGTACCTGCCACCTTCCATTCTCAGCAGGAGCTCTGAGTAATGCCTGCACTCAGTGCTGCTGCCACTGTCCAGCCCAAGGACATCTTTTAAACAATGTCTCACTGATAATCCTGTAAGGATTTTCAGCTCTGTCCTGCGCAGCATTTTAATTACTCACACTGTTTCATGAGCTCAATCACTTACAGAGGGTATTTTCATCCCACTAATTGTAGGTTTCCCAGAGGACTCAGCACAGTATTTCATGTCCTCAGTACTATTAAATGCAGTAGGAAAGTATCCAGACTTCCAGAAGTCAAATTTTTTCATGCATACATATGTTTCAAGAGAGAAAGACAGAAAATCAGGTAAAGGAAAACTTCTAGGCATTAAACAAAAGAGAAGTTTCAGCTGACAACTTTCAAGGAAAAAATCCAATGGACAATATTTCAAATAATGCTACAATAGAGTCATTGAAGTCAGCAGCTGGTCTGGAACCTGAAATCTCTAATGCTAATGGCATGCAGGTGTCCCCCTGTGCTGGGAAAAGCAATTTCACTAGTTACTAGGTAAAGGTTATATCTGTATTTGTCACCCTGAACAGGCAAACCATGAGAGTCAGAGACCCACAGCTTCCAAATGCAGCAGCTAGAGACATGTGTTTTTAAGGAAGGAAAGTATGGAGGTTTCCAAGCATATCTGTAGAGCAAATCTGAAAGGTAATAATTGTATGCTCCTGCATTCCCTGGAGTGATGGTAGAGTCAGCCCTTACCCCCATGCCAAGGAAATTTAGACACAGCCCAAGGAGGAAACTGCGATTCTAGTGGAAAAAGGGCTGAGATCTGCCAAGTGCCTGGAGCTCACCACACTGGGAGGGGTATGGAGATACAGCAGGTGGGGGATCTATAGCCCGAAGGAGAATCCCTTTTCTAGCCCCTTCCTATTGGGTACAAAGTGCTCTAAAGGGAAGATAACATTCAGCCTTGTGTTCCATGATCCTGTAATGGTGGAATAGGCTCACAAGTGATGCCCCAGAGATGAAGGCACTTGTACATGAGCTGGGTAGTGACAACCCTCAGTGAAGATGCTCTTAGTTGTATGAAAGTCAGGTTTGGCACTCTGGCTCATAACAGGAGGTGTGAGTTGATCAGCAATAAATTATTGGACAGCTGTACCTTAACTGTGACCTTGAGTCTTCTCATCAAAAGAAATCTCCACAACGGTGATCTCTGGACTGTTGTGGTATGCAGATCCTGAGAGGCAAGTCTGGTTTACTCTGGCTCTTAGCAATCGAGAATCTGTGTCACAAAACACATTATCACAGTTGGTATTAACCAGTAAGCATCTTCCTAGCTATCTCTGCAAAAATACCTAGGTGAAATAGTCCCAACAAGCCAGAAGACCCCTACCTGCATAAGAAGTGTCCATGCTGATGAGAACTGGCTATTCATGACATGAGAACATGCATCAGTTCTTCCAGTGCTGAAGAAGAGACATCCTCCAGCAGCTCCTTTTGTTGCTCCTTATAAGTGTTTTTTGATGACAATTAAAGGTGCTGGATCTTAGCATTAGGTGGGAATAAAACTCAATGGCGTTCCACCAACTAGAAACAAAATTAAGAACGAGGCAATGCATTGGGAATTCCTTTTGACTTCAGGTGTGTTTCCACTCAAAAAGGTGACATGGATTGCAAGGAAGGACCTCCTAAACCAATTACCTCAATATTGACCTGTGGGTCCTGTCCTGACAGCAATTGTATCCTGTGAGAATTCACTTTCACTACGCACAATCCTGCACCTTGGAACTCTCACCTGGCACATCTGACTGGGGTGGACCTCAGAATATTCCAAAAATGGAGCTTTTACATCGCCCGCAGGGGTACAAAGCACAGTGAAAATGGTGTGACTCAGCTACTCTCTGGAACATGTAATCAGGATATTAAACTAGATTGTCGTTTTATAGGTTACCTTATTTTTAATTGGGAAAAAAAGAAAAAAAAGAAGAAAACGCAGAAGCCAACCAACCTACATATTTGGCCTTCGGATGATTTTTTTTGTTTTACGTGACAGCTTTTTCCTCTATTTAAAAATTTGCATAAATACTGTCAAGACGGGACATGCATGGTAAAGAATATGCAAAATCTTGAGCTAAGCCCAGCTACCTCTCCCACTGTGCTGTGCCAGGACAGAGCAGTGGGGCTAATACTGGGAGCACCCCTCCTTCTGCATGTCACTAGGTCAGGGACATGGTCCTGCTGGCACACAGCCCTCTAGAGAGTCGTCTTTTCTTGACAGACCTTACACAGAGAGCCTAGTTTGGGTTCACTCTGCCCTTTTCCTGGTGGTGAAGGGGGATTTGCTTATTTTCCTGTGGAAATTGAGCATGAGATGCTTCAATGTGACCTCCCCTGCCAAGAGGGGAGAGCAGGCAGGGAAAGCATGGCAGGGAAAGCCAAGGATGCTGGAAGGAACATGAGGTTGTGTTTACCCACACAAGGGCACCCCTGCATGATTTCATGCAGAATTAATTCAGCTCGTGCAAACTCCCGTGCAGACACTTACTTGTGGTTCAGGGAGATTTATCTCTGCTAACAGGATTAGGAAATGTTTAAGCTAAACCAAAAGAGAAGAATGCACACAAGCACATTCACAGCTTAGAAAACAAACAAATACTGAGCAAATCTGCCTTTAGACATGGCCAAAGCAACCAGAGCTCCCTTCCCAGCAGTCCTCGGCACACAGAGCATGTTATCTAATGCCATCCTCTTTGCTGCTTTTCCTGCTGCACCCCTAGCTTACCACCCACTCAGAACAGAAAATTGCAGCACTTTACACCTACATGGTGTTAAATAACTTACCTCACTTTAGAATTTGGCCCAAGTAGCCACATTGGAATATTAAGAGATGTGCAAAACAGCTAAGAATTTTTTTTTTTTGTCCCTCTGAGAGGGCAGTGGGCAGCAGAGTGTGCCTGTGCTGTGAGAGCCTGGCACTGTGCTGCAGTGGGAAGAGACAAAGGCAAAACAGAGGCACTAGCTGCTACATTCAGTACAAGAAGGCCATTACTCAGGTATCACCAACTATCAACAGGTATCTGCCCAAATCCCTACTGGTGGGAAAACACTTCAATTTAAACAGTGCCTTTACAGTGAGGACACTTGCACAGGTTAATTGAGAGGGCATTTGCTGCCTGCCCCAGAAGTACTGCAGCCATCTCTCCTGAGCTCTGCAGCAGTTCAGCTGGAGGTACCATGCAACCCAGCAGGGAAAGCAAAGTTTACTGAATCCTCCTGGAAGGGCATGGGTGGATCTCCATCTGCAGGGTGTGGTTCCTTTGAGATGGAATTTGGTTGGGACTTTGGGGTTAGAGCAGGAGTCCCATGATGTTCATTCTGGAAGGGTGAGGATGTTGGGTTTACATTTTTTCCAAAAGGTTAGGAGTTGTGGTGAGCCTAATAATTCTGGCATGTCAGCCTGAGCTACCTAGGGGGAAGAGCACCACCTTCTGAATTACCAAGTCAAATTGACTGTAGCAATCAACTTCTTCTAAGTCCCCATCCAAAAACAAACAGGCCCAACCCTGCTTAACTTATGAGATCATAGCCCAAGGCAGTGTAGCTCCCTGAGACATCACTGCCTCACCCATCATCTACAAACATCAGTTGTGCAGGGATGGTATGGGTCTCTCCCTGATTTTACATACACAGAGATCTCTGACCAATGACATAAGCCCACTAGAAATTGCCTGCAGCACCTCTCTGAGGTGGTAGGCAACCAGCAGAGCCATGGAATTAAGGACAGAGCAGTGGAATCATCAGGAACATGTCCTGTATGGATCTCTAACCTCTCCTGGCTGGCTCAAATTGGAAACCTCTTGCCCAAAATGGTGTTTGCCATTCAAAGCTGCCTTTTGTGAACCTTGCCACACCAATGCTTTGCTGCAGTTCAGTTCTGCTCTGGCTAATATATTCATGTCCTCATCATCACCTTAGAACCTATTTGCATTGTTAAACTGCTAGGAGAAATTGGTTTTCCCGTGATACTTCCAAATCAAAGCTGCTGGAGCTGGAGATCTTTCTTCTGTTAAGGCATGTTACTAACCCTTAATGGGTTTCTCAAATGCATAGTCCATACCTTTCACTCCATAAATCATATTCATGCCTGGCCCATCACTGAAGCAAAAAGTTCTTGTTGACATTTTCTTGAATCTGGCCTTTTCATAGCATTGGTTCTTTGCCATCAGTGCAGGAACCTCCACCACTGCTAACAGAACTAACCTTATTGATCCACACCTTACATGTGACAAAACAGAGGTGTGACAAGCTGCTGAGGGTTGTGACAGGTCAGGTTGGGACTCTACCTGTACATGATGCCAGAAGGTCTGAGCTGATGTCAGATGGTCTGAACTCTGGACCCAAGACAGCTCTTTAACTACTTGCTACCAGCTTTCCCCTCCCCACCCCACCATGACATGCTTTCGTGAAACAGAAAGAATAGGAGAAAAATAGCCATAAATCTCCTAAACAGAGCAAAAGTGTTGTAGCTGGTACACCTGATAAGCATTTCATAAGTCACATCATCTTGGGTGTTCTGCTTGACAGCCTTAAACCCAGAAATTAGCTCCATAAAGAAAATCACATTAATTAATTGACAATATATGTGCCACTTCTGCAGGCAAAAAAAAAAAAAAAAAAAAAGCTAAGATGAGCTAACTTTATACAGAAGAGCAGATCAAAAATCAAAATCATCTCGATAACTTGTGAAAATTGGGGGTGGGGAGGTTTAATTTAGTAAAAATCAGTGAAAGATGCTATGCTTGTAAAGGCATCATTCCTGCCTGCTCAGCACAGGTAAGCTTTCAACTGGTAGACTCCCTGTAGCATCACTCACCCTTCAAAAAAGATGTGGACAGATTACAGAGTCCAGGGAAAAGAAACCTGAGAAACACCATTTCCAGCAAACACATGAGCTGGGGTGTTTAGGAAAGGAGAGAGCTGCTCAAGGGGAGCAAGAGGAATTCTTCAACTGTGTGAAAGGCTTCCAATCAGTCCTCCTTCAGTGGCTACATGAAAAATTCACTTTTGATCCCTGGACCCATTTCGGTAATAATTTCATCCTTTGTGGTTAAGAAAGAAGTTTGAAATATAATTTAAGGGTAATCTGAAGGTTAAAAAAAACCAAAAAACCAAAAACAAAAAACAACCAAACTGAAAAAATGTGTCTTATGTAATGATTTGGCTCGTACTGGATGGGAAGATCCAGAATTTTTGATTACCATTTGGCAATGCTTACTTGCTTCCCTAAAGGGTTTTTAAATGGCACCAACATTTTATCAACCATGTTACCTCCTCCCATTGTCTGTATTTTCATTGACGTGGCCTTCTTGAGCTTTGAGCAGCTTTCCAAAGCACCCAGGCTGCAGAGGGGCATGGAACTCCTCTCCCTATTTTATTGCAACTCAGCATCAAATTCCTCCTTATCACCCTGCAGCACTTTCTAAAACTCAATCTGATTTGCTCTGCAGTGATCTATGAGGGTCTTGCAGCGCTCTTCACCTCCCAGATTGCACTCTCTGTGCCCCAAGCATCAGCATCCAGAGTAAATTTTCCCTCCAGCTAGGAGCTTGGCTTTCTCTCTGAGCAGTCTCATTTTCCTACCTTCATGCGCACTTGCATTTCCTTAATCAAGAGCATGAACTTCCATTAAACAGGAGAGTTTAAATGACAAGTGTTAAAGTAATTTTTTTAACCTTTTCTCATTCTGTAGGTGCCCTATTTCCCTGAAGACCAGGCACTGCCTCCAGCCTACTCACAAAGCTGTACCCTTTCTGACACCAGCATCTCATTTTTATCCTGATTTTCAGCTCCTTGTAGACAAAAAAAAAAAAAAAATAGCAACTTGTGTGGATCACATCTAAAACCACGTGCATAAGTTCAAAGATAATTAGCCTTTTAGTTGCTTAATGCTGTGCAAAGCACACATTTAACAGCTAAAACTGATTTTAATCTTTGCTTAATTCTTTTGCCAGAGAGTCCCATTCACAGTGAGGCAGCTGTCTAAATATCTCAGCCCCTTGGGGTGAGGAGACAGGGGAGCCTCTTGCAATGCTCGTGGGTGACCTCAGCTGGCTTCTCCTGCTGAGAGCTGCTTCCAACTCTTTTGGAGCAGAGGATGACAGTGGGGCTAGGCTCCCAAGGAAATGGTTTATCTGTGAAGGGCAAAACTGCTCTTTTTCCTTGCTTTGGGTAGACTGTAATAAAGTTGTAACAGAAATTTGGGTAGTGAGAGTGGCCAGATTAATGCAAAATGATGGCCATATTGGTAAGGAAGCACACGGATTTACAACCCATTGCCTTCACACTGGCCAGGCATGAAACCATCAGTCACTGCATCCTTCACCCTCTATGGCAGTAGAAAGAGTCTCCCCTTGAGTCAAAAAGTCTCTGAACAGCCAGAGGACAATGGCAAAACAGGCACATGACTATGCCCAAAATTCTGGGGTATCAAACCCAGAATTTTTTCTTTCATCTCTCCTTGTCTAAGCTTTGCCATGCTAGAAGCACCTGCTTGTAATTATACTCCCTAAAAATTAGTAAAGAGAACACTTTTTAAAATCATCTCAAATTGCCTTCTTTGGAATGTGATTAAACATCAGCATTTTCTACATCCAGGAGTGCACACACAAACACACAAAGGGATGACACCAGGACCCAACAACAAAAAATTAACAAATCTTCCCTCTGCAGCAGGCAGTACCCCACCCCAACGTTCATTTACCTCTTAATAAATCATAATATTCATAATATCATAATATTAGCATCTTAATATTCTCCAATATTTCGGGAGGCAAAGCATTGCTGTGTAATCAGAGGACACTCCTGCATATGGGATATATAAGGCACTAAGATGGGGAGGAACCAAATCCAAGAATATGCCTGTGTCTGTGGTGTGATGAGAAAAATGGGCTTTGCTCCTGCTCAAAAAAGCTGATGCACTCCTCAGCTCCAGACCAGGTAATTATCATTTAAGGATTAAAATGCTCATTATGTTTTGGGTTTTTTATTTTTGCTTGACCAATTTCTCTCTGACTGGGCCTTGGGTTCTAAAATATAGGAAGTGACATAAAAATTGCATTATTTTCAATAAGTTTCTGACACCTAATCAGGCAAGGGTTTCCATTACAATTGCTGGCTAGCTCTTTTCTCCCCCAGAGCCCAGGAAACCATGGTCTTATGTGAAGAAAGGAGATGAGAACCATGAAACAGAGCTGGGAAAAGACAGAAATTGCAAGAGATGTTTGGAAAGCAAACAGTCACAGCACAAGATTTGCCTTCCAAGCCTGTGTTCAGACAGTCTAAATTGTCAGTCAGTCCTTCTGCCAAATATTTCCTAATGGGTGTCTCTCCATGGCTCCCTGCTCAACACCACACTCAGAGACTTGCAAAAAATTCAAAAGCCATACTAATAGCAGGGAGTTTTATTTACCTCTCTGTGCAGTTAGCTGATAGACTGCACAGCACTTTGAAATGAGAAAGCTCTACAGAGAGGAGTATTAGAGTTAGTAATAAAAATTAACATGAAGAAAAGGCTTTTTAAATTTTCTGTCAGGTTCCCTATAAACACAGTATCTCCAGGTCTAAAAGAGTGTTAGCTCACACAGGAATTATAAAAGACCAATCTTGAATAAAAAGCTAACAGGACTCAGAAATCACACCTATGAAATGACATAAAGGCTTGTCTAGAAATATAGATATAAAAAATAACAACAAATCCATTTGGGACGCTTCAGGCTTGCCTGCAAGCCTTACTGTCACCTTCCTAAGAGCTCACACCCACAATTCAATTAGATAAGCCCTCTTCTCTTGCAAAATCAAACAAAACCCACAATCTATCACAAGACTGCATGAATGGTTTGTCCTCAACATTGTTAACTTTTTCCAATTTGATATACATTCTTCCAGTTTGCTTATTCAGGAAATCCTACCTTTTCCTTCTGGAGTAAAGCTGGTAATTCCTGAAGGCCTCCTACAGCTCACCAATGGTCTCAGCATTTCAGGATACAGTTTCAGATCAATGTTCTCAGCTGGAAGGATAAAAATACAAATAAATCAAACCACAACCAAACAAACCCACCAAGTCCTGGCACCGCAGAAGAAAGCTTATAGTCATTATATTCATCTGCAGGATGTGAACTTTCCATGTGCTTACTGATTTCTCTTATTAAGCAATCATGAAACACTGATAGGATTTTTTTTTTTTTTTAATGCAGGAAATGGAAGTACAATGTGTTCATTTAAAAAAAAACCAAAAAACAAACCCAACACCAATAAAGCAGGCAGCCAGTTTAAGCCACTTGACATTTCAAGAAATTAAGTTATACTGTGGTCCCAGCTTATAAATTCAGCAAGACCCATGAGAGAACTCCTTGGAGACCTGCTGTGCTTTCATTTCAACAGTGATGGCCACACAGGCTAATTGAGGGCAGGAGCCACGTGCTCGGTCACAGCTCTCCTGCTGCCCTTCCTCTCTCCCAGCAGCTCTAACACTGCTCACAGTCTGCATGCTCCAGCCAGCTTTCTCCTTTAGCTGCTGAGGATACTCTTCTGGGGGAGAGGAGAAAAAAAATAGGATTTGGAAGGTAAAAAAAAAAAAAAAATCCAGTGAAAACAATAATAAAGTTTCAGAGAAAACCTCAGATCTCTGTCAAACAGCTGAATGTATTTTGGGGGTGCAAAGTTCAAAGTCCAAAGCATCTCACCCCTAGATGGCAAACCACATTGGAGTTACAGGTATTACAAGTACAGACTGGAGATCCAGAGTCAGGCACTGAAGCTCACAATCTGAACAGATTTATAGGCTGTTTTTGTCCACATCATTGCCAAAAGAGCAGAAAGGAGGAGGTTGAGCAACAGTGGTACATGGGCCAGCTGTGTGGGAGATGAAGAGACACTCATCCTGGAATGGTGGGAGCAGCTACCAAGGCTGGTGTGGTTCAGCCTATTCCTGGTGGAATTTCTGCTGACAGAAAAGGAAAGACAGTGAGCCACTTCACAGGGAAACATCCTCTTTACCTGACACAAGGTTGAAGCTGGGTGCAGAAGCTGTGAGTGGCCACCTGTGGGCCTGTGTTCCAATACGCTCTCACCTGCTACTGTGGCAAGAGAAACACAGCTACAGCAGGGACAACGCATCTCTCCTTAGTGAGAGGGACAGAGAAAAGGGATGTCTGGGAGCTCCTGGGCACTGTGTGCAGGCAGCCTCTCTCTCAGGAGAGTGACACATACACTCTGATGGTTGAAATTTGCTTTAAGTGACCAAGGGCTGCAAAGGTACAAAGACAACCCAGGTTGCCAACACTCTTGGAGCTCTCCACATTTTCTCATCCAAAAGGCTCAGATGATCTTTGAAAGCTTGCAGGATTGCACCCCATTGCCACCATTCACAGTCAAAGGTACCTCTAAGGTGTCACATAAGGTACCACTTTCTCCTGTCCATTTGGTGTGTGCTGAGGGTGTCTTTCAGCCCCCTGAAGTGATCAGTACTTGCAGCATGTGGCTTTGGACTGATTTGGGAAGGGCAGCTCCCACACTACCACTACACTGTGTAAACAGCTTGCCTAAGGGCAACTTCCATACCAACTCAGCCTTCAATCTGTTTGTGACCTCAGGCATGCAAAAAAACAGAGTCCTGAGGAGAAAAGGACCTGTTTGAGATCACCCAGCTGGTCAAGAGAGGATCAGGAAGCCATCAGTGCCTCTCTGTCCCCATCATTCTAGCAGAGCCCTGTTCCTGAAAGAGGAACAGTCAGGGATGAGTCAAACCCAGCACATGCTGCCCAGTGAAGAATTACAAGACTATAAAAAAGCCAGCTACAGCCCAGCCTAACCAAGGAGTAGCCAAAACCTTTTGTGGAAGGGCCACTGAGAATCCCATCATATTCCATCCCTGGTAACATCTGCTCCATCGTTTGCAATGTGATCATACAGAAAAGTCATGCAAAGGTAAAATGCTTACAGAAAACACTAATGCTGCAAGCATTCACCTCCATGTAGGCGTGGAAACCTTCAAGTTTCCTTTTTATTATACAGATGGGATCCTTCTTTTCATTGGCACAATAGAAAATAGCCACAAAAATTCCACACACACAGCATCAGACCCCGCGACCAGCCTCGACACGCAGAGCGTCAGTAATAAAACACACCCCTACAGGGATTTAGCACTTTGGCTTGTGCTCAGCTGGGGGACTTGGGCAGGACTTTCACTTTTCAGACATAAAAAAATATTAATTATAATCAGCTCTGTCATTATTCCAACCCCCGCATCCCCCCTTCTCTGCTAGAAAAAGGAAGGGGAGCCATGTGCTGATGGGATCGTGGGTTTGCATGAACAAGACAGGGCTCTGTGTGTGTGTACTGCATTTGCCCTGGAAATCAAACAGCAACTGCAGCAAGGGCATCCTGGGAAGGGCCCTCAGGTGCCAAAAGAGAAATTCAGGGAAACGTTCCTTTATTAAAACAATTGCAACATCTGCTGCAGTACTTCCTCATGCACACATGCAGGCACCCTCCTTCCTGCCCATCACACACATCCCCTCTGCCTCAGACACTTGCACAAAGTTTTCAACTTCAATCTATGCAGGACCCACAGCCCTTCTCCTACCAACCTACCATCCCTGGTGCGTTTGTGCTCCTCACTGCTACCCTTCCCAATAAACATCCTGCCTTGTGCTGTCCTACCACAGCAGACCCCAATGTACACACCAGTGGCTTTGCAGTGGTACCACAACAGGCACTGTAGCCAAAAGGGCAGGCCACAGAGTGCACAAGGTCTGAAAAGGCCAGCCAAGGCAAGGACATCTCAGGTATTCCTGAAATTATCTCCTTTCCTATAGACTACCTTTTTGTCCCTAACTGTCTCTTCCCATGAACTGCAGTGCTGGTGTCCTGCAGCACTCACTAATCAGTGGTTAAGTGAGAGGTCATGCACCAGAGTATGAGAATTAGCTCTTTGCCAAACACCTCCCCATAAAGGTGTGCAAAGTTTCCACAGCACCTGGAAACTTTCTTCCCTAGGGTCTTGGTTAGACTAGATGCAAGGTGCAATTCCTGATTTTCCACTACACCCTTCCATTGCACTGTCACTTTCTCCCTCCAGCTCTACTCCACCCACGAGCTATCCTGCTTTGGCCTTTTATATGGTTTCTAGTCCTAAAGACAGGGATGGTCTCTTCCTTAGCTGTGTAGTGTCTACCAACACCGGCCTGTGAGCCACATCTTAAAGTTTCAAGAAGGAAACTGCAAACCCACCAAGGACCAACTATTTTGTCTTTCCTTGAAAAACCTGCAAAGAGACAAGAAAATGCAGACACACTGGTGTACCTCCCTTGTCTCACACCTACTCCCCTCCTTTGCAGTTTACCTGCATTGCAAATAGAGTTTGGGAAGAGAATGGGACTCCAGGCAGGACCACTGAACAGACCAGGCCATCCTTGGACATGCTGCATAGTGCCATACAGCAGCTTCCCACAGCTGGCTGCAGAGATTCTCAATCTGTAATTGATCCAGGAGGACAATTACAAGAAAGATTGGGCTCTAACACAGGATGGGGAAAGAACAAAGATACACAGGTCTGGAGCCCAGTAGAAAACCTTGTCAGCATCATTTACACCTTCAGTGCCGCTGCTGCTCACACCTTCACCTGGCCATGCACCCTGCAGTGGTCAACAGGTACCCAATGCTGCTCTTCAGGTCTGCTCTGCCTTTGCTTTGTGCAGGTGTTGGCAACCACACTTACACACAAAGCCAGGCAAAATGCAGCGTCTCTTGAAGGGCACTGCTCCAAGGTGATGTCTGGAGGCTACACTTCACCTTGCAGGCATACCCTGCAACAGGGCACTGAGATGCTACAGCACATACGGCAGGAGTCATCTTGCTCAAGGAAGACATTGACTTTTGTTATTCTCCATAGCTGGTTCATCCATGACAATGGTTTGTTCCGGCTCCAACAATCTCTTTGTTCATTTCGGGCACAGTAGGAGAAGCAAGATTGCATGCTCCTGGTAATTCCCGTTTAGGAAAGATGCCCTCTTTCCTCACATACATGCCAGCAGGCACTACTACCATAAACAGAAGGACATTCTTATCAAGAATCTGACTGATTAAGAAGAAATTTGAATTTCAAGCACATTTCTAGTTAGACTTGTTTGGGACAAACCACTGCAACTCATTATGCCTCAACATATGCCTCAACTTCTTCATATGGAAATTGAAGGGATATAAGACTTCTCAAGATTATAAAAATCTAAAAGGGATGAGGGTTAAATGGTTGCTAATGAAGTCCCCACTTGCATCTGTCCAAATGTAATCGATATCCATCTAGCCTTGGCAAAAAAGAGGTCAATAAGCAGACAGAAAACTCTTTGACCTACAAGACAGCCATCCTTCTCAGTGGAGGCTTGCAAAATACTCAAGCACCTTTAACCACCGCCCTTCAGCTCTGAGATTTGAAGAAGGGCAAAAGTACATGCACTGGGCTCATACTGGGAAGCACAGAGATCTCTCAGAAACATGACACCTAGATGGGCAAAGCGTTAACGTCTGAGAAATGTTTCTGTAGGGGCAGAAGATTGGATGAAGCTCTGAAAGATCCAGCTCAGCAGCTCAGTCCATTGCCCAAAATAACCAGGTGGTGGCATGTGGGCTCCTCCCCCACCAAGCCCACCAGCAAATGCCCCAGCAATCCCAGCGCACGCTCACCCCATCATCACGCTTTGCTGGCCATTGGTGGTGGACAGCACCCCGCCCTGAGAAAACATGGGGCATTCTTGGCACTCTGCACTGCAGGCAAGGTCATCAGACACGATGACAGATTCTTTGCCTGCCACATCCACGGAGGAATGCAGGGGAACATGATCCTGCCCTGAGCAAGTGCCAAGTTTGATTAGGGCTAATCACTGCAGGATCATTCCTGTGAGGATCTTGCAAAGAGGGAGTTGCTTGCTCCCCATAACAAACCCAAAGACAAGACACGAAGGTTTGAGAGGATTTTGGCCATGTCTCCCAAATATATAAAACAGACTGGCAGAGCTCACAAGAACAGGCAACCTTTCAGTTAGGAAGTACAGTGGAAAGTGACACCTCTCCCAGTGCCCTACAACCCAGCATGCATAATGCACCACAGATGGACATGGCAGAGCCTTACAAGCATCCCTTGCAACTTGGCACTGATTTGGCCATTGGAACAGGGAAACTCTGGCCTGTTCCAAAATGAACTGCCTGACACAAGGCTTAAATAGTTGGCTGAGCAGAGCTGGGATCCACCCTCATTCTCCTTCTGGCCACTGAGGACAACTGTCCTTTCTCACTTCAGCAGAGAGCTGCACCTAAATGCATTAACTGAAAGGACACCCCAGTGTCATGGGGATGGCCTCACCCCACCCCAGCCAGCTCTGGGGCACACATGTCATGAAGATTTCCCCCCTTTTGCTCTGCAGCAGCACAGCAATGCCTCAGAGGTCTGCTGAGGCTCATGGGGCTCCAGAGAGCAGAGACAAGTCAACATTCAAGGCCCCCATGGTGCTTCTGTACCTCCACCAGCCCTAGAAACTGTGAGTTCCACCTTGAGCAAAGATACCAAAAAAAGACAGCTCAAGTGCAAATTATATATATTTTTCCCTGTGTGCAGGCCTCTTCCCCCTGTCATGGAAACTCATCCTGCTTCAGCCAGAAAACAAAGAAAACTAGAGAGGCAGCAAACATTAACCAAATCCTGTCCTAAAGCCTCCCCACACATACATTTTCCCCTCCACCATCTGTTTTGCAAATGCAACAAACTAAACTAAACAAGCTCCCAGTAGCTAAATTCCTTGCATCTCTGAAAGCACATGGATCCCTGTGCCAAAGTAAACAATCTCATGGAGAGTTTACATAAAACAAGTGAACTAATTTCATCATAAACAGAGGAACTACAAATTGTTTCGAAGCCTGCCATAGTATGTTTTGTGGAAACATCCCCCAGCAAGGAAAGGAGTAAAATAACCCTTCTGGGACATTCAGTGTGTACAGAGCCCTCATCCTTACCTCAAACCAGGGTAGGAAGTACAAACCTACTCTTCCTACAGGTCTCATACAGAACAATGCCAACCATCTTCCTGCTATTTAGTAGCAGTGCAAGTAGCAGGTTTAGTAGCAGAGCAATGGAAAAGGTAACAATAGTGATCCATGCCAAAAATCAACAGAGGGAGAGGGGATGATGCAGCTGTGTCACCCTGGTGCATGAGAAAACCAGTTATGGGCTGGCTGAGAGATGCATCTGGCACAGGAAGCCCTTGCAGTACAATGTCCATGCACCCATTCATACCAACATGGTGATACAGTGATTGGGGGGAAGGGGGGGTGGGGGATGTGTAAAGAAGGGAAAGAACTGCATTTCCCTCCCATGGAGATTCCTTTTTCCTTGGGTTCATGTGCATGCACCAAATTCTGGGATATTTACAAGTGTCCAACAACCCAGCACAAAGCAAATCACCAGCCTTAGAGTAGAAAAGGCTGGGGAGAGAAAAAATGAGCTCCCACTTCCATACAGGACTGGAGCGGGCTTGGCCCTGACTCTAGGACTTTTCCCAAGGGAGAAAAATCAGAGTCACAGCTCCATCTGGAGTCTCAGATTTGGCTAAATGCAGGCTGAGGACACCCCCACAAAGAGTGGTCTAGAAATCCTACCTAGAGTTTGAATTTAGGGGCTCAGGATTGGAGATTCACTCTTTCGATACATCCGCCACCAAATTCAGTTCTTTATAAAGATACACTCTGATGTGTCCTAAATGAATTCAGAGGAAACCCCAAGCTTACACTGAAAGAAGAGCATCCAGATAGACTTTTCCATCACTTGGGAGACAGATTCTAATTATACCTGTGCAATTTTCCCAAAGAAGCAGCACTGTGCAGCTCAGACTCAACAGTTCCTGTAGAGCCCAAAGCTAGGAGATTCATCCAAGTCACCCATTAGCCTGCTCTATGATCAATTTTTTTCAAGTCATTCATGCTCATGGCATGTTTCCATTACCAGGACTGATAAAAAGATGTTTTTTGACCAGACTTTAAAGAGCTGGGCCCTAAATGCACATCCCAGAGCATTTATTCACCCATGTCACTGCCAGGAGTGCAAAAGTGCCTCCCTTGGAGCAAAGGAGCTGCGTGGTGGCACTTCTCCCATGGACCAGCATGGTGATTTTCAGAAGCTGCTACCAAGAAAACAAAAAGCAAATGAAAAATCCCTCCTTATAATCACTTCAAAGCAAATTGATTTGGAGTCAAAACACAGCAAACAGATTATTCTTACATGCTCCAGCTCCTGCAGAGACCCATGGAAACCCATGTGGCACTCCAAGCACAGAGACTTGAGAAAGAGTCTGAATCCCAGGGGCCTTGCTAAGTATTACAGACAATTCTTACCAGTCAGAGCAAGGAATCAGGGAAGATGACATATTAAAGAAGGGCAATAGAAAAAAGTGGGTTTTTTTCTTCTTATTCACACTTCCAGAGGTGACATACTGTGGACAGCCATTGAAACAATAAAATGTATTCCAATAGTCTATATTGTATTGATCATTTGATGCTCTCCTTTTAAATCAGTAGCTTTAAATGCTCTTATTAAAAAAAAAAAAGCTGAAATAGATAGAGGATGAGTTTGGATACAGTCTGTGCTGGCATAAATAAAAAACAAGTCCATGGATAAGAATGGAATTAGAGTGGATATGAGTATACAAAAATTACTTAAATCAGCTTACAGATTTAAAGCATTCTGCTGACAGTAGTGGTGGGGGAGGTTGTTTACTTAATCCGGAGAGTTTTTAGGCTTACTGAAAAACAGTAGGGAAGTAGGGAAGGCTAACCCACTGCTGCTACATCCCACTGCAATTTGAGGTTTGCCTCTCCATTTCCATGGCTTGGAACATTTGCTTCTGAATGCAAAATTCAAATGACTATTTCATTTCCCAGGTGGCACTGTACAGTTCCCCCTTTGCTAATGTTCATATTGGAGCAGACAACAAATGGGCAAAAGTGGTTTGGAGGGGAGGGATGGAAGCAGCACTTGGTTGCCTTGGAGTTATCCAGGTTTATCTACACATCACACTGTATGCTCCCTGGTTCTCGTAATTAGAGTGTCTAGACAGGAGATGATGCCAGCAAAGTAGCGAGTAAAAAAGGGTTTGCAGAATTTTTCAGAGGAGCCCATCTAATGCAGTGACTACAGAATAGTGACAGACATCAGAGTTGCAGAACCTAGCTACGATTAGAGCAAATTTTGACTTAAGTAAAGGCTTTTTCATAGCCATCCACATCGCAAAAGAGCTGCTAAATCAGAGCACCGATGGCACAAGCACTCAGGAGGGATCAGAGCTTTTGAACCAGCATCAGACTAGAGTTTTCTGCAAAAGTAATTCCAGCTGCCTCAGCTTCATCCAAATACTGGCATTTAGCAGCCTCAACTTGTGTAAACCAGCTTCACTCCACTGAAGTCAATAACAATTGACACCAGCTGAGAATCTGGCTCTCAATGTGGTTTAAATATAGTCTAAAGAAAGAACTTACAGAAGGATTGCCCAATCCCTCATGTCCATTTCCCCCTTGGGCTAGGACAGAATAAGATTGATTTTTTCTTTATAATTTAGCTCCAGTTATTTTTAACAACAACATTATGAGCTCATATTTATTACAGCACCTTCCATCCTGCAGCAACCAGGCTGCCTTTCAGGCTTCACCAAGGTTCACAGAGGGGGATGGACACAACACTAGTATGGAACAACAGGATGCAACATAGCAGATAGCCAGCATGCACAGAAGACTGGCCACAAACACTATAAATCAGCAAGGGTTTCAGCTTCAGCATTGCAAAAGTAAGCCTCAGCCATTTTCACAAAGAGGAAATTTAAGGAGTGGTTTCAAATTCTCCCTTGAACTGTCCATGAGATGGACAGGATGTTGTACAGCAATGCAGGATGTCATGGTCACACACTGTGGCCCTACACACACAACATGAGGGCAAATTACAAAGTGCTGGGGAAAGGCAAGTGTGAGTGACCTTTGAGACAGAAAAAGTAGATGGGTCACTCCTACGGTGACAAACCAGGGCTCTTTGGTATTGCCCCATCTCTTTGGCTCAAATGTCCCTGCAAAGCCAAAGGATGAGGGTCTGAAGACATGGCAATCCCCATGCACAGAACTGTGACCAGGCTGTGAGCCTCCAAAACTTTAGCCACCACACAGTGACACATGCACTGGTTCCCAACCAAGGCAGGCAGTTGCTTAGTTTTGGAAAGCTCAAGAGTCTAGCATCCCTCACCAGCCCTTTTTCAACATGAGAGAGAAAAGCTAAGAAAGTACAACAGGAAAAATAGGTTGTATTGTGGGCTTAAATATGTGCAGTTATGCTAGAGGTAGAATGACACCAGGTTTTGTCAACAGTGGTATAGTCCATTTTATCTGGGATCAGAGTAGGAAACCAGGGCTCACTCAGATCCTACCATATAGGAATGGCTTGGAAACAACATCTTCCAGATGGTCCCCCTCAAGCCACCACAGAGCAATGGAAATGCAGCAAATAAGAACTGTAGCCACCACCCAAATGCTCCATCAAAGACATGAACTCTGGCCTCTTAAAAAAAAAAAAAAAAAAGAGAAAAAAAGAGAAAAAGAAAACCAATATAAACAAAAAAAAAAAAAACCCCAGATCCATTAATGAAAACTAAAGCACAAGGCAAGGGGTGATGAAAACAAATAAAACTAAGGCTGTAAAATGCCTGGTATGTAAGATGTGTTGAAACTTGTTGCTGACAGCAGCTTGAGCAGACATTCACATGCAGCCATTCATAAGATGCACAATAATTACCTTCTCCGGGAGGCTGCATTATGATGATTTCTTTAAGCAGAGCACAATATCTCTAGAAACAGGACATAATTACAACAAAGGATATGCCTCTTAACCTCTTTCTACCCCCCCTAGCCAGTTCAGGGAGCCAGGGGCTCTGTGGCCAGGGTGAAAGTAGTTTACCCTGTGCTGCTGCACTCGTTACCTGGAGCCAAGTACGCTTCTGATGGGAGCTGGCAGTGGTGTTGCTCTCACAGGAACGTGATTGTCTCCCCCTTGCCTCTGGGTGAAACACTCCCAGTGCTGCAGGACTCTGACAGAGCTGGCAGCAGCCCCCAGGCCACCGAAGGAGTTCAGCACAGCCAGCCTGCTCTGGGCCGACACCTCGGTGGTAAACAAATACCAAAAGCAAACAGGCAAGGGAATGACTCAGGACTGGAACACACTGCAAGCACTGTGAGGCAGCAGGGCTTCCCACCTCCAGACTGGGACCTTCCTGGCCCCAAATACCCCACACTGCAGAATCCCTTTGGAGAGCTGATGGGCTCTGAAGAAAAGCCCCAGGCTCCCATGTAAGGACTGGTACCATGACTAGCACAGGCTGTGGTGTCCCCCAGGGGATGGATGCCACTTCCTGGTGATTTGCTGGCTCACCTGCAGCAGCCAAAATGCCAGAGTTGGTCCTGTTCTGCTCCATTTCCACAACCCTCCTGCAGAGAAGCACAGGAAATCTTACTGTTGCAGCTGCTGCATTGATTTATGTAGGATCCAGAAACAGAGAGAGATGCAGGCAAAGACAGAGCCCTAACAGCTGTGTGCTCAGCTGAGGGACTCAGTCTTTCACACCGCCTCCATCCATTCCCAGTACTCACTTCACTGTTCCAGAGGAATCCAGAGAGGTGTCCAACAGAGTCAGTGAGTGAGTGGTCAGTGGTCAGTGAGTTTTCCTGCATTGGGAAGCATCTCATTGTGAGGTCCCACTTGCAGACCAGCAGGTACATGCCTGTAGGCACCACAGATTGCTTTTATTTATTTCAGTCTTCAATACTGGAGGGAAAAATTAAAGAGTTAATCCTTGTCCCCAAACATCTTCACCCCAAACCAAAAATGCAGTGCTGCATCTGACCGTAGGCTCTGTTGTTAATAGCCCACACACTGATTATCTGAAAATCAACATCAGAGCTCAACCTTTTTTCCAAAACCAGGAAACCAAAACATGGGCTCTCCATGCCAGATACTGAAACCAGAGAATCTGGGAAGCTTTCAGAGTTCCTTTTTCAAGATCCAGACAGGTTTCCATTACAAGATAGAGATTTTTTTTTGTAGATGAGAGACTGGAAATCATATTTTTCTAATATGAAACAACTAAAATTAAAGAATAACCAACATTTTCCTCACTGGTCTGGAAATTGTGTTACGAGTGAGAATCAGCTTGGTCCAAGTTTGCAAGCTGTGATATCAGTAGGAGAATTTCCCTTCACATTTGCAAAAGGAAATGAATTTTGCATCCGCAGGATGGCAGTGTAGGGAGAGCAATCATATTAGTCATAGTATTATTGTTTTCCTTTTAAGCCTCTCAAAAGTGATTGCAGACACAGCAATTCATTGCTTATTAAGATCTCCCTGTATTACAGCCAGGGAAAAAAAATCTAGGTCTCATTAATAAACCATCTTCTAGGATCTCTATAAGAAGACAAGCTTTGATTAGCCAAAATCGTTCGATAAATGATTTGGCTTGTCTGACAAAGTGAAATGATTGATTGGAAAGAGTGTGCTTTAAATAGTTCCCTCTTTTTAATAAAAGCAAAGACTTCAGATAGAAATACAAATAGTCAAAAGGCAGTATTTCTGCTTCCAGAGAAGATCACTCCTTATACCAGGCTGGTGGATGCTGACAGCATACACAAAGTTCACTTCAGAATTCTGGCTCTGCATGGCTGAATAATTCTAAGCCTGAGACAAGAACATCTTCTGCAGTTTCCCTTGTAAAGCACATTGATGAGCAGGGAAGCCTGTTCTAATCCCAGACACAGCACCACATTAGTTTTCAATTGCAGAGACCAGATATTTGTTTCCTGCGTAGAATAAAACTGAATAGCAAAGCTATATGCTAAAATCCATGTAAACAATATTGCAACATCATACAACTAAGATAGCCCCAGAGCAATAAGACGTAGGAGAAAACAGCGCTTGGGAAGCCAAGCCACCGGCCATCCTATTTCCACTAGAGGGCAATAGCAAATAAGCGACAGAAACTTGAGGGCATAAGTCGATTGCGACGAACTGGTAAGAAATGGTCAAGTTTTGTTTCCCGGGGCAGGAGCCGCGGCTGCCCGGTGCGCCCCAGTCCCGGCGGTGCCGCAGCTACCCCGCAGCCCCAGCTCCCGGCAGGTACCGCCTGCCCTCGGCTCCGGGCTTTGCTTCCTAGGGTTAGGCAGTGGAAAATATTCACAGATGGTTTTGGTCTAGAAAACAGCCACAAGTAAAATAAGTACTTTCCGAGGGATGCATTTAAGCATCATCAAATAGGTGGTCAGATGCCACTGTGAACAGAGGATTGGTCCAACCTCACACATCATTCAATTCCAGATGTTACAGTGAGAGAGAAAAATGAGGCTGCTGAAGCCTTTCCATCTCCCTGTTTGGTTTACCAAAGGGAAGGTTTGGAGGTGATTTGATCTAACTCTAAACATTTCTCAGCAGGGGACTGTGACAGATGCTAAAGGACTTCAAAAATCTAATAAACAAAACTATAACCAGATCCAGAAGCTCAAAGTAAAAGCTAGAAAAAATCAAACCGGAAATAATACAAGCATTTAAAAATTAAAACTTGCAATAATGCCAGTAGTTAATCACTTGAACAAATGATGAGGGGAGAGTTTTATTCTCCACCCTTAGAGCTCTTAAAACAAAATTTTCTGTCATCCTAAAACATGTGCTGTACCTTACAACAGTGAATTATTAGCCTTGATGCAGACATTACAGGTACAGGTCTCGTCTGAATGAGGCAGAAGGTGAGATTAGATTAGTAGCATGGTCTCTTTGCATAATTACAGTCTACAAATATCAAGGTTCTTGTCACAAAGAATTGTCTTTCAACAGTAGGGACTGACTCCCACCTTGGCAAACTCACTTCATAGGCTGTGTGGACACCACAGTGACAGCAGTTCCAAGGACTATCACATGGCCTTCAGCTAACAGGCCAGCTTCTCTTGCCCAGTCATTACCTGTTTCTATAAAGAAAACGCCTTCAGCATAAAGAAATTCTTCTCCACACCAAGCTGTCCAGGATAAACAGACAGGCCATTCTGTGCCCTAGCTGAGGACTGGCTCCTGGGCTGTGGTACCAGCTGAGAAGAGACTTGGACAACAACTGATACATGAGACTGATGGAGAAGAGGTATGAGCCAATTTCAACATTTTGAAGCTTTCAGAGAGGCTTCCAAAAGCATCATAGCATTGAAGCATCACCAGCCTCAGCCCAGCCCTTGTGAGCTGCAGGGCAGACAACACCAACATAAACAAAAGCTCAGCCTTTCTCACCAGGGACATGGAACAGTGCTATTCCAACTGTGATCTGCTTCCAGCCTAACCAAATGCCAGTGCTTTACGAGACTGGACAGTTATGAAACAAGCCAAATGTGAAGACAGTGCATTGGCCTTTACAGTTACTCTGAGGCATGTCTCTGTGGAAACAGCATGGGAAGGTGCAGGACTGAGGCAGGCAGAGAGCAGAAGCTCACAGCACTCAGTGTTCATGCTCTTCTGTGGAAGAAAGGTTTGCAGATGCTTCTGAGTGTTTTGTCAAGGCTGAAAGGTGTTGCCAGTGGTCTGAGGGATCACTATGGGAGATGGCACAGACATGGCACACTGCACCAGCCAGGGAACAGTTGCCTTCTATGCTGGAATGGGAGTGCTGGCCCAGGGGACTACACCTGCCAGGCCCCCAAATGTCCTCTCCCAAGGGGACTGCACCTACCTTCAATAGCTCCACATGCTGGGCTGACAGCTTTTCCAGCTCTCTAAACTGGAAAAAAAAACCACCACCAAATTGAAGCAAAAGGATTTGAGGTTGTAAAGGAGTGTAATGAGTACATGTTTGGACATTGTACTATTTTGTAGGATGGGATATGCCCTAGTCCTATTTTCTCCAGGCACTGCTTCCATGACTCATCGGCAGCAAGTCTCTCCTCTCCTTCTTCCCACTAACCTCAGTCACCTGTAGGAATTCACAGATGTCACCCCCTGCTTTTTCAGGCTTCAGTTCTCACATATCTGCTCACATGTAGCTCTGTCTCATATCTGCAGCCTATCCTTCATAAGGAAACCCCATCTGAGGGGCACTACTGTTTACCCAAAGTGATCAGCAATTAAACCCCATCTCTTAGAATCAGCTTGGAACCAGTCCTACAAATCAACAGTTTGAACAGTTTTTCCAGGCAGGTCATCTGCAAAGCAGAAGGTCTGGAGTGGCTGTGGCTGTTCCCCTTCCCAGAGCCACAGGCATGTGAGATGTCCCTTTATCCACACTGACACACATAAAGCAAACACCACAATCCTGACAGTAAATGCTGGAACAAAGACCAGGCTCCTGCACTCTCCTACCCAATTTGCAGAAGAGAAGAGAGGAGGTTATGGGGCAGCAAATCTGATACAGGCAGGTGTCAGACTAACACAGTGCTGGTGGAGGCAGGAAAGTGAAAGCATCTAGGTGGGAGTGGAAAGCCAAATTACAGGTCAAAGGGTTAACAGAAGAGAGCTCATTATTCATCACTACTACTGTGTTCCAGGCATAAGAAACATTTGGAGATAATTAGTGAGAGAACAGAACAATGCACTAGAGAAAGCAACAATGCCCTGGTTCAACCCAGCAGATGAGCTCCGTGCTCAGAGCAAATTGGTCTAAAATAAGTATTGCTCCATCTCAAACCCAGAAAGGTGTGACCTACTTCTCTGACCCTAGCATCAGCTGGCAGAAAGGGAATTGATAGATGATTCTTCGTTCCCATCACTGGAGAACGAGCATATTCAGTTCCATTTCAGAAATAAAAGCCAGCAGCTTTTCCAGTTGATTTTGGATAACTAATAACACAAAACTGCACTCATTAACTAAGCTGGCTTGCATTGTAATAAGTTCCAAGGCAACAACTAAATGGACTCAATATTAACAGCTGTGATAGTGTCAATGTTACTTAGAAGCCTTAACATTTTCAAGTGTAAAGTACATTCAGTTTTTTAATTATTTCAAGGGCTTTAGCAAAATTTTGCCCTGAAATAGTGGCACTTTTCAAAGCTGCATGCTCTGTGCAAGACCTGGGAAGCACTTTGGTCCTTCTCAGATGAACATTCCCAGAGAACCATAGTTACACAACTGTAGTTCTGAAAGTTATTTTCCAAAGATATTTAGAAGTTGCAATGTCAAACCAGTTTGATTTTATTGCTAAATTATTATTTGGGTATTGTCTTTTAGTGAAGATACTCTTGGATGCTGAGCTTGCTGATCACAGGGTTCATGCTCTAAAGAAGAAATTAATATTTCAAGTTTCAATTTTTGGGGAAGGAGGGAATATTTTGAGGTCTCAAAATAAATTAATTTGTCAGTGAACTTGTGGGCTACAAGCACATATTTTTATGTATCCTGATTCCCCACTATTTGCCAACACAGAAAATCTCAAAAACTCCTGGGTTCCAAAGTGTCTCAGTCAAAGTTGCATAGGCACTACCTGTATTTCATAGGCACAAAAATTTTAGTCTTTGGGCAGAAATTGAGGCATCAATATCTAAGGAACAACATCTACCCTTTATAAGAATACATTTCCCAAACCTTACACAAATCACAACTTCAGCTTAACTGGCTTGAAAGCCACTCTGTTGCATGTTGTGAAGAGTGCAGGACAGCCTGGAAGGTGGCAGAAGCCTGTCCCAATGGGAAAATGGTCAGAGAAGTGAGCCTGACATCCTTAGCAACTTCACATAAGGAAGAGCAGGCCCCATTGCAGCTGCCCTGTGCCATCCTCCTTTGCTAGATGGGTTATTTGAAAATTAAAGCAAATATACATAAATACATGACTGCAAGGACAGACAAGTGCTGACATGGGTATTGCTGCTAAAAGGAGCTATTACCTCCAGTCCAGGAAGAATGAAGAGGAGGTGACAGCAAAGAAGGGCAAGAAATGAAAGCAGGAGGCAAAACTCAATGGTGGGAAACAAATTCCAAGCATGAGAGAAGAAAACTAGTCCTTGTCTTGGAGGACTCTACAGATGAGCATTCCTATTTTCTGCCAGAAACTCCCTGCATCTCAGGGCATACCTGGTACAACTTTATAGATCCTGGGGAGCTGATATTTGAAGAGATGACTGAACAGAGGAATCTGTGTTCCTAAAACACTGTGGAAGTGGAAGAAGCCTATTGACAGTGTATCTCTCTGTTGCCAAATGGTCAAATCAGTCATTGCAGAAACTTGGATATACTCCCTGTGCTGTCCACATCAACTGGATAATAGTAATATTTTTGAGAGCAGCTTCCTCTGTTCCCATACCAGCTAAAAACTGCCTTTGTGAAAAGAACTTCTTCATCCCCCTTTGCCTGATTGATCTAGTCACAGATTCTTTGGAGAAGGGACTGACTAATGTTCAGGGCTTGTGTGAACATCACCCAGCACTTGGGAATGCAGCATCAGTTTTGGCCTCTTGCAGCCAACACTACATAAAACGCGGACTTAGCACCTTCAGCCTGGGATTTAGCAACAAGGTGTTTCAGTGACATCTGGAAAGAAAGCTCACTGATCATGTAAGTAAGGCTGAGTTGAAAGATTTTAATGCTGTTTTAGCAAGACCAACCTCTCCAAGTGGGAAAGCCATTTACACAATCTCTTCTACTCTTTCCTGCCTTTACTTGCTCCAACAAGATCAGGTGATGCTTCTTATGTAAAGCATCCCTTCCTACAAAAGCAGAAAATGAGTTTTGGTTATGGACTTGGCCTGAGCAGCAAATCAGCTGCAAAATGGGTTGGTCCTGAGGCCAGACCCAATCTTAGAGAACAGTGGGAAGCATTCACTGCCTTAACTTTGTGATGGAAATGGATACCTTAAGTCAGAATTACTGCAAGGTATCTCCTCCTTTCAACAGTCTCCAGGCACCTTGAATAACCTGTGAGTATTTCAATGCAAGTTCTCCATCAGTGGTATTGGCTCCACCAGCAACTCTCCATTCTCTTACTGGTATAAATGGCCACCTTGCTCCCAGCCACATTAACCTTCACTAACTCAAGATTAGGCAGGGGACTTATTTTCATCTCCTCTTTAGGATGATAAATAGGAACATGACAGGTTTTTCAGAAAGTATCAAGAAGGGAAACAGCATGTAAGAAAAAAGAAAAATTTTAAAAGGCCTTTTCTCAATAGGTGACATTTGGCAGATGACACCTCAGGCTGACATTCAGCTATTTTGTACACAATGGGTTTCCAAAGAACCCAAATGTGATCCTCCACTACCTACTTCTACATTTTCAAATGGCTTTGTGGGATGTAAGAATTGTCAGGAATGGCAATAGATGTTATTCTTGTCTCTGCTAAATCGAGGGTGCCACCTGCAAAGATTCTTAAGTTCAGAACATTTACACTCCCAGACAGGAGTGCTGTGCCACCTATTAGACTGAAGAGTTGTCATTTGCCAAATGCTAGGATTCTCTTAACTAGAAATAGGCACTGCAGAGAAGCACCAAGTTGCAGCAAAAAGAAGATCTCTGGCATCAACTTTATTGTTTCCTTTAAAGAAATAGCAGAGAACTTTAAAGTGAAAGCAATAATTATTCAAGTTCCATCTCCCCTTGCCTGCTCTGAACAAATCAGATTCACTGATGTTGGATGTTATTACCTAAATTAAGAAAATGGTAATAGCTTCAAAAATACATCCAGAATTTGTAATCAATAAATGTCTGAGCACCTTTCAGAAAGGACAGTATAATTATCTCAGTTTTATGAGTGATCAACTGCATTTTAATAGTGGGATAACTAAGGCACACAAAGAGGAATTAACTTGCTCAGTTGGCCAATGAAATACAAAGAAACAGGGTGACATATCCTGAGTTCCCATCAAGTGTCCTCCAGATAACACTCTTGCTAATATAATCAATTAGAAACATTACATATCACCCATCTTCAAAGAATTTCAGAAATAGTGAACAGACATCATCAGTGTTAAGCTGCCCTGTGGATCTCAGTATCCCATGGCATCATCTGCTTTGATCATCTTTGCTCTGTGCCTGTAACTCAAGTAATTAATAGTTACCACTCTAAGAGGAGTGAGATAATTGACTTATCTAGCGATCACTTCAGAAAGTTTATTATTAGAAATAGGTCTGCATTCTAAATATACACGTGCCTCTAGATGAGCTAGGCCAAATACCAGCTACATGTGAAGCAAAGCTGGCACAGAGGCCAGCACAGTCCAGGTGTTTGAGCTCCTGTCCTGTGTGCACAAAGCTCATGTGCACCACTCTGCTGCACCTCTCCCAGCCTGGCCAAGGCTTCTTGCTGGCAACACATCACCCACACCATCACCACAGCCTGATCCCACAAGAACCTTCCTGATCTCTCAGTAAAATCCCAGGAGCTGGAGTAATTTTCTCTTGACAACATGGACTTTCCATGACTTGGTCAAACTCTCTTTGCTAAAGCCAGGGAATGTTGCAGAAGAATAGTAAAGTAAACCTGGCAATAAAAGAACACAGCTAAATTATAACAGCTTCAGCTTGATTTCCAGGTCATCAGTTCAATGACAAATGTGTAGGTGGTGCCTTCATAGAAAGTAATTAACAGTAGTTTCCTTCACATCCTGTACTCCATAGCAGCCAAAAAAATTACTCAGCTACCTTTCACCTATCTTCTATCTGGTTAAAATAAATAAAAACAAATGTTTTTTAAAAATTCTCTGTATCTCTACATGTCTCATGTAGATGGCAACAAGGCAGCCATGACATCCTCACTGACATTCTGTCACAGAATTCATGACAGGAAAAGATCAATTAGCTCTGAACAAGCAATATTACAGTCACCAAAACCAAAGCATTAAAAATTACCAAAGCAATCTCAAAGATCCTGAGTTATTACAAGAGAACCTGAGGTGGAAGCACAGAGGGCCTCACAGGTTATTACAGTCATCTGTTGGACCTTTCTACCTTACTTGGATTGCTTGTTGCATGTGTGTTATTTCAGTAGGTTTCCTGTAACTACATTTAATTTAGAACAATGTTAAATGGGGGGGTGGGAAATCAAAGGAAAAAAAAAATTCTAGCTGATTCTGCATGAAGTATTACTATTGACAGCTGATACAGAAGGCAAAGCTGGAGGGGGAAAAAAGCATGGAGGTACTGCTTGTCTCTCCTGAGATATAAAGGGTGTGTGAAGGCCTCAAACCTCACATGTTCCTCTATATAGAAATCAAACAAGCTTCAAGATTAGCGTCTCTTCATGTCAGTAGCAAAACACAAGAACGAGGGGCATTTTAGATTATTCCATCCTCCCTAACATTCCTCCTGCACAGCTCTAATTTGACTGTATTCATGTCTTCCTCAGAGGAGATAAAGTTGCCTTCCACAGAGAAATGCAAAGCAAAGGAACAAGACAGAAAAGACTATAATTAACAACGTCAGACATTTTTTCTACTCAGCAAGTAGAACTCAGTTCTGCAAGTTACTGTCTATACCTTTTTACCAAAGCACCTCTGATCTGCCTCCCACCGTTGGATTCACAGCCAGTAAATAATGACTTTCCCACATAATCATTACACTTGGGGTTTTAACCAACTGAATACTAATCTCTAAAATGAAAGCTCAGTTATGAGTGTGCATATATGTCTGATTTCATTACATTCCTGTTGTTTGACTCACATAGACAGAGAATTATGTGGCTGAAACCTCCAGACTAGTTTTTGGGAGTATGTGGCAAGCCTGAATTGGTAAGATCCAAACCTAGGCACAGGGAACTTGGCTATTAGAGTGTGTGCTCACAAAACAGTACAGGCTATGGCACATCAACAAAGAGACATTAATTAGGCAGCACTGACTCCAAGGGTTTAGCTCCATTCCTCTATACATCCCATGTTCTAAACTGTCACATTCAGGGATAATTATTTCCACCCCCCCTTTGTCTCATGGGTACAATAGCTCATGGATAGCCACCGATGGCAGCTTATGAATGTGGATGTGATAGCTTGGTTTGAGAGTGAGAAAACTAGAGAAGTTTTCCTAGAATTGGCTTGAGAGACTTGGGGGAGTTGAAGATAAACAATAATAGTTTATTATCATAAACAACCTGTAGGTAGTGTTTTCTTAGTTTTTTGGTTTTTTCAAAAATTGTTTATAAGAAGGGTGTCTTCTCAATTAACTAATTAGGTGAAATGTATTAACTAAATGACAAATTAAATCTATCCAGATTAGAACAGTTTATAAAAAAACAAAATTCCAAATATAAGCACACTATTATATCAATCAACCTTCTAATAAGTCTATATCATTTCTTACTCAATAATAACATATGAATATCTCTGCTGATGAGTATGGCCTTTGTGGTGTTTTGGAAGAGCAGTCTCCAAGACAGAACTAAAGATCACATTCACACCATGTCAAAGATTATTGGCTTTCAATGTAACACTTTTCCTTTCTGAAAGCCTCTCTGCCCATCCCTTAGCCTGGCACAGAAACTAAGGACACAGCCACACAAGGTGCTCAGCAGTTTCTGTCTCAGTGAAGGTAGAAAGAGCACTTAGCATGTTCTTAGAGCACTTAGAATTGAGTCCTTAAAATAATTGTTTGACAAAATAAACATAGTGATTGACCAAGCACATCCTAAAGCCATCCTTGTACATTCCCATATCACCACCACAAAAGAAGCTGCTTCAGTTGGTAATTGCAAGGTAATTTCACTCTCCTGTACTGTACTCTGCTTCCAAAACATTAGGGAATAAGCCACCACCAATATTACAAATTAGATGGCAGCATACTTTAGGAATTTGCTGTAACTCCAGCCCTCGGTGACTAGCACAGCTTCAAGTGTAAATAAACAAAAGCTGCAATTTGTGCCAAATGTTTACTCTGATTTTAAATCAGGGTTAGCTTTGCCAGTACAAATTACGCCTCCCTTTGTCTTCAAGAAAGCTGGCCATGGACTAGAGGAAGTTGGACAAATTTTTTTCTGTTAAATGAGCTGTCTGATTAGATAGATTTTTTTTACCAGCTTTTACTTCTCCATCTATAACCAAGGATTTATTATATCACCCATCTTCCAACATTACTCAAATACAGATTTAGTCTGTATGCTCACTAGAAGTTGGGAAGACAGAGATTGATCTGCTGGTGCAAATGACAGCGTGAATGCCAGTGAATGAGATCAAACTACTGGGCCTTTAGTCACCCTATTAATGTAAGTCATGAAACTCCAGTTCTAATTTGGGGTCATTAAAGCAGAGTGCTTATGATTTTCTTGGACATATAAATGCTGAGTATTCCAGATGAGATTGCAACTCCCAAACAATTCCCAGCATGGATGGACTAATGAACAGTGAAAAAAAGAACCAACCCAAACTGTTACTGGCTTTGCTTACCATAATAATGAAGAACTTCCTCATGGGATGCTGCTTGGCACAAGGGCTTGCACAGAGAGTGGGTTTGGAAGCCACAGGTGGGGACTCCCAAACCCAAGCATGGGAATCCCAGTCAAGTGTGACTCTGAAGCTTTCCCATTACCATCTTTATCGTGTTTGTCTTCCAGTTGCTCCATCTGGAGCTCTTTCTTGTTTTTGCCATCTGACATTTCAACAGCCTGAAAACAAGCAAAACAACTCCTCTAAACAACCAAAATGTTTGATCAGATCCTTTGTATAAATGAAATGCTAGTGTATGCCAGGCATCTGAACTTGGTAAAAATAAATGAGTGCTTCAAACCCACTATTGTTCTCAAGGTCCATGACCTTCAAAACATCATTCTATTCTATTTGTAAACAACACAGACATGACAGAACATGTGAATACCACTTCACCCTTTGGTAACAGTATCTATCCCCAGACCTCAAAGTGTTCTGCAAATATTAGCTAAGCCTCTCATGCCTCTAAAGAACTCCTACTCTTCAACAAATATTAGCTGAATCTCAACCTGTACCACTCAGCTCATAGGAGACCAGTGCTGTTCTCCAAGGTCAGAAAGGTTGAATACTCTGGCAAAGGTTATTCAAGAGTTTGTAAAAGACTCAGGCAACAGAAATACAAATTTATAAGTCTTCTAAGTATGCCTGAACATCTGGAAGTTTGTCCAGAGCATCATCCAAACCTGTATGCTTTTGGCAACTCTAATATTAAACTTCAGACCCAAATCTAGACTGATCCAAATTCCATTTAAACAAGAGAAAGCAATCAGGAAAACCAGAACTCTAATTTAACCATTCATCTTCCTACTACCTTTTCAGGTCTTAGTCATTAATGCTTTTGTGCATGCCTAGATAAACCAAGGCATAGGAGGCCTCAGCTTGCATTTAACAGGGCACCAGACAAGGCCTGGTGACCTGGAGGAGCACACACCACCCCGTTCAGCACCGCAGGGATGAACCCCAGCTGAACTCACCCAGGTTTCAGGCAAAGAGCAACTCAGAACAGCTCCACTGGTACAGCTGGACTGGTTCCTGACCACAGATGTAGGAACACAAAGATAAGGTCATAGTAGGTTCCATATGGTAAACAGCCCGAACTTCCTAGGAGGGCTCTCTGGAGGCAATTCATTTCCAAGGCACAGAAAACGTGCTTGGCTTTGACTCAAGTCTCTCTTTTGCATCTTTTGAAAAACTGGTTATGGACATTTATGTAATGCAAGTTTTCAACACATCTTGTTAAAGGGCATCACTCCAAGCTCTGGCCAAAACTGCAGCTTACACTGATTTTGATTCCCTCTGGACTATGCTTCCATCAGAGGGTAGGAACACCTCTCCACTGTGTTGTTTTGGATCATCCAGACTTCCCAAGCAGCTCATCTACTTCAGTATTAACAAAAGAAACAGGTGACAACAAAGCTAGAGGTTCAGACCCTGCACACTTCAAAGTTGAAATACATAAAAAAAACCTAACTATGCTTTTCTTGGTTATACATGACAATATTTTCCTCCAGAACTTTCTCTTCTATATTTTATGCTGTCTTCAATTGCATGTCAACCTAAGTTGAAAGATGATGACACAGGAGAAGGCAATGGCAATAGCAGTCAGTATGAGGTTAAAATTCTCCAGAGGTTACATTTGTTGGTCAGAGGGGGCCAGTCCACATGGGTGTTGGCTTTTGGCCTTTTTACAACATATTGTAGACTCTTGGAGTGCACTGTGACCATTACACAACACTAATAATGACTGCTCCCAGAGCCTTCTAAGCACTCCAGGAGCAAAAAAGAAGGCTGATGAACAGCTTCACGATAGCCAAAAAGTACTGCCTGGTTCCCTCAGTAAGGTAAAGTATTTTTACTACAGTGCACCTAAAGCTACAGGTAAAATGCAGAGCAAAAAGGGAGAGCTAGGAGCCTGAACCAGACAGACAAATTTGGAGGAAAACAAAACCTGCATCATTACCTTGGGGCTGGGTGGGAAGACTCAACACAAGTGAAGTGACAGATTGTTTCCCTGAATGTTTGCAGCCCAGGACTGGATACCTTTCTGCAGGTAGAACAGAGGTCCCCGCTTCTGGCAGGAGAGGAGCCATGCAGGTTTTGGTGGTGTGACTTACAGAGTTGATCAAACTAGAACAGCCCATTTCAGCCTTCAAAACGGTGAAGGAACAAAAACCCAAGAGAGGTCTGACATCCACTTTCTTATTCTGTGATTAAACTGCTAGAAGGAACTATCCTTATTCTGTGATTGAACTGCTAGAGTTCTTCAATCAATAGAAGTGATTTTTCAATCAGCAGAACTGGCACACAGGCCAAAAGGGTTGAGAAGCACTTCTGCTCTTTGTAAGAATCCTGTAGGATTCTCTCTTCCCAGAGGTCTGCTGGAGGTCCTGATCAGGCTGGTGGTGTGCTCACTTCCCAGGCACTGTTTCCTATTTTGGGCCCTTCCTTCCATCACTGCACCACCAATGTCTTGAATCTGGGTATGTGGTTAAACACTGCACCCTGAACATGGTGTCCAGTCTTCAGGGTCTCCAATGCTTGATATGCTTCTGAGGCAATTCAGTGGGGAAGAGCCTCACAATCCTGGAGAATTTACTCTTCTTCAAAAGTAGGTTAGGAAGTGAATCTACCTCCTGTCTGAATAGGCCCCTCCAACTTTTCCCTGGCTCAAGAGCTGCTCTCAAACTTCTTCTTAGCCAGTATAACAGCAAGTCTCCATCTACTTGTGCTGCCCGACTGCAGATGGTATAGCAGAGTGCCCAGCTGGAATTATGCTGGCAGAAGGCACAGGGAGAAGGACAGATAAGGTGGGTGCTCTATTGCCCCTCCTCACTGCATGGAGCCCCAGAGGCTCCTCTGTGTGACTCCCTGAGCTGAACTGGCTCTGCAGGCTCCAGACTTGCTGGGTGAGTCCCCCCACTCTCCCATGCCCAGAGGTTATAAGCAGCAGTGCCAAGTACCATGTGCCCCAGTACCATGGGCAGGTTCCCATTCTGCAGAATACTCCAAAAACATAAGCTAAGACACTCCCTGCCCTGAAACACCTTATGTTCAAGCAAAAAAGGAAAACAAAAGATAACAAAAAAGGGGTGGCCTTAACAAGGGCATACAGTTAATCCAAAAAACCTGGTCTTTCACTGCAGAGCAATGCACATCTTACCACCAATGCTGCCAGTGGTGTTTGTGAAGGACAGTGGAGTCACGACACACCTGATGTGTCTGGTGCTTCCTACAGGCCATGTGTGCATTCTGAGAGAGCTTGGAGCTAGGAAACCTCATCTTTGATATTGGGTATCAGGATGAACAGAGGATCTGCTTTCTAAAGGATGTCTTCATACCTATCCACTTATGTCACACCACAGACTGCTCTTGAAGCAAGAGCAATTGCATAACATTCTCATTTTCATTTTCCTGCTGTCCAGCCAGCCAGGAGGAGGTCACATCCCTTCTAACAACTTCTTTGCTTTGCAGCTCACTCCTGCAAATTTCAAAGGAGCTGCCAGCATTTCATTCTTTTCATAGAACCCCAGGGAAGTTCTAACCTCAAAATTAAGCAAAACAAAGTCCTTTGAATATTTTCCAATTAACCTAAGATTGACACTAACACTTTTCTCTTCATGTTTCCACTATTTGAACAACTGGATTTCTCCTGCATGCCCCAGTTGTCAGGCCTTTTGGACCATCAAAGATCTGTTACTCCTTTCCCAAAGATTACACTGGTTTTAAAACTCAGAGACCCTTTTCTGCTAGGTTGTGTCATTTAGTGGAAGAGATCAGAGAAGCCTCTCAGCAGCACAAATCCAGGGAAGGTATCAAAGAAGAGACAGTGTGGCAGGTTTCTCATACACTAGCAATGAGGGCAAGTTAACACTGCTGAAAGCCTTCAGGGTTGCATTCTGCTCCCAGTCTTACAGCATAAATATCCAGAGAAACAGATATGACAGAGAGTGAGTTCTGAGTGCCTAGAGCCAGCAGAGAGCATAATAGCAATGCCATAAAAAATGTCAGCATTCAGTCAAGAGGCTGGAGGTAGCAGGCACAGTCCCATTCTGGGGCTTGCAGAAGCATGTTGTCCTTCAGAGGCCTGCAGGCACCATGGCTCATTAGCCCAACTTCCTCTGAGTTAATGGTGATGCTGAAACATAGGAACCCTCTCATTTGGCTAAAAAAGCAGTTCTGCCAGCAGAATTGCAGGCAGTTACTGTGCAGCCTGGAACAGAGGGAGGAGAAGGCTCCCAACACAAGAGCAGCACTGCCCATAGACACACAGCATGCAAGGAGTAGCCAGCACTTTAGAGACAAAATGTTCATGCCCATTGTCACTCGTTGATTAGGTAAGGCACATCTAAAAGCTGTTGGGCAGATTGCCAAGGTGTCCCAACTGCCCAGGTGGGGAGTTCCTGAGCACTTTCTGTCCATTAGCTTGCAAATGTCCCTCTGAAGAAGGTAAAATATTGTCACCCACAATTTGTAGATAGGAATAGCAAGACACAGAGGGCCAGTTATCTCAGTTCTCCCTCCCTGCTTTCTAAACCATAAACAGTAATACTTCCCTCAGTTGCTGGAAATGACAGGCTCCTTCAGAACCAGGGAAGCTGCTCTTACCTGGAACCAAGGAGCCAAAAGCAGTTGGAGGTAGCAGCCTGCAGCCTATGCTGGGCCTGACACGGTTTTAAGCCTGGAAACATTCCCTCCAGCACATCTCTGGGGTCTTTTTCTGTACTCACAAAAACCTTCTGTGCTCTGTATGCTCAAGGAGTTCACCTTCAATAAATAATCCGAACAAAGAGAGTTAGTGCTGGCACAGTTGCATGGGTTGCTTTATGGACAGTTTGCAGCAATGTCAAACTCACCTTTGCTGGTGGCTGCTACCACTTGCTGGGAAGGAATCCAGCCCCCAAAGGGAACACTCTGTGATATCAAGAGCCAAGAGTAATTTCGTCCCCATTAGTTAATATCAAATATAAAGGACACATTCCAGTACACAGCAAGTAGTCTTTGCCTTCTTGAATGACAGTTGTGGAAGATCTGGGGTTTAAGATCCTTAGATGACAAAACAGAAATACATGAAAAGAACGTTTTTTTTCAGACTAATTGCAAGATAGCATCGCTCAGACAGCATCAGTAGCTCTCAGATTACTACCTGGAAAAATCCTGGGTCAGAGGCATGTTACTGACCCAATCCAGAGAGCAAGCAGAGAGCCTCATGGAAAGTACTGATGAGGATGTTGAGCAAAGTGGCCAGCAGCCTCCTTTCTGGTTTTAATAAAATGAAATGACGTTCATTCTTCCTGTGTGGAAAACCAGAGAAAACAGCAGGTCATTTTGAAGGAAAAGCAGACTTCTTCATGTTGGTTCAATGGACCAGCCTGAAGCTGTGCAGAGACTGCTGTTTAGTCTGCAGGTGTACTACCATAGGCTTCAGCAGCAAAGGTTCTCCTTCCCAACACTGCAGTTTAGAGAATGAAGGAAAAGCTGCATTCACCTCACAGCCCTTGAGAAATTATTGCATCCCTATGGAGATGTGGCAAAAGGAATATGAAACCCAAGAAACCAAAGGAGATGTGGCAAAAGGAATATGAAACTTAGTAAGGGTCATGAAACTCTGCGAGAACAGTAATCAGCTTGTCTACAAGTGCAAGTTTCCAGTTGAGCTAGCCCAAAGCTGATGACAAAGGCCAGGCTTATCCATCAACTCTGCAGGTTCAGCAGCACACAGCTGTGCTACACCCCTGCAACCAGCCCTGAGACAGCACAGAGCCTGCCTTGACTTGGGCCAGGTCAGAAAAGAGAGGGTACATTTAAATATGATGGATGTTCGCAGAGTAGTGGTAAGGGTAAGGGATCCAGAAAATTCCTGTCTAACTTTGGCTCTCCCATAGAAGCTCTGCCTGGCCTTTTGACAAACATCCCCCTCACCTTCCTTCTCCTTCTTCTTCTCTGCAAAGTCCTTTGTTTCTCCATGTGGGAAAAAATTCAGGAATAAAATAACTTTCCCCTCTACCATGAGCCAAATACAGCAGTGATAGCAAAGTGTATAATGGAAGCTATACTGCCTAGAAGAGGCAGTAGTTCTCCCTTAAGATGCCCACAACCACCATGTTCCTGCAACAGTGTCTAGTTCCTGGCAAAACCTGAACCAGGAAAAAACAACTTCACTGCTGAATAAGTGCTAGTAGAAATAAGTAAACAGCCTTGCACTCTGTCGTATTCCCTGAAAGACTGAGCATGCCAGCAAAGGCAGCACAGACTCTCAGAGCAGTAAACAACCAAGCAGGCAGAGCAAACAAATATTTAAAACCCCATATGTCAGAAAACCTCTCTTTGGAATAAAGAGGTGAAAACAATTTCATCAGAAAGGAGGAAGTTTTCTCCTCTTCCTTTCTCCCCACTTCCCCAGCCCTTCCTTCCCTTGTTTACTTTGTTTCCCTGTTTCAAACCAAGTCAGAGAACCATTGGTATTTGTGGAACTGGGCTCCTTCTGTTAACTCCAGCTGTGCCCACAGCCCACATACTGGTTTGGTAAAACTTGCCCAGTCTGACAAAGTGGTTTCTCAAGCTTGAAATAAAACCATAGTGATTTTTACACTACTAAAATGAATGGTCCTTGACAGGACTAGCAATTATCTATGAATTCCAAAGCAAAGGCTTGTTGCATGGCACAGCAACGTGCTCCACACAGCACTGTGGCAGGAGGATGCAGGGGCTTTCTGGGCTTTTGCTCTAGCATTTCAGCCTCTTTTGAAATATGACATCACTGAGAGCTCCAAGGTAAAAAACAAAACAAAAAACCCGAAGAAGGTACCCCCAAGACCCCAAAGACCTCACAGGAAAACAGCTTGGAGGATTTTTACCTGTCACAGACATGGGGTTGGAAGGAGCTCTTTGCCAGACTCTGGTCAAGGAAGAAGCAGCATCCAAATTCAGAGGAAAAGCCCTTGCCATGAACACCAGCCATGAGGCTCCTTGTGGGAAAGGGGATCTTGTGGTGGCCCCCACCACAGGGTACCTGTACCTCTTTCTTTTTGAGGAATACCTGCATATGTAGACCCAGAGATGAAGGAGACAATTTGTTTCCATATGTTTGATTTAGGAGTGGCTGCTTGGGATCTAACACCCTGCTGTTATCAGAGAGGGTCTGTGACCTGCAACTGTTTTATCTGGTATCAGAGAGCCCCCTTGGGCAGGGACTGTGGGAACAGATGCTGACCTCAGCCAAGCAGCAGGAAAATAAACCTCAGCATAAAAGGGCAGGATGCCACGAAATAAGACTCCTTGAGAAAGGAAACAGGGAGAAACCAAAGCTGAAATCTTGATGCTTCTAGGAGCCATGGAGAGGGATAACTGAACAGGATGAGACCTGGCCAGCACAGGGTTGCACAAGGACAGGCTGAGGGTCTGAGCAGCGCCAGCAGGCTGGGCCAGCTGGGGAAGGAGAAGCAACACCTCTGCTGCAAGCAAGGGCTGCTTCCAGGGCGGCAAGCAAAACCTGTGAGTGCCAGCCACACCACTGCTTTCTGTTTGTCTGCTCACTGAGGTCTGGCAGACAAACTCTCCCTTCCCTGTGTGCCTGGTCAGTGCCCAGCACAGCACCAAGAGCCTTTCAAGTCCTGCTAGAAGGGAGAGAACAAACTTTGCCTGGGATGAGACTGACACAGGGAAGGTAGGTGGCCAGCCCGTCCTGCTTACATGTCTTTTCAGACTGAACATTTTGGAAGGAAAGTTTGCCTCTGTCTGGGATTAATTCAGCTCAAATTTGTAGTCACTGCAGGCAGTGGGGAAGCTGCAATAGCTATTAGAGAATAAGCCAAAGAAGTAAAAGCAAGCAGGGACAAAGATTAGTCCTTGCCCTCCCCTCAAAACAGAGAGTAGGCACAAGGATCCAAATTAAAAAGCAACTACTAGT
Source organism: Serinus canaria (assembly GCF_022539315.1). Taxonomy (NCBI): domain Eukaryota; kingdom Metazoa; phylum Chordata; class Aves; order Passeriformes; family Fringillidae; genus Serinus; species Serinus canaria. The sequence continues at coordinate 10,315,696 of NC_066323.1, read as the reverse complement.
GGCCAGTGCTAGCGAGTCACTGTGGGTTGGCCAGCAGCAGGACAGCTGCCTGGCCAGGGCCTGGCTGCCAGCAAGTAGCTCTGGCACAGGAGCGTGGCACACCCTGCTCTGGTGTCTAGCACAGCCAAGCAGTCCAGAGCTGACTGGGAAGGCCAGTGGAGCTGGGAGCTGCTGTGAACTGCAACAAAGGGGAAAGGGAGTCCTCCCCACTGCTGCTCTGCCAGAGGAAAGCAGCCAGCTCATCTCCTCATATTGCTGCTGGTCAGGTGCCTCCAAGCTGTTGGTATTTGTCATTTTTTGGTTGGGAATCTGAGTGGCCAAGATACCCAGAAAGATCAAACTACGGAAATAAATGAGGCCATTGCATGGTGGAGACAGGAAAAAATGCAGTGAGACAGGTCAGCAGCCAGCAGTGGCACCCAGGACGGCTGAGATCCTGGCTGCCCTCGCAGGCATGGCAGCACAACCAGAACCTCAAGGAGACGGCAATCCCATGCCTGAAGGCTGGAGGTGGTTTCCCATCTGCTCCCCCAGGCACCGCACAGCAGCGCCGGGCGCCCGCGGTCCCTCCCAGCACGGCATCGCCCTTCGGACGGGAGGTGGCAGCAGATGGCCACCGACAGCCCCGGCCCCGACCGCCAGCATCTCCGGGGACTGCAGCGCCGGCACCCGCGGGACGAGCCCTCTCGTCTCCCAGGGACTGGGCAGGGCCGGCAGGAGGTGCTCCCCGAGAGCATCCGTCCTCCCGGGATACGCCATCTCCCATCCTGCCCGCTGGCTCCCAGCCCCCATCCATTCCACACACGCCACACCCTGGAAGTGCTTTGCCACAAGTTGAATTGTTTTAAAAACAGCCTTTATCGAGAAAACAGATGGCAGCAACTAAGAAGCTCTGATTGTTATTGATTAATGCAGGATTGCAGTTGGCAATAGGAGATGCTGGGAGCAGCAGAAATGAATGTGGATATTAACCAGTGGAAGGGGGGGAAATCATGGAGTAAAAGGAATCGTAGAAACATTCAGGTTGGAAAGGACCTTTGAGATCACCAAGTCCAACCTTGGACCTAACACTGCTAAGTCCACCACTAAACCATGGCCCTAAGCACCACATCTACAGTTTTCTTAAGAACAGTTCCAGGGAAAGAGGAAGACATGCTATCCAAGTCTCAACAGGCTCTCAACAGTCAAGAATCATGCTCAGATAACACAAGGATCCACAAATGTTTGGCCCCTGCATCATTCATCAACCTTCACCAGAGTAAAACTCTGAGGTCACCAAAAAAAAAAAAAAAAAAAAAAATTAGCAACTGGAATTATTTTGCAGCAATCTGTAATTTCCATTTTCATCTTCCACTTTGAGAAATATGAATGAGAAATAAGATCAACCCAGCAGAAACTTGTCCCCTTTGAATCCCTATATATATATATATATATACACACACATATACATATATAGACATATATACACATTTATATATATATATATATACACACACATATATATATATGTATACCTCCCTCAGACCAATAAAACCTGAAAACCAGCTGGATTTTAGAGATCCTATAAGTCATGTCTCCAGATCCACACAGGAAATTTGAGGATTTGGTCACAGCGCACAGAAACAAAGACACAAAAGAGTACAGATACCAGCACAAGGAATGGATTGGGACACCCTGTAGAGCAAGCCCTACCTTTCATCCCTTTTCCAGAGCCCGGTGCCTGGGTCTCTCCAGTCTCTGTCCCCATTCAAATGCCAGTGCCACACAGCCAACCTCCAGGCAGTGCATCACTGATTTAACTGGCTCCTCTACCCCAAGTGAAAGTTGAACTTGAATGCAGTGATGTTTGAACCCATTCCTTCAACCATTCTTTTTTATTTTTGTGCATCAGACCTCACTTCTGTCACCTGGTATCTGCCCTTCCAACAGGAGAGGTTCACACACAGGTGTCTGCCTGAAGCAGCAACAGACAAAAACCAGCAGGCAGCTTTCATTTCCTCTGCCCAGAAAAACACATACCTGCTTCCTAGGAGAGGCCCTAAGAAAGGTAATGGATCGTAGAGTGCAGTACTGAATGGGAACTCAAAAGGTCACTGATACTATAGGCCCAGCATCTCCAGGCATGGCTATCTCCACTTAGAGAATTGCTGGTGTGGTTTTTGGAGAGTTGGCTTTTCAGTTGTTTAGCAGGTGATGTGTGTGTATTTGTTTCATTTATTCTTTTCTAGATCTCAAGCAAGGAAAATCATATAGCCTTGCCAGAAATCCATTAACTCCTCTTACCCTCTGAAAATACCATTGCCTAGCTAGGCTTGATCACATTTTCTGTCTCAAGGTAAGCTTAAGACTTTTAGCCCTATCCAGTCAGTAGAAATGTTTTCTCTTCACAGTATGTTTACACATTTAAAGGCTATTCACAATGCCCTGTCTCTCCACCTGTAGAAGAACCCTTCACGTAGAGACCCCTTGATGGAACAGAAACTCACATCTCTTAAAATTTATTGGCTTTCACAGATCAGTTTAAATGCAACAAAGAGGGAGAAGCAGAGGGACAGATCTTGAACCCAGAAGCTATTCAGGTACTAATGGAAGTCACATAATCCAAAAGTGTGGCTTATTCTGTTTGCTTTTTTAAAAAACCAGATGTAAAATCTGTTTACTGAAGACTGAATTGAAGTAAAAGAAGAAGACTTGCCTGTTTTACAGGTTACTATGGAGACATTTTTCCCTTCATTACTCTGTAAACAGACCATGCTGCACAGAAGTGAGAAGTTCTTATTTTTGGCCATTCAAAAATTGCCTGTGATTAGAGCATTTCACGTGCTATGAACAAATAAATATCTCTGGGTAATTCGTTTTCTTAATCCCAAGTTTGGCCAAGGGAAACTGAACTGACCAAGTGATGAATGTCAAAGATAAATATTTTACAGTATTACAATTCTACTTTTGAAGTCCCATCAGAGAATCAACAGCTTAACTTGCTACTAAGTTCCCAAAACCTTTGATATTTGTCCCCAGAATAACAAAGGCAAATCCCATCAAGCATAAATAATCACAACACTTTTTCCTCAAGCATGTTACTAAGAAATTATTGTGAATTACTATGCACAGCATCAGGGCATGAGAATGAAGGATATAAAAAATTTGCTCTCAATTCCCAATGGACCTCAGATCACAAGTACTTTATTTTCTTTTAACTTTTTTAAAATTTTAAATCATTACAGGTAAACTAACAGCTAAACTAAGGTGTTCCTTAATCAACACCACGGCAACATTGTTGTCTATGGTCCCCGGATGTCCAAAAATATGCCTTAAACTTCACCCTTTTTATTTCACTGGCACTCTCAAAAAGCCCAAGATGCAGCACCTGTCCATACTGGCCTTTCATATAGCTTCCTCTGTACCTACTTCTTGACTCTTCACTACAGTTTGCACAAACTGTAAAGAATTTTTATCAATTTCTACTGCTGAAACTGTAGTTTTCTTCTTCCTGTAAAGCTTCCCCAGAAATCAGAACTAGAAATAGGACAGACAAAGCTGCAGCAATGGGTGAGGATTGAAACCAAATGAGAAAAGATAGCAAAAGATGAACAATGTAGAAGCAGACAACCACTGTGAAGGTGGGTCTGGTGGGAAACTTACTGAGCCTATCAAACCTGAGTCACAAGTCACATACGGCTACACACACATCATTCCTGTTGCACACGTGGACAAAAGGAGAACTCCCTTTGGAGAGACAGCCACAAACAGTGCTCCCACATAACCTGAGGACACTCATGGCATAGGAACACAAAGCCCAGGCACTCTTGGTCATCAGAAGTTCTCAGATTACCAAGCAGGGTCAGGACAGAGAAGGTCTCTGTCACACTCCGTGAGGACATTACACATACAAACCAGACCTCTTGCTTTTCAAGACAGGGATAGCATCTGGGCAGACCTAAATCATCTGAAATGAATCCTGCCAGGCTAAATCCACAAGCATTTGAGGTCTGAGAACTGCAGGTACTTCCCCAGCAGACAGTAGCATCAATGCCAACAGAGCCTTGTGCAGAACCTCATAGATCTTGTCTGCCCTTGTCATGGGGCACCAAAGCACAGGAGCAGAGAGGAGTGTAGCACAGCTTAGGGTCTGTGCTGAGGGAACTAGAGGATATAAGTTAAACCCAAAGAAAAGAAACTTCCCTAAAAAGAATCCTCCCTTCTTTTCCTTTCCAGATGCATAGAGTGTCTGGTCAGTTATTTACTTTGCAAAACCAAAGTTATTCCAATGCCAATTTTTTTTTTTTTTTAAGATGGAAATATGGATGATTACCAGAAAAACAAATCATTGGGATGCAGCCTAGTTGGATATCATTAAGGCAACTAAGTGTGTGTGCCATGTGGAGGAGGAGCGGAGAGAGTTACACAGTTAGGGATTGTCTGTTGTCACATTTAGGATAAACATGACAAGCAAGAGCTGCTTGTCCTCCTGCTAGTGAGGACAAACTAACCACTCACAGTCAGGAAAAAATTGATATCCAGGTTTTCTCAGAAAGAGGTTTAGGAATCTGAAATAGGAAGTTACTTGGAAATACTCCCTTTTCTACCAATAATCACATAAGCACAGAAACACACAAGTTTATTTTTTAATTCCATCACGTTTCTCAGATTTTAAACTTATGCTAAGATACTTCCTTAAGATGCATTTTTATCTTCCTGGATTAAGTTTGGATTAGTCACCTCCTAGGGGAGATGAGATGTCTTATGGTCTATCCAGCTCTCACGATGGAGATTACCCTCGTTTTCACTAGCCACACAAAGCAAAAACTGCCGTAGCCTAAAGCTCAAAAATGAGACCCTGCCAGGTCAATCCTTACATTTTTAATTGAAGTAAAGATAACAGAAAGATGAGGCTGGGTCAAGGCTGGGACAAGCACATCTATTTTTTATCTCCACATAAAGTACAGGGTTTCTATGTGTGAGAACATATGAAGTATTCTGGCCATCTGGAACTGAGAAAGGTCAAAGTGTACTTCATCTGCTCTCTGGTCCAGGTCTTTCTCCTGTCTAAAAGTATTCTCTAAGAAAAAAAAAAAAACAACTTAGCCAACGGCCTGTTTTTATTTTTCTCACAAATTTGCCCATATCTGTCCCCATCTCGATCGTCACAGCATTATGGGTGAGAACAGTGAAGCATTCACAAAAAAATATTGCAGATGTGAGAACCAATGAAACATGAGAGTCCAAGCCAGGTAATACAGTGTCCTACACCTTAGCTCTACCAAGAGAAGTGTAATAAAAAAAGAAGCAGTAATATTCAACATGCACATTAATCTTATCTAAACATAATACTGTTGGGAAGCACTTTGGGATGCTGCAATCATTTATAGAGTCAGGCATCCAGGGTTGAAGATTCCAGGATGGAAGAGTAGCCTTTGATCTACTGCCATTTTTCCCTCCTACATCTCAGGATTCAAGGCTTTTGTAATCCTACTTCTGGAGCTACTGATACTATTTTTGTCTCCAGTTCTCAACAGCCAAATACAGGTCTACATCGAAAAAACTTCCACTCCTAAGAAATTTTCACAGAAGTGTCTAAGAAAAACAGGTGTTAAGATCAAATGCACTCACTCAATAAATTTTACTACTGGCCACAGCCCACAGCTGAGATTCTTCACACATCAGAGGTTCAGGGCACCAAACAAATTGGCGGTTTTGCAAGTAACAAATATCATGGGTGTACATAGTAGAACAGATGCTTGTGGTCTTCAGGGTGGGACTGACCAAAGAGAGCGATGAATAAGCAGCACTGTGAGCTCATGACTCAAATGCCATGTCCCTGCTGGCCCACAGCAACAGATTACTCGCCTTGAACCCAATTCTCTTCAGATGCAGCTTGTCTATTTTTCACTAAGGGCAGCACCCTGAGCACCTCAGGGAAGAAGAGACGAGGACATGCAGAGCCGACAGTGAGAAAACACTCTGAATTATTCATATCACTCAAATAGCAAAATTAAAATTAAACTACCCTTCATGACAATGGAGGATATGATAACACTGAAGAAATTCCACAGCTACTTTTATGTGCTACACAGTGAACTAAAGCTGGAATGAAGCTTTTAATGGTTAAAAGGCTCACCTGTTTGTTCCTTCTGTGGATAGATATATTTCTTGTTTTGCCTACATTTTTATCAAGTCTTTACATAACTGCTGGCTTCATACCTGAGGCTATCTTCCTGAATCAAAGTCTCTCCCATACTGGTAGCAGAAGAATAGACTGCTCCTAGCTTTTTAACTTGTTAATAATGAATTTACTCTTGTCTGATTCTCCTTGTCCCCTTCTCCCTGTGTGATACCTACCTTGGTAAGTACATGGATTTTGCATCAGTGTTCAAGTCAGTTTTCTGTACTTGCTTGGACGGCTGTCAGGGCCAGTTTTTGAGGTATGGTCTCCTTTTGACAGCTCCTAACAAGCTGTGCTAGAGGAGAGCTGGTTCTAGAAATACATTTCTCTCACACTTGTTTTTCAGGGTTCTCCACTCAACTGTGTGGTGACGAGAGGCACTCCAGACTGGGTTTAATGCTACCATATGCTAGACAGCATGAGAATCCATACTGCAGGAGAGCAGCCGGTACATTTCCATGTTAACAGAAGCCTGATTGCAAATTGCACTTAGTCTCAACAGCTCAGTTCACTGCACACAGATGCCATGGGGGACTGTAAAGTTAGCAAGATGTGGGGGAGTATGGCTAAATTTTTCAAAGAGAGCCTTGGCTGATCTGATGCCACAGATATTTGGAGCTGATGCCACGGAAGAGAGTTGCTGCTGCTGCATTTCTTCTGCCATAAATGAATAAGAATAATAATGCCATGAGCTGTTAGTCAAATTATACTCTTTCAAGCTGGTGATTGTCTGCTGATACAAACAGCAGCTTCGGCACTGTCAAATGCTGCTCTTATAATTTGACAGCTAGCACGTAAATGAAGTCAGAGAAGAGGAATTTACTCTTTCAAAATAGGCCAGCATGAGAGGAAATGGGTTTCCAGTCAGAGTGTGCAGTGTCTCCCTGGGCTGGCTGCAAAGGGTTCCCCAGGTCTTACAGCAGACTTCACATAATTGAAGGTACAACAAGACTAAATTAATGAACTGAGAGGAAAGACTTGCCCCATTGGATCCTCTCAGAATGGGTACAGGAGAAGAACTCTCCTCCACTTGTATATGACCAAAAAAAATCAACTTGATAGCTGCTGTCCAAGGCCTTTGCCACAGAACACCCAGCTCAGCTCATCCTAATGAGCCTTCTAACAAGCAGACCAAGCAGAGAGACCAAAGATTTCTCACTGCCTGGCCTGAGCCACAGGGCACAAACTCAGGACAAGGAAATGACACCTGGCAATGTTTGTAGGGATGGTACAGAGGGGTGGTTTCACGATGCAAAGCTCCTAGGTCAGTACAATACTTTTAAACATGACTTAGAACCACATACACCAGTGCACAAGCACCATGTGTAAACACAGCCCTTAAGCCATGGGATAAATGCTTTGCTTCACATGAATCAGGTGAGGTCTTCTACTCCCTCCTCTTTCTCTCACCAGAAATCATCACACATTTCAGCTGCTTAGATCAGTGTTGGTAAATGAAGTAGACAGTCTCTCAAGATCTCTTTTCCAGTCTAGCATATCTACAAAGCATTCCCATATTCTTCAAGAAAAAGGAAAAGCTTTGCCCACCTCTACTGTATAGCCAGTCCATAAAATTCATTGTTAGTGAAGGTCACCAAGTCAAATACTGCAGCTGGGTCATTTTATAGACATTAAAAATTCCTGTAGCAATGAGATAAAGATAAAGTGATCTAAATCCTGCTCTTTAGGACATGAGCCAAATGTACACCATGGTCAGGAAGGAATTGCTCCCACACATGCATTACATAAGGGATTGCACAGCCTATCAGGTTCATACTGGGGTTAATTTCTTCCCTGCTTCTCCCACCATGTGTTACCAGAAGCCACAGGAGCAGACAGGAGAGTGCTGTATACCCACACCTCTGTGGTTTCACAGGGGAGTGACCACCAGCCTGAAGATGCAGGGCTCTGGGTTGCTCAGGCATGAAAGCAATTGCATGATCCCCCAAAGCTCTGTATCAGTGAGGTGGCAGCAGCTTCCATGCTCTGTGAGCTGCCTCATGCAGTTTCAGGAATTGAGTGCTATAGCTCAGTGGAATTGGCTTTACATTTCCGGGCAACAACACCTCTGCCAGGCAAAAGGCATTTCTCTCTCCCTCTAAATGCATTCCCAGGAGTCAAGCTTCCAAATGGAGAGAGAGAAAGAGAAGAACCATTTCTCCAGGAGGTCTCCTAATAAACCTGAAACAACAACAAAAAAATGTCATAGAGGAACTTAGGATTTGAGAGAGCAAGAATAAAAAAGGTTGTCTCCAGGTCTGCTCACACCACAGGAAAGGGAGTACAAATCTTCTGGCAGGGGGCTCCACGCCTAGGGAGCCAGGAGGTTTTCATGAGAACTGAGGATGATCCAAATATACCAAATATCAATCTTCCACAAAGAAGACTTCTTCCTACCCCCAAAGCACCTAGGGTGCATTAGTCACTTGCCTAGGCATGCTCAAGAGACCAGGATAAATCTTTCAATCCTAGACCAACAGGAATTGCTGGGAGAAGATAGCTAAGTGCCCCAAGTTGCTGGAACCATCAGCAAGAAACTTTGTATGAGAAGCAATCCTACTCAAGCAGGCCAGCTGCTGAGCTGGCTGGGAGTAAGCCACGGAGCTGCCTGCTTCTTGGGTGTCCCATGAAGCATAACAAATCCATTTAAGACCTGTAAAGTAGACATGAAAGCAGGGACCAGTTGGAATCAGCTGGAGCTGATTTCTCCCATGAAACTTGTTCCTTGTTTCCAGGAACCATGCTTCATAACATGAAGGTAGAAAATCCCCATCCTTTTATGCAGTTCTTGGCTTTCATTTTTCACTTCTTTTGTTATATGAATGGGTGGTTTAGTGTTTCTTTTCACTGCTTGGACTACTTTGTGAGGTCACAGACTCCTTTTTGCCCTCCAGCATGGATGGTCATGTTGTGTGCTGAACAAACCAAGGCCTACAGTGATCCAAATGCTGAGGGTGAGCAATACTGAGCTTAGTGGCCAATTCTCATAGTCAGCCCTTTCAGTGAGTCACACCTCATTACTCAGTCTTAATCACAGCTATCAGAGCTCTAACAAGGCACCCAGAAATATCAGTCATAGAATGGTTAGGTTAAAGCATAGTTAATGACCATCTCATTCCAGCCTTTCTGTTGTAGGCAGGCAACCTCCCAGCAGATCAGGCTGCTCAGAGCCCCACCCAGCCTGGTCTTGAACATATCTAGGGATGGCAAGTCCACAGTCTTCCTGGGCCAGTGCCTCACCACCCATTTAGCAAAGAGCTTCTTCCTAATATCCAAACCTAATTTAACCAACCCTCCATCTCACAGCCATTCCCCGTTGTCCTATCACTACATGCCCCAGAGTCCATGCTCTCCAGGGATTTCCACCCTAAGGAATAACAGCATTTCCAGAAACAGCCCCTATCCTGAATTCCAGAGTTATGAGGGGAAATCAAGTGGATTCCTGAAGCTCACCAAAGCATTATGGGTCCAAGCAAAGTTATGAAGCTGCAATAAACTCTCATAGTGCGTAAGACATTGTTTTCTTACAACCATGAGCAGTAGGAGATCAGTCTCCATTAGTGCTGTCTGTAGTATGGAGACCTGCTTTAAGTTTAGGCATTTTCAGTGAATAAAAAACCTAAGAAATCTAGTCCTAGCCTCCACTGTGGAGATTCTCCTAGTTATGGGATCCATTGTTATTTCCTGCCCTGAGCCATGCTTCCTCTCCTTTCTCCCATTCACCTTTCTCAGCTGTGTTTTTATCAGTCTCCCTCAGGCTCCCACACAAGACTTTCCCTGAGACCTTCAATTGTTGCTGTAGGTTTTACAAGTTTGGTCTGAGCACCTAAACCAGGGAGAGGAATCAATGACCCTGGAGACTTCCCTTCATACCAACCATAACTCTTGTTTCTGCCAGAACACAAGCCTACAGAAGAGCTTTCCTTAGACTTAGGGAAGATGTATTTAACATGATCTAAAGGGGTGGATTTTTGGAAACACATACAAGAAAAGAGAGAACTGTATGGCCCATATTATTTTTTTTTTTTGAAGCAAGATGTTAAGATAAGTATTTTCCACACTTTGGAAAAAGGCACTGAAATCCAGTATTGTGGTTAAGAATATCTGCCAGGCCCTGGGTCATGTCCATCTGATTGATATTTCCATTTCATAGAGCCTGGACCCACAGTAACCACCTTCATCTGAGAGCAACAGCACCAAAGACAAACCTGTTCAGCCTCACTCATTCCAATCCCAGCAGAGGAAATATCAGGAGGATTAGCTGGCAGACAATGAACAATGAAACTGCTTTTCCTTTTTTTTTGTTTAAAGAAGACATGTATAACCTGGCAACCCACAGCCTCCCATAGACATGTCATGCAAAGAACCTCCTTAACACCACTGGGATCCCATGAATTTTGTCCTCTAAAGCCCAAGATCCCACTCTAAAATATGGAACTTGAGGGAGACAATTAAGCTTATTTTTGTTATTAACAAACAATTTCCAGTCTTCTTCTCCAAAACAGCTGAATCATTCTAACTGGAACTTTCCAAAACACAAAGAAAGGAAAAACAAAACCAAGACCAAAATGAGAGAGAAGAATGACCTTTTGCACAGTAGGCATAAGCTGAGGCAGTTACTGGGAGCTCTTGCAAACCCTGGCTTCTCATGGAAAAGCCTCAACCTTGTTTGTGATCCTGATATCTCTACCTGTAATGCTACGCTGTAAAGACTGACAATCTGCTGAATGGTCTGTACCACAGAGGAGAATTACATACTCCTGCTGCAGAAAGGAACCATTCCAGGCCTGAGTTCAGCTGTTGACTTAACTGCAGATGCAAGGCTTGACTCAAATGAAAGCAATTCTGCCCTGGACAAGGTATTGCAGCTTGTCTACTGCACCATCACATCACCTCATTGCACACTGCACAGAGAAAGTCACTCTAAAGATTAGAGTAGGACTAATCTGGGTGCCAGCCAAGCTTCCTCAGCAGGAGACAACTTTTGTCAGAATTAAACAAATAAACAAACAAAAAACCCAAATTAACCAACCAAATAAGCAAAAAAAAACCTCACCAAAAAAAGTGTGCCTGCCACTCTAGAATTTATGTCCTTTTAGCTCATATACTGACCAGGCATCAATGTTAAGAGCCATAACTCAATTAGTACTTCAAAGCTTTTACTTGGCCTCTACACCTAGTCTTTAAAACTTCCTTGAATTTCTTGCATATCCAAAGTTTCCCTCTGAATTGTACTCATACTCCAAAGAGAAATAAAACCAAAAATTGAAAAAATAACAAACACTACACACCACCTACAAAAGCTCTTATACTTCCCAGCAAATAAAGGTTGTCTGCTTTGGGCTCTTGCTGTTTGGTACCTACAGACAGCAGCTGTTTTTCCCTTTGCCTCCTTCTGTCCACACCCAGACAGCTACAAAATACAGAATGCTAAAAAAGACAAGTCGTACCTGGATATCCAGCAGAGAGCAACTCAAAATCCATCTTTTCTGTGGCTTAAGGGTGATGCACCTGCCATGCTTCAACAGAACAACCCCTTGACGTCCATTCTGGGAGCTTTTTCAATACCAGGAATGCTGGAGGAGGAAAACAGAAAACCCACAATGCAGAGCTCATTTCATACTGTCCTGATTTAGGAACTGAACAGCTCTGTCCATGAGACATTTTACTTCAGGTTTCATCTACACCACTAGTTCAATTCCCCTTGGTGAGTTCTCTGGCTTGGGACTTCACTCCTAGCTTTCAGCTGCCTGAAAGCAGCTGAAAGCTAAGAGAGACCAGACACTACTTCCTCTGTTAAACTGCTCTTACTTCACCTCATCAGGGTTACATTGTTTTTTCTTCTATTCTCCTCTCCACCAGGGCCAGGGGAGAGAGTGGCTGTGGGGTACATGACTGCCAAGTGGGGTTAAATCACAACACCCTCACAAACACAGGTTTTCCTGGGGCAAGCTGTCTGATTACACTCCAGAGCACCCTACAGCTCTGCTCAGAAAGTCGCAGGCCATCCAAACCAAAAGCATGGAGGTCATCTCTCCCAAGCAGGCTAAGCATACCTGGGGGTGGCAGAGGACATTCCTCCTGGGACAGCCTCTGGCAATGCTCCAAGAGAGCAGATGGATGTTGGGTCTTCTGCACTGTGGACACATTACAAGCTCTAGACATAAAAGCAGCTAGCTGGGAATTCAGTGGACATCTAAGAGTTAACCTGCACTTCTTTGATTGTCAAGCACCTGAGATATGACGACAACACATTGGCACACTGTAATTGCAACATATTATTAAGTACCTTCAGTCCCCAAAGGCTAAGACACTTTTGAAAAAATAATAAAGCTAATGCACATAATAGCCTGTGTCTTGTTATTTAAGAAACCTCTTACCGGCATTGGACGTTGACAGAACGTGTAAATGCACTTTCTCCAATAACTATGCACAAGGAGCAGTTTGATGGAGTGCCAGAAAGCACAATGACTGTTCTACCTTAGCAGCGTACTGAAGATGACATGTTCCCTTTAGAACTAATTGCTTTATTCAAAGAAAAAAAAAAAGCCATTTACTAAATCCTAGCCTGGTCTCTCCCCTTGATGAGCAAGTTTAGACTGCACATCAGAGCTTTTGTTTGTTGCTAAAAGACAGGGAGAAAAAGCATGTTTTGTTAAGTAATTTTAATTTTTATTTTTAATGGAAAATAGTTCAGAAGGATATTTTTCATTATACTACATGAACATTTGCATTATATATTCTGCTGGGCCTTCCCTTATGTGACTCAAGGCTGACAAGTTCAGGCTATCAAACACAATCCTTTGCATCTAATAAATTACCCTACACCAAGATAGTTATAACTATTGACACAGACCAAGCTATACCTCTAAAAGTCAGAAAATACTCTTTATTATCCTTGTTCTGCATTCTCACATACATAATAGGAAAGCACTTCAAGAACTGTTTCCAAAAGTCACTGCATTCTTACTGTCAAACTGCTTCCCATCTCCCTCTACTTATAAAAAAATAAATCAGGAATTCCTCTTCTTGTGCCTTCAAGAGAGAAACAGCTGTAATGACTTAATAGACAAATCAATGCCATTTCCAACAGAACTATTTCTTTTTTTTTTCTCCCTACTTCCAAAAATTAGAATAATTTCACAAGGAGCCCTAGGGAACAAGGCTCATGAAAATTCACAGAGCAGACAGCATGAGGAAAAGTGTTTGGTTATATATTTCAGGAGGCAGGTAATGGGTCTATCTGCTGCTCTGTGAGCAGTGAGAATAATTATGCATGCATTTGCTGCATCCCATAATCATCATCACCACAAAGATGACATTTCATAACTGAGTTGAGAATGTGTGTTTCCTAAAATTATTTTTTGTTTGGAAGGAGAAATTGTTCCAAATAATGTCTATGGAGGATATATATAGGAAAGCATAGATTTGAGAGTCATACACTGAGGAGTCAAAACTTTATCACCAGCTCTCTAAATAATTCTATCATTAATTCCACATCAGCAAAATGGCAACACATCTGTCTGTAGCAGAGTCCCAGGCTACTGGGAATTTCTGTTAGATATTATAAATTGGTACATTAATGTGAATTACTCAGACTGTGTTTGCATAGGGGAGCTCCTGTGGGCTTTGGTCAGATTTGGAAGGGGACAACAATTCTCTCTTCATTGTTTGCTCCTGGTGAAACTGTCCAGGGCCCCAGTCATTGCCTTACTATAGAATGAGAGGCATTAAGAACAGGAAGAAATCACAGAGGGTTGTGTTTCTCAGACACACCTCCCCTTCCCTCAGACATCCCAGAAGCAGAGCTCATCTCTGAGCTCAGTGGTGAAGGATGGGACAGGAGGAAGAAGGACCAGCTTGAGGCACAGCAGGCTCAGTAGACATTCCCTCTCCAGGAGTATTTCCACCCACTGGGTCATGGCTAGTACCAAAGATGCACCAAAGCCCTACTGTCAAGGGGATTACTTGCCCAGTTCCTCAGGCTGAACTTGCTGCTGGATTCCTACAGCTAAGCAGAGCTGCCCCAGAACCAGCCAGGGTCACACACCTACCCATGCCTCCTCTGCACACTGCTTTTTTGGCTGGTTCCACGTTAGACCATTACAATCAGTCACAAAACCACATCTCATCACCTTTCTTACTGTAACAGTCCCACTCCTGACTGTTGTCCAGCTTGCGTGGAGTAAAGACCAGGACACAGCTGGACCTGCAGCAGTTTCTCCATGAAATAAACTGGATTGACATGTAGGAAGTCATGGCTGCTTCTAATCATAAGAATTTAGGTGAATCATTTCACTTGTGTCCCTTCTAGTCCCTTGAAGAAAAAATCAAGATGCCAGGACTACCAGAACTCCAAAAAGTCTTTTAAAAACTTAATTTCTATTTTCATTGTAGTAGCAAGAAAGTGAGGCCCTGTTTATCACACACATTTTAAAGAGAAATGAGTGCAAATAAACCCTCACCTCTGGAAGAGATGTATTGTCATATTAGGCATGAGGACCCCATTAGTGGGCCCTCTGGATTACAACACTTTTTTGCCCATTATTCAAGAGACTTTGGTTTTCTGATCCACACCAGCTTCTCACAGCCAAGAGGTTTATACAGGCTGATGGTCCTGCTATTCAAGAGCTCAGAGCAAACCTTACTTTGTAAATGGTTCCTTGCAGGTAAGTAGTGCCTAATGCCAGGAACAAGTGCCTTCAAAAGAATAGTTTTCAATGCAATGAGGGTTCAAGACCTAAATTAGCCACAAGCCTGCCTTTGACTGCCTAGCACACGCAGACCAGAAATCCTTGCTTCTCCGCTACCTAAATATGTAGCAGCTACTTGCAAATGCAAAGCATACTACCCAGGTGTCCTGTGCAGTACAGACCACAAGGTGCAGAGAACTGCTATCAAACTCCAAGCCAGGACAAACTGCTGGCTGGACAAGAAAGAAACGTTTACCCAACGATATGATGTCACTTGTGCATTTGGGGGAGGAACAGAAAAATCTTGATTTGTTCTGGCTATAGTGAGGACACAGTTTGTAATTAATTGATGGTGGGTACATTCAAAGTAACAGCTTGATCCACTTCCAGCAAAATCCGATGGCAAAACTCTGGTGCAAACACTGAGCATGCCAGACTTTCTTCCCAAAGACTTCACTGCTTAGATGCAATCAGATTCTCCCTGTCACATTGCTGGGGATGTTCTGAGCAGCCATTCAGACCTGAGCTCCCTCAGTGGTAGGGATTGGAAGAGGAAAAATAGGCTGATGGTAAAAAAATTTATTTGTTTAAAGATCTAGATTAGAGAAACAGATTAATTGGGATTAAACATGCATCAAGATCCTTCAGCCAAGAATCCATTCCACAGGTTGTTCTTTTCTTCCTTCCTGTACGGTCTCTACTATTACAGCATATTGGAACCTCACATTACACCCAGCCTTTGAGGCATGAGGATGTTTGCTGCCCCCCTTCAAGAGATACATCTCTGCAGAATTAGCCTAAGTGCTCCAACAGTGGTGTTCTGCAGGACAAACCTCTTCTCTTGCATGTTCAGTCTCCATTTTCTGCAACACATTTTTCCTACTGTTTGCTTTGCTTTTCCCCACTGTGATACCTTACACTCAGCTCAGAAAGCAAAGCTCAGCCATTCTGCTTTATTGCCATTTACAATCAATTTAACTTCCTGGGGCACCTTTTGCTGGTCTTGTGACCACTGCCACACAGTTCTGTTTAAATCCAGAATAATTTGCTGACATGGAAATTAAACCATTGTTCTTTTGATGCCATTAAACCAAAGTGCTGACAATTGAAACAATCATTCCAGCAAAATGGTCAGGAGTATCCACGTTTGTCATCCAGATAAAGAGTGTTCAATTCATAAAAAGCCAAAAGATGAGTTCCCAAAACACCAATATCACAAAATTGGAATCTGAATGTGTTTTCTTCGAGCTACTTAATAGAAAGAAGTGTCTTTATTTAGCACCTGTCATCTTAAGTTCCCAAAATGCTCTCTCAAAAATTAAGTTTCCTAATAAGCCTTCCTAGCCAGACATCAGGCTCCAATTTACAAGGGGTAAACTTGTTTAAGGTCACCCAGCATGGGAAAGAAGATCTGGGAAGCAGCTCCAGGAATCCAGAGGACCACACCCCTCACTAGCCACTAGACCACACAACTGTCCCCATTTCACTTGAGTCATTATTAAGCAGGATAGAAGAACACTGTGGTTTTATTTTATGTCAGCTGAACTCTTGTATTAACATTTTACTGTCCCACTGATGTTTTGCCTAGAACATTCTGTAATCCACAAATTAATATGTGAAGAACATCCAGTACATTTTGGAGGAATAAAAAAATTATCCAAATGGCAAAGAAGTTTTGATTTCCAACAGTTTCATAAATCAGATGTGCTGGACAAAGAAGGTTCCTTATTTTATCACACATAGCCTTTTGTAATGCCAGCAAAACTGCTGCCCTTCCCAAAACCAAGCAGAAACCCTATTGTTGCGGCAAACCCCATCTGGTCACATGGAGAACTTAAAACCTCATGGCATTCTGTTTCACATAGACAGAAAAGGAGTTCTGCTCCAAATACATGACAAGAGCCAAAAATAATTTTGCTTTACCTATGCACAGTATCTGAAGTTTTTGTTGCCTGTTCTTATTCACCACTTCATGTTTTCTGTGAACCTGTCGTTAGCTTCTGGGATAAGGGTTTCTCTGTCCTGCAAAATCTTCCCTATTCTTATTTTTGTTAAACCACTTTATTAAAGGATTCTTCTGGGTCGAAGCAGATCCTTCCCTTCCAAGGACAGATGCATGCTACACACAATGCAGTGAAGTGCAAATCTAAGGCAAAACCCAATTCCAATTCAGAAAGTCTCTGAGCAAACTAGAAGGAAACTTGCCCAGACTTAGACTGGGCACCAGCCCTGCTTGTCCAGAGTACAGCTGGGGAGGTCAAGGAAGACCATCACTGCTCCCAAAGCCCAGTGCTCCAGCCTGAGCTGGAGAGTCAGCATAGAGCTAGGCAGAGCATAAACCCTGATCTGATTTTTTTAAAATGCGTTAATGGAAATTAATTAGCAACCATCCCCCACCTGCAGGGTGCCACGGACTGCTCCTCCCCGGCACCGCCGGAGCTCTCCCGGTGCTGAAGGCTCCGGGCGGGAGCAGAGCACGGCCGAGTGTTAACATGGCGTGAAGCTGCGGGCAAAACGCAGTTACAGGGCTGAAACGAGCCTTTGTAAGGCCAGTTGACACTGATGGAAGGGGGAATGCCAGCAGGGAGCATCTGTATTGCTGGAATGAGATAGCTGGAGGAGAACAAGTGTGCTACATATGTCAGGGTTTTGAGAAACGTGGCTGCTTTCTACTCCCCTGCAGCCTTTGCACAATAAAATGGTGCTCTCCCTCTGCCTCTCCTTGCAAACCCCTAAGAACAGTGTAAAATTCTCCAGGATGATTTAAGGGAATGTTTAAGGGAAACAAAGCCTGGTCCCTCTGGTCATTAGAGATATTACACCACTTCACCCAAAAGCAGTTCACCTTAGCGTCCTTGGCCAGCTTCCAGCTTGGGTTATCAGAGCCTGCACACCTAAATTCAACTCTCAGCAGTAATCAGAGAGGCTTGTCCTGCTTCATCTCTCACAAGTAAACACTGTTCTGGATCACAATTCCAGACAGAAGTGAATGTGCCTGGACATCCAGCACTTTGAATGTGCTTCAGGCACGTCTAGAATAGAAGAAGCTAAAATACAGATCAGAAGGTCTAAAGGAGGTAGTTTTATCAAGTGTCTGGTAGGCATGAGCACAACACAGCTGTCACGGCCTTACCTAGAGAACAGAACCAGTTTGTGGGTCTCCTCTCTAACTCACCTGCAATGACAAAACTGAACTTTGATGTCCCAGACTGAGGCAGCAACTTCCTTAGCACAAGCAAAATTGATTTTATTTTCTCTGTCAGCATAACTTCTTGATCACATTTGACCACGCACAGACTGATGCAGAAGTAATTCTCACGAGACCAGCTCTCATTCTGGGCCCTGGCTGATATTTTTCTCAATGTTATCTTGTCTTTGAGGCTACTTC
Organism: Serinus canaria; assembly: GCF_022539315.1. Classification (NCBI taxonomy): domain Eukaryota; kingdom Metazoa; phylum Chordata; class Aves; order Passeriformes; family Fringillidae; genus Serinus; species Serinus canaria. Next base: position 10,297,452 of record NC_066323.1, on the reverse strand, counting down.
AAGGATCCAGCAGTGGTTGCACACTCAGTGCTGGGCTGCTGCAAGTTTGGATTCTGCCAGACCATGTGTTACTCCAGAAAGAGCATTGTTAAGTGCAGTAGCCAGCGGGCTAATGCTGGGTTTGTACTGCACAGGATCAAACATCAGATTACCAGGTATTCATGCTGCTTTTTACCAAGGAGAGCAAAAAATATATCAAAACAAGTTTTAGCACTCTTGGGCTCATAACAGAATAACTACAGTAGGATCAAGAGAGTGTAACCTAGTGTTGTATGGGATTGCATCTGTAATCACTTCTCCAAATAGGAAATTGCATAATAGAAACTATTGTAATAGGACAAGCACACTGCACCCATCAGAATATACACTCAGTGAAAAGACAAAATATGACCTGCCCTATCTCTGGTTATTATGAAATCGCAGAACATACACAGCTACCCAAATTACTATGTATATTACTATTGTGCTTGGAGGCTTCACTGGAGACCTTAGCTGCCCTATAATTATACCTGCCTGATATAATCAAAACTGTTCTGCCAGTGAAAGTTTAGGGGCTACTCCCCACCAAGTGACAAGCTAGGACTGAGTGCAGCAGGAGGGACACAGCTAAGCCCTTCCTCCAGAGGCTTACAGCCTGGGCAGGCAAGGCAGACAGAGACAGATTGGCAGAACAAGGCAAGGCAGGAGGAAAGTTTTAAAGAAATGTGATGTAAGTAGCAGTGATGCCACAAGACTCTGGGGAAAGAGATAAAGACCTATAAGGACATGCCCCAGAAGACTCAGCCTGAGGAGAGGATCAGCACTGCTGAGAGCATTACTGTTGGGTGTTACTGCAATCCATTGAGGTGACAGAAGGAATCTGGCACTGAGATAAAACCCAGTAAGTGCCAGGGAAACCCGTGCCAATGACTTTGTAAGGACACAACACATTACCTAGATGAGCAACGGCTGCTTTGCTTAAGACGCTGGCAAAGGGCAGCCAGCACTGGCAACACACATTAAAGAAAGTGCACAAATACTTAATAATGGGATGCAGCCTCCCAATGCAGCCTCTCAGCTCCTCTGCTAATGTCTAGGTGCACAGTCCTTCAAACATGCAGCTGGGTGCAAAGGAAGCTCCAGCAGAGGTTATGGATTTCTACAGGCTGATGACACAGTTGAAACGGATGAGCGTGAGCTACTGCTTGCAGAACAGCAGTGTCCAAAGGTTTGGCCCTGAAAGCAAATTCACTGCACTACATTCTGCAAATAGTCAGCAATGTCAGACTCTGTTCAAAAGAGCTTAAGATTCAAGTAAATAAAATAAAGACAAGGTCATAGACATGTTTCTTGGCTTGCCTGTGGTCAAGTGTCATTGATTGCCTACCCAAAAAACACAGCTAAAATCTCCTGAGCTCCAGCCTAAAATCTAATCCAAACACCTCACCTTCTTTTTAGCCAGTACTTCCTTCTCTTGAACAAATCAAGCCACAGAGAAGACACTTCAAACTAGAGTACAGCCTTTGCGCTGAAAACAAACACACTTAAGAACACCAGCAACTATGTTGCTTCATCTACTATCAACTGACAGCTAATTTGCTAGTTTTTTCCAAGTATCTATTTGCTAGTCAAACTTCCAAAAGAGCTGAAAACAATAGCACCTCCTTCTCCACACCAACATGCTCCTTCCCCGTGGGACAAGATCTGTTTCCCACACGGTGATGAAAATCTGTGCCTGTAAAAGCTCAAAAATGCAATTCTTCCTGCTCTTGTCAGTGGGAATCAGTAAGCTCACTGCAGCATGAGCTTCCACTGAATGTGTAAAGGTGTTCAATTAATCTTTGCTTGCTGAGAACTCAGGGAATTTAAGTAAGGTCAAAGAGTTAAAAGAGATCAGGAGACTCCACACTCCCACTAACACAACATTTCTTGAAGCGCTGACACAGACATATAAGTTACTCCACTGACAAAAAAAGGGGTTTTTTTGCAATCAGCATCCTAAGCACATATACATTTACTTGGAAAGACAGTAAAACATCTGGACAAGCCACCTCTGCTTAATGTCCCCACATTATAATGGCAAGTTCTCCTGCAGGAAAAGTCTCCTGCTCTTTCTTGGTTTACAGACTGTTTGTTCTGTAGTTATCACAAAGTTACCCAGACATGCTTACCTGCTTCCTCAGGTGGAGACTGGACAGCTATGCATTGACTGCTCCAGTCCTGGGGACATCACCAGCCACAAATGCCTCCTTTTTATCTGCTGGGTGTGGGGTAGAGCTCTTGAGGAGTTGGGCACTGTTCTCACACACCAGCAAGCAAGAGATGAAACAAAAGCAATAGGAAGGGTGCAGAAAATAATGCTGAAAATAGGGGAAGTCACATAAAGAACTCTAATCCCACAAAAACAGCCATGTGGGCCCAGATATCCCACAGATGCCACACAATTGAACTCTGTCCAGGCACATTAAGAGACCAGAGGCCTTAAAATTTTGTTCCTTCATCCAGACTCTGCTCCTCAAGGAAGCTTACCATTGTAACCCTTATCCCTCTATACAAGGGAAAGACCACAGAGCTATGAAGATGAAAAAAACAGGATAGAAATCAGGCAATCAGTGGCAGTGGATGAGGATTCCCATGAGAAATGGGAAACAGAAGGTTCCACTTTGAGGAAGATCTACAGAAGTCATGGATTGTGCCCAGAGAGAGGAAGGTGACAGGAAAGCAGCCCCAGAGAGACTCCAAAACCAGTTGCCCACACATGAATCAAAAAGTTCTCAGGCACAGCTGCACTGCAGACACTTCAGCAATTCTGAGTATGTGCTCAAAGTCCAAAGTTAGTAGCTCTTCCCTCAGTACTAGAGACAACATTTGGGACTAGTGATGAAGATACCACCTTTTATGGTCTTCAGCACTCTGAAGGAGGCAGCACTGGAACAGCCCAGCCCAGCACACCTGTCAATTATCCCAGGCAGGGCTGGTTATGGTGTACACAGAGATCTGCAGTCCCCACCCAGGTCAAACCCCTGAGCCTAAGAGCTCAGCAGGACAGCGCTCAGCCCAGCTTAAATCACCAAGATGAAGCTAAAAGGATCTCGACAGTTTTCCATGAGACAAACTTTGATTATTGCTGCTTGGACTGACTCCATTATTTTCTAATGCAGAACAGATTAGAAGGTCTATTTATATATTATGAGATTTTTTTTTTCTGCTGGTGCAGGAATCCATTTCAATATTTAGAATAAGTAGCAGCCTCAGAAACCCAGCTTTTCTGATCATCTTACAATTGCGTCCTTGTAAACAAGGAGACAGATGTTGTTCTGATCATCAGCAATGAGAAAACAGCTTCTAAATGGCACATGGAACACAAAGCTGTGCTTGTGTCACCCCCACAGCTGCACATGCAACAGGGGATTCCCAGCATTGCCCTGCCAGGGCAAGGAAGGAGAGTGGCAGGAGTGTAATTTTGCCAGCAGTGTTAAAGCAGAGCAGCCTCCAGGCAGCTTGGTGTTGAGCTAGGATGAGGAAGCAAGGAGTCATGATCACAGTGAATCCTTCCTCCAACTTCTGTTTCCTCTCTCCTCAACTGAGCAGGGGAGCTGGGTGAAAGACAGGACTGTCCTATTCCTGGGAACAAAACCAGGAACACTTCTGGGGAGCTAAGTTACTCTACAGAATGACAGCAAAACTGTTAATCTTCCAAAATAACCATACAGGGCATGTTTATAACACTGATTGCTAGAAACAACATCCTCTCCCCTTCTCTTGGTCTAAAAATTACTCTGCAGACAGGGAGGATGGAGAAGATGGTAAGCAGAATGGTCCTGGGAAAGCATCCCACTGAAAATACTTACAAGAAAAAACATGCATAACTTTGGAGACAGCCAGTATGGCTGGCAGACCAAGCAGAATGAATTTTTGCCTTCAAGGTGACTGCTAAGATTTATAAGACCTTTGTCAGGAGACATCAGCATCCATAGCCTATGGATTCACACAGTTTCCCTTTTGCAAACACAGAGCAACACGATCACCATCTCCATATACCTGCCTGCTCTCCTGGATAGCTGCATCTCTGGCAACACTAGCCAGGCACTGTTCCTCCACATGCCAATGCAGAACCTGGTAGGAAACAAGGACAGCTTTATTCAGGAAAAAAGTGCAAAAATGAAACACCATTTTGGGAAGACACAGCAAGAATTCATCTGCTTAAATGACCAACAAAATACTTTCTCATGTCACCTTGGAAATCACCCGACAGCAGCGTTCCATGACCAAGTGTGGTCCAATGGGCAAACATCCCTTTTCCACATTACCTCCCTCTCCCATCCACCAAACCCCGCTCATGGTTTGGCATCAGTGAGTAGCAGTGCCCTAGCACGGCAAGGTCACTCAGGGAACAGCTCTGTAGGGCATCTTGCAAAGTACTTCTTGATTTGTGGTGAGAATTCGCCACTGAGCCCAACTGTGTGCCACAGTGTTGGGAAGGGACTCAGTGGAATTAACTCTGCTCATTCCTCTGGCATCTCACCCAAAAATTCTGTTCAGAGAGCTGTTTCTGCTTCAGCATTTTTTGAAGATTGCCATTAAATTCAAGTCTTCAAAGGGAAAGTCATTATTACACAAGAGAGGAGCTAAGACCTTGCTGCAGGGAATCCATATCCCACTAGAAAGTAAAAGCCACTTCCCCAGTCTGTAATTCAGCTCCCACCACACAAACATTTTTAAGGCTGTGTCATACTACAGTGACTCCCAAGGCATCACTACAAGATTTGTGAGCATCTTATCTGGATTTCCTTATCTCCCAGAGATTTTCTTGTATATATCGTTGCATATTAAAAACTTCTGTGGAAGAAGCAGTTCTGTGCTCATCCTTTTTGCTGTTCAACAACACATGAGCAGAAGCCTCATCACCTCACTATCTTCTTCTGGGCCATCAAACTGAAGGTTACTAGGTGGCTATGTCATCTTATGAAAGGTCAAAGGCTGAATATATGAGCTACTCACTGATCTTCATACCACCATTTTTAATGTCCTACATTTTGCAAAGTACATCTCAAATGGGAAAATCTCATTCATTATCTGGAAAGCCAACATTTCTCATCTGCATCCTACAGCCAGAGAAGCTGAGTCATCAGCTGCCTAAGTAACTTCCACTCCTCCAGAAGAAAAACCCGCATTTAAATAACCCTCCTCTCAGATCCACTCAAACAGGAAGTTGACACAGACTCATCCCTGTTATCTCTCAAGTCTCCAAGAAAGAAAAGCACTTCTTTTACACCAGTCTATGCAATATCAACACCAAGGATGCCTCTGTCCATGGGTGCTCCTTCAGGTATTGCAGAGAAGCAATACCTTGCACATGCAAAGGCTACAGCTCAAGCATGAGATTGGTTTCAAGGGTGACCTTAGACCTGTTTAACACAAAAGCTGCAGTCTCTGAGCCTTCTCTGAGAGGAGGGGCTGGTGTGGGGCAGCTCCCACATTATTTATTCTGCTTTAGGCAGACTAAATCCTTAAAGACAAGGAGAAAAGAAGCCTCTACCACCCTAGGCATAGCCAGGGGGCTCCTATCTGAGAGGCCCTGCTCTCCAGCTACCTGCTGCATCATTGTCAGTAGGTACACACAGGGCCTCAGGATACCCTGGATTGCTGAAACACAGGTGCAGACCCCCATTGCCTTCCACACAACCCAGAATCAGCAGCAAACCTCCTCCTCTCCCCCATTCAAGCCTACTCCATGTGTTTTGGGGGTTTTGGGTGTTTTTCTTTTTATAGCTCACCTCAATTCACACCTGTGTCTTTAGCCTGAGGGCTGGGACTAAGTTGGCAAAAGTTGAAGTTCAGAAGAGAACATACCCAACAAACAGGCCTTCCTTCTCTCACCAAACAAACCAAGCTTAAGGCAATTCCTACCTTGCAGGCATCACACCCAAAGGACAACACAAATAGAAACAGCCTTGCAAGCAACAGCAAACAGGATTAAAAGGAGTGTGACTTGGCTTTCCTTCGTAGAAGCGTTAACCTCCCATGAGGTCAGATCCCACACAAACATGGGCTTTATTATCAAGGAACAGAAAGAGCCATTGAAGGAGGCACCAACACCTGCCAAAAGTTCTCATAGCCCAAACCACACACTTGGTTCTGTGTATCCACTTGTCCCTAGCTTTCTACCCAGTCCCAACATTTCTATACGCCTTTAAGTGCCACCAGCCTCCGGCCAGGCAGCTACCCCTTGGATGTTACAGGTGCTCTTTGTTTCAGGAAATAAGCAGTGAGTTATTTACTATGTTGATTCATTAATTTCTCCCCGATGGTTTTGGAAATAGCAGACTTCATTTGGCTTCAGCAACTCCCACAAGAGACAAACCATGACATGAAGAAGGATCCTTGTAGTTACTACATAAATTTAGGATTTTGCTCATGAGCTCATGTTGATACAATGGTTGTAGGGTGTCATACAGCATTAGTGCCTAGCTACAGAATAATTTGTTCAGAATTGTATTCTAAGCCATGGCTTAGAATCGTTTGTACAGAATTGTATTCTAAGCCATGGCTCAAGTTCTCCCCAAATCCTATAATGGGTAAGTTAACACCAAAGTAAGGCTTCCAGCTGGGAGAAATTTAATGGTACTGTTTTACACAGCACACCTCGTTAATAATAAGCAGTGCATTGGACAGACAAAAAATACCTACCTTGCATATATTGAACTAACAAGGTCACACATTCAGATGTTAATATTGGTATGGCATCATGCTGAGCTAGAAAACCTCCTGGAGCAGCTTCTATCTCTGCATTACACAGATTTGTAAGAAAGACAGCCAAAAGTTGAAGGACAGTACAGACTGATTAAACACAAGTAATACTCTAATTAAGCTGGGACAAGCTAGGATAAAAACAAGATAGCCAAACCAGTCAAAGAAATCAGATACTCAGGAGTACAGGATCTACAAACCTAGAGAACAACAGAAAAGGTGCTCTGGTTGGTTCTATGGCTTTGCCTTTCTGCAATGGGAACACAAGAATAAACTTGGTTAGATAACTTTTCTGCATTTAAGAGTTCCTTCAGATCCATTTACATTTTATTCCCAGCCATATGAAAAAGAAACCCCAATATCAGCATAAATTCTGACCTCTAATTGTACATGACTGATCCAGGAGTATTTGGAACATTGCAACAATCTTTTCTGACATGTGTATTAAGACTTTTGCTTAAACATGTTCAGAGTTCAGCTGTGTTTAGGCAACCACTCCGAAGTCACAGCAAGCCTGCAGGCCTGCTTCTCAGCTGCTCTCTGGAAAGACAAGAGCATGGTAAGTAGCATTGCTTGGTTAGCCATGACAACAATCAATCCTGTGTGCTTCAGAGTGGAATATTCTACTTCAGAATAATAAGGAACAAAGGAAAACAAGCTGTTCTCTGAAAAGCATTAAAAACAAAGCCAGATCATACCAGACTGCATGTTACTTGGAAAAAAATACTCTTTGAGGAGGGCTCTGGGTAAGTTCCTGAAGCAATATCTCCACAGGTAATGCAAAAGAACAGGCATTGCTACCTCCTGGACTGAAGGAGAGTTTGAGACCTGCATTAGACCAACATGCAAGCAGAAACACCATTCTCCTTTCACTGCTGCCTCTTGTACAGGTGAGTGGTAGAAATGACCCCCATACAGCTATTACAGATGTCATGCTGCTTTCTAAAAGAAGCACAGCAGCAGGGAATTAGCTGGGATATCAGCACTTTGTCAGAGTGCCTGAGACTGATTGGTCCTCAGTTTGGCAATAAACTTTAACTACTAACTTTCAAACACAGGAAAGTATGTGCCCCTATTTTGCATTAGCATCACTCTGCTAACTTGAACACACAGCATATCTGAAAGCAGGAGTAGGATTAGATCCTACACCACCTCAGACCCTCCACTCAGAGCATCTCAGCATTTCCTGCTCTTCCCAGCCGTAAATCTCAATTAAAAAAAAAAAAAAAACAACAAACAAGGACACAATAAAACAGTGACAAAATAAGAAACTGAACCCAGTTCAGATGCCCCAACTGAATGGAACTTCTTGTCTCCAAACCATACAGGACCCTACATTTTCCAGCACTTTGTCCAATTCACTTCTAAGTATCTCCCACAGGGAAAAATATTTCATGGTCTAATAAGCATCAGTGTTGGGAAAACCAGCTGACATTTCCCTCTGGGGTTAATGTGGGCTAAACATCATGAGAATTACATTTTGGCTAAGTAATTCTTCTTCCTCTTACATAATTTCAAAGCACCCATTTCAGCTGAGGTCTCAGGCCTCAACGCCTTGGGTATCTTTGCCTGGTTTATTCTCTGTGATATCTGCAAACACAATCCAAGATCTGCTGAAGTCAATAGAGAAGGTAGCTTAGGTTAATAAAGGTTTTTCTCTATTATAAATACTAAGGTTTGCAATGTTAAGGGTGGCTAAGTTTCCCACGATTCAAAAAGCTTGAATTATGCATTAGACAGTTATTAGAAAGCACCCTAAACAAATATTGGCCACTTCTGGTAACTGAGCATGAGGTATGTTATTTTTAACATGTTTGGCTAACCTCACCTTAAAAATCTCTAGTGACAAGAACCCCATGACATTCCCAAACATTTCAAACTACTGCATCAGTGTCTACCACTGGGAAGGTTTCTGAAGTGTCCAACCCGATTCTTCTTTGCTACAATTTAAATGCATCATTTCCCAACCTATCTCCATTGCTATGGAGAACAGTGTCCTTCTCCCTCTCCGCATGGGTTTTTCCACATTTTTTGAAAACTCTTTTTGTACTTTATTTTAATTACAGTTAACTCAGCTTTTTCCCCCTCCTTGTTCTGAGGTTATGTTTTTAAGATCTACAATTGTTCTCCCTGTTCTCCTTTGGCTTCTCCCCATTGTCCACATCTTCCCTGAAATGTGCTCAGCAAATTGTACACAATGCTCCAGCTGTTTCCCCAGGACTCTGTAGAGTAAAAGAATTACAGATGACTCTCCTGACACTACATGAGTAACTAGCTCATGGTTCTTCAGAAATTTAAGGTTTGCGCATTCTCCTGCTGCTACACAGCAACTCAAGGTATCCTCTGTTCTTCAAGATGTGGAATAAGCTGGCAAAGCTCTTCAGAACTACAAGTAAGGGATGTTAAAAAGAATACAAATTTAAAATAGGGTTTCATTAGAATTTATCATTACCCTTAGTTTAAATGGAAAAAATTTAAAAACCCCAAACCCTCTGCAGACTTTCATTAACTTATCTGTACTGTCAGTGCCAGATCTGTTTTGAAGTACACAAGTCTGACAATACCCTTGGAAAAGAAAAAGAAATGAGCTATTCTCTGGAGGCATTATTATGAATAGCATGTGTTCCTGGCCTGTTTCCTCTGGGCCTATTTTATGAATCAGTCCCAGGAAAAAAAAAAAAAAAATCAAACCCACCATAAGGTCACCGTGAACTCAGCTTTTTATTTCATCAGGACAGTAACTAACCTAAAAGCTCTGGGCTCCTACTGGTCTTGATCCTGAAATGAAACAGTGCTACTGAAACAGAATTAAGCTGTCTTCCATGCTTCAGAGTCAGCACTGTGGGTGTCTAGTTTGTGCTGGGGATGTTGACAGAGGAGCCATCTCTCAGGAGAGAGAGCACCTAACCCAAAGTGATCACAGACAATAGGCAGCTTTTCCATTCCAGGCTGGAAGATTTAGCCCCAGAGCACCCCAAGGCTGACAGGGTACCACACAGGACCTGCATCACATTGCAGCACAAAGCAATGGCTCAGCTGTTGGCCAGTGCAAAAGAGCACAGAACCATTGCTGTGCAGTTCACAACAGGGAAAGTCAAAACAGGTAATCAAACAATCCAAAATGGGTTAAAATGCAGAGGCCAGGACATAAAGCAAAACTAAAAGAAAGATGATTATTTGGAAGTCCCCCCAAGTATGTATTGCCACTGCTTTGGTCCTGCAAGCATGTGAAGACAAGCTGTTCCCTCCTAGGTTGTCATGCTCTCTTTATAGGCTTCGCTGGCCCTTGAGGAAGCTCATAATAGATTTTTGAAGAGGAAAGGCTTGTACTGGACTATTATTAGTCAAAGGAAGGAGAAGATAAAAGGAAATGAATCTAGATCATAATTCTGGGCACTGAATTCAAAAAATAAGTTCATCTAATTGTACTTGGATCTAGAGAATTAGTTCCATCCACTGTAACAAATGGAACCAATTGCAAAATTTGGATGTGGGTCAGTATTTAGAATCCAAGCCAAAGGTAGACAGCAGGCTTTGTTACAATTCATAGTATTTAAGGAGTAAGGGAAGAAAGAAATGAGAAAATATATACTGTTTGGCACAAATTTGGCTCTGAAATGCTGAAGCTCTAGTTATCAGGATACTGCTGCTCACCACAAACACAAAATGAGGGAAAAAAAGGTGGTACCAGCCAACCTTCTAAACATGATTAATAATAGAATGTACTAGGAAGAATATTAAAACACAATTTTTGGTCTGGGTGAACCTCTTTCAGTATTCTGATTGGATTTATTGCGTTACAAATAATTAGGGAGAGCCTAATAGAAGACCTAAAGACCTCTGGGCAAATAAATGAACACTAGCAATGCTTTGATGCCATTTAATCTACTGCTGTTACCCAAAGGCTCTCTCTACCCCACTCACTACCTCAAAAAACATTTTCATCTCCCAGTCTCACAGGGGCTGGAACAGCCACATAATTGTGCTAGGCTTCCAAATACTGCAAGTTGTAAAGTTGGGTTATTCTGCTTCCTAAAATACACACACAGGTTCTGGAGACTCCAGGTGAGCTAACACATTTCAACAAAGCTCATTTCATGCTTCTGTTTTAAACTGTTTTCCAAGCTCACAGCTAGTGGGTAGGAGAAGCACCAGTGGCCGGCGTTGGTGAGCACCATGTGCTGACTCAGTTTCCGCTCATAAAACAGGCTGGGAGCTGCAGGACAAGCAGACCCTTTGTGAGGGGAGGCACAGAGGTGTCACATGCCTCAAGCATGGCAGCAGGAGCCAGGAACACCAGCATGGGGACAGGGATGGGCAGCCACCCCCCCTCACTTCTTGCGGCCGCTTGTCTTCAGCAAGGGGTAACCTCCTCACCAAGCAGCCTTCTAGGGGCACCAAGAAGGCTTGTTGATGTCTGCATAGCATTCAAAGATCCTTGGAACCAAAATCTTTTAGAAGCACAGACTAAAGCTGGAATTTTGAGTCAGCCAGTTCAAACAGTAAACAGGACACTCACTTTTGACAGGGAAGGGGTAATTGGTCCTTGGCACTGCTGAGACTCTCACTCTGGACAGAAGAGCTTTCTGCATACCACAGTTCAGCTCAAACACCAGATACAGGCTGTCTGCAGGAACAACTGGCTGCAGATCTCTGCTCTGTGCATATTAGCTAGTGCCATCCTCCTGAACCAGCTCTTTCGAGGCAGAACTACTTTAAAACTGGCCTTAAAATCTCTTCTACAGAGCCAGCAGCAGTAGAACTCCCTGGTTAGACTGGAGGCTGCTTGCTTCCACCACTCACCAGCACTTCCAAGCATTTGCAGAAGTAAATTGGCTGAAGAACCGGAAAAGATGAAGGTTTCAAGAAACATTCTGACACAGGACTTAAGCACTGCTTTTTGTGCAGCTCAGGCAGCAAATGTTGACAACAGTAGGTGACTGCCCAGCTCTGTTTCACCAGCCCTGCTTGATACAGGGAAAGAGTGGGGGAAAACCACAATAGCATTTCAGCTTGTTAAACATAACAGCTACATCCCCCAAACACTGGGTACAAGGGAAGTTCTGCCTCAAGTGGCTGAAGATGAATTTATAGCCAGAGGATGGGAGCTATGAGCAGGATTTAAATGCCAGCCCTACAGAAAAAAACTTTTGGTTTCTCTGAACAGGGCTTCAGGAAAAAAAAAAAACCAACAAAGTCCTCCAAATTCTAAAAGAACCCTCACTTCTAAACCTTAAAAGTTTGAGCCTCTTAACGCAGGATCACTTCCTCCCAGTGGGGTCCCCCCCTAGTTCTGAGGTTGGGGGTTGAGACCTGGGAAAGAAGCTGTCCTTGCTGCATGTGTTTTGGAGGACTGGGAGCCCGGCCACACCTGTTGAGCCCAGACAAATCCAAAGTGAGTTTGTGTTGAATAGCAACAGTGTTGCCTTAACAGGCTGGTGAGAGTTAAAATCAATCCCTGTATCTACAGGGCTACAGCAGGAAGATTAACAACAACCCAAGCTCTCTCAACTGGCATTGCTCTGAAATGTTTTTGTCTTTTGAGTTTGATTCTCACCCTGGTTTTTGGTGGTTTTAATTTTGGGGGTTTTTAAGAGGTTGAAATTCTAAATAAGGCATGTAGCAAAGATCAACATCCACACCAAATTGTAATTAGTTTTTCAATAAAGGGATATTTACTGGGATAAGCCACATCTCCAGACCTGAATTTCTCTCTTTAAACGCTAGGGTGGAATACTGCCTCAGAGATAAGGTCAGGCTTGAGTCCATCTTCCAAAGAGATCTATTGCGGGCCCAGTGAGTAATGCTGGGTGAGAATCAACAGAGCCAGCAGGCATAAAACCCCCTCCTTCTTTCAAAATTTCATTCTGAAAAAACAAAACAAAACTGACATAAACAAGGGGACTGTAATCTATAAAGAGGATTAAAAAATTTTTAAAAATTTAAAAAAATATTTGCAACCAAAGATTTTTGGTCTGCTAAGAGTGATTTTCCCCACCTATCCCATGCTTTCTGCAAGTGCTATTTGGACTAAACTGTGGGGCGAGGGGAAGAAAACAGTGATAAAAAACCCCAAAACCAAACATCACCGTTGCTCGTAGGAGCAAGGAAAGCTGTTCCAGAGGGAGCACCTGTGCCGGGAGAGGGCGCATGGTCCAGCGGAGCCGGAGCCCCCAGCCCGGGATCGGAACGGCCGCCGGCGCCTCCACCTGCCGCGCTCGGCTCCTGCGCTCCCATCCATCCCTTCATCCCTGTTTATCCCGCACAGCTGGTCATTCATCATCTCCCGTCCCACAGGGGCTTTTTTTCGCTCCGCTCGCCTGGCTCCGTGTAAGGGCTCGGCTGCCTTACATGACACCATGACCTACTTTATTTTTTTTTTTTTTTAATTTTCCTCCCGGAGAATAGCAGAGCACTACTTCAGTGTGGCTTGCAAGGAGGAAAGGCAAAATTAAGGAGTGCTGGCAGAGCAAACCAAGGCCCTTTTCAAAAATTCGTGGCTGTTTGCGAGAGGTTAGGCAAGGCGAGGCGAGGCCAGTCCAGGCACTCCAGACTGCACAGCTGAAACAGGGTGATAACAGAAGAATGAAAGAAGGGTCTTGTGCTTTGAGTCAAAGACAACACCTGTAATACCTTTACCAAAAAAATCAGAGCCCATGGAGCTCAGATCAGCTGGTTCAGAGGCAAGAGTAAGAAAGAGCATCACAGGCAGCAGCAGTGACTCAGAGAAGAAACTGAGGGAAGACTGGCTCAGGAAACACTGGCTCATTTCTGTCCTCCCCTACAGACACCATCTAAGGAAAAAGCTTAGACCCAGAGCCTCCAAGATAATCAATTACATGCCTATATACCAGAAAAGTCAATCAGCTTAACCATAACCCTGAGGATATCCTGCTATCTCCACCACTTTCCAGTGCAAATTACAAATCTACATTCCTTTGAGGATGTGGATTTTAGTCTCCATATGTCTTCCTCCTTCCCTGGTGTTTGAGAAGAGATAAAATTTCCCTAATTCTTCAAGGTATTCTATGCAGCAGACTGTCAGGCATGCCTAATAATTCAGTGAAGGGGTACCTAAAAGAATAATCTGGAAATACTACTCCTAAAATAGCTAGAATTCGGTCTGTTCTGTGAGGCCAGATAATCCTTCAAGAATTTTTGATTCTCTCATCTATCCAGACTTCCTTAATTCTTGAGCTTTCAAAAGCTTGTCTAGCATGATTTTAAGGGTACATTGCTTTGGTTTACCATGGCTTTCTTGAAACACAAGGATGGTTGTCCTTGGCAGGCAAGCTCAGAGCACAACTACAGCAGGGTAAGCAGTATTAGTCTGCACTCTAACAAGACTGGAGAGTCAAGACAAGCTATTTCCAGACTGGTATTTGCTTTCTTCATTGCTGGAGAGCTTGCAGGACAAACAGAATGTATTGCCATGCTTGCAGGTCAGAATCAAAAATCATGGGGGCCCAAAGGGTCCCCCATGGTTTTTTCTCAGTTCCTTTCAGGACCTGGTTTGCAATGGGGCCAATGCAGACATGGTTTGGCAACTGAGTACTGCCAGGAACCCTGGCAGTACTCAAATGCCTTGGGATAACACTCAGTGGGAATCACTGGCAGAATTGTAACCTTGAACCAGGCAATGAAAATCTGACCTAAGGAATAGCTCCAGCAGCTGCAGGCATTTATGTATTCAATCACAGAGCTTTAATCATTACAGTGCCTGCTGCTAGGGAGGAGCTAAAGAGCTTTAAGGTGCAGCACTAAGCTTTGAGAGCTTCTTACCATCAAGTTTAGGACCTGACCCAACTGGACATCTGCTGGATGTTATTGCCACTGTACTGACCAGCCACTGATGCATTAGACTATGTTGCTGCTGTTCAGGGAAAAGGATTTTGTTTCCCTCACCTCTGAACAACCCCTTGGGGTTTATTCTCGTTGAGCATGCCAATAGCTGGAGCAAGAGCTGCTGAATGTCCAACATGCCCTACTTCACCATAATACAGACCCCATCCACCCCAGCGGTGTCCCAGATACACCACTTACCCTGTGCTGTGTCCAGCTGCACTGGCCCACAGGGAGATGCTGCACTTGGGAATGTTCCAAGCACCAAGCCCTGCTGGAGAGTCAGCTGCAGCCCCTCTCCTGTCACATACCATCCATGTCTCCTTCACATGACCCAGAGTGGGTTATATGTTAGTAGGGAAAAAAAAAATTAAAAAGAGTGCTGACAAACTGATCTTCACTACAGAACACATTTGTGAATAGAAAACAGGCTCCAGGGCTCACAACCTAAATGCAGATACCAGCAGCTCCTAAAAATATATCTTCAAAAAAACCCCCCCACCTGAAAACTACCCCTCAGTGCAGGAGACACTGTTCCCTTCTGGGCATCTTTTTTTTTCCAGAGCCCTTCTGGAACCCAGCTGCTCTGCATAATCCCTGCTTAGGGACAACACACAGCAGCCCAACACAAGCTGCTCTCAGTTTTCCACTGTAATTAGCATAGGTGGTGTTTATCTTATTTTAGAGTGACCTGGCTCCTCTGGGGAAAGCCCTTGTCTCCAGTTCACTCAAAGACACAGCAGCTGCTTCTCTGCTTTCAGCATGAAGTGTCCTTGCAAATGGCTGGGATGGATGAGTAGAGGGCAAATGAGAGTCACTACCACCTAGGCACTGAGTGTGCATAGGCTCACTGCTAAACACCTGCAATTCTTCCCCAGAGGCCACAGATAAGTTTCTGTGGCCTTGTCAAAGGTTCAGGGAGCTGCTTTCCAAAAGCCACAGATTCCCTGGGTTGCCCAAAACTTGCAGGCAGAAGAGTAAAACAATCCCCTCTCAGCTGACCCGCATGCAAAGAATAAACACAAGAGGCAATTGGCAGCATCAAGGCACCCTGCACTCTCTCTTGGCTCAAACACATGTTTGGGACTTTACAGATAGGCAGCTGGCATGCCCCAGAAACTACTTCCCTCCTAAGACATAGGTCAGCATGCCTAGAGCACACCAACACAAGTATCTGTATTCAAACAGGGGCTTTTGAAGCAGATCTCCAGCTTTTCCCCACTTATTGCACTTTGGTTCACTTCACAAGGTGATCTTGGAGGGTGCAAGGGAGACTCCTTTCAGATGCAGCCAGAGATACATGCCAGAGAATACCAAAAACCCTCCAGATACCCACATCCAATCCTAAGAACTGGAGAGTAGATCTAATCCAGAGGAAAACATCCCAAAAATGTCAACAGCACTGACCTCAGCACCATCTCATTTATCCTGCAGAGGCACTCACAGGGCTCAGTGACACAGAAACCCAGAACACTCTGAGCTGGAAGGAACCCACCCTCAGAAGGTACTCCAGCTACACTGTGCTCCCATCCATCTGACTGCTTTCACCTGCTTCCCTTGCCTGGTGCTTCACTGATCAGTCCTCAGAGACAATCCCTCAGCCTTTACTGTTTGCTATTGCAACAGCTATCCAAACAGGGCCTGCTTTCACTCTCCCTGCCCAAGATGTCTGAATAAAACAAAATTAATTCATTGCAGTTTTTACTGCTCCCAAATTTGCTTTCTACAGATGCTTCCCCCATTTCACCAGGAACTATTTTACTTCAGTTTCAGCTGCAGAAACCATTAACCCATTATGAATGGGCAATATTGACCTATTTGAAAAGCTGGTTCTAGTTCCTCTACCACAATAAACAATAGCAGCAAAGCTGCTTGGCACTAGCCACCTTCCGAGAGGCTATTCATATTCTGGTGTTTGTGCATGGTTTACGACAGGGATTCTGCATTGTTTATTTTCTGTTTCTCTGCAGACAGTGGCATTGTTAAACAGCATGTGTCCAAGAGAATCCACCCTCTCCATGGGATCTCCTCCCAGCTATTACAGCACTTCCCAGAAACCTACTGAGCTCTGGAATAAACAAGTCTCAATGGGGGGACTGAGCCCACACCCAAGAACTACAGTGCCATGAAGCCTCCACAGCAATGAAAGTAACTTGGCTTTGCATGAAACCTCCTTTTTTCCTAATGAAAACCCTGTGCTGTCATCCTTTCTAATGATGCTCTCTTGTCCCTTGGAGGAAGAAGACACAATAATGAACTTTTCTGTGACTTGCTCCAGCTATGATATGGGCCACAAGAGATGTTTTCTTTCTGACCCATGAGCTTGGGCACCCAAAGCACTTCACCTTGGATAGAAAGAGCAGAGATCAATCTTTGGTACAGTTGAGATGGGAAGGGGGATGAGGAAGCAGGGAATTCCTCCCAGCACTGAGAAGCCTTCCACATACTTTGTTTTTCCTCACCCATGCAAAGTTAGGCCAAATGCCAGATTTGGGGTCAGGAAGGAAACTCCTCCAAGTCCAATTGCAATGACCACTATGTAAATGACTCTTGTCTTTTTATTTCCCCCTGCCCTGCAGTTTGGGGCTTGATAGATCCTCACTATCATCTAGCCATTCTGCCCTGGCAAACACCCTCCCAACAGCACTGGAAAGCCTCTGCTGGCACTTTGCCTTGCATACATTCACTCATCTCTGGTCATGCGATACAGAGAGATGCTCTGCAACATGTTATATTAGCAAGGGCCAGGGAGGCCCTGCTGGTCTAAACATCTCATATGCAGTAAATTAGGATTGTGGCAACTTTGATTCATTGATTGAGACAGTGCATTTCATACTCACATTCCTAGGGTTTTGGGTTTTTTCCTGGCTGGCAACAGATGTCCAACATTTCTGCTGCACAAGGGAATCACTGAGCAGTGAAGACATGGGCTCATTGTAGGATCTGTAGCTGGCAGCCCACCTCTTTTCTGGGCCAAAGCAGGCCTAGACTGACAAGCAGTATCAATGACTGTTCTCCATATGGCATGAGAGGGAAATGCTCCCAAACAGGAAGAGAAACACTCAGTCCTACATTTCAAAGATCTTGCCAGCTGACCTCAGATAAGCTCTTTTTTTGTATTGGCTTTAAAAAGCATTTACCCATCTCTCTGGGTCTTTCAACATTACCAAGTTTACAAGACATGCACATTTCACTGCTGTTCATAATTCATTCCCACTACAGCCAATCTCACACACAGTCAAAGCAGAAGCCCTTCAGAAGCACTAAACCCAGTACTAGGTTGCATAAAAATGATAGCTCCCATATGTCCTTACAAACACCATGCCAAACTGTATTGTGCTGTATTTACATTGTGTTAACATCTACCAAATTACCAAGCCAGCAGGAAAACATACACCCATTCACATTTCTAAACAAGGCTTAGAGTCTGGGTGAGAATTTAGTTTTTGGTTTGGGGTTTTTTTTAAAGCAATGTCTATGGGGAAAAAAAGAAAATTTTAGTATAAACTTGGCCTGCAGTTTCATGTTACTTGCCAGAACTAAAACATCTGCATCCTGTGGTATCAGTCCACTTGGGGACTTTGTTAATCCAGAGGCAGCTAGAGTTTTGGATGGCATTACCCCAGGGAGAGCTTCCTGTCCTCCTGACATTTCATGTGGTTCAAAAGAAAAGAATTTAAGCTACCATGACTAAATTTTCTCTCTTTTACATTTCAGTTTATTTTCAAGTGTACAGTTCTACAAAACAGGGAATCAGGTCCAGTATTTCATAGTGAGGAACTGAAATTACACTCTGGAAATTTCCTTCCTATGCAGGCATATTTCCTGGCTATCAGTCTTCTGATTTTCCTGGACCTGGGCTTTCTTTATAGCTACTAGCTGATCAATC
Organism: Serinus canaria; assembly: GCF_022539315.1. Lineage (NCBI taxonomy): Eukaryota > Metazoa > Chordata > Aves > Passeriformes > Fringillidae > Serinus > Serinus canaria. Next base: position 10,278,992 of record NC_066323.1, on the reverse strand, counting down.
TCAATGCTTGTAATAAGAGACCCTCACCACAGTTTTTCAGATGAGGACCAAGATCACTCCTTAGGGAGACACAGAAAATCTGAAGTGCCAAACAGCTTTAATGGTCTGTAAAGCCTGTTCCTCCCTAAGAGCAGTAGAAGAGAGACAAATAAGGCTCTAGACCTCCCGCCCAGGCTCATGAAATCTTTTTCTGACCTGGCTAACTAGGCAGTAGATTGTATTTGTAGGCAAAAGATCTTTCCTTTTAATCTATATGGTTACAGGCAATACCTCTTATTACTTACAGTTGTGCACAGTAATCAGTAAGATTAATTCTAAAACCTCTGTGAGAAATACCAAACAACCTGGCCCAGATTTGAAGCAGAGGCTGAAGTCAGGATACAGTAAAAGCTACCTGTCCTTTAGAGGTAGCTTCTGGTTCTGACTGTGCTGCAGCTTCAGGGGAATTACGGCTGCCTCTTCTGGTATAAAGAGACATTCTGCAGGATTCAGGTCACAAAGTGCATCAGTGCCCAGATCAGTGAGAGCTGAACACTGGAGACCACAATGAGGAACAAACCTGAACCAGACCATAGCTGGGGACAAAGTGGGTCATACTAGACTCTGCTGTACAGACAAGCTGCATGACCTCAGAGCACTGGTGTAACAAGAGGGTTCCCCACTGAACCACTCAGGCAAGCTTTCATCATAGACTATTCTTCTTGCTGTTTCCTCATAAGTCACACTCTTCAGCTTCCCTTACACAGGTCAAAGGACAGTGGCAGCTTTCAGTCTGCTCACTTAGGGTTGATCTAAACAGACACAGAGGAAAGATAAAAGATCTTCCAAAGATTTGCTCAGCTGTCCATTAAACCTGAAACTCTGGTGGAGTAGTAACAGGCCTCAATTCTTCATGCATTCACTCTTATGTATCATTGCAGGTGTATCAAACTACAGATTCAAATTAATTTTTCATAGTCAAAATACCAGTTTGTAGCCATTATGCTGATGGCAGAATGCAAAGCACAAGAACGTTTGGAATTCACCATGCATGCCTTATTATAACTTTGTTTATTCTTCAAATTTGAGACATTTGTCAGATCTAGAACAAAAAGAACACAGATCACTACTTCCAGGCAACAAAACTAATGGAGATGATTTTTAGATACTTCTGTTTGAAACAACACATGCATTTGGTAGACAATGCAAGTGAAAAGCTTTGTAGTCAGCAGCTTGGGCATAAAACCCAAGGGAGTTCCTGGGTGGTCACATCTAATTTTCCAGGCTGCCATATTTTAGACTGCATTTTGGATCATCTCTGCAAGCAAGTTCATGCTCAGGTCTTGGATTTCAACCAGGATTTTGTCCTACTTTTCTATCTGTGATGGTGATGCTGCTGCTCTCTTACTTTGGTCTTCTAGCAGCATACACTGACTATCAGGGTGAGCAGAGGCAAGGTATGATTCAAGAAAGGATCTCATCCTTGAAGGAGGATTTAAGCCTGTCCATCAATGTTTTTAAAAAGGTCACTCATTTTGTACGTCAAAACTTGTGGTTCTTTCGTGCTACTTCATGCTTGGATTGAAAAAAAAATACAATAAAATGCCCTTCATTTCATCCACACCTTTCCTCTCCCTTGTTTGTTTGAGGGACTCAAAATCTGATAAGAAAGGATTGCCATAGGCACAGGTAGGTCACATAGATGCTGGCAGCCTCTACCATGCAGGATGGAGCAGCTGTGTCTCTAAGAACAAATTCAGCCACTCTGGAAGGGAGGAAGCAAGCACAAGAATTTGCCTGTGGTCCACAACTTATTTATAGCCACAACTGCAGTTAGAGCTCAGGTCTTGCTGGCCACTAGGAAAGCACAGTCTGAGCTTCAGCCATCTGTTTGAAGGTTAGGCAGCCTCCACCTCTTCCAACTCCTAAACTTTAATGAAAAAAGGGTTGAATTTTTTTTTCCTTACATTAAAGCTCCTCCCAAGCTTGGATTTAAGAGCCTAACAGTAACATTTTAAAAATACCTCAGTGATTTGGAACCACAAGTCACAGTAATTTCATACAGACACTGTGGTGAAGACTGACCACTGACCAACTCCTACTATGGAAAAATTTTGGCCACCATCATTCCAAAAGATGGCAAGGAAAGGGCTCATCTCCAGAGAGACAGTGCAGCCTTTGAACAACATTTTAGTAGTACTTTGTCATACAGAGCACCAGTGGGGGAGCTGCTAGAGCTCATTCCTCTGGGACATAAATTCTTTTCCTCAAAATGATACTTAAACTATATAGTCATTGTTTTTGAGCACAGTTCAAGACATTCTTTTTCCCTTAGCATATATGCCTGTTTGACCTAAACTTAGAAGTTGTGAGAACTCTGAAGGACTTTTGGTAAGCGAGCCATACTGTATGTGAAGAAATATAATGAATTACTCTTGGAGTCAGGGAATGTCCACTATCTAAACTTCACATTTCAGCTGGGCTAACAAAACATCTTAGAAAATCCAAATTTAGCCTGGAACGTACCCATATCTTTTGTGATGAACTTATTTCTTAGTATCTAAGTAGTCCAGTTCTCTTAACATCTGCCCTGAAGTGGCCCTTCCTAGATCTTGAAAATAAATAAAATAGGAAAAAAAAAAGAGAAACACTGTCTTCCCAGAGCATTGGTGGGATCTTTCAGCTGAAAGGGCAAACTGATGGTTTGTAAAATTTTGATGTTTAATTTTAGTGTAGAAGAGCAATCCCCCCCTTCACCTTCAACAAAAGCTTCAGGAAAATGCTTCAGGACCAGTATTTGCTGCTAGCAAAAGGCTCATTGCACATAACTCCCAGGGGAAGTCTCACAAGAGGAAAGCCTCTCCAAGACAAAGATCTCTTCCAACCAGCCGGAAAACAATATGCCTTCATTAATTTACTCAAGATACCGGGACTTTTGCAGAGCTGTGCTACAGATTTGTGCAACACCCCATAGTGCAGACCTCTGGGTTCTAAGGATATTATGAAAGAAGAGGAGAAGAAGCCTACAATGGAGAATTCTGATTTCTGGTCTTGCATCTTGCACTTTATTAGGGGAGGTCAGGACTCCCCTGCATTGCACACCTGCTGTATCCAGGGCTGAGTGCCCAGCTGATTCATTTTCATACACAAATCCCCCTTTCTGAGAGGTGCTCCTGTTACTCCCTCACTGTCCACCACAGGCAACATTTGTCAGCCTCCAGCACACAGAGGTTGGCCCTGCCCACATCAGCTTCCAGTCCTGATGACAGAACACAAGGAGCTCAGTGTTCACACACCTGTTCACAGCCATGAACAGAGCCTAGGAGCCCTGGTTGATTATCAAAGCCCTTATATCCCCCACATGCTTGCTATCAACAGCTGACAGCACGTGATCAGATCCAGAGCTGAAAACAGACTTGCACCTGAACATGTTTGCCTATCACAACAAAGTTGGCTCTTCCTCCTTAGCACAAGTCTAACCTAGACCACTACTGAACAAACTCAGTGATCTCCAAGGACCAAAGGAAAAATAAGTGATGCTAACAAACTGTTTGATCAATAAAGAAAAGGACTTAGTACCTCTGGCATGATTAGAAAAAATGTGGAATGTAAAAATGAATGGTCACACAAGAGAGGCTTGGCAAGCACTCCATGCCAGCTGAGCAGTCCTAACATCTGGGAGCCATGAGTGCCTCCGATCAGAAACCCTCAGCCATGCTCTCCACACCACAAAGTGTTTCAAAGCAAAGGGGAAGGTGGGGGCAAGGCTGCATTTACTTATTGGCACCTCTCAGACACATGCTGACAGAGGGGGCCAGGAAACCAAGGCAGTGGGAGAGGCCACCAGTCATGGCTCAGCAGGCAGGTAGGGAGTTCATCATCCACCTCCAGCAGGGCCTCAGCACAGCCAGGTTTGCTGCCAGGAGCCAGCAGTGACCATCAGTAAACTACCACAAAGCTGCTCGCCTCAACCTACACCATACCACAACTCTTCCCCAGAGCCAGGAACACTGCAGCTTAACTTCCCTACTCGCTGCCACCTTGAGAAATAAGTAGGAAAACATGTTATCATCAGTTTTTCCTTTGTTGCTGCACTGGACTTTGCTATTGCCTGTGTCTTGCTCCTCACCATCATCCTAGAAACAGCAAATACTGAACAGACCAGGATAAGGGAGGGCCTAGCACAGCCATGGGCACCCTTGAAAGATAAAGGGCAATCACCAGGAAGAAAAGCTACAGGTATTTTAACTTCCACATGCAAAGAGATCACATTAGAAAATACTCTGAAAGCAAAAAAAAAAAAAAAAAAAAAATCCCCCAACTTTTAATGCTATTTAAAAACTGCAAAGACTTCAAGACAGGAAAAGGTGAGCTGAGAGTCAGTCAAACACCAAAAACCCTGAATAACTTTAACAACACATATACCTTTTGGCACACAAATTACCTCTCCAGACAGCTTCTGCAAGGCCTAAGCAGCTTAGCAAGCTTGTGAAAACCAAGAAAATTTGAAGTGGCTGTGACTATGATGCTATGAATCAGGTCAGCCTTTTCTAGTGTGGCTACTGCTGTAATCCCAGACTTTGGCTTTGCCTGCAACCCACCACTGAAACCTACCACCAGGCTGCTTGTTTACCTGCAAGGAAAGATGGCTTTAGGTTCAGGTGTTAGTTAGACTCCACACAGGCTCCCATTCCAAATTCACTACTTGTTTCCTGTTGTCATCCCACACCTTCACTTGCACAGGCAGGCTGTAAATATATTAGCAACCTGCACCATTCTTGCTCAGTTATGACAAGGGCCATAAAAAAAAAAAACAAAAAACAAACAGAAGTTATGAATGCATCAAAGTCTGCAAATCTCTCCCTTCCTCCCCATTCTGCTCTAGGCTTGTGTTTTTGGGGTGTTTTTCCCCCACCTCTTTCCTGGGAAATGTGATGAAGAAGGGTGGAGTGGCTGGGGCTACATTCAAATATTCAGCCAGTCTCTTGGCAATAAATGGATCTCAGTCAGTTCTATTATCCGTCTGGCTGTGGCTCCCATTATCTGCTGTGAATTGTAGCAGCGATCTCTGGAACAGCATTCAGGCACCATCATTACTTCCACACCCTCCAAAGACTGCACTGTAACAAGGCATGCTGGATAATACTTGCCATTAGAAGAGGGAACATAAAGGCTTCAAGCTATGACTAACACAGTAAAAGGCTCTGCATGGGGCTTTTGCATTCATTGACCAGGGTTTGTTATTACAGAAAATTCTAGGTTCAAAACCTAGACCTGCGTTTTATACAGCATATCAGCTGACTTACACAAAAAGGTGATTTCATCCTGTTCTTGCTCACTTCCCCACTCCCTTCAGCTAAATCCTTGTGGAAGGCTGCAGCTGGAAAGTGGGGAAGGCACAGCACAGGCCTGCCTGGAGCTCACAGTCCCCAAATGTGGACCATAAGCCCAAAGCAGTGAATTTGTCCAGCCCAAAGTGCCTGGGAGCCTGGAAGGCACCACAAATGCAAGCACCCCAGGGAGCATCCAGCAATTCAGAGCTGAAAGCCTCCAAAGCAGCATTCACATGGCTCCTTGTTAAGAACAGGAGTTTTGGGATCCAAACCCACATTTTACTTCCTCGTGCTTTTCACAAGCCCTCCCATTTGTTTGAGGCCCATCTCAAAAGCCTGGATTGAAATCCAATATCCTCCCCCAGGGTAGGATGAGGGTTTTAAGAGAAAAAAACCTCTTAGGTCTCCCTCCCCTAGCCAGCAAGGCAAGGCCACAAACATGAGCTCCACCAAAACTCATTTTCTTTTGGTTTCTACCTGGCAATGGATTGGCTTCAGCTTCCCAGGCACAGAATCTCTGGACAGAGACTTTCCTGAAACCAGGATATTTCAGAAACCTCCCTCTCCTGCACAGCTTCCCTTATGCTTTTCTCCCTTGGACACCTATTTCACAGCAGGGCTTAATATCTTACTATTACCCATCATTCAGCATGGCTGAAAAATTAGTCATCAACCTAAAAAGTTATTAAGAAACACTTGATACTATGATTGCTTTCCTGTGGAATGAAGCAAAGGGAGGAGGTAGGGGAGGGAAGGTGGATCAAACTTCTCACTTACACAAACTTCTCACTTAAGGAAAGCTTTCCCAGCACAGGAACAGATCTCCTGGGGAACCTCAGCCTACAGGAGAGCACCCAAGATCCCAGCCTGGCACAGCCCCTCCTCCTCTGATAGCCCTAAGGCAGCTGGCAGAGGCTGCCTTAAGTAAAGCTGCTGCTCCCCGGCAGCACCACCCATGGCTAATGTGCTCCAGCTGAAAGTCATTCCTCCCAAAAAACTGCTCCCAGGCCTCAGCAGGGAAATGCAGCCTTTCTCCCTGCTCTGCCCTGGGGTACTTGGGTCCAGGAGCAGGGCTGGCCACTCTCTCATCTGTGCACAGAGCAGCTTGGTGACTAGGACAGCAGCTGGCTATGGAGCCATGGGCTGTGAAGCCCCAGAAAAGATATGGGAAATGAAGGAAGGAGCACAAGATGAGCTCCACAGGGTCCACTTAGGTCAGGGACATGTAACTGCTGCCACCAGTCACATCTCTTATCATATCTGTGTGTACCCCAAGGCATGGCTTGGGCAGAGTGGCCCAGTGCTGTTTTTCTGCATCCTTGGATGGCTTTTGGCCACCCCAAACTGCTGTCCCAGGCCACCCTCTGCTATTTCCCCCGCTCCTACCCAGTGTCTTAGGAGCTCCTCCAGCTCTGCAGATGGTATGATGTGCAAGCCTGAGCTGGAGACAGTGAATGGCACTTGCAAAAGGGAAAAGTTATAATGGGAAGATAAGGGGGACAACTGGGAGCACTGAAAAAGGGTATGGGATTGATCACAACCACAAAAAGCAGGGAAGAACAAAGTATCACACCTCCTCTCACACCATGCGTAGTCAGTCAAACTCAAGGCATCTCCAGGTGGAAGGAGAAGTAACCTGTTGAGGAAAAACAAGAACCAACAACCTGTAAAAATGTGGCATCTCCTTAGGCAAGATTTTTTGTGAGGCGGAGCTGAGCTATTGTGTGCACCCACTCAACCCCACCACCCTGAGAAGGCATTTGCTGGGAAGGGGCTGCCACTGGCTGAGTCCTTCTGCCCACAGCAGAGCTGAGGAAAATGGGCAGTCTGAAAAGCTACATTTTAAGTGGCTTTCTGTCAGGCAGTGCCAAATATTTGTGAGGATGTTTTGAGAAGGGAAAAAAAATAAATACTCCCCCCATTTTTATGTTAATAAAAACATATTTGATTTGTGTACAGTTCATATGCTTCATGAAAGTGCTAATTACTCTCCCAAACAGAGGAGAAACAGAACCCTTTTTTTTTTTTTTTTTTTTTGCATCCCACCCTTCCTTCTGCCTTACCCTTTTTACTTTTATGACGCAGCATTTATTTAAGTCGGAATTGTGCCCAGCTTATTCTGTCTTTTGCATGGCACATCCTCACCTCTCTTCCCACTCATAACAAAAATAATAATAACTTGCAAATCTATGTCAGTGGAAACTTGGAAAAACATTCTGAAGGGAAAATAAAATTCTTCAAACATAAAGCACACAAGAACTCCAATGCTGCCCCCCCCACCCCTTGCAACAACTTTTTCCTTTGGTGCATACATTTTTCCAAGGTCACCTCGAAGGCTTTTCCTAGTTGGCCATTAAAACAAAAAAAAAACTCCGCCTGCCCCAAGAAGCACATGAAGCCATCACTGTGGCTTGGACTGTTTCCCTGTGCATGGATGCCATGGGAGAAGCAGCAGGGCAGGGTGGGGAGGGGGGGTGAGCTGATATTTTTCCAAGACTTTTTCTCTCACCAGAGGAGGATGAAGATGGAGTGATGAGTGAGGTTCCGTTTGTCTGGCAGCATGAGTCACTCAGCAGCAGTTTCCGATATACACTTTTTTCTTTTTTTCTTTCCATTACAGAAATTGGTGTCATTTATTCCTTCCTCCTTCTCAAGTAAAAAAAAAAAAAAATAATAAATCCTGCTACCGTTATGTCTAATTTATTCTGGGAACTTGTCTGAGGACCCACCAAACCTGGGGAGGAAGGGTGATTTGAAACACAATCCAAAATATAATCGGCTCTGGAAGCTTTTAAAGAGACTCCTTTAAGGCTGTGCCAAACCTTAAAGAAGGAAAATACTTCCACTAAATCCCTCCCACCATGAATGGGATCCTGTATGTCTGAGGCTTTTTATTGGATGGGTGGTTTGGGGTTGTTGGTTGGTTGTTTTTTTTATATCAAAGATGTTACTCTTTCAAATAGAGTCTGAGCTCTGTGGCTTTTCGGCAGGCAGTGAATACTTGCTCCTTGGGCATGCAGTGATCTGACACAGCCCTCCCCCACACTGGGTTGTGTTCTCATGCTAAGATCTGGCTCCTGGAGCTTGAGCTGTTGTTTTTTTCTGGAAGCTGTTTTTTTCCCCCTCTTCACCCTTTAAAAGCAAAACTAAACAGAACTAAGCTGTTAAAAAAAAAAAAAAAAAAAAAAAAAAAAGGCCTCACAGGGCCCAGAAACCCAGCCTGACCTCCTTACTTCTGAAATATCAAAATATTCCCACTGTCTGCAGGCCAGGGCTGGTGCTGCCTGTGCTGCCTCCACTAGCTCCTCTGCCTCCAGCCAGAACCAGGGGTGAGGCAGGAGAAAGCCCCATCAGCAGGCAGAGAACAAGAATAAGGCATCACAGTTATAGTCAAGACCACCCAATCAATGGTGTTAGGAGTAATGTGTGAACATACCCAGGCTTCCTCTTATTTCCAGACAAAAGTAACCCCCTTAGGTCTTGCTCCGGGTCCCAAACTGACCAAACCCAAGCTGTCCCCCAGCTTTGACTCCCCTGTGTGGCAGAGCTGAGGCAGGCCTTAAATGGGGACAATGCTCTCTGGTCCCATGCATTACCAGAGATCAAGGATGATTGCAGAGCCTAAGTTTAATTATTTTGATGGAAGAATATCTCGGGGAGTTATAGAAACACTGTTATATTTTATCTAGAGCTGGATGCCCTGCTGCCCTATAGCTCTTTCCTTCCAGCTGCATGTACATCCAAGTCTGGAAATGCATACCACTGTAATTTCTGTTTTACAAGGAACAGCATTAATGAGCCCCACAGCCTGTGGTTTTTTATTCTCTCAGATGCCACATTTAACCTCTGCTCCTCTTCCCAAGTCTCAGCTCTACCAATCCACCCTGTGCTGAGAGGCTAAAAGGAAAACTCAGCAGCAGGCGAAAGCAGTGCTCTAGGAGCAGAAATCTTTCTCCTGAGTTCAAAAGGCACAGGGAAAAGGCTGCAGGGAAAATGTCTGGATGTTTGGTTGGAGTGAACCAAATTTTGTCTGAATGCAGACATACAGCAAAGAAGGGTTCTTTCTCCATTGACTAAGAGGTCAGGGACCTTAAGGCACTCTGCCCACAACAGCCTCATTCTTTACATGCCATGAGCAACTTCTCTTCTGCATTCCAAGTTCTTTGCTGCAATGTCACCCAAAACAGGTAAGGCCCACCCTTTTACCAGCAGCTGTTCTAGTACAGTCTGGAAGGCCAGAGAGGAGCTCTGGCACCCTGGGAGCATCTCCTGCTTAAGTAACATGCTTTTGATAGGGGACAGCTGCAGCTCAAACATTTCATTGCTCTTCCTTCTCCCTGTCCTGGAGGAGCGTGTGCTCGTGGGCTGCCCCAGCACCAACGTGCAGGTGGCTGCAGCAGCAGGAGAGGTTGTACCCAGAGCTCTCCTCTCGGAATACGGGGTGACTTGGGGAGCTGGCTCTCCTGCCTGCTGGCTCTCAGCGTGGCCCAGGTGCCTGTGTGTCCCCAGCCAGGCCTCCGCCAGGCTGACCACTGACTCCTGTTTGCTCCTTGGCCGCTCGGCTGCTTGGGCCCGCAAAGCTTCTTGGAGACCCCACAAGAAATACTCCCCCTCAGTTCTGATTTCCTGTTTACAATGACATCTTGGGATGTGCTTCCAAGCCAGTGTTTAATCCTTTCACTCTGTCACATTGATTTTGAATCATTCTAGTTTAAGTGTTATGAGTACCAAGACAAATATTTTTTATGAGTCTCCAACCACAAGTATCTTTTTTGACCTTATTTTTAATCACAAATAGTCCCAAATTTATCTTGACAGGATTCAACTTCCACAAGGTACCAGAGGCTGCCTGATTAAGACCCAGCCTCATGAATGCAGTTTTTAAATGAAATTTCAAGGCAGCTCTAAACGGAATAGGTACAGACCTCTGACCCCACAGTAAAAAAGGTGCATAACCCCCTCTGGGAATGCAACACAAACTGTTCTGTAAGAAAATTGTGCTCATGCATCTTTACTTTCCTTATGCTTTAGTTTTCAGCAGCTGCCAAAATGACTGGCATTTCCCAAAATGGGCAAACATTATTTATTAAAGGAAATTAAAGTTCCCTCCCTGAACAGCCAGAGGGTCCTCAGTCTAGGGCACAACCCCAGAGAAATCCAGAGCATGGCGGCACTGCAGACTCCAAGCACTACCTCATCCATCCATGGATCAGTGGCTCCCTGCAGCTCAAGACAAGTTCAATAGAAACTGAAGCCTCTATGCACAGCAACACCATGGCATTTTCTGTAAAGGCAGCTTGCAGCAGAAAGCTCGGTGTGGCTTTTTCCCCTTCTTGACCATCATGACCCAGCTGAATGTTTTTGCTGAATGTGAAGGAACCCAACTTAAACATTGTAAGTTAAAGGGAAGAAAAAAAGTCAACCTCACATCGGGTTTTTCGTGCCAGACCTCACCATATAGAGATGTGCAATTATGGAATTTCCTGAAATACATTTTTGCTAGAAAGAGAAGTGGATAAAGGTTACATGGGACTCCGAAGAGCCTCGTGAAAGGATACAGGGTTTCAACCAAATGATCCACTGAGTGGGGAAAGAAAACCACAGTATCCAGTTTCAGGTGGCAATCGAAGTCTGAGCTCTCAAACACCTATGATAAAGAAGCTATCCACAAGCAACATGTGCCAGCATGGGGTTTTCAAGCACTGATCATACCTGGAGGCAATGGTCTCTGTGTGCCTTGCTGTAGATGGGTATTGCTGGCATGAGCCTGCTTATTCATTCCTAGGAAAAAAAAATATGTTCTTTTAGAGCAGTGTGTTCTAATATAAATTTCTCTGGCCTTACTCTAAAATGTCAGCACTTCTGGTCAACTGCTCAATATCATCAAGAGAGAGCTAGAACATCTCCCTGCTCAAGAGCCCACATTTCATCCCCCACAAGGCCCTGGGACAGGCAGGATTTCTCCAGCCTTCATTGCATTCCAATGTGCTCACTCACACCAGGCTTGTGACCTTTTTAAGGGTCGTGTTCTTCCTTTTTTTTTTTTTTGTCCTGGTCCTTGCAAACCCTAATTAGGAATCCAAGGTCGTTATCAGTGATGTCAATTATGCAATGGCTGAGCAGCTGCTCCCCCTGTTGCTGGTCTAATAGTGCCATGTTGAAGGAGACAGCAGAATTTCTTGTGCCATTTAAAATTTGCTATATCATGAGTTTCCTTTCAATTGCAAAAGCAGAAAAACAGCTTGAGTACTTTTCCTCCTACATCTTTACTTCAAGCTGCTTTTACAGTCCTCAGTACATCTTTCAGCATCTCATGCCTTAAATACATATCCCAAGGGTAATAAAGAGGAATTAAAAAAGACTAATTTTTCCCAGATGGCACCCAAAGTCATCTATGAACACAATGATAGGAACTGCTTTAAAATAAACTCCACTGGAGGATTCTGGCTATGGGAGAACAGGGCAAGTGGCCATTCACATGTTACAAAGTGCTGTGCTGGGTACTAAATGCAACTGCTCCATGGTGAGAATGTGGAGGCAGCTCAGGAGAGGAGAGCAGTGTTTAGCATGCCACTGAAATGAAAGGGGGCTGCCTGTCTTCACCTTCAAAAATCTTACAACAGTTTAGATAACTAGAAGGAGGTAGCCCCAACAACAAACTATCAGTTATCAGTGATTTCCTCCTCTGTGCAGGGTGAGGAGTGTGGTGTGCCACATCCCACCACGTAGGAAGTGTTAACAAGCACTTGCTTTTTCATGGCAGGTGTCTGGTAGCAAATACGAAAAGAGACCCAACTCTTCCCTTTTCACATATATTGCATTTTTTTTTTCCTTTTTCATCATCTTGGAAGATAGAAGAAGGTGTCTGAATTCACATGGGGTGGTGTCTTCTGTGACTTGCCTTGCAATGTCCCCAACCTGGTGGGAAGCACCCATTTGCCAAATCTGAAGTTTGGCTTTAGAAGAAATAATTTCAGTGCTTCTTTTACACAAAGCAATGCCAACAGGGTGTTGTACAGAGGAACACAACTATCTTTTAGTCTGTGCATCATCTTCATAAATGGGTATCTCTTACTGAGGAGCTACTAGGCTCCTCTCTCTCTCATCTCCTTACCTCCCATTCCCAATTTCTACCTTGCAAAACTCCTACTGGAGCCAGGCTAAAGCTGAGCTCTTCCTTGCCGAGTACTAATCCCAAGAAGGAAGACCAGTGGTCCAATTTATTGTCTTGTTGATGCTTACACAATCCTATCCCTGTTCCAGTGTTTGCTCTGCCCCTTCTTATTGCATTAACAAGGTTGGAAAGCAAATTAAAAAGCCCTGCCATTGTCAGTGCAGCCAGAAGCTATGACTCAGAAAACACAGAGCCTGCAGATCTGGTGAGTAAGATGGAGCTTTTTCTCCCCAGACCCCACACTTTTTTTAAAAAAAATAATCTCATTAGAAAAATAGAAAGACTTCAAAGAATTTGACTCTTTCTCAAAATTACTGTATGATTAAGGATTTTGGTGGAGCCACCTTTTCAGCTAACTCCAGTGACAGGCGAGGCTCTCCAGGCTGCCAGCTTTGCACGGTCTAAGCAGCTCCAGAAGCTGGAATACCTCCTGATGATGCCCTTAGGGTTTGTGCATCTGGGCTTTAACCATGCAAGATCCAGAACTCTGAATGCCTTCAGACTTTGAGAACTTCCTGCTTAGGCCAAGAGGATGCTGTCAAAACAGACTTCTTTACTGAGTGACTCAGTGCTGCTTTCAGTCCTTGCCAGAAGCCAAGTACAGAGGCATGAGGAAAACAAACACAAGTTACTGAAGCATTTCAGAGTTTTCAGAAAAGTTTGGTTCAGCTTTAATTCCAGTAAAGCCCAGAGAAGGATGAAGCAGAAAAATATTTCCTAACCAAATTCCTCATGCAAAGGCTCTTAGTACACAACATGTGTAAATTTTACAACAGTTTTGCATTCCGGGTCAGGACTCACACGGTTCCATGTCTGGAATAGGCACATTCAGAGCTCATGGAAAAATGCCCTAAAGATACCAGCTGAAGTTCTGCCTTCAGCTCTACTGCCACAGCCAACCAACTTCCTGGGAGGTTTTTTTTTTTCCCCCGTTGTTTTTGAAGCTGTATAATCGCTTTATGGAAGAGCCTGGCAGACACCAAAGGCTGCATGCACACAAGCATGCTTGCTGGGAACTCTCCCCCAGGAATGCTCAGCTTGGATCTTGCCAGTTTTTCATCTAATTCAAACAGTAGAATACCAGTTTTTGAAAACAAAGTAGTCCAAATATATTTAAGTGTGAAAACCAAAGCTATATTTGCCTAAAATTGGAGAAAAAAAAATGAAACCCCAGATATGCTCCAGAAAACCCTTCCATGCCAAAGCCTATCTTGGATCTGTATTCACACACTCTTTTGTGGGTTGTTTGTGATTAACATCAGTTTGGCACTGGGGAAAAGAAACCACTGAATACTTCATCATCTTCTTCCCTTCTGCCTCCCTCCAGAAAAAGGACCATAGCTCAAAATAGGACACCAAAACAGTAACAGGCACCACCACCACCCTAAGCTTGTGATAATGCTGCAAAGGCAAAACAGTACAACAAAAACATTGACTTTCCATGAAAAAAAATTTAATTTAACCTAATATAGGCCAAAGAACACTGAAATATCTTCTTCATGACAACATAGTTAATTCCTAACATCACTGAACAGGAAAGGGAAGTTCAAGTCCCTGAGAGTACTGCTACAATTATATTAACTTTAACCTTTTAAAATTTTTTTAAAATGTAACTGTCTACCTCATGGGGCTTATGACACTGGGACTTGGAACAATTTAGCATGCCTACTCTTTATTTTTAAACATGCATCTCCTGTACATGTATACACACAAGCTCAAATCTGTCTTAATAAGATTTCCCTAGTCTTCAAAACTATCAGGAGAGCTACACAGCCATTCATGGAGTTCCAGCCTACAAACCCATCAGGAGCTCAGGCTCTGCAGCTGGCCACAGCTACAGCACCAATGCCCACAGCTGAGCCCAGGGTCCAGACATGGGCCCAGCCCTCCTCCCATCAAGCCACCAGCTTCAGAACATCTCTTGGCACACACAGCTGCAAGGAAGGGTGGCTATTGCTCCTCCACACATTTATCTTGATCAGTAGCCTATCTGCAGGCTGGCCAATGCCAACAGACTGTAACCACTGATAATGGACCTTAATAACAAACTGGTGTGCTAAAGCAGTGCAGCAAATCTCAGATGTTGTTTTCTTCCATCTTTACAGTTATTCAGAGTGAAAATAGCATTTATTTCCCCCATAAATAAATAAAAAAAAAATCTTATTAATCAAACTAATTAATGAGGCAACTTGCAAGTTGTCTGAAAAATTCACTTGGCATGCAAAGTCCAAGGCTTACAAATACAGGGAATTCATTAGACTATCTTCCTTATGTAGGACAAGAGGAGTTAACTCTGGCTTTTTAGACAAAATAGAGCCTCTGATTCATCACTGCACCAACTGACTAGCACAGTAAGACCAATTTAGGCAGTTTCTAACAGACTACAGAACCCAAACCAAACAGTCAACAAAATTAGACCAAAAACCTGTGCTTCAGAGGGGGGGAGATTCTGACCCAGCCATAAATCACCAACTGCAGGTTCTTCAGCTGTTGTTTGCGCAGTCACACTCCCCTCTTCAAACTCACTGGAGATCCAGAAGACAACTTCAATGCATTCTCCCAATTAAATAGCTCGTTTGGATCTAATACAATGTTTATTGACTCCTGGGCCTGTATTGATTCTGAATAGGCTACAGCTAAGGTTTAGTAAATGCCTTGGAGATAAATCAGCATGCAGGTAATAAACTGCAGATCACATAAGCAAACATTACTTAATTATATTCCTATTAATATATTGAGTCTGTAATGAATTTTTGAGGCATTTAATTATCAATTTGACAAGATAATCTAGGGGTAGTTAATGATGGACCAGGAAATTGTTAAAAAACACAGACACTTAATAAGTCTCCTAACTGACACTGAATTAACTTGCTTTAGCTGTCTGGTTAAATAGACAGCAGTTAATTACAGAGTGCTTAGGCAGTCTCACAGTTTTAATATATGACCCTCTTTGCTGTGCAATAACCATACAGCAGGGGACATGGGGTTTTCTCCATGTTTTCTTTCTGATTGCTGAATTATTGGCTGCTGTAACCACTTTTGCCTTCAGTAAGATTCATCAGTTAGGCCTTTATTATTTACAAATACAATGGACTGTTCCCTCTCTTTAATGATCAGAAATCATTGTGTGTTTTAATCCCTCCAGGATTAACAACAAATAGGGAATTTCTCACTCCTAAGAGGGGTAACAGTTTGGAAATGGAAGCAGCTGCCTTGGGGCTCCAAGTGGTCCCTGGACAGGCAAAGACATCAGCTAGATACCCTGGCTAGCCACAGATGTCTGAGCTTTGCTGTCTACATATTCATGAATATCCAAGAAATGCTCTACCCAGTGCAGAAGTGCAGCTCCTTATTTGGATAAAATCCGACACTTCACTGCAACAACGGGATCAGCACTGACTCATACCAGGATGATCACTTGCCATAGTGTTTTGGGTGCATAAAAAAAATTAAGGGAATGGAGCCAGCCAAGGCAGCACCAGAGACAAGCACTAACAGTTCATCCCAGAGGTTAACAAGTAAGGGTAACAAGTAGTAATAGCTGTGACACCTTCTCTAGGAGTAGCCTCAAGCTACACTGGGGAAATGCAGCTTCCTTGAGCTGGGGAAGTGGTGGCACTAGCTGGTTTGAAATGTAAAACACTGCTGATAATCCCGGGCTATGCATGAATAAAACATTGGAGATCCTTAATCGACTGGAGAAAACACTCTTCTTTAAGAAAAAGACATTTCAGGAAGTAGAAGCAGTGTTGTTTGGCTCCAGGAGTTCAGAGGCCCGGAGTCATCAGTCTCTCCTATCACTAGCTTCAAGAGAAATTTTCAAGTGCTGGTTCTTTTAATTTATTTACTTTGGGGAGCCTTTGAGAATGAAGACTTTTTCCACAGTAATTCTGCAGCCTAAAAATCTTTCTTCAAAAATAAATAAAAACATTCATGCAATAGCAGAAATCCAGGAAGAAGGGCTTAAAAAAGCCACCAAATGTTTTTGCTACTGGAAAACTTGAGCAGAAGCCCCAGGGACCCTTCCTCAGCCACACATTTGCAGGGCAGTGCAATGACACCAGCAACATCATTCTGCTCCAAAAGCCCTTAGCAGCTGTGGTAGTGTTAAGTAGCAGGGTTAATGGGCAGAGTCCTTCATCGAAGCCTCCTGAAGGTGCAAATTCAGTGCAGACAGCCCTCAGTCTGGGAACTAAGAAGTCCTTGTCAAACTGTGTCTCTAGTGGCTTTATTAAAGTCATGTAATGTTGTGCACAGCTAGGCCAAAAAAGACTGAGCAGGACTGTTTCAAGGCACAGTTCCCAAGGCACCATTCTCCAGCTTCACCCAAGTGAGAAAAATAAAAGTTTCTCTCACCTCTGGTTGAGGGCAGCTTGGACACCTGAGGAGGCTCTGATGGCTGCTGAGGATACCCCAGTCTTCAGCTTGAGCAGAGCTGTTTAAGTGGTCCTGCAGGCCCGTTCTGCCCAAGGAGGGCAAGAAAAGCCAAAGGAATCCTTGCCATCTCCAAAGCATTGGTTCCTATGGGTTTATCAGTGACACAGAGAGAGGGAAAGAATCATGTCTTGGCCTTTTGCCCAGCACCCCCAGAATCAGCACTGAATTGTCATCTACCGAGCAGCGACCTCCCTTCAAGGGGTCATTTTAGGGCAGATCACCATTAGATCAAACATCTACACTAAGTCTCCTCTGAGAGAGGGAGCAGTAGTTGAAGTTGGAAGGAATTCACAACCCTTCAGTTTGTGCTGCATGTGGGACTTTGACCATTCTCTCAGGGCAGAGAGGAGAAGCTGAGCTGAGTTTAACCCCTTGCTCTCTGAAAGAGAAGTCACCACTTTCCCTGCACTGACACCAAGCCAGTGAGGTCAGGCTGTGCTCTGCAGGATACTTGCTCATGCCCATTTGTTTTGGGCTTTTCAGTAGAGAAACTATTTTGCCAGAGGTGTTGTCAAATTTACCACCAGCTCTGCATGTGGAACTCAGCACATGCATCAGCAACATGCTGTGGTAACTCTTAAAATCCTCTTTTGTCCCAGCACCCCTTGGGATGTCTAGACACAGGCACAGCCTGTGGTGTTTTTGGATGGGCTAGTGATGGAGCTGTTGGCCATGGCAAGCGGCCCTGCTCTGGCCTGGGAGGTCAGATCCTGGCCCTCAGGATCCTTGATCAGTGCTACTGTGGTCCAGAGCCAACTGAAAGTTGATGTCCTGCTCTCCAAGACTGTTGCTTCCTCTGATGTACCCCTGTAGGCTCATTCTGTGTGATTTCTGCTCAGAATGAACAAGACTGTCCCATTTCCTCAGGGCAGGCAGCTGCTGTGCCCTGCTGGGGCTGCAGATGTGGGCTGTGGGTCCACCAGCTCTTCAGCTCTCCTTCCCAGCACAGATGAGCATTCCAGCCCCTGCACATCCCTCCTCCTCTTGCACAGATGGTTGCCGGGGTTTCTCTTTGGCTGCTGCTTTTGGGCCCAGCTGCAGGAGGGCTCTGCTCCAACACAGGCTCAGCTGGGCAAGCACAATGGGAAAACAAAGGCCCGCTCACTGGGGATCTAAGCTTTTTCAGCCCCATTTCCTTTCCCGATGTTTTCATTTCCTCCGAGTGAAATGCTGCTGAAAGGAGGACGCTGTGGCTGTGGCTGCTGCCATAGGCATGGGGCTTGGATGTCACTAGCTGCTGTTTCATCTGGTCAGGGATTTCAAAGGGGCCATCACTCAGCTCCTCCCACAGAGATAGTATTTCTTCTTAAATAGGTTTACCCAAGCAATCAGCAGAGACCTGGGCTCACTCTACCTTGGAAACAGCTGGCCTTGCCCGGCCCATGTTCCTATAGCTGATCCCAGAAGAGGTGCCGGATATCCTAGTGCAAGTGCAAGCAAGACAGTGCCTAGCAAGGGTTTCTTAATTTTTATCATTTGCTTTGCAGTTTTGAAGGCACCCAGAAAGCGCAAGGATACACTTGGGAAGAAGGGAGGAACTGGGGTAGCTTTTGCTTTGGCAATTATAGCATGGGGCTGGAAAGAGAAGGAGGGCATAAAGTGACTTATTTTATAGCATGGCTTTACTGCCACTGCCCCTGACAACGAGGGACTAGGGGAAAGTTCCATGTTGGAGAAAGGGAGGCTGTATTCCTTTAATAGCTTTTTGGCAGATGACCTTATCCTTGCAGGAGGGAGAAGGTGTTAATCTGCGCGTTTACTAAGACAGGAACTAACATTCCCTGTATTTAGAGGAACCGTTTAAGCTAAACCAGACCGAGCTGAGCATTCCCCGGGGCGGACTCCCCGGGTCCCTCCGTTCCGGGCGGGCTCCCCCGGCCCGCTCCCTCCCGGGCGGGCTCCCCGGGAGGGCTCCCTCTCTGGTCGGGCTCCCCGGGCCCGCTCCCTCCTGGGTCGGGCTCCCCGGGCCCGCTCCCTCCCGGGAGGGCTCCCCGGCCCCCTCAGTCCCGGCGCGGCCCCGGGAGCGGCGGTGCCGGGCCGCACTGCGCAGGCCGGCCGGCAGAGGGCACTGGCGGAGCGGGACTGGCTCGGCCCACCTGGAGCCGCCGGGCCTAGCGGCACCTGCTCGGGCCAAGCCCGTAGCGCCCGCGGCTTGGGCAGGTCCCTCAGGGCTCTCACCGTGAGGGCACCGGCTATAGCAGTGAGCAGTGGGATCCTTGGGCAGCCCAGCCAAATCTCTCCTGAGGATGCATCTCTTCCAGAGGACAGGGATGGAAATAAGGCCCCTCTGAGGAAGGAGTCTGGCGATGTGGCACCTCTCTTCCCCTCTCCCATCCACCCAGCCTCTGCCCCATGACCTGCACTCTCAACAGCCACTGAACAGCTGGGGGAGATGGGGATTTTTGGAGCTGGAACACCATCCTCCTGTCCCTTGGCTGACTGGCCGGGACACACATTTCTGGGGACGCACCCTCTTGCAGCCTGCAGAGCCCTCACTCCCATTGACAAGCATGTTTGCTTTATTTCAAGTTTCACAAAGTGACACGGGCTGCGTGATTTGAGCTCAGGACCCTCCTTGGCCGCTGTTTCCCAGTGCTGCGCCTCTTCCCAAGGAGGGGAGCCAGCCAGCTCTGCCTGCAACCTGCAGCTCCAACACAGGCAGGCAGCTCATGCTGACAGTGTGGCCAGAAATGCCATGTGCAGCTGGGGATGGCAAAGAGGGGTACACAGGTCTGTGGGGCAGTGGCAGCACCTGGTCCCAGCTTGTACAAGGGTTGCAAGGGGGCTGCAACCCAGGAAAAACCCTTTGTTGGAGCCCCTTGCACTGCCAACAGCAGGAGCAGCACGTCGCTGGAGAGACTGGTTTGCTCCAGTAGCCTCTTTACAAGCACCAAGGGACAGCTGTTTGGGGACCGCTGGGTTTTTAAAAGGCCACTTATGAGCTTTAACACTGTGCTAGGGAAAGGAGAAGGGGGGTCAGGGAGGGGTGGTTGCATTGACTGCTTAGGACTTAAAGCTGTAAACCTCTTCTTCCCTCTCTCATTGCTGGGACATTTTTATTGGTGAGATGAAGGGAGACAGAGCACAGCTCCACAACTTGCTCTTCTTCTAGAGGTTAATGACCCAGTTAGCAGCTCTTGGCTGCATTTCCCGACATTTTGCAGACATCAAGACCCGTCTCCCTGCCAAGTACATTCTGTTCCCTGGAGCTCGGCCAATGCATCTCAGATTACTATGTAATGCGACAAAGAGGGAGAGCTGGAGGTGAGGGTGGGGGCTGGAGGGGAGATACGGGAGCCCTTGGGGAGGAGGCAGGAGAGGATGGGAGAAGGGGAAACACCACTTCTAAATTTAACAGCTAAGATGGAAATGAAGCTCCCAAGGTGCTTATTTGCTGGATAAAATGTGAATCCCAGGATGAATTGGAGTGATGCTTCTGGGAAACAGATGCAATCAGCAAATAATTCCCCCCTAGGGACTATGCAGGCCTGTGCTTCCTGGATCTGCTGACAGTCAGGCTCTGCTTCTGATGCCCTTGTGCCCAGGACAAATACTGCTGGGAAACTGGGGCTGCTTTCCTGAATGACAGTCCAGTATCCCGAGAGGGACAGGGGCTTAGACAGGAAAATGGAGAATGGGGGGATTGAAGAGGATGAAGTTCCTACATGGTGTTTTATTTATTTTTTTTGCACCCAGAGCACATGATGCTACTCAGGCACACTGTGCTTGGTGAGCCTGGCTGCTCCAGATCCTGGCACTTTTACAGTAAAGGAAGGAAGGTCAGACCATGGGGAAGGCTCTCCTGGCTGTGGTTGAACTTGTGAATTGCAGAGGGGCTGAGCTGCCAAACTGGTTGGTAGATGGTGCCTGCCATTGTTAGAAACCAACCTGATCCCACACTCCACACATGCCCTCGAGCCTTTCCCCAGTGACCAGTCTGGTGTCCTCTCCCGATCCATGCTGGGGTTTCCCCTGTAGCTCTGAGGAGATCCCATGGCCATAACATGTGCTACAATGCCCTTGTTCCTTGTAAACCTTTCCTCACAGGCTTCATCTGCCATGTTTCTGATTAAAACCACATTGTTTTCTAGTTGTTTCTTTGAAGCAGAGATCCTCACATGTTGACAGTGTTGGAAACGAAGCTTGGGGTCCTGACCTGAGAGGAACTCTTGCAATTCCTCTTCTCCAAGGTTGGCATCTCTGTTACAGTTTTTCCCTGCTACCTAGGTGTAGTATCTCCTACTAATTCATCTCTGGACATTTGGGAACCTTCTGTTCAGAGCTGCTTTAAAACTCTTCCAGCTAGACCTGCAGACCCATCATGCCCTGGGCTGCTGCGCCACTCTGATGATGTGCCACAAGCCTTTCTCCACTCAGGGCACAGTTTCTGGCACATGGTTATGCCAGTTCTCAGCCCAAACCTTTGCTAGGTCTGGGGTTTCTTTCCCTCCCACCTTCTACACTTGTGTCAGCTCCACATGGTCTGATCATATTGCTCATAGACATCCCAGCTGTGGGCACCTCTGACTGAGCACTACACTGATGTAGGAGCTCATCCAGTCCCATTCCTGCTGGGACATAGCCATGGCCCCAATCCCAGCCCATTCCCTCTGCTGTTCTGCCATATCTGCCTGCTCCCATATTGTCTTTCTTGGTCCAACCTGGCCTCTGGGGCACAGAGTGTGTGCGGTCTCCTCTCCTGCTGCTGGCCAATGCCTGGCTGAGCCTCCTGACACAGCCCTAGTGCAAGGAGATATGCTGGGATATGAGCCTTGAGAGTCACCTCTGACCAAGGGGTGTGGGCAGGCTCAGGAGCTGTCCGTGAAGGTGGGACCCCACTGAGCAAAGCCGGAGGCCTGGGGAGAGCTCAGGGAGGGGGCTGACACACACGAGGTGTCAGGGCCTGCTCACAGGACCTGAGATGCCCCACAGGCAGTCCCATGCCAGCAGTGCTCCGAGCCCTGCTCTCTCTCCACGGCCCGGCAGGAGCAGTCAGGCAGGGTCTGCTCCCAGAGCTGAGAGAAAGGATTGTTCCCCTGCATTGCAGTGCAGTCAGGTTGTGCACCAGGCAGAGGATCTACTTCCCCCTTCAGAGATGGTTGGATGGAGCCAGGCTTCCAGGTAGCACCTCAGGGCTCCCACCCTGCTCCACAGGCTGGAGAGCCCCCTTTGTGCCATCCCTCAGGATACTGCCTTGTGAAAGGGGAAGAGAAGAAATGCCAGAGGTCTGCCTCAATGGGACTGCTTATCTCCCTGGAGCAGAGCCCTCCCTCCTCTTCAGGAATTATTTCCTTGAAAGACACAAACCAGCACAAAAACTGCCTCTTGCTCAGCTCCATCTGCCATGTGGGGGCTGGGTGCCGGGAGGCCATGGTTGCTCACTGCATTTGCCAGACAGACATGGCTTTAGGAGGATTTTTCACTATGTGCAGCCTAAGAAAGAGATGAGTTGGGTTTACCTGTACCAGGAGTTGTTCAGGAAAGTCCTGGAAAAAAAAGGACTGTGTTTTTATGGAGAAGAGCTTCCTCAAAAACCACAGTGAATGCCAGCGTCTAAAAATCTGGCACTGTATCACTTCACTGCTGAGCATCTGTCCTCGAGGCCAGCCCCACAGACAGAAAGTCATGAGGGGCCAAAGCATCCTTTGAAACACAAGCCTTGGCTAACCACAAACATGCAACCCTCCCGACTTCTAAGCCACATGTCAGCCTCCTTCAAAGGATGGGAAGGTTCTGACACAGTCCCATGATGTAGGACAGCTGGGAGGAGGGCACAGGTTGAGGAAGGAAGGAGCCCCTCCTCCCCAAGAGGAGCTGGGTAGAGGCATACACTGAGTCTCAGTTTTCCAGCAGAGTCATCCCAGTCCTCTTTGTGGGGCTCATATCCTTCCCTAGCAGATGCCCACTGTAGGGATGAACCCACATCACACGCTGTGCTTAATGCTGCACAAACCCAGCCTGCAGTGATGATCCTGGCCCCACACCCCTGATATTCAACTGCCCAGCAGAGCTGCTACAAGTCAACAACTTCCAGCCAGCACAGAGGACACAGATGTGCAAATGGGGATAAACCTGCCAGAGACATCTCAGCATCTGGTACAAGGCTAAGAAGACTTGGGTTGGGACAATTATGGTTTAAGTATTTCTAATACCCATGCCAGAAGAAGTGTTTGAGTTCTTATCAGGATAATTAATAGCAGGTAGGTGACTGCTAAGTTCACATTGTTTTTTTCCACCCTTCCCTTTCCCCACAGATCTGTGCTGAAGTAGAAATCATGGCAGTAAACAAGCATCAAGGCCAACACATATAAAATATTCCAGTCCTATTTGTGTGGCAGCGTGAGCCAGGCAAGCACCAGTTGGGCCCTCCATGTGACTTGTAGTAGGGAAGTAGGGACATGAGTAGAGAAGCTCATCCCAAAAGCTGAGACTTTTTGCTCTTTCAGGAGACCAGGAAAGACCTAATTTCTGTCTCAGTTGGGTCTTGAATTTACCAACTCACAGAAACCATGAGGAAGTTTTTGTGCAATAACTACAGACAGTCCAGGCTCAATTCCTCACCTTTTAACATCACCCCCAGATCCACCTGCCTCAGGAAGAAGTAATCCAAGTTGAGCACAGCTCATTAGTCCAGTGTGGGCAGGGCAGAAAACAGTAAGCTGAAAGTGCAGCAAGGAAGATTTAACTTTGGCCCATCTCTAAATGTTTTAAATAACAAACACAGTTAAGCACTGAAATCATTGCCTAGGGGGTCTGTGAGGTCTGTATGCTCTAATGCTTTTAGGAACAGGACAGAGGCAAACATCTGTCTGAGCTAGCTTGGGTCTGGCTGATCCCATGTTGTGGCAGGGTCTGGACCAGTTGACCTCTTGTTATGCATTGGCCTTTCCCATCCCAATTTCCAGAAGTGTTTGTTCAGCTCCTCTCTGTCACATGCTGACCCCTTCCTGTGTGTTCACAGGATGTGTGGCACACTGCTGAGCCTGGTGCTGAGCACCTTGGGCTGACTTGTGAAATCATATTTTCCTTGAAATTAGGATGAGTTTTGAGATATACATAAATGTATAGAATAGCAGAGAATATTTATTAGGGTTGAAATTAACATTGATTGATTTGATTTTTGCTGATTAGGTAATTATGAGAACTAAAGGGGTAATCACCTTTTCGACGAGGAAATGAAACAATCATCCAAGCTAGACAAGTCCTGAGTTTCTAATTTGAGCAGGGAAAAAAAATAAAAAATAGCTACAGGTGAAGAGGAAAGAGCAGTGTCTATGCCCTGTTGCCTTTTACTCTTGAAGCAGACATGGGCTGGGACTTTTCCCACCATGGTCATCTCAGTTTTATCCATCTATATGTCTTGGGAGATGGACTGAGGAGAGATGCAAGGGTTAGCCTGGGGAAAGCAATGCAAGGTGCAGATTTTGGCTTAGTTCACACCCAGACGAGGAAAAAGCCTTTCCTACCCCTCTCCACCTCACCAGAAGTATGAACAGATCTGTCAAGTCACTGACTGCTGAACATGAGCCTCTCAGGAGCAAGTCCACCCTTACTCCCCTCCCTAGACCTTTCTCTTGCACACCTGCAGCCCCTCAGGTGTTCTGTCCCTCAGGGTGACCCCCAGAGTGGTTCACTGGATGTTTGGGATATCTCCAGGCCTCACGTCCTAGTGCTTGGGATTTCTTCCCCAGTCAGCAACAGGAGAAAAGGCAACCAAGAGCAGACCTTGGCCTCATGCCCCGTGCCCAGCAATTGCCACCCCTTGTTGCCTTGTGTAGGGCTTGGACACCCATACAAGTGCCATGATCCCTTGTCCCTGTTCCCACCTGGGTCATAATGGAAACCAGGATGAAGGGACACTCTAAAAAGCCAGCTACCATCCATCCCTTAAAAACAAAACAAACAAAGGCCTTTTCTCAGCTGCAGTGGCATGAACAGAGCTTAGTCCCCGTGGCAGCTCCAGGATGTGGCTGAGATATATCAGGGAAGAGCAGCTGTCAGCATGGATGTGCCTAAAATAGCTCAAAGGGAAGGTTTCCTCCATTTATTTATTTATTTGCTCCTTAAAAGGTCCCTTCTTATTAGATGCAAATTCAGCACAAAAGCTTCAAGTCAGTACAAAGGCACTGCTAATATTTTTCAATTATGCTGAGAGGAAGGTCACAGCACTTTGTGTTTGATTTTCTACTTGGCATAGAAGCTGTGGCAAAGGAGGGACTCTTTGGAGATTTGGCTAAAGGAAAGTATTTGGAAGAGCTGCGCCATGTGCAGCAGGTTCAGCTGGTGAGCTGGTATGATGGAGACCAGTGTGTCACTTATTTGAGGTTTTAGATGCCCCAGGAAGAAATCATGGAGAATGGGTCTCTAACCTTAATTTATTTCCTTTCAGATATAAACACACTCCCTTCCAAGAAGTTTTTTATTATACATTATGGCATCTGCTTTCATCTGTTTGCCAGCTTATGCTTACCATCCATCTTTCCCATCCTCTGATAATTCCAGGACTCCCTCATCAATTTCACTCCCTCACACTGTAGGGGAAGAAGGGAGTGGAAAAATCTTAGAGATACTAGATTCCAGCAAGTGTTTTGTCAAAGTAAATTACCTCAATAAGGCCTTTTGTAAGCAAAAGACAGGAGAAAGAATTCCCTCCTTCTTAGAAAAGAATCCACATATGGCATAGATCCATAGGAAAACAGGCTTGATCACTTTTGCTGCTCAAGGGACCGTCTGTTAATTATAGAGCTCACAGAACTTCATCTCATCACCTCTGTTTGGCTCATGACCCAGAGACTGAAATGGGAACACCTATACAGACCTTTAGAAGAACTGAAAAATAATAAAAAAACCTCTAGGGAAAAAAACAACCCCAAATTTCTTTTAATGTACCTAGTACCACATCTCAGAAAAATACCTTAATATGTCTTTGTGCATCCTCCTGGAATGGGCTTTGCAGGACACAAGTGTGCCTTCAAACTCCTCCTGACACCTTGCTCTGCAGTGACCCACAGACATCCAGGAGCTGAGTTCTGAGGTTGCTGCCTTTGTGCAGAGTTGCTGCTCTCCCAGCTGCCTTCCCTTGCTGCCTTTCATTTCCTAGTCTGCTTACCATATTTTTTGAGGTGAGGAATTGCCATCACAATTGCAGGGAGGTACTGGGCAAGCCTGGGGCAGGGGGCTGCTCCTGCAGTGTGGAGAGGTGATGAATGAAGTGAGCAGTGCTGGCAGCAGCACCTGGCTCACCCCTGCACACAGTCATGCTATGATGCAATATCTCTAGAGTAGCCTGGTCAAGTTTTGCCAGAGTCTTTGTCTCCTGACTCGAAAAGTATAACTGGCTCTGAGCAGGCCATGCTATCTACAGCCAATCTTCACATTCAAGGTCCAGGAGCAGAGTTTCCAGACTGCAGCTTCCATTTTTTCTGGTCCACCAAGTCAATTGGATGCACATACAAGCTGGATCCTGAGATTTTATGACTTTTTAATGAGAAGGTAAGAACTATTTACACTCTGCATAAGCTCTTCCCTAGAGACAGCAATCCTGTTCAGGGTTAAAGGCCTGCTAGAGCTACCTGCTTACCATAACTTTATCCTCTTGTCCAAGAAAGTATATCAGGGAGCAGAAAGTCAAGCATCTCTGAGTACATCTGGCTTAAAAGACCAGCCCCCCTGCCTCATATCGCTCATCCGTCTGCTCTGATGGCATCACTGTTGCTCTGCACAGCACTGCAAGTACTGCTGATTGCAGAGCAGCAGCAGGAAGATGGGAATCATTAAAGCAACTCAGCCAAAGCCCTGTAATTAATTAGTTAGAAAAGCATCTTGGCGTTATTAGAGAGGCCTCAGCAGAGGAAGCGACACCTCTGTTCTAACAGATTCACCTTCCGCCAGAGCTGCTGCTGTGATGTTTGACATTGTGCTGGTGTAAACAGAAATTAGAAGTCAGTGTGACAGGGAGAGGAGCCACTGGCAGGCTGTGCCCTTGGCCAGGGCTGTGCTGTGTGCCGGGAGGTTTCCGTGCTTTGCTTGCAGGCAGAAATCAGATCCTGGAAAAAGCTCAGGTAGGGATGATTGCTGCTCAACCAGGGGGACCTTGATTTCTGCTGTGATTAAAAGCAAACCCAGATTTCCCAGGGTACTGAAAATGAAGCTGGTTATCCAGGTGTTTGTGATTACAAACAGCTAAATGTACACAGAAATGCCACCCAAGACTCCAGGAACTGGTGTCTCCTGGGATCTAGACACATGCAGGGTGCTGCTGTTCCTGGCAAACATGCACAGTTTGGCTGCATGGAGAACTGGGCCATACTCAGAACTGCATATTCATGGTATGCAAATGTTAGGCTATTACAAACTCCCACAGCTGCCATCAGCACATTTTACCATGGCCGTGAGCCCCAGAGATCCTATGGGGAGCAGCAGGAGGCTGCAAGATCTACGTGTTGCTGAAAATAGGAGCATCAAAAAGAAAAAGGAAACACAAGACTAAAATAGGATTGGTTTAAGGAGTCTTAATTTCCTCTGGTGCAGGAGGCCAGGCAGTGTGGCTGGTCCACCGGGCGAGGAGGAGGTGGCAGGAGGCCTGGCTCTCCTACTGACCTACCATCATACCTTTAGCAACTCTTTTTTTTTACCATAAGCTAATTTTGCCCTTTCCCCACTTGGTACTGTCAGCCTCTAGGAATTCATAAGTCTTGATTTGGGCCTCCAAACACCATGATTTTGGCTTAAAAATCCAGAGCTATAAGCATATACATATGAATTACGTGCCTTTTTGAGTGGCCTTGTGGTTTCTGACTCTTTACGGATCATATTTCCAACCAAGCAGGTCAGATTTTTTTATTATGATTATTATTATTTTAAATGAAAGCCAAGAATTTCACATAAACACAGGGCTCTGGCAGCTTGAGTTGGCAGCACTGCCCGCTCTTCATGTGTCCTGCCTGCTTAGACAGGGAGCATCTGAGGCACAGGCTGTCACTGGCCATGTCTGCAGAGCGTCAAGCAAAACTTCCCCAGTCTCAGCTGGCTTCCTGAACTTCCCCAGAGCAACAGAGAAAAAACAGCCATTCCCCAGATGTTTCCAGTGAGGGCAATAGTTGGGACAACTCCTGAGTTTGGCCTGGATTAGAGCACAGGTAAGCAACAGACTAGATGTGACCAAGGAATAGGCTCCTGAGGTAGATTTTTGGTGCATCCTATTTTTGCCCTGCTGTTGCAGCCCTGCCAAGGTGCTTTAAGTGCTCTTCAAAGCAGCAGAAAGACTAAGCTCTGAGAACTTGTCTGTGCATGCATTTGTTGCTCTCTTTGCCAAGTTTCAGATGAGGTCCTGGGCATACTCTGGGCAGAGGTTTGAGAGGAAGATTGAGCTGCCTTGCTCATCCCATGATGAGCAAAAAACTCCAATTCCCCATGTTTTACCTGATGTGTGGATACACCATGGGAAGCTCCCTGTATGTACAGCTGTCACCAGCTCTGCAATTACAGGAATCATGGCTTTGGCTCTCAGCTCTTAAGATCATCCCTCCACATTCTAAAGTGAAGATGTTGTCTGAATAAATGAACAAACTGAGATCTTCAAATGAACAACAGATTCTTCCTCAGATCAGCTTTGCAGAGAAAGCAAATATTTCATGAGAGTATGGTTAGCGCTCATAGCTCTCTGGAGCCAGCCTGCTAACTCCTCTGTGGTGGCTGTAAATCTGATGGTGGTTCAGCTGAAGGACCTCACAGATGCTATTTCAGTCTGATATAATGTACCATAAATGGGATTGAAAGCACCCATCTATAGCAGACAAAGCCTTTCTGGTTCATTCAAACACCGAAGAAACCGACCATTGTATATACGCACAGTTGGGATTCATCCAAAAGTGAGTGGTAGCCAAAAGAATTTACACGTTCCCTGGCTGGGGAACATGTTGATTTCAGAAGGCAGCAAAGGTAACACAAGGATACAGGGAGACTCCCTTGCCTGGCATTTAGTATTTGAATCTCATCTTTTGACTCACCACAAAAGGGAAGAGTCCCAGAAGGACAGAAGAGCCCTCATCACAAGTGATATTCCTCATTTAGAAGAAACAAGGTATTTGGTCTCCATGGGATGGCAAGAAAACAGAACTTGCTCTCGGGGTCTCTGGCTGAATTTTAGGGGGTGCCTAGCTAGCTGAAATGATACATCAATAAACATATCATAATCAGCTTGTGGAATGCATTTCTATAAACCCTGCAGAGAACCAAAGGGGTCCAGAAAGGTTTTTGGGGGGGGCAATTCTTCAACTGTCAGTACAGGAACAGCCACCAGCCCCCCGTGTATTGAGAGAGGTTAAAAGTAATCACTTAACCCCAGATGAGCACCATGGCAGGGGGAGCCTGTCTTCAATGCCTGAGAATATATCTAATTAATGGGGTCAGGGAAGGGTCCCCTGGGGCAGATGGCCACACCAGGGGTACACAGGGTGCCCTGGGAAGCTGTGCTCCTGGCACTGGTCCCACGTGGGCCACAGAACCAGAGGGATGCGTGGTCTGATCCTCCCTGGCAGTTTCTGTGCAAAATGGGGCCAATTTGCTGGGAAGCTTCCCACTCCCAAGGAGGGAAGAGGTGGGTTGCGAGTTTAACAAACATTTTGGTATTTGGAAGTCATTCCCAGCTCTCATTTAACACACAGACTGCATTTCCCGTTGCTAACTGGCAGCAAAGAGCTCATCAACATTTAAATAAGAGGCTTGTTAATGCCAGCATGAGGCAGGTTTGCATGCCAAGGCTGGCTAAGGTTTCCTGCCAAGGATTTTCTAAGAGAGAATTTCTCTAGGAAACTCCTTTAAAAGGAATAATTCACTTCTGGTTAAAGAGAGCTAGGGCTTAATTTGAAGAGGTGCTGAGCTGGTTAAGTCAAATGGATGGTGCAAGAGCTGAAAGCCTGTGAAAATCAGATTCCAGCTTTTAAATCAATTAACTGAAGAATGGCATGTGGAATTTTGCAACTGATTATGCTTTCTGCAATGCCATAAGTGAAGGAAAAAAAGGCTGCACATAACCTCTTCCTTCAGTGTCACTGACTTGCCCATGGTAAATACACTCAGGTGGGGCTTTAAATGCACCTGTTACCTGAGTGTGGGAATATAAGGCTCTACAAATGGTCAAATGTGCCTTAGTGCAGGGAGGATGTGCAATATTTGGCTCTGTTTCTAGATCTCAAATGAGTCCAGTAAATTAAAAAACATTTTTACTCAGAGACTTTGTTTTGAGCCTTCCATATGGAGACGAAGTCCTCATCCCAGAGCCACTGGAGAGGAAGGGTGACAGTTTTGGCAAAGCTGGAGGGTCCTCTGCTCTATGTCCCCATTGCATGGTTTATTGCCTTTCCTTGTTCCATCACAGAACAGGAGTAATGTCCGTGGTGTCGGAATGTGCACATGGTAATTGGCTTTTGCTGTAATTAAATGCCTCGGTGCCAGCGTTTAATCAGCCGCCAAAGCCATTTATTGCCTCATATACGGCTGCACCACGAGCATTACCCCTTAATTAGTTGCTGAAATAGTGATGATTTAGCAGCGTCTTTATATTTATACTTTAAGACAGCAGATTCAGTCCAACACCAACAATATGGCAAGATAAAAAAGCAGACCATTCTGCTATGCAATGATTTGGGTTTATTTATTTTTCCTTACCTTATAGAACACAGTGTCATGTGTAACTCCTGGTGACACCACACTGGAGGTGGTTAGCACTTGGAAAGCAGTTGCTGTGTCTCTGCTCCGCTCCAGGGCTGACCTTGTGTATTTTCAGTGGGTTCAGTATCCATAAAACATTGTCCCCAAAAACTCTCAGCAGCAAACGAAGAGTAGGCTTCACCCCCTTTGACTCACCCTTACCAGGACTGCCTGGTTGGGCAGACCAGAGGCAAAGAGCTCCCAGTCTTCCTCACAGGAGCTCCCTGGGGAAGGGAGTAGTGGCATCACTGGAGTAGTAGCACTTGGTTTTGCAGACCCTGGCAGGTTGTGACATGTGACACTGACAGTAGCAGCAACTCTTCTAACAACCCCACCCAAACTCCTCTTCCCCGTTTTCTCCGCTTGTTTTTGCAGCCGTGGTGGTGCTGTGTAATGCAGCCACTTGTATTTTGGGGGGAATGGAGCAGTGAAAGGGCTCACTCACTTGTCCATTCATCTTCTCCATTTCAGTTGTCTGAAAGGAAGATGTCTGGTCTGATCTTTCAGAGTCCCTTGACAATTAATGGCATTAGAGAGACCTCTCCAGAAAGCAGTTCACCCTGGAATGAAGAACCTGCCAAAGCTTTGTTGGAGGAATGGACACTTTGGAAGTGTCCATCTCTCACAGAGGGAGCCCTGCTGCTCTCTTGCATTGGGCTCTTCCCTTCCAAACTATTATTCCAAACTCTTTCCAAAACACCAATACTGCCTGCTAAGACCAGCACTAGGGACAGATTTAACAGCCTTCCAGGTTTCTTTTCCGCTTTGAAAACCCCTGGAGAAGCTCAGGAAGCCCCTGAAATCTTCTCAAAATTGACTAGAAAGCAAAGTAAAACTCCCTTTTTGACACAGAAGTCATACAGGAGGTTAGCCTAGATAAACATCAGGATAAACATCCCAGGCCCACCTTTCTTCAAAGCCAGGTGGTTAAATCTCCAGTAGCCACAGCTGGAGACAGCCATTGCATCAGGAGAACACAGGGGTACAACTGCTTTTCATCTGACCAGGAATGTCACCAACAGAGCCAAACAGCCTCCTCTGCCTCCATCCCTCCCTTAGCCCCGGGACAGCTCCCATCGGCACCTGGATTTTAGATACACTTCACTCCCAAAGCTTCCATTGTCTTCAAAGGATTCTGGTAGCCTTTGATTGCAAAAAAAGCAGTGCCAAACTATGGAATTAATAGCTCCCCCACCCTTGGCCCTTGCCTCTGGCCCCTGGCCTGCTAATGCATTTTGATTTGTGTGTGGACAACGTATCCCTGGAACTTTTCCATCGTAACAAGTTTAGGAAAAAGTACCTTGTGCTATAAAGGAAGTAATAATATCGAGTTTGGAAAACTATATAGCAGTTTGAATAGACTTGAAAGCCCACACCATCACACTCCCTTTACTGCCAAGACAAAGCCTGTCAGACTCCCGTGTCCTGTAGGAACAAGCTGCAGTTTGTCCTTTCCTGAGGGAGAACACAGGCCCTTCCTAAAGTCCCCTGGGGAAGGGGAGGAGGAGCTGGGAGGGAGGCTGCTGCCTGCACCTCCTTCCATGGCTGACAAAGCATCCCCTGACAATACATAACCTACTAAAGAAGTCCTTCATTTTCCCTGGTGGTGGGAAAGTAAGGATGGGATTTAATTTACAGCCAAGAATATTTGGTCTGGACCATAGGAGAGACTGTTTAAAGGTAAAGACAACACTGCCATGGAGAGGACTGCCAGGGGAGGTTGTGGGATCTCCATATGCAATGTCTTCAAGGTCACACTAGATAAAGTTTTCTTGGGAATGACATGGAGGGGATGGGTTTAGCTGTATTGTGTGGCTTGGGATCTTTCTACAACTCTCAAAAATTCTTTTTACGATAACTACTTCTCCTAATAGGGAGGACAACATTAATCTCGTTTAACCCTTAAAGGCCAAAACAAACTTGTCTCAGATGCTTACCTAAAGATACAGCTTCTCCACTGACAGGAGGGCCAACTTAGACAACACAGCTGTCTTCCAGGCTGCTAAAGTTCATGGAAATTAATCCCATCTTAAAGATGATCTGTGCAACACTGTGCAGGAAATTTCTGAGAGAAAAGGATTTGAATAAAAAGGTCCAAGGATAAAAAGGGGAGAAAAACAATGGCTATAAGCAGGGTGCAGATATTTAGCATGTATCTGTGGAAAAGCTTACAGGGATACACTGGACTCCCCACCACATGAAGCATTTCTGTTCAGGAGAGCATTCAGTGCTGCACCAGGTTCTCTGGCTGGAGAGGTGGAGGTCAGCCTGTGTGGGGACCAGTGATATTTCCTAAGCAGATGGGAACAATCCTGATTATTTACCGCAGTGATAGCCTAGAAAAAAGTTTTTAAAAGAGACAGGCTTTGCTAACCACACTTCTTTCTACTCTGCCCATAACAGTTTGAATAATGTTCCTCCATTCAGCTGCAGAGCAAGGTCTCTGGCTCTGCTGTCACCCCATCACAACACAAATTTGAGAACATTTGTGGACACCTTCCCATACAGCCCAACCCTGTAGATTACTGCATGGGTTAGGAATGGAGTGCTCTCTACTGCAAAGGCACACAGTTTTAGGAACAGTACAAAATTCATCAAGACGTGGTCAGTATGACAGGGGTCAGCCTCTCTTGGGACACTTTTGTATCCTTACTTCACTCAACAGTATAAGAGACTCTTGAAATAGGTATGCTCAGGAGCCACACAATGAAATTTTGAACCTAAAAGAGAGAAAGGTGAAGGATATGAAGCATAATTGCAGGTGGAGGCTGGAAGAAAGTAAATACCATTCAACTTGAAAAAATAATTTCACACGCTAGCAAACAAAAATGAAATTTATAAGAACTTTATTGGATTGGTAAAATGTAATAAAAAAGCATTTGTGATACTTCTTCTGCAAAGAGAAAAGGCATCTGGCGATTTTGCATATTTATTTTCCCTTACAAAACATTTGAAAAGCATAACTGATAAAAAGGATAACAACTGAAAGAGCAGAGCAAAGAGGAAAATACATCTCAATATAATTGGATAATGCATAATAAAAATACAGAAAACACATGCTTAAAACAGCTTTCATTCTCTTACTGTAAAAAGTCATTTTACGTGTTGAATAAAAAATATATGCCGGTTGCTCTGAAAATTGCAGTTTAGAAGAGGTAACTAGCTGAGAACAAAATATATATATCTATATATATTTATAAATATAGAAAATGTGTATATGCTGCATCTGTCCTCAGAACAAATTGGAATAAATGATTTTCAATTCACGCACACAAGTTACCAGAGAAAAAACTTCATTTATTGCTTAGCAGATCGAACCTGTAAGGTGCTGGTTGCATTTCCTGAGTGCCCTCAAAGCCCTGTGGAAGTAGTCAGTGAGGGAGACAAGCGGCCTGATGGGTTCAGTGACAAGGGAGGCTACTCAGCAGCTCACAGGAGGTGCACTCAGCAAGTCACAGGAATCCGGAAAATTCCAATGGCAGCAGGATTAGGCCCCCCACAGACTTGGGTAGTACTTTTGTTCAGCAAGGTGTAAAATGTACCCCCAAGTTCTGACAGACAGGAGACCACTCCTAAAAGCTCAAGTAATGTTACTTCATTAGGATCCGAGGGCATGGCGTGTGCAGCAGAAGCATTCCTCATATAAGAAGTGCTTCCTTGTGCTTCCCCCTGCCCAGATCCCTAGGCTAGTGATTCACATTCAAAAGGAAGATGCTGCCCACACCACTGAGAGCCTGTCTGCTGACACTGGACAAGGAGAAGAGTGGCCAGTCACACTGCCTCCCAACTGCAACAAAGGCAACAATGCAAAACCTTCTCCATCTCATGGGCTAAACCAACAACCACCCTGAAGCTGAAACACCACCTCAAACCACTGTGAACTACTGCACATCCAGTACAGATCATCCCCGGTGAGCCCTCGGAGCACACAGGTCTGCAGCTGGCAGGGAGAGGCCAAAGCATAGCAGCTACATAGGGCAAATACATTCCTGGGGACACTTCCTCCTTGCAGTCTAAAAGAGCTGAATCATTCTCCCAGCCTTTAGGGGGTTCTCCATGTAGCCAAGAGGAATCCTTCTGGAATGACCTATGTGTGGTTCAGACCCCCTTGTATCTGCCCACAGGTAAAGCCAGTGTGGGAGACTGGGCTCTGAAACTTGACAAACCTCTGCTGTTTGTTCTCTTCTGGAAAGTGACTTCAATAAATGCAGAATTAGTACTCAGTGTCTCTCATTTGACTAACTAGAGGGAAGGCACTGGAGGCTGCTTTCCAGGCTCTCTGACTGTCTAAAACACAAGCTGTGGCATGGAAAAGTATAGGACCATTAAGGAAGCTGATCTCTCACCAAGGCAGATCCTTTCTAGCAAGACTATGAGAGAAAGTCCAGCCATTACTTGGCTCTGCCCATACCTCTACCAATACTCAGTTCTCACTTTCCAAAGAGACAGTAGAGGTGGTCACAGTGGTGCAGTTCAGAGCATCAAAACATCAAATCTTTCCCTTCACTGCATTTCCAATACTCCTTGCATTTCCTATCTGATCACAGCAGGGAAAATTTTCCTAAAACATTATTTTGAGGATTGAAAATGAGAGCATACCAGCCTTTTTAATACAGTAGCACCAATCAAACTTTGGTTCACCTTCAGATTTTCTCTTCTAGCATTATATAAAAAATGAGTGATGTAGATTTCATCAGAGACAAGGCAATAATTTAAGGCAATAAATTCTTCAGGTATGAATGACTCTAGAGTTCTGACCAGGAAGAGATGTTTGAGGAGATATACCCAAGTACCTCTGCTACAGAACAGTTGCCCACCAGACAACCGGGTGTGTAAAGCAAGACAAGCCGCACTAATGGGATGAGCCATTGCTTTGCTTATCCCCATGGAGAACAGATGCTCAGCATTAGCCTCTTGCTTCTCTTCTCCATCACCCTTCTAGCTCCCATCTCTCTGCTGCCCATAAAGGAGCACAGCAGGTCTCTAGTGAAGAAAGTGGAATACTTTACTTATTTTTTGTAAAGGCAGCTCTGTAAGTAGCCTACTTGTCACCTTGCTGGTTGTTCTGTTGAGATGCTTGTCAGGAGCTTAGCTACTTAGGCACATTAGAAATACTCCTTTTTAGGTGGATAAAGCAAAGAACTAGATCACACTTGGGGGACAAGGCACAAAATGTCCATTTGCAAAACTGAAATGGGTTTCCAGCCCACACAGAGCTGTCAGTAAAGCACTGGCAGATGCAAAAAAGAGCTCCAGTTTGGATTTTCAATGGGTACCATCTCAACACAGTTGAAACTCAAACTACAACCTCCGGCTGTGCATTTCAGTGCAAACTGCTCTTATCTCATGCAGCCCTGAAACATTAGCACAAAGGCAGCCTAATTGGAACAGGATCTTCTCTTCCCTCCCTGCAAATCCTCATCATTGCACACAATCCCATAGCTAACAGCAAAGAGAAAACAGCTGATTCTGGCAAAACACTCACACTAGGAAGGCAGGATCAAGCCCTAGGCTGGACACAGACTCACCAGAGGAGCAGCGCTGGCTGTGGAGAGGATGAGGCTGACCTTTCTCCCTTAGCAGGCCTTCCTCACTCCCATGCTGCAGCAGTATGGAAAGCTGGAGCTGGAGCAAATGTCTGCAGAGAAGATGCTGGGCTCTGGCTTAGTTTAGAGAACAGAGGGTGTCATTTTTCTCCTTGTATGCCACCAAGGAAGATGATAAAAGCAACGAGAAACTACACTGAATGGCCATCTCCCTTTCATTTTGAAATCTAAGCATTTCCCCCAGTGAAGGCATTCCTGCCATGTAGAATTCCTATTCTGAAAACTTCTCTATATCAGACTAGAAAATATTCTTATTGCATTTGCTGGTTCCAAATTCTAGGTAAGCACTCCTAGACAGAGCTACTGTTTTCATTCAGTGCCCATGCCAAAGTGGCTCCAGACCCTATGGGGACCAGGGCAAGACTACAACTCAACAAATGAAAGTAAAAATAATGATACCTTGAAAATGCACATGGTCCTGATTATAAAAAATGCTGAATAAGCAAAACTACTATGGAACAAAATCAGCAGGAGACATAGGAACAGCCATTAAAATAAAAAATCAGAGCAATTCTGCCCTTTATTTTCTTGCCACATTATTATTTTCACCTCTCTCTTTTCACAGATGAAGTGGGGCAGGCCAGTTTCTTTTCCTTTTCAAGCTGGCTTTGCTCTCTGGCTGTCACGCTGCTGGCACAGCCCTGCGGAGACAGGACTTCCCGCACTTCAGGGGAATGCTGAACTGGGGCTATTTTTTAAACATCAAACTATTCCTGTTCACTGTACACTCTGCTTCCAAAAATAAAACAAGCATCCAAGTCTTTAAACAAGTAGACAGACCTTTTAAAGTCTCATAACAATGTTTTAAACCTGGGGTAGGAGGGACGGGAATGGGAATTCATTTTCCTGCTAATTGGAAATAATGAAACCAATGTTTGTGGACATGAAATGCTGGGTAATAACAAATCTGTGGCTGAGCCTGTTCTGCCAGCCTGCCTTTGTGAGAAAAAGAGAGCAAGAAAGGGTTTTTTTCTTTGCACTGATGAACTTAAAATGAAAGCAGGGGCAATACATGGGAAGGAAAAGGGTAGACAGGTACAGGGTATGGAAATTATTTGCCTGGAGCAACCACAGAAGTAGGCAGAAAAATGGCAAAAATAATGTATCCTTATTTCTTTAGCCCTGGTTCCTAAAACTAGTTTAGGAATGAACTGGGGGAAGGGGAGGAAGGAGCAGCAATTTGAACACAGCAGATGCTCCAGTTAAACCATATCTTCCCAAAGAGGAACCGAGGGTGGGGGCAGGGGAGATGGCTATTATTAATGTCCTTCCGTATATAGCAAAGCAGACATCCTGCATAATGGCAACACAATACATCAATAATAGCCCAAGAATAGCTTCCTACCGGTTTTTTCCCCCTGACAGTTAGAAACATAAAGAGAAAAATCAAGCTGCTGAGATAAATAGCTGAGTCTCCACCCCCACCTCAAATTGCCTTGGCATATTTTAAGAGATAAATGGTTCTATGAGAAATTTAAATAGCTTTCTCTTTTCTTTTTTGGCAGCTGCAGGAACTGGGTCAGGTGTAGAAATTATTAATTTAGAAGCCTGAAAAACGCATGTTTGAAACTAAGTTTTTTTTTCCCTTTAAAGCATCAACTTTCTTAGAAGCAGAGTTACAAAAAAAAAAAAAAAAAAAGAGGGGTATTTTTTAAACAGAAGTCAGGTTGAAAATAATGAAATAACAGTGCAGGCTGTACAAAAGGGACAATTTGTTTAACAGTTTAATGGACATTAAAAGTATCTATAGTAGATTGTTAATGGGTTTTATTGCAGAGTGCTGTATTTGCCTAATGGCTTTCATTCCTCTTGATCAAACATAACACTGGGAGTCTGCCTTGAGGAAAAAGTATGGGGGGCACCATTCTGTAGCTTTACCCAAAGTTTAGTGCATGTTTCCAAAGAGACAAGAGATTACTGCAAAGTGACCAGCACCAAACACTCCCATGAGGAGCCCATTTTTCTCTTGAACAGGTCTCAGAACTGGCACCCCAGGGGGTTCATCTGCTTGAGGCTGTGCTTGCTGGTGCTCAGAGCTGGTGAATCTGGTACTGAACCACGTGTAAATCACTGCCTTTCCCCTCCCACTCAAGTTACTCTTGTTTTCCACATTGATACCAGGATTTGTAACACAGCTTTCTGCTCGATGCCAACAGCCATCTCCCTCCTCATGCCATATGGGGAAGGATCTCTTTGCAACCATAAAACCTTGAATCTTATAGAGAAAAAAGGTTAAATCCTTTAGGAACAGCTCAGAGGAAAGAAATACTGATGAGCTATCTCACAGGAGAGTACACCAGTTAAGACCTGTAAAAGGTTCAAATTTCCAGTCCCATAAAGAACTCTGAGGTCTTGAAAGATACCCAGTTGGCATGCAGCCCACTTCCTCTGCTGCACGGCTGTTCCTCATGCTCTGTGTCCCAAATCAGGTGGATACCTGATAGGCAGGAAGATTCCCTTGTTTATACTCACTGCACCTCTCAGGGCTCATGCTCTCCTTCCCTTAGTGACCAATCAAAAATTTAAAATGGTGACAGAGAGCCAGATGTAAATAGAACTGCAGTGCCTAGAAAGTCAGAGCACAGATAGGATCAGAAGACAGACTGTAATTACAGGCCCTGCTACTTATTACATAGGCCAGTTGGGCTACATGAGCCTTTGGTGGAAACTTCCTGTGCAATTAATAAGGAGAAACAGAATACTTTTGCAATCACTTTTCTAGCTTTCACTGTGGGGGTCCAGTCCTGCCATCCTGGATTAGCTCTGATCATAGACAATTTTTCTCTGCATAAAATGAAGGCATCTGTTCTGTAAGACTAAAAAAAGAAAAAAAAAAGAGAAAAAGATGAAACCCTCATTGCAAACCTACACCATGCACTCAAGAAGGAAAGGAAACTGATCCTGATCCCCCCCAGATCGTAATCTGACAATGTTTTCAAGGCATCTGGCAAAAAGGAAGAAGAAAGAAGAATGCTATGAAATATTTAAAATCCTACTTCTGTCAAGAACACATAAGAAAAGAAAGGTGAATTTGAAAGGGCTGCATTATTTGTAAGATAAAACCTGAAAGCACCACCTTTTGCATAGAGGCATGAGGTGCCCTTGGCCTGAGCCAGAGCGGTCCTGAGAACAAATACCAGGCACTGATTCAACAGGGACTGGTGTGACAAAGTCAAGGCTGGGTGTGAGGGACCAAAGCACTGTCCTGCAACACCCTGGCATGTACCATGGGACACGTGTTGATAACACAGCAAAACAGCTGCACCTTTGCAGCCAGCAACTCATCCTCCTTATCTAAAGCTTGAATCAGATTTTCAAGAGCATGAGAAACAGAGCATGCCCATGGGAGGGCTTCTCCTAAAGGCACTTTTTTTACTGCTGAGATTCTCACCAAAGAGACTTCCAAGGAAGGGGAAAATGCCCTGTGAGATCTCAGATGCATCAAATGACACTTTGCTTTGCTCCTGCGCCCAGATATTGCCCTTCCCAATCTCAAAGCCCTGCTGGTATAGAGTACCTTTGCAGAAAGGTCTCATCTGGGCCTGACCACTGGGCTGATCCCAACTCTATCACAAGAAGCTGTTACAGAAAAGGGCTGGATGTGCCCAGCTGTCATCAGGAGGGAGCCCCCAAGCAGATACTCAGGAGTTCCAATGCTCAGCTGAGCCTTTTTCTTGGTCACATCCACCTGCCTGCAGTACAGTCCCAGTAGAAACTGGTACTGGGCATATAAATGGGATCAAAATAATCCTGAAATGCTGAAAAAAAACACACTTTGGAACAAAACTGGCACAGCCACAATCCCCACAATGCTTTGTAAGAGAGAAAAAGAATCTCTAGAACGTATTTATCAAAAGCCATTTTATGCAGATTTTTCCTTCTGAATATTTAAAACATGGTGAATATTAAACTTCAGAGATTCTTAATATGTTCCAAAGCCCCACGGACCTTTGAAATGCTAGCTCATCAATATGCAGCATCTAATCTTGTCAGAAAAAAAATAAAGAGAGGGAAAAAGAAAAGCTATTCATCCTCTGCACACAGAGGTTACAGTGAGACTCCCAAGGAAAATAAAAAAAACAACCAACTTCCAGCATCTTATGCAATAGGTTAAATTTACTCTGGTTGGGAAAGTTTCACTTTCTGCAAGAGAGAAAGTGCCTGTACGTGCATAGCTACTGGAAGCTTCTTCTGAAGTGTGAGGCTGAAACTGTGTAGCTGGATTACAGTAAGTAGTTTATTAAAAAAAAACAAGGTTTGTGGCTTTGCCTCTTGTTCCAGTCCAATGCAGTCTCAGGATCCCCTCTCCAAAGGCCAGCAGACAGTGCGCCACCTAAAAATCCATTCTAGTCCAAAATGCTGTGGTTGAAATGGTTTTGCTTGTTTATAAAGTTTACTGTTTCGTATCGCTTGCATCTGACCTTCAGCAGAAAGAAAAGCTCAGTTAAATTGTGCAAATATGTACCAAATGGGAGCAAGGGAAGGCAGCCAAAAATGCTGCATGAGCTTTTGCAGGGCTGCAGCCTTTTAGGAGCACCAGTTAGATGAACTGGATGAGAGGCCAAATTGATTTAGGCTCCAGGCAGGAGCTTAAAACACCATGACATCCAAATTCACAAAGAAAATGTTCTGTTACTGCAACCCCAAATTTCCTGCACATGAAAACACTGTTTTCTTTCATCTTTAGTAGATGCTTGTTCTGTAATCCGACATTTAAAAATGAACAAACAAACAGGAGTCAGCTGACAAAGGATTCTTGCTGGTGAATGGAAGTAGGTCACTCTGAGTATTTAGCCTTTACAGTCTGGCTTAATATTAGTGTTGTACACAGAACAGTAACAAAACTGCACTGGAGATGGGGAAAGACTCTAATTTTGTCTTTTCTGTGAAAATTAGCATTAAAGTTCTGCATTAATGTGCAATGCTTCCCCAGCACCCGATATCTGGTTAATTAAAATAAAAACCACAACCACAAAGCAAACCACACACTAAATTAAACAGCAACAAAAAACCCTTACTGGTCAGCCTGCATTTAAAGACATTTCAGTATGAGTAATTGGGGAGAGAGGAATTTTCCTGAAGGAACATAAAAGAAAATGAAAGCTCTACATACAAGACCAAATAAAATCTTCTGTCTCTCACGAATGCAAATTCTGGCTGCCCTTTTACGCAAACATATTAAAGGAATATAACTGGAGGAAAAAAAAATAAAAGAGGAAAAGCTAATAAAATAATTTTTGAGGAAAAAATATTTA
Organism: Serinus canaria; assembly: GCF_022539315.1. Classification (NCBI taxonomy): domain Eukaryota; kingdom Metazoa; phylum Chordata; class Aves; order Passeriformes; family Fringillidae; genus Serinus; species Serinus canaria. The sequence continues at coordinate 10,237,498 of NC_066323.1, read as the reverse complement.
AAAAACAAACTATCCTTCAAACATATTTCTTCATGGTAAATCCCTGCAATCATGTGGTTCTAAATTACATGGTTAAATATGACTGAAAAAGTAAGGCACAATTTCATAATCATTTTAAAAGCAATAATTATAACAATTTTCTTTGATATCCATATGGCAGGCCACTGATACTAAGGACGCACAAAACTACTTGATTAAAGATCTGAACAAGTTTTTCCAACTACCAGCTAAGACTCACAATACCTCGGTGAAGTAAGTAAGAAACCATTTTACTGCAAAGATGAGTGCACATTGAGGACATGGAAAAAGTGGGTAAGAGAGTGGCTTGTGGACAAGGGGAGGCAGAGGCAGGAAAGCAGAGACACCCCAAGTGTGATGTTCCTGGGGAGAGACTCTAAAGGAAATGTAAAGGCAATGTCACCACTGGGGCTTCTGTTTCCTTCCTCATTTTCTAAAACATCTAAGTAGGATAACAATACTGGACAAATAGCAAAATTAAAAAAAAAAAAAAAGAAAATAAAAAGTTTTAACTGGATGCTCTTGCTACCCGTGATAAACCCGGTGCTTCCACACGTTACAGGAAGCCAAAGGGACACATAGTCAGGACTAAAGCCCAGTGCAGTGTGAGCAGCAACAGTCAATACTGCAGCCTGTATTTCTGCTCACTTATAGCCCCACCAACACCTGTGTGTGTGTATGCCAGACTGCTCTGCAAGGGTGGAACCTAGCTTTTCTTCAGACAGCAGAAAATTTCCAGGCTGAAGTGAGAGCTGCTCCTCAGTGTCCACCAGGAAACTTACTGAGGCTGTGCTTTTTTTCTCTTAGATTTTCAGATGCTGGATGAATGTTACAATTTCACATGTGTAAAGTCTGTTCTCTCTCAGGCTCCAAATGCCAGCTGGGCAACCAACTGCTGCAACTTCAAACTTGAAATGCTGAGGGAGAATGGTAATATTTCTAGAAATGTTTAAGGAAAAATGCCATTCCCAAGCCCAGAAAGGAGATGAAATTCAATCAGTATCTCTGGATTTTCATGGTAGTTACCATAATGTGCCTATATTCTTCAGTAATTTCAGGGGAAAAATCCAAACAGAAAAGGACCCCAAGATAAAAACAAAGAAAAAAATTGTAGTTGCCACAGAAAAAGACACTGGCAGTCCCTATAGCCAGCCACTCTATGGCTTTAAGACGTATAAGAAAAATGAATCCAACAGAAGTAACACTGTTATTTTAAGAGTCACATTACTTGGATTGTTCTAACAAAGGAAACAGTGACTTCAAAATTAGCAAAACTAGTCAAAAATAGGAAAAAAAAAAATCTTGTAAAAAGTTTCAAAGCTTTTTTTATTTCACCAGGTCCAATACTGAACCATTTCCCAAGAACATTTGCTTGGTTTTAAGTAGAATTTTTTATCCAAAAATGTTTTCAAAATTGCAACAGAAACTTTAATTTACCAGCAGAAGAAACCCAAGAACTGCAAACAACTGTGAAAGAAGACATGGGTCTTTGAAAAATAAAAATATTTGTTAACAATTCTGAAATTAATTTAGATAAAAATTCAGTATAATTTTAATCATAACAGCAAAAAACAACCCCCAAAAATGTTGTGGGTAACATCGTAAAAAGAGAGAACTTCTCATTTAAAAAATTGCCCTTCTGCTATCACATAATTTAGTGTAAAAATTGCAACCAGCTCTAACTGGAAATAGTGTTCTCACAGCTCTCCTGGTCTGTATTTTACTAACCTCTGGGTTATGGAGCAGTTCCTGCCCTCCTTCCACAACAAACCCTCAGTTACTATTGCTGGTGTTTTCTCATGGGAATTTCACCACAGTGGGATGGTTCAGCACCCCTCTCCAATAGCCCCAGCTTGCAGCATGGAACCTGTGTGAGGTGTTGTCCACCCAGGCTGCTGAACAAACAGCAGATCACCACTGTGACCCCACTGCAGGAACCAGACACCATTAGACACCAGTCAGCAACTCAAACCCTTTCTGAGCCACTCAGCTCAAGCATCAGGTGTCTAACACTTATCCTTGACATGGAATTTCTCTCAAGAACCTTCTCTTGGGTCCTGTTATTCATTGCCTTCCAGACTTTCCCAAAATCAAAAGGAATCAGCATTTATCAAACCTAAGCCAGGCAGCAGCCATAACAGGTCCAAAGAGATTTCAGACAGACTTGTTGCATATCCTCTTTAACAACTACCATTTCTTTAAAGACTTTTTTTTCATTCTTCTCAGGCACATTTTGCTGATAGGCAGAAAGTCAACTTAAGGCCTGTGTTTTGTTAAAACCTTGCTCATGCTATCAGGATGAACACTATTATGTAGAGTGACAAACACTTTGGTACTCCCACACCTCTATGATTAAGTCATTACTCAAGTGTTTTGCAGCCATGATAAAAATCTAAGAAGTAAAATATTAACACCCCTCCCAAAACCAAAATTAAAGGTGTGTAATCTGATAGACTAAAGAATTGGTGTGGCTTTCTGTTTTTAAAAGCAATGTTCAATGAATAAAATAAGAGACAATAAAACCATCACATTCACAAAATACTAGTGTTAGCCTTGGGGATGTGCTTAAGGATTGGGCTGTAACCAAGGCAACCCAGTCTCCTGGAGAAAGTAGACAGTTTTAAAGCCATTGCTCAAAGATACAGTAAATCTGGCTGTAGGGCTACTTGTGACATATGGAAGGTGCCACAACCACCCAACACAAAGCACTCATCTTTTAACAACTCAGCCTCCTGTCATCCAAATGTTGCATTTGATCAGCTGGTGTCCCTACAGTTGGCATAAGGGTGACACAGGAGCCATTTCCTGTCTTCTGGATAATTTGATAGAAATTTAACTGTGCCCACATCCTACCCAGATCAAACCTGTATGATCAAGGGATAAAGAACCAGTCTGGTATTAATGGCTTATGTCACACCATGCAATGGCTTTAAGTCTGCACTTAAACAAACCCCAGGGACATAAATATTTTGCTAAATTAGAACCTGATCCTGGGCCCTGTCTGGCCACAGAAATCATGGGATCAGGCCCGACTTGCCAACAAATGCTAGACAAAGACAAAGCAGCATAAGCAGAAACTGCAAACTTGAACAGAAATGTTGGGGTGATCTTCCAATTCTTTCTGAAAGGAACAGTTTGGACATTACCACAGCCACAGATGATGTGAATTTTTGTCATGGCTAAGAGGGTCCAACTTGAGAAAATCAACGTCTCTTTGGCAAAAAGACTCCTTCTTTGGAACAGATAAATATGATATATTATAAGTATGTGATAAATATTGTGATGAAGCCATATCCCAGTGGTTCTTAATTGCAGTGCAATTGAGATAAATCCCACCAGCATTTCTTATTAAATCCTGAAGCATCAGCAGAGAGATTTCCATATACATGTGGGTGATGAGAGCCTCTGTGATACAATATCTTTCAAATATAGTTATAGCAATTTTGGAAAACAAAACCACACAGAATAAAGAAGAGGGTTTTAGACACTCCCTCCTTCCAACAGGCAGATGGCTTTGGTGTCTAGGGGAGAAAAAAACCCCATCATAATACCTTTGCAAAGATGTGTCAGGTCTAGAAACCAGCCACAGCACCTCAAACATCAACACTGTTCAATCTTTGTCAATCATATTTCATCCATGAAGTATTTAATGCCTGAAAAGTTTGGCTCTCACCTCCCTGCATGCCAGCCCAACTCGCCACAGCACTCTCATAACAGAGAGGATTCAGAGCTGGATCTCCTGGCTGGCCATGTGCATTGGAATGGGCTGGAATCCCAGGACTACATACCAGCACACTTTTCTGGAAAGAGAAAATAGAGTTCCAAAAATCAGTAGTTTGTGCTAGTCTGTGACTAGTTTAATCTCCATAATGTCTCTGGGAAACTGCAAAGAAGCTCTCTCATGCAGAGTGCAGAAGACAAGGAGTCATATGACTTGTTCCAGTCCAGCCTAAGGCAGGGCCATAAAAAGCCCAAAGGCGCTGAACTCAGTCCTTAGTCTAGGCCACATTCTGCTGGAAGGCACAGCAGCTTGAGAGTCTCATCTGCCACTTGAATTAACACTCACAAGAGTAAGGAAGATCACAGCTATGTTTTCTGCCTGATGAACGGCTCATTCTGCACCCTTGCAGGGTTAGTTCAGACTAGATTTGCACAGAATTTAAAACTGGTGGTGGTGCAGACTGCGTGTCAAGAAGCGAGCTCAGAAGAACCTTACATGCCATGGTTCAGGGAGCAGGAAGCCCAGGCGGAACCTGGGGGGAGCCAGGGTGCCAAAAATTCTGTTTATGTCTAAGGCAGTAACATTCTTGCAGGCCAGGCTAGAAATCCAGTATAAAAAGTCAAAATGCTTCAGCACAGCCCCTACGGTGGTGAAGGAAGTCTTCTGCTCAATGATGCCACCCTTCTACAAAGAAGGATTCATTTCAAGCTGTGAATTTTGGGAAACTTCCCTGACACTGGTGAAGTTTGCCAACATATAAACCATGTAAGGAACGGAGGTTTCAGACTGGTATTTCTGTATTTGAATTTACCACAGACAGCTGAAGCTACTGAATATCACAGTGCTCTTCCAGAAAGTTTAGTGCTAAACTGAAAAGAAATGCACCGTTTACAGGAGTTGCAGTATCACATCACAATTTTTCCTTTGTTTCCCATCAGTTAAGCTCATCTAATTTTTCTTTTCAGCATTAGTGGATATAATTATTCTCTATAAGAGAAATACAAAGAGGAAAGCACTACATTCTTACTGTTTTTCAGTGGGATGCATGAAAGAAAGATGTGGTAACTTACTCTTGTAAAATTACATTTTGTCAGTTTTATGGTCCATCAGCCTGCAACTGTTTCAGTTCTGCTTCTTAATTTAAGTGCAAAGAAAGTTATTTTCCTTGATTACATCTGCAAATAAGATATTAATGTCAATTCAGTGATATGAAAATTACTCCCTCACTATGTAATTTGCACCTTAGTTATTATGGGTTTCATGAACAAGACTATTATAGCTGCTCAGAATGCCATGGATTTCTATTTTTTTATTTGTTTTTAATTAACCAAACTAAAAAAACCCAAAGAAACCCTAAATCCATGATCATGTGAAAGAAAAGGATTATCTGTGTCCAGGTTTTATTTACCTTGGGATATATATTGATTCTGGACTGAAGATGAAAATGCTGCTGCTGGCCCAGCACTCTACTGCCATGAATTTCACAGAGGCAAGTTAAAAGTGGCTGGGATGAAAATGGAAGAGGAAAAAAATTGCCTGCTTTCTGGAATGGCATAGTGAAGGGTTTAATACCACCTTTAGCTTTCTTAGGATGAAAACTGAACATGTATTTAGGATGATTTTTTTGCTGTTGTTGAAACAAGACCTTATTTTTTAAATTGAAAAATACAGATCACACATGTTAACATCAGAGAAATGTGTATCATCCCAAAGCCTGATTCAATCCCTGCTACTGTTGAAGGAAAATCCTCCCACTGCAATAACAGGAGATGGAAAAAGACTTTATTGCTTGAATATCTGCCCGGAGACCAACACTGCCAGTGGTCCCACTAGAATGGGCTCTGTGAGAGGGTGGCGTAAGATTTTTCTGAGCATCGCTTTGCACTGCAGTTCTGTGTAGTCATTTTTATCTTTTTTTAACCACTGGGATTTCAGAAATGTGTTTCCAGCCCCACATCCCTACATATCTTCTCAAAGGACATGACTGGCTTATGCCTCTGGTAAATCAAAAGCATGTTGTGTGTGTGTAGTGTGTAGTGTGTAGTGTGTGTGTGTAGTTTGTGCAAGCTCACATCTTTCTGTGATTTCTCATACATTGTGAATTGGAAGCATCACTACTGAATAAATTTATGCAATAGCTAAGTAGATTTTCATGAATAAAAGAAAAACACTATTGAACTGGAAGGGAATGGAGACAAGTAAGGGCCTAAGAAAAGACCAATCTGTGTCCCAAGGATACAAGATCACACCCACACTCAGCTGCAGTACAGCTGCAGTTGTTTGTGGTAATGTTGGGTATGCTCTCTCACCTTCTAGGACAGTGGAGCTACTTCTGCTGGTGACACAGATCCTATTAAAGTTATCAGCAGACATTGAAGTCCAATGACTTCAATGAGAGCTGCTCAGGTTCTCAAAATAACTTGGGAGAAATAACTACCTCAACCATCTTTCACCCCTTTACCCTCACAAACTCCTTAAGAAACAGGAATCAAACACAGAAGCTTAGCAAGGACCATGTTCAGACCTTCTTATACAGGCAGATAACTGAGGTGCTGTGACCCTTAACTCCATCAGCTGCAGAGAGAGCAGCTGCTCTGACTCACTGCCCTCCTGGACAGTTGTGTCTAAATTAGGTGCCTGTCATGGGCAGTCTGAACATGGCCTCTCAAACTGCCCTCTTGTTCCAAGGCCTTCCAGTTTTACTTTTTTTTTTTTTTTTTTTTCTTTTTTTTCCTTTTTTTCAATAACAGAGATTCAGACCCTAGGCTGGAAAGAAATCATGCAAAGCTTGTGCAATATTCCCCAATGGGCATCCTGGGGAGGGTCACAGTTGATACTCAGAGATCAGTGCTGGCCTTGGCAGTCAGAGCCTGGATCCGAGCGGAGTTGCAGGTCTTGCAGAGGATGTGCCCGTCCAGAGGGTAACAGCCCTGATTGTCCCCTTCAGACAGGAGGCCACCACAGTCCTAGGAAATAGGTGAACAGGAAGAGCAAAGTAAATAAGAAAGAACAAGAATAAGCAAAGAATCTATTAGTCAAAGAAACTCTTTCCTCACTCTCCACCTTGTAACAGGATCCAGCCTGAGTCAGTGCAAAGCATGAAGCTGTGGTACGTGATGTCTTTTATGATTAAGCCATTTTCTGATAAGAGACAATGCTGCAGAGAAGATGGGTTCCCAAGCTCCCTGCTGAATTTAATCCAATTGAAAATAAAAGGAGTTTATTCCCTTCACATTTCTGAGGAAGCAAATGTCTTTAGCATTGGAGAAACATCAAACTAAAGCACATATTTATTAATTCAAAAAAAGGAAAAAAAAAGCATCACTGGGAAAAAGTTTAGTACCAATACCTGACTATAGGTTATCTCCTTCAGAAGAGTTAATGCCACGAAGTCACAGCCTCTATTCCAGGAGTGGCAGCTGTCACCCCTTACCAGAAGTGTCATCTGTGTTTGTATTACAATTGGCCAAAAAGGTTGTGGCAAAAAGGAGGATGTCAGACAGGAACATGGAAACCCCACTCCAAGGCCCCCTAACCTGCTCCAGAGATCTCAGCCTATAAGCTTTAAGGCTGAGTATAGCTGCTAGGAAAGTTGGGAATTATCCACACTTTGTGATCAAGCAATTGCTTGGCCCAGGACTGCTGATGGATCCATATGTGTGAAAGCCTGGGTATCTCAGCAACCAGCATGGGGACGTGCTGTATGATGAATTAGGCTCTACAAAATTTAGTGTAAGAATTCCCCAGCATCTTAAAAAATAATGGGCCTAAGTAATGGCCTGGTATGTACCCTGAAAGCCAAGGTCAGATTGAGAATTGAACCAGATGCCTCAAGTTTCAGCCTAGACCTTTAAACCTTAGTCCATCCTTCTTTCCAATTAAGGTTACTAAAACCTGCAACTGCAATAAGAAATATATTTGGTCTCATTTTCTTACCCTGCCATCTGGCTGATGTATTATCCAACAAGTAACACTAGCACTGAAGAATTCTTGAAGGTTCCCTAACACAGCTGTTCCCACATGCTAATTGCTTTAAGGTGATTTTTATTCTCTGTCTTCAGACTCTTACCATCAAAATTACATGAAGTGTGTAATGAAACTGAACAGGAAAAGTAGCATAAAAAGTATTTCACAAAACAAGAATGATCATGTTTATGTGTCCATTAAAATTCTTCAACCCAGTGCCATATGCTGAGTTTCCTGTACAATCTTGCTCAAATCCTAACATGCATTAGCTTTCATTTTAAGAACATAAAGATGAGCTACATTTGTGTCCAGGCTATAATTTATGACGCTCTCCAGTACTAAGACCTAATTGCCTGAGTTACATTCTTTTGCTCTTCTAATGAACCTGTTATAAACAAGGGACCTGATTTTCCTCTCATTTGCATGGATACAAATGAGGAAAAATTCCTTGCTTGCTGAAGTCAATGAAGTAATTTGATTGTAGAGCCAGTGTTACAAGAAGGTATGCCTGTTGTGTGGGCAATGTGAGGTGGTGATGAAGTTAAGCCATGCTTAACTTGCTTTCTGTCCCTGCTGTGCCTGGAATACCAACCTCGCACCGGTAGCACTGGACGTGGAAGTCGCGATCCAGGGCAACAATGCGCACGGTCTCCTCTTGTCCCGGGGCTGGCATGATGGGCTCCTTACACACAGAACACCTCGGGGCAAATTTCCTGACAGAGCAAGAGACAGGCACAGTCATCCTCAAACTTGGAGCAAACGTTTTTGTTAACTGGACCGGCCAGCCAGAGGTGTGTGAATTTGTACCAACACACACACTCTTGTATGTGCACACACAACACAGGCTGGAGCTCTGCACAGCTCCCTTCTTGGAAAAAGACAGGCAGGAGCACTTCAGTCTTACAAGGCAATTTCAGGCATGTAGGATATTAAAGCAAGTTTATTAGGAGAGGACTAATAGAACTTCTGACCGACAGCAAAGCATTTTGCCTGCCCTAATTAACAACTTTAGTGCTTCTTGAATGACTCTCAGTTGTGGCACCTATGCACTGCCACAACCCTCAGCCTCTAAGAAAATCCATGCAAATCCCACAGTTATAAAGATGACCAGGATCTGCTTCAAGAGCATCTCTTGAAAATAAAAATCAAACTATTGAAATTTGGAGATTTGAACAAATAGTTTAAAAGTCTAAAAAGAAACGGTAAAAAGAACTGCCTTGCACTAACACTAATTTGTTGAGGTTTATGTCATCCACTTTAAACTTTCAAGCCATTTTACCCACTTATGCACACAGAAGCACATTTCTGGCTGTGCTCACTCTCAGACAAGAAGCATCAGGGCAATTCTGACTTGCTGCATTTTCTAGCTAAAACCTACTCAGTTATCCAATGGGGTGCTGTCCAGGCTTAAAAGGGAACAGGTCTGGGTGCAGAGACCCCAATGTTCTCTCTTCCAGTTGACTTCCAGTTGTACAGTGACAATAACTCACTGCATGAAGAGACTGACTTGAGTCATGGTCAGCTCAGGGATCAAGAGAAGCACAGCCCTTTCTTTTTCCCTTCTATTGCTCACCATATGCCCTTCTGGATAATTCACCCATGTTCTGTATTCCCTCTGGTTTTGCTCCCCTCAGGTCCCATGAGAAGTGGCCACCTCTGCTCCTAGGCTTGGGAACATTTAGCCTGTTGTGATTAATTCTCTATTTTAGTTCAAAACCTACTGGTACCAGTTTCCTGGCTGCAAATTCTGCCTGCAAAAAAGGAAATTTACACCCACAGAATCTGCTACCATGTAATGAGAGCCAGGGTCAGGGGCTGTGGGGTGAGAGAGGGCAAAGCTTATGGCAAACATCAGAACACAAGGAGATCAAAGGCCCTTCTCTTCTAAAATGCCTGGTAATGACTGACTCTGCCACCCAGCCTGTCACATGAACCACCTCGGAATTAACTATCTTAGAAAAGAAAAAAAAATAAATCTATCTGTACTAGGAATAAAGAAAAATATTAATTTCACTGGCAGCAGATGAAAGATGCCTGTGCAGCTGTGATCTAACGAAAGAATGAATTAAACAGTGGCTATAATGAGTGCTCTGGAAAAAAACTTAAATGGATCATGATATGACCGGAGCTGTGATGGCAATTAATTATGTGCTGCTTCATGCAGGCCCTTCCTTGTACCATTTAGCTCAAACGTGGTACTTAAAAAATATTCCAACATTTCTTTGTCCAGGCTACTGTGAGTAATTCATTATGAGACAAATATTATCTCCCAGGATCCTGAGATCATTCCTGCAGATTTCAGGGGATGTAGATTTGTTACTGTGGGGCCTGAGCTCAGGGAGTAGCTGAATAGCAGTGTGGGCATTAGCTACAGTTTTGTTATCAAGAGGATGTAGATGTAGAACACTCAACCTCCAGATCAGGAGGACATGTCATCCCTAATCAATTAAAACTGGGCTGGCCAAAGTACTGCAAAATGTGTGGCTGGCCAAAGACACTCTGAGTGTCACATTGGGTCTTGTGCTATTCCCATCACCTTCCCCTCAATCCTTCACTCAACAATTTTTATGCTCTTCCTTGCATTGACAGCCTCCCACTTTCTACTCTCAGAGCCCCGAGGTCTGTATGCAGTCACTGCCAAAAGGCTTCAATGTGGGACAGCACCTCTTTTTCTCCTGAAAGCATGTGAGCCCTTGGCCTGCAGGGCTTTAGGAAGGGGCACTCTCCAAATTGTTGAGGGGGTGTGAGGGAAGTCCTTCAGGTGACTGAGTGATGCATGAAACTCCTGTTGGGCCTGTGCTCAGGACCACATTTTACCTTACACTCAACTGGCGGCACCGAAAGGCAAAGCAACACAGCAGCTGCCAATTAACCCAGCCTAGCTGAGCCACAGGGAACATCCTCCTGTTGGATTCTAACATGCCAGTTAATTGTGGCTGCTTCCCTTTCTGTCAAGTCAGTCAGCTTCTTTGAGCTTTCAGACCCACACACTGATGTCATGAGGCTCTAATTAAGTCAACCCGCTTAGAAATTAAGAGGTAAATGGTTGAGATATAAACTCACATTTGTCAGTATTGATTTCATCTTTTAATTGAGGGGTGTAATGTATCTGTCTTTTCCATACAGGGCAAACATTTGTGCTCTGATTATATCTACCTGTCTTCACTAGATTAGTTGTGATGATGGGGGTGGTAGTGTGTCAGTGACAGAAATTACTTGCAGCTATACCTTTCAACTTACTTTAAATAGCAGTTTCACTATAAATTATTACCAGGGCTGTATTTTTAGTAGCTTTAAAAAGCTAATTAGCAACTAGAAACAAAAGGAGCTGTGAGCAGCCTGTGGCCACTGAGATCCCTCTAGCAGGTAAGCAAACACCTGCAGAGTGCAGGAGGACAAGACCTCTCTTAATTGCTCAGTGGAAGAGGCAGGGAGGTGGTGATGTGACAGTGCAGGTAGAGGCAGTGAAGAGAAACATGTCCATGCACAGTGAAAGGCAAGGGGAAGGCAGAACACTTAAAACAGAGGGACACAGAGGTTATCCCTCAATTCAGCTCTAAGCAAAACAGAGATCAAGCAGAATCGTCCCCTAACCAATTAACCTTGTATGCCATGGCTCCTTGGAGCACAGCTTTCCCTACTATTTAAGAGCCTTGGGAGGAAGTGGCATTGGGTTCAGAACTTCCTGAAAGCTCAGTCTGAAAAAGGAGAGTTTTTAGGGGCAAAAGACAAATACAACAAGCAAAGCAGTGACAGCAGCTTAGCCTTACTTATGGAAATCCTCAATGCAGTGGATGTTGCCACCAGCATCCACAGTGAAGGGGATCCCATCCAGGCTGCGATGGCACATCACACAGGTGAAGCAGTGGGGATGGTAGGCCTTCCCAGTGGCTCGGAGGATCCTTTCCATGATGGGCTTTGCACAGACACTGCACTGCTCCAGTGTATTCTGCAAAGAAAATATACACAACAAATGTGAGCACCATCTCAGCAGGACACTTACAAAGGTCAGCTGGGTTGGAGGCTGCTGCTGGTCTGCTTGGAAGCTTTAGGTACCTTCTCTTCATTTCTTCTAGATAAAGTGCAGTACAATCAACAGTTATCAAAGAGTATGATAACAGCACAGGGAGCACAGGGCCTGGGTCAAGCCTTTAGAACGGTGTGAAAACACAAACCAGAGCCTTCTCTCAGCAGCTCTGACAAGTGATCAGAGATGGCTCATCAGGTGGGTTATCTGAGACACAGCAGCTTCTGTAGCCAGGAGCACATGAATGAGTTGTGCAGCCAAAACTCCCGGGCTTTTGCCTCTGCGCTGCCCAGTCAGAGTGAGCTTTTGCAGTGGAGTTTATTAGAGACAAGTTCCACAGAGGGCAGTGCTAAACTGAAATGCAAACTCCTGGGGCTACACAGACACCCCCTAATTACTTTGCCAATGCAGATCCCATAAAAATATCTTTATCTGCCTTGTATGAAGATCTTGATCTTCCTCTCTCACCACAGAGAATACTGCTAAGTCTAGGCAGAGAACAAAGCAATGGCTGCAAGGAAAGCATCCACAAGGACAGGAGCTCAGGATGACTTAAATGCTTCATTTATCTCTGGCCTACGATGTTTGAGATAATGACTGTGAAATGCCAGCTCTGAGGCCATGATCCTTGCTGCACAGGTTTTACATACTAGCCTGCTCCTAAAGTGCTGGAGCCAAAAAAATTCCCACTTTCAAGTGGGGTCCATTGAATGATTCATCTCATTTCAACCCTCACTCACCCTTGCAGTTAATTATAGAAACACCAAGATAATTTCGTTTCAGATGGTTGTCTGTGAGCCACACCAGCCCTTCTGACACCAACTGGGTAACTCACCATTTCAAAGCAAGCACTTTAAAAGACACATGCCATGAATGGATGGTGCAAACCACATAGATGTAAACAATAAATCTGTTTTGGGTAATTTCACTGGACTTTAGAAAAGCAAACTTCACCTACTGTTCTTGCTTGATGGAGCTGAAGTTATCAAATAATGTTATCAATCAGTGTTTGCATCTTGGGTGAGTTAGAAAAATCTATCATTACACTATTGATTATTGTTTAGATAGACAGAAATAAGGGAGTGAGAAAATAAAGGAAAAAATCTAACAGGACAGAAATATAGAAAGCTGCTGAAAGGCAGATCTTGTTGACAAACACAGGAAGGCTAAAGTTCTGCTTCTTCATGCAACAAAATTCCCAGAGAAAGCAGCGCTTGACTGACTGCATTGTTATTGCTTCTTTGAGCCAGTATTCTCAGGGGTAAGATCCACTCCTTACATGTGCAACCAAAACGTATTGTAAGGAGATGAATCACCCAGGAACTCAGAAGGTTCTACACTCTCCTATTTGCTTTCAGACATTATCTCTGGGCTGCACGTCACTGGTAAGGTACAAACACAGAAATACACGAGTTCCTATCAGAGGATCAGAAGGATTGTTTTTGGAAAGGTCAATATGAAAAGTTCTGAATTTCAACCCGAATGAGAACTGCCTCATGCATTTGTAAGGAGAGCACAGCCAGACTAGCATCGAATACAGGCTGGATTTTGCTTTATACCTTGTAATAATGGGCAGGAAAGAATGACTGCTGGCTTTTCTGTCTGGTTGCTGTCACCATCATCATCATTATAACGGTGGCTGGTATGCCAGAAAAAGCAAGGTCAATAATTTTCTCCATGGAGAAATAACCTGGCAGATTTACCATTTTGCTTTGCATAAGCAGATCACATCACCTCAGTCCGCATCCATGCGGTTCTCTGCGTTTCTCTGCCAAGGAGGGAAGGCAGGATACCTACAGATACTGATGGAAGATTGTGCCACTCGTAAAGCATTTGCCATGAAACTTTCTGAAGACACGCAGGTATGGAGCATTTGCCTCAGCAAGTCACTGCTTGCCTCATTTCCAACAGTTGCCAACAACAGAGGCCAAAGAATGAGAACAGGGTAAGCAAAACAGAAATTCCTTGGGATTTGCTTCCAGTCTCCACTGATTACTGGTTTAGGCACTTCCTGAGTCAGAGCTTGGCTTCCCCATACTTTGCCTCAAGTGCATGCTTCTACCATAAACCTTCCTGCCTGATTTTTGAATTCTGATAAATACTGATCCTCCTCAACATGACCAGGAATTCTGTGGCTTACTTCCACGCTGGGGACTGATCTGTTCAGCAGTTCCCCTGGGCTGCTACTGCAGCCCACCCAGTACTGTGACCAGAGCAGGCACCTGCAGCAGCAATCCTAGCTGCAGAGGGATCCAGCACCGAACAGCATGGGCTGGAACTCCTCTCACCACGAGCCAGACTTAACTTCCACTCACACACTTTGGGCACACAGAGTTTATGCCCACCAGGGATCAGTACAACCATCCTGTCTGACATCCCATGTTAACACTGATTTTGGTGGAAACTTTGCAGTGACCAGGATAGCAGGCAATCCCTCTGCTGGATCATACCTTCTGAAAACACGTATCTTCTGCTCCCAAATCTCAGCTCGGTCACAGTTTGACATTCTCACAGCTAAGTAAGACAAACATTATAAATTAACCAACTCCTGATTAAGCCTTCTATACAACCTGAAAATCAGACCTGAGAAATACATTCTTTTCATCCTTCCAAGTCTGTACCAGTGAGGAAAAACAAAGTCATTAGTTTCAGACTCCAGCTCACTCCCTGTCTGGAAGCGTATTTGCTTAAGTCTCTCTTCTTGCTAGAACCCTGGCTGGCTCAGACCCTTCCCTTCAAGGTGTTACCAGATGATGCCAAAGGGAAAGCTTCCTTAATTCACACCCATTTGACATCAGGTTGCTGTAAGGCAGGATTTGGCCTGCGAAACTACCAGGCTCTCTTTGATTCTCTAATCAGGTTATCCCACATGCCTAAGTGCTGTCCCAGCAGCTAACAACCTGCACAAAGGTATTTCTGCACATTATGAGAACAGCATCCCTGTAGGATTATAAGTTGGGCTTCTTGATTTTGCTTTTTCACAGTTAGTCTAACTCTCCTAGCTCCTCCTGGAGCTTTCAGACCTCCAAAAAGTGAAACAGGATGAAGAAAAATGCTTAACAGGTCTATTTTCCTTCTTTTCTCTCCAGCTGTTGTTGCAAGCCTGCTCTGTAATCAACAGGTAGAGCTGAATGCATCTGATGAGCTACACTGGGAGCTAAAGCAAGGCACAAATAAGAAAGATGAGAAACAGCTAGGAGACATCAATCCTAGGGGTTGTGGTCACATTCATGTCATAAGAATATAGACCACAAATCTAGTGTGGGCTGAGGGTAAAGTTTACCATTCTTTTCCCATATTTTTGGCCAAGAGGCAGGGAGTGCCCTTGTGTCTCCAAATCCAACTAACTTTTTTTGGCTTTGAAAAGCATAGGGAAGGAGCCATCCATTTCCAAATGGAAGGCTGGCACAATGTTTAAGGCTGAGTCTGGGTCCATGTCTCTTGAGGCAGAACATCCATGGCAAAGAAAAAGAATCTCACAGGGGTAGAATAATGCACCCTAAATACCAAAAAGAAAAATAACCCCAAGCAAAGACACACTAAAGCACAAAGAAAGCACTATAATGACCAGGACATCATAATCATCTTGCAAGTTAAAATTAAGAGACTTAAACATGTATAACACAATCAGTGGCAAAGTGGGAACAAGCTGCTTGGGAGCAAGCATCTAGCAAGTGGTGGTTGGAGTTGACCTCCCTAGAGAAATACTTGTCTCTTCAGAAACCACAGAAAGCCATAAGGGGGTTGCTGTGCAGATTTTAGGTTTAAACATGGGACACAAAGTAAAAACTCTGACTGCTGGGAAAGCCTTCTGGGTTGCAAGAGCCACGGAAGGCTGGAGCTGGGGAGTGTTTGAGTCTCCTCCTGAAAACTTCACATCCCAGATGGCAAGGTGGCAGAGGCTTTGGGGACCAGAGATGCAGTGACAGCCCAGGGGCTGCAGCTCATCCCGCTGCCCTAATGCTGAAGAGTATAACCCCTCGTAACCAAACCCGGGAGACAGCTGGCAGTAACTCACAATGCCAGCACAAAGACTCTCCCACAATGACCCAGCAATGAGTGCAGAAGAAAAGCCACAAGGATTAGTCATTGCTTCTTCTGCATTGGCAATTCATCCCAAGCTCTAATGAACATAAATAATGTCTCCTGCACTCTGAACAGCAGACCAAGGAGAGCTCATGCACAGGGACATGAACATGGTATTGCTTATTCTGCTGGGAGAGGGGAGGGAAGTTGCTGGAATAAATTACATTGGCAATTCATGCACAGGGACACAAACTCACTTTCTGTAAGCACTGCAGTAGAAACACATTTTTCGAAGTGACTGAGCAGAGGAGATGGTTTTGAGATGCACGAATGAAATGTGGCTGTTGTGCTAAAAACAGGCACATGGTCAAATGCTATAGTTGAACTGTAACTTAGTAAAGTGTGGTAAGTGACTTGCTTTAAATCTTGTGACTCTGTCCTTCATTTCCTCAGACAGTGAGGAGAGCAGAGCAGCAGACATTTTCCCCTTTGTGGGATATTTTTTGAGGCTTGAAAATGTTTCCATACTTAAGTGAAGACAGAACACTTTAATCTCAAGAAGCCTGGTGAATTTATAAACCTCAAATTAGATCAGGTCCATTGAAAAACTGCACTTCAAAATAATTGCAAATGGTTTCATTTAGGGTTTGGGTATGAAAATATATAGTTGTATTATAAATTAAATATAAAGCAGACAGTGGTGGTGGGGTTAAGCGTCAAGATGTAATTTCAACACTTTCAAACACTTTTTTGGCATTATTTCTAGAAAAGGAAAACCAAGGCTCCCCAGCTGCTATCTCCACAGATGGGTTAAATCTTGGCAAACATAACATTTAAGTCACTAATAGCCAGCATGAAATTCCTTCCTGCATGTCTGAGGAGACAACTTGGGCATGAGTTAATCCTTCTCACTTCACCTGACCAGCTGGACACATTATTAGCAGAGGGTGACACTCCCCTTCTTGCTGCTCTGAGGGTACTTTCAGCAGGGGAGAGCACTGCAGAAGCACCTCGGCCGGTGACCTTCAGACCATGCTGCCATAGCTGCGTAAGTGTGCTGGGGCAAAAGATGTGACTGACCCTGACAGCCTAATTCAGACACAGTGGTGAGCAGTGAGGGTGCTCTTTAGATGGGACAGCTTGATTTGCTGGGAGATGGAAAGGAAGATATGGGAATAAATTACATGGGCAACCCTGCAATGTTACCAGCAGGCTGGGAATGGGGCTGAGCTGTGCTTACAGCTGCCCCTTGCACAGTGCAGACTCAGGCCCTGAGGTTGCTGTATTCAGTGCCTTTCAAATCATTCTTCCATTCATCTCAGTTTTTAGTGGCTTTCCCAGCACAGTAGCAATACCACAGCTGGCATGCTTCTCCTCTGCTGGAATTTGCTTTTCTTGTCAGAAAAACTGAATTCAGCTTTGTAGTTTTGGACTCAGAGCAGCTGGAGGTGAATCTGGCAGAAAGTCCTCTCAGCATACAGGATAGAAGAGTCCCTTCCCCTTGCCCTGTAACTATTAGAGAAAGGCTAGATGTATTTCATGGCTTGTGCTAGTAGCAAAGATAACAATGGCATGCAGCTGAGTCCACAAATGTGCAACAGCAGAAAGGCCATGATGAAAGTGGAACAGTGCTTGAGAAATGCTTCTCAAATGATAAGCAGATGTCAAAATGTGCTCTACAGTGAGAGGAGGAAGGAGCTCCATTTTTCTTATCAAGTGAAGGCTGAGGGATGGGTTTTCCATTGTCTGAGCACACCAAAGGCTGGAAAGGAAACAGAGAAGGCTGCTGGGCCTGGCAGGCACACAAGCTGGCCATACTACCTGCAGAAAGACTAATATGCTTAATGCTGAATGTAATTAATGTTTGGAGCAGCAGAGTCAGGGACTGGGTGACTACTCTGATGCTCAGTGCCAGTTTAGATAAGGCCTGCATCCCTCTCTAGCACCACCAAGCTGAGAGTGATGAAGGAATGTCAGGGTTAAAAATCTGCTCTGCATTATGCTCCATGTCTGACCACAGCCACATTGACTCCTTCCAGCTAAAAATGTACAAGAAGCCCCATGTTGGAAATTACTTAACTAATTTCTGGCACTCAAAGCTACTCATCTTCTGTACATTCCTTGCTCTGACAACAGAGATCTTTGTCCCTTTAAAATGGCAGAGCCTATGAATGTAAGAAATTAAGGAATTGTCCTCTAAACTGGTAGGCTGGAAGATAAAATGCCTGGAGTTCTGGCTTTTAAACCAAGTAGCTGCCATAAGCAAAGCATTCCCATGCTCTGTGCATGGCAGGCACATTTACAGGCATCTTCAGCCTGTAAATAAAATGTCTGTAGAAGTTACATATTCCAGTGAGAAACTGGATATTGTTAGATATGATAAATACTTGTGAAGTAGTCTGTGTGCCTAAATGGTTACTTAATGGAAACAAGATATTATTAACAGAAAACATTAAACTCCTTTTATCTGTAATGACATGTACACATCTCAAAAATCAACTTTGGGTTGTGCATCACCAGAGAACCGCACCTGAGCTGTTATTCAGAATACTCCAATGTGGCTACAGACATTTGCAAGAGTAAAGTAGTTTCACACTGGGGAAATGCTTCTAACTTACAGCTGACTTTAAAATAGCACGGACAATAAAAAAGTCTATGCATATGAAATTTTTTCAGCAACTATAATTATAGTTGCATGGAATACTACAGTAAGCCAAACAATTGAAAGCATCCTTAGCAATTGCTATGTAAAAGAACATTGTTAAATATCTTAGTAATCAGCTCCAGTCCCTTCAGTAATTTTCTAGTGAAGCTGCATTTCCAAACCTCCTCACATCTTGTCTATTGCCACCAGGAAAGAATTGAAGCAGCAAAATGTACATTTTGGTGAGCAGAGCTCACTCTTGCTGTTAGCACTGCCACCACAGTTATTAACCACGTGAAACCAGTCACTCCACACCGGGATTGCAACTGGCCCAGAAAACATCCAGCCAGGAAGCTGGGACAGGCTTTTGGAGCACTGGAGAGAAAAACATCTGTAAAGCACAGCAGCACCAGCAGAGCACAGGAGACAAGCCTGCCTTGGCAGGAAGGAATGATCTGATAAGACAGTTTCCATCTCTGATTCCTTCAATCCAAGGAGATCCTAAGTGCATGACCAGACCTTCACTCCAAGACATTGCATAATACAATGCCTGGCACAAGATGCTGATTTTCGAAGATTTCTAACTTGAAGTAAATCCCTCAAAATCCCTCTCAGAATGTCAGAGGTAAACAGTTTGTTCAAGGTTCCTGCAGCTGAGGCGAACTGGCACAGAGCTACCATGGAAATCCCTGGGCTGCGTCGCACAACAGCAGCCATGCCTCAGCAGATCAGTACTGATTCTTCACACACTGGAGTCCCTGCCTAGGGTGAAACCAGCCCATGGCTTTGCCCAATGCAGAAAGATGTGACTGAGGATTTGTTAGGACTCTTTTTCCACTGAAGTGAAGCTTGGTAGCTTTAAAAACTGTGATATTCTATTAGTTTTGCTCCTGAGGGACAGGGGGAATACATGGCAGGTTTTGATAGCCTGTGCTTTTATCTATTATTGACACCCACAGATCGGGTGAGGGCACCTACAGACCATACATAACTCAGGGCTCTGTGGAACAAAGTGCTGTGGGGGATAAAGCAAAGCTGTTCCTTATTCCCAAGCACTCCCAGCCTTTGTGCTGTTGATGTAGCTTTGCTTGCCTTACGTGATCTCACCACCAAGTTCCTCAAAACATGATGTGCCTGACCTTGCATGCCGCCCTGGGAGTTTTGCCTAAATAAAGGTTCTGTCCTGTTGTGATTACTTTCTGCACAGGCAGCAGAATTACATGCAGCTGGGAGATGTGGCAAACATCGAGCAGATAACACTCTCCTCCTTGTTTAGATACAATTGTGGACAACACAGAGATTTCGAGCTTAATTAGCAATACCAAGGAAGCTGTGAGAGAGGCATTTCAAACCGCTTGCAGTTTAAGCTGATTAGAACTTTGTGAAAACAAAACAAAATTGTGTAGCAAATTGTTCTCCTAAAATTCAAGTCAAACTGAACCGCATCAAAGGAAACAGAGAAGTGACTATCAGCAAGAAGTGGGCTTTTTTTCTTTTCTTTTGGTAAGGAATTTAATTTCACAGCCTTTAATAAACCCAATGTTCCAATCCAAGCCTGCCACTCTGGCAAGAAGCTTAACCAAAATAACATTGGAACTCAGAGCTGACGGACCAAAGAGGCTATAAATTGGTCAAATCCAGGCACAATACAAGAAAAAAATCGAAAATTCCATTCAATTTTCCTGTTTTAGAATTTTGATGTAACTGACCATTGACATGGAAATGTGATCTTGACCTTAACTGCTAAAGCTGACTTGCAGAGGAAAAAATGACTGAGACTCTGGCATCTCAGTGGTTATTTATAGTTCCCCTCACTCTCTTCTTTCTCAGTATTTTTACATTTGAAATGAGTTCTTGCCTGCCACGAGTTTCCTAAAGGACTGTTTGAGCAATGCAAGAATTTGTGACATAACAACCATCAAGAAAATGGAACTTCATTGATTAAAATGGAAAACAAATTTTAGTTGGAAACTCCCATCAGTAGATTAGCATCCAGCAAAGCTGGGCTTGCTTTGGTTACAGATTGAACACTACAAGCTTTTTAACTTCAACCGGTTTAAAGCTGGCTTTTTCTGATTCCTGTGCTCTCCAAGAGAGATTTCTGGGAGAAACAAAAAGCCAGGAGAAAGACAGGTCTACTGCTCAAGAGTCTGGGTTCTTCTAGAGTTTGTAAGGAAAAAAAAAAAAAAAAAGACAAAATCCTTCCCCTTCACTCCTTGAGAATAAAACCACTTCATCTCTCTAAGCCACAAGGAAAGGCAAACAATCTATTTTCCTCTGCTTATTTCAAGTCACAGATAGGGGCATATCTAAGTCACTTCTAATGGCTACTAAATAAATTAAATATTCCAGCTGGATATCAGTTTAACAGCTCCCGTTCTACTTTAATTGCTCAAACAAAGAGAATGCAAAGCTTCTCCTGAAGATCTCACACAAGTCACAAGAGAAATTAATTTTTTCTAGCGGTGGGGCAGAGCACTGGAAACGAAGGGTGTTTGTCTTCTGTCCTTGGTTCACCAGTGACTCAGAGAATAATTCCATTATTTTCCTCCTCTGTTCTTCATATTATCTATGGAGTGGCTTTAGTCAGCTATTAGTAGGTGTGTGATACTCTGACAGAAGTCACATCTCTATTGCAAACACCAAAGTTGGCACCTGGAGCTACCAAGAAATAAACACCTCCCCAAACTGAAACAAATTGAAAACCCAAGCAAGAAGGTAATGAGATTTTGCACAGAATTTCATGGAGCTTTCACTGAAACACCTTTTGAGTGCAAGATAATGGTTTTTTTCAGTGTATACGTGCAAGCTGTGAAATACAGGTCATTGCAGCAGTTCACTATAAAAATAGCTGCTTTTAATAGATAACGTAATCCAGTATAAAGCTTGGAAAAAACCTCCCCCAAAACTCACAGCACTTGGATGCTGCTGGTACCCAAACTGACAGTGAGAATATGATTTGCCCAAATCCATGATATGTTTCCTAAAGAGTTGCCAAATACATTTATGTCCTTGATGTGAGGAGAATGTCTTAGAGCCTTTGGGGCAGTGGGAGACTTATCTGTGATTGAAATATGAGGGCTGAAAGCTTTGTGGGTGCTCTGAGGTCTTTCCAAAGGGAGAAGAAGAGGGAGTTTCTTATTTCTTGAAGAAAGCCTCCTGAGTGAAATGTCTATTTTTAAAGACTGAAAGAACACTGGAAACTCACAGACAATCAGCAGTGACCACTGTCAGGAACAACAGAACCCAAAATTAAGTGAGCCAATGTAAGGTGAGAACAGTATTATACTCTCTCCCCTCTATGCCAAGTCTAGAAATTTCATTTTTTGGCGGGGGGGGCGGGGGGCAGGATTTCTTCAGAGGTTTGAATGGAATTATTTCCTAGAGCAACATCTCTTCTTCTATCTAGAGTCAGACCCTAACTGGAAATAAATCCAGGCTGCTGACTAAGTCCAGGGTCAAATATGTCACCTACCAGGTACTGAAATTATTTTTAGATGCAATGACATCCCTATTCTTTTCATTCAGTTGACCTGGATGTTTGATTTGGTTCCTTGTCTGGGAAAGCAAGTTTGAGCCACTTGCTGAGATAAAAGTGACAAAGAAGGAAGGGATACAAAACCAGAAAACTGAGATGGCTATGTAAGAAGAGCCCAGACAAGGCATGGCACAGAAAAGAGAACTTCCCAAAGAGGTCAAGTGAGATGTGAGAAAAGCAAAAGCGGGGGACTGATGTTCCACCCTAGGAACTCATTCATCACCTTCCTTCCTCCACTGTGAGATAATCTCATCCACAAAGACAGATAGAAAAGATGATTTACATCAGTCCCTCTGCTCCTCCAGCCCACCTCTGAGGGTGCTTCTGCTGGAACTCAGCTTGCTGTACAGCTGGGAAAGAATGGATGGCACATTATTCCTCTAACCTAACAAAGAGGTACCCACGCAATAGATCAGATCCTTCCTTGAATAAATGAAAAGTAAACCAGAAGCTTTGTGCTACTCTACTGTTCAAGATACTGCTGTGGGAAGTTGGGCAGAAGAGTCCTTGCAACACAATTGTCTGCTGAGCTGATTCAATCTCTTGGCACTGTTCCTTTGCTCTCAATCTAGAAAAATTAAGGCTCTCTGAAAAAGTAAAAAAATTTTCCTGCTTTTACAGACAACATGGAGACTTGGATACAGAGATCTTGTATGGCAAAACCATTGTCATGCAAATAAGCTCAAGAGTTTCATCAAGAGCAGACAGGCATGTCTGAGTAGGTGGTATTTCTCTGGTGTCTGCAGGGTTAGTCAAGGATGTTCAGAGCAAGAAACATGCACTCTAAAGTAATTTCTTTCCCTTTCATTACCATGAGAAATTTTGGATTAATTTGGAATATGAAGGACACTGGTCTGAGCTGTCAGAAGGGTTTATGTCAGAGCAGAGCAGACCAAAAATCAAGCTGACAGTTAGCATTTCTTCACCAGGTCTTTTACATCACTTGAGGAGGCTGCCCTGGATGTTATTTCAAGTTGAAAAGCACAGCAACTGAACGCTGCGCTAGTCAACTGTCAGTCCATAGTATTTACTAACCAGATTACTTCTGTGTTTGTGAAACCAACATCAAAGGCTTTCTGCCAAATATTACATTTAAAAAAAGAAACAACAGCTGAGAAAAAACCCAGCAAAACCCAAAGTGAATGGAGCTGCTGAAAAGAAGAGAGTCACTTGGGCAGACACATCAGCAGTACAACCTGCAGTGTCTTGGGACAGAGCTTAAGAATCAACAAGCGAAGCAGAGCAGCAATGGCAGGAGAAACCAACTTGTCCAACCTCACTGTTTTCCTAGTGACACAGTTACATAAGAGATATGCATTTATATAAACACACTGAATGTATAATAGATGTTATATAACATGTCCATTCTCAAGTCAATAGCGTCCTCCCAGTGTATGGACTCTTAGGCTGAAATCACAGTGGTTATGGAATTTAGAGGAAAAAACAACACTATTGCAGGATCACTCTGATTGGTGACTGTTCCCTTCCATTATGGGGATTTTCTTTCCATAACAGTGGAAAAGATCATGCTGCAGTGCTTCTCACAGTACTTTAAAAGGTCTGAGATCACCTGCATCAATGCTTGTTTCCCAGTGTAACTGCTGAATTGCTCATTTCCATGCTAATACAACTTCCAGCTTTCCTTTCTGAGGGACAGAAGTTGACATTTCCCCAGCAAGAACATCTGAACACCCAAAGCAGTCTGACCCTCATATTTTGCCAAGCAGCTCATGCAAAGTAAAACTGGAACACATCTTTCCAGACACAGCTTCTGATTTAATGGAACTATGAGGAACAAAAGAAGGAAAGGCCACTCTTCATCAGGCTCTAACTGCAGACCAGATCCAGGTGAAAATGGACAAGACAGCCTGGTATTAGCAGATGGCTCATGGATCTGAGTGATCCAGCTAATGCAAGCCATAAGGACAAGTGCTGGTGGTCTCCTAATGGGAGGAAGACATTTTATTGCTGCTCGGGTGGTGCAAAGTGGTCACTCCCCACATGTGCTGCCACACCAGCTTCCAAAGATATGAGGGACAAGGACAGAGGGACTGGAGTGGCAGTGAAGAGTGAGGAACAAAGAAGTTATCTAGCACTTTCTGAGTCATTCTCTTTCTCAAAGTTTGCTGCTGGAGCAGCATAGTCCAGCTCTGCCCTACCTGCAAGTTTTCCTATGGAAAAGTTACTGTTGGCTTCTTCACAGGCAGCATGAGTCCAGTGAGCATTGTCCTGCCAGTTCTGCAAGGGCAGCTAAGGAGCCTTGCTGGAAATCTGGCCCCAGAGAGAAACAGCAGAGGAAAGCAGCCATTTCAGAAGCACATTATTAAGCCATCAGACCAGTAGCTACAGGATCCCCATGGAAAAGTTGATCCAGGCACTTTGTATAATTACTTGAGCCCTTCCAGTCATTTATTCCCCTTTGTGGTTGGCGGGGAGTCAGCATCTTCTGGAGCTGCAAAGTCACAGGGCTTTTTAAGAAGCCAGGTTTGTAGGTGAAGACATTTCCCTTTGCAAAACCTTTGCTGGAGCACACACTGCTCAGCAGCAATTCAAGCTAAAGCAGCAAGTTCAAATGAGCATGGCACACAGGCAAGTCTAAGCTTTCCATGTGCTTTACCTACATATGTTTTAACACTTACATTTTTAGATGAAGAGGAATAAAAATAACTTAATTGTGCATATTGCCTACATTACTGCTGGACTCCACCTGTGGGAAGGAACTGGAGTTTAAGTTTTATTAAAGTTTCACATGTTTCCAGGAGGTTGCTAATTATCTTGCATGTTTTGTACAGTATTTCTGGCTCCAGGGTCTTTCTTCACTTTTCTGAAAGACACCCAACACAAAAATATTTGAGCTGAGACCTGGAATGTGTGACTGCAAATAAGGCATTCACTCCAGGGTTCATCTAACCCCACATATCCTTGCTCTTACTAGACTTTGGAAAGCACTTTGAGATCTGCTGGTAAGAAAATACTACCTGGATACCAAAGGCTTGTTATTGCCATTAGTTTTCCTGCTTCCATGCACTTTAAACTCCACTGTTTGCCTGGCATTCCTGTGACTACAGATGGGTGTAGAGATGATCTTTCAGGGCCTAAAGTAAGAATTAATTCACCTTGGGTATAGCCCTCCTTTTAATGACTAAATGCTTAACAGTGACACACTGCAAAGTGTCCTCAGGGATTGGGTGTTCTATATTTTAGGATGCTTAATTCAAACCACCTTTTCTTAGACACTTCAAGCCAGCAGCTTGAACTGGGGTTTGTTCAGCATCCTGGAAAAAAACAAAGCAGCCCATATTCTCTGACAGAGAAGACAAACCACAAGATAGCTGGAAACAAGGCCAGTTTTTGAAAACAGCAACTTTTACCTCTTCTGACCTAGATAGCTGACCACCCCAAGCACAACCTCCAAGTCCTTTTCTTGTGCTCCTTGAACAAAAGGAAGACAAATCTCCAGTGGCCATAAATCATCGTTCTTCAGTGGTATCAGCTGGAGTAACTGACATCTGGACCTGCTGTGGCAGTGGTCTAACAGGAGGAATGTGTTAGCTAGTGCCATGTACAGAACACAAGGATCTTGTCAGTACACTCTGTGCATGCTTCCCACCGTGCTTGGGCTCTCTGCTCTCTTTTGGGAGCGTGACAAAAAGAAAACCAAACAAGACACCACTCCTTCTACCCCAAATCCACAGTTTGTGAGGTTCTTGGTGCTATACCAGCATTGTTTCCATGTAGAGTCCCTGGCAACTGTTTGACTTGGGATTTTTAGTGATGTACAGGTTTGACTAAATCGAGACTTCCATCGCAGTGCCCAGGCTTAGCCTGCACACATCAAGAGACACACCACTTGCTAAGGCTCCCTTAACTGGCTGTACAGAAAGCTCTGATCCTTCCTAAGGAAGGTATGTTGCTGCATTAACCTCTACCTGCAGATAAAGCTGGTGTGCCAGGAGATGGTTTTGTTTCTGCACAAATAGACAGCCTCACAGCTGCATGTGTTAAACTATTCTAGTTCAGATGAGTTTGGGATGTTCCTCAGTCCATGCCTCTCCACTCCACTACTCTGTCATCTTAATAATCCACTAATTTTATGAGCAGTTTTTTTTCTTTGTTATTAATAGCAGACTACAGGTAAGCATCAAGTACTATCACACATAACAGCTAGGTAGTACCACACTAGAAATCTGTTTCAGCCATGCTCAATCACATGGTTTCTCTTGTAGGGACAGTTGTATTGGTCCCAAAGATGTGGCTGGGGGATGGTTTATCTCAGGGTAACATCACAGGGAGTCTTAAGCAGAAGCCATTAGTAAGCTGTGGGATTTATTACATTTTAGGGTTTGTATAATGTTTGGAAGTTACTCCGCACATTTATTACAAAATAAGAACTTCAGTGTATAAAATGTTTTCTGGAAAAACTTAAGAATTGCTTCAACAGGAGAAAAAACTGCTTTACCTTACTACAATATAAATTGCTAATTACTCCACCAAGCCCTTGGAAAGCAACAAGCTCACTCTAGCTGTTATTCTATAGATTATATGAAATATCTAAATGACATTTTCAAAGCTACTGGTCAAGTCTATGTCTGCAGCAAGTAAAGGGCTCAGAATCACCATGCATAGATGACCCTAGGGCTAAAAGCATAGAGAGAGCTTCAATACTGACTATTCCCCAAAAGACAAAAGTGCTGTGTAAAAGAAAGTGCAGTCTTAATGTTAGAGCTTTCACAAATAGAACCAGGAGAAAAAGATGTGAAAGTTCCCTTGGGAAGCAAGTGGGAAGCATCTGCAACAGCTGATACTGAGCAAGGGGAACCTCTGAAACTAATCTGAGGCAGTTTTGTGCATCTGTAAATCCATTTCTGTAAGCTTCAACTTTATAAAGCTTTTAAATTATTCAGTGTCTATTGGATGTTACAGTTAATTGCTGTAATTTTAACAGAGTTTGAATTAATGTTGATGATATCACATTAAGTACCTGATGCGGAGTACCAGGAGTCCCTAATGATGCCCTCTGTCAATAATACACTGCTGCAGAGAAAAGAACATGTTCTCCCTTACCTGTCCTTACTAGCCTAGGAGATGGGAAAGTGGAGAAGAGAAACCCAGCTTGAAGCTCCCAGCACCCCAAGACCATGGCCATCCAGTCAGCTAAGCCCTCTGAAGTTACTCCATGCAAGTCTCAATGAACAAACAATGAACATCAACCCATCTCTCAGGAATGTATCACTAAGGCACAGTGAAGCAACTCAAGCAGAGTGAAAAATAGACATAAGGCAAGGAAGAATTCAGAAGAGAAGCCAGAGCTGTGAGATTTGGACCCAGAACTGTGTTCAAATAGCTCAGGCTCTGCTACTTTAAGTTAATCAGATTTCTTCTTTCCTTCATCCTCCTTTAGGGTACCCTCAGCTGTTTTGGCACATCTGAGGCCAGCAAGACAGCCTCAATTCTGGATTCTGGATCTAGGAGCTAAGGAAGCACCCAAGGGGAAGGAATGCCATGCAAGAGGAAGAAAAAGGCATTATTTCCCAGTTGGCTCCCAGACCCTGACATTAGAGTACAAGAGGTAACTGAAGTGCCAGGAAAACATCTTGGGGGAGTGTGGACAGAAAACCCAGTGCTGAACACAGCTCCAGCAGCCTGGCCATGCCACCCCAAATACCTGGTGTCACAGAGGGGCACAGGGTAGCTCACCTGCCCATCTATATCCTATATGGGGTAAAAGCAGCATTATAAGGGTCATTTCTCACACCAGGACCCCTTCTCCATGAGGCAGACCAAGAATTCCTTTTCTTGGCAGACTTGTGAAGGACTCTTTACATTTTCCTCTTCCTTTCCAACAGGTGCTGCCATTTGGCACACACAGCTGACACATCACCCACACATAACCCTGAGCTTTCTAAATCCCATCTAGCAACATGTTAGCTCAGACATGCAAGATGAACTCAATTCAGAATGGAAGGAGAGTGACAACAGTAGAACCCCGTTTTTAAAACCTTTGGCAAGGATTTCAGAGGGTAGGGTAATCTCTACTGTATGTTTTTATACGGCAGGATATTTTCCAAAATTACTTGTGCTTTAGATCCAATTAACTTCCTAAAAAAAATACTTTTTTTTTACCAAAACCTGCTGAAAGAGAAATCTACTGCAGAAAGGGGCAGCTGCACCTTGCAGATATGCACAGCTGAAGCTCTTTTATGTAAGACTCCCCCTGACTGTGTGGAGAGCTGTTAAGATGTCAGATCATGGTTTGTTGCTCTCAGGGAGGCTGCTGCAGCACTCAGTCAGAACAAGTTTACGTCTTGGAGGAATTAATTTGTCTGAATAATGTCATCCTGGTTAAACAAAATGTTAGGGAAAATATTGCAGTGTTCTGGTGCACCTCCCTGAACTGATGCCTATATATGGGGATTAGCTAGCATGAAAGGGATCCTGCTGAGTCAAACTGGATTATAGCAGTATTATTTTATAGAGACAGTAGAAAAGAGGAGGGAGGAAGGAGCTAGGGAAACCTTGAAAACCATCAGCTATTTGACATGTTAAAGCAAATAGATGTGAAAATGCTTACACAAGGGCATCAGAGCCAGGTCAGCTGATATCAGTAACCCAAAAAAAGTTTTTACCCCTATTTAGCCCTTCAAGCAATGCAGCTCCCAGAGAGCAAGGTGGACTCCTGTGCTTTCTCAGGCATCAGGAGATGTGCTTGTGTTCCCATGGTGGCACCCTGGCAGTGGTGACAATGTTCCTTACATGGGAAAGATGTCCTGGAGAGCTTTGCCAGGCCTTCCCAATTGCCCAAGCAGCACATAACGGGGCAAATGAGCTTGCAGACTCAGCTCTCAGGGCCCCTGGGGAGCTGGTGCAGATGGCAGGAAGGGAAAACATGTAGGTTTTCAATAAAGTCCCTGAGATGACTCCATTTATCATCACCAGGCACTCACACAATCATTTATGTGGTGACTGTTCAATGCTGGCTGGAGACTCAGGGCTGGTGGCAATTCACAAATGGGACATGTCCTTGTACATCTTGTTTGCAGAGCTGGATCTGCAGTGTGTTCTTTGAACATGCCTGGAGGGCTGATCTCCTTCTCTCTCTCTCCAGCAAACAATTTGATCTCACAGTAATGGCATCAATTCCTCTGCCTGTCTTGTTCTGGCCCAGCAAATATTAACCTGTGCAAATAAGAGATGCCCTAAACCAACCCCCTGCACCCTGCAGTGCAGGGACACAAGACTGGGTGAATATCCTACAGCTGCAGTCTGTGAACAGTGCAGAGGACCCAAGGGTGGGTGAAGAAGACCTCTCCAAAAATATGTCATTAAAGGACAGACCCTATTTAAGCACATAAAAGCAGCAAAACTCAGGCAGAGGAAGAGGTGGCACATTTTAGGCCAGAAAGAGTTGTCACAGTATGAGGTAAGGCTTGTGCCTCTCTTTGTAGTGCATCTATTCAGCAGTGCTCGTCTTGGGAGATCAAAACCCCTGAGCCTGCTCCCCCTGGGAAGTGTCAGTCTAACTGAGTTTGGTGGATTGTGCTAAAAGTTGTCCTTTGCATCACTGAGCTGAAGACCACTGGAGTAGCAGTGGAAAAAGACTCCTCCATCCTCTACTGCCCGATGCCAGAATATCCAATGCAATGCTATGCTAGTCAGAGCATACAAACACATGGTTTGAAGGAAAAATTCAAAAGGATTTGAGTCATGGGAGTATAAAAAAATTCTAAAAAAACCAAATAGAACATATCAGTCATGTTGTAACTTGGAAAGCCAAAATTTCCTCCCAAAGACAGCAATGAAACAGTTTCCAAGATTCCAGGACGCATCTCTGTCTGGAGCTAATAGAGACATGTTTTTTAATCCAAGTTTCAAGCCCAGTGAAACCCATTTCTGACAATAGGAACCCAGCCAGCTGAAGAAATCACACCATGCCTTCCTAACCCACCTTTTTGCTCACAGGCAGCATTGTAGTCCATCCAGCTCACCCATTCCAGCACTGCCATGCCCATCACGGTGCCCACTGCACAGCTCCCCTGGATTAAGGCCCTTTTCCACCTCCTTTTTGCAGTCATCTGTATTAGCCTTGTGTTATTCCAAGTGGGAAGATGGAGCAGGTTGGGAGACTGTGGTGGGAAGACAAGTGCAGTCCTGACCCACATAATCCCAATGAACACTTCCATCCCTGCCTTGACCCTCTCTGGCACATCTCAGGGTATTTTCTGCATGCTGGCTTCAGCTGGAGCTGCAACAAGAGCTCTTCTGAAGCAGTCTTTTCTGTCACATCTCCCCTACATCTAAGAAAGGGCAGTTTTGGTTTTGTCCTCCAGCTGAGGCAGTTTCAGAGGTTGGGTTCACTCATCTCCAGGGCCCATGTCCTAACTGCTTAAAACCACCTGGGCATATTGCAACTCCACTTTCTCTTTCTGGCTGCATCAGAGAAAATGGTCAGAACTGCCTTTTCTGGTGGAGTCAGTCCTGAATGAGAGTGAATTAGAGCATGACTAAACAATCAGGCCACGTGGGAACTATAGGTGGAAGAAAACCTACTTTCTAGGTACTCAGATGCTGCTTGCCTTAAATATACTGAACAAAGGTGACACCAGCACTGGGGTGATTGCAAGAGTTGTTGGTAGGGCTGGTTAAAATATCCTTCCCTAGGAGGCACCAATAACACTCCACCATCATTCCCAAGGCACATGCATGTCAGCCCAAGCACGTGTCTTGAAGCAAGATGAAGTTATCTGGGATGAATTCCACCACAAGCATCAGACCCATTTTACAGCAATCCCCTTGTGCTCCCTTAAAGAAATAGAAGTAAAAACCAAAACAACCCCCCACACTCCCTGTGTGTAAACATCAGCTAAAACTAAATAGTTTAATATATTTTGCAAAAGTAAAACCAGAGTAACTGCTTTGCCTCCAACACATCAGGAACATATTATTACCACATTGTCTTCAGTGATTATTCAAGCAATGCATTTAAATGTTCAGGGAGAAGAATGTGTGCTAAAATATTGTTATGTAACATGGGGAAAATGACTAATTCTGCCCTTGATCTTTCCCTATTTTGCTCCAAGTAAGAGTCATTAGAACTCATTCTCTGGTCGAAGCAGCAGCACGGCCGAATTCTGACCCAATTCCCCTGGTGGCTTTTACAGTGGGCTGATCCTATCCCAGGCAGCTGAGCTGTTCCAGAATTACTGAGCATAACTGTCTTCTGAATCAGTCCTCCAGGGCTGCACTTTTCCAAAGACAGGTGAAATAAACAATGCACATTTCTCCATGCTCCCTGCTGATGGAGGTCAGAGATCATTTACTTCCCGTTCCTCATGACTTGTGAGGAGTCTGGAGCCTTACACGTGAGCCAAGTGGGGCCAGCTCCATCCTGCAGTTGGGTGCATACTTCAGCAACTGCTGATTCACAGAGTGGGACTGCTACATGAATTCCTCTCCTGACAGCAGATGCAGAAGATGAAGACCTGTTCTGTGTATCCTTACTTTCAGTCCATTTGCATCAACAGTATACATACAAGACAAATAGACCTGTCTGTTCTTAGAGACAGCTATGAAAAGCTAACATTCTCCTACCCTAGTGGAAAAATAAAATAAAAAAAACAAGCAACAGTTACAAAAAAAGAAAATCAGAGTTGAAAATTTTTCCATAGCCTTTTTTAAGTTGTGACCCAATCCAACTTGTATTGGACTGAAACCTGCCCTCTGTATACAGAAAGGGGACACTGACCCTGGGCTGTATTCACAGAAGAGTTCTAGTTACACCCAGTAAGAAAAAACAATGTTGTTTAAAGCTCCAGAAAGGCTCCTGACTTCTGCTCCTAAAAGAAAATTTTGCATAGGAAATGCCCAATCATGTCACACTTTTGAGAATCAGCTTTTCACTAGTGTGAAGGAAAAAAAAAAAGAAAATCTGTTCTAGGGGTTTCCTTTCAAAGCTTTTAGATTCTAGTCTTCAAAACACGTGATTTAAGATTTTCATTTTGGGGGATAACTGGGGTGAAAACAGAAGTTCTCAATGATCTTCAGCTGAAATCCAATTCTTAGGCAACTTTCTCCCTAAGTCACTGGAGAGGCAGGGATGGATTTTAGCTCTCACAGGGCTGTGGGACCCCATCAGGTGATACATCACAGCTCAAGTATTTGCAGTCCTGATCAGGCTGGGATTGTTTTTTTATCCTTCCTATAACCTCCAACTAGGAGCATAATACTGTGCATGATTAGGTAGGCTAGACAAGTCTGTATCTTGCTTAGCTTAGAGTTAAGAGGGAGAAAATTTATTGAAATCAAGTATTTGGGATTTATCCAGATATTTCCACAGCCAGAATCCAGCACCATGGGGCCAACACTATAATATTGTCTCCCTTTTCCTAAGATTGAGGTTCAAAGGCACTCGTGAAGCTCATCACTGCATTAGCCCATTCCAGTGAGGTTTACCCAATCTGCCACAGAGATCCTAATTGTCATCCACTAGACACCTGATACAACACTTCTGATACTTTTAATTAACCACATCCAAAATAAAATTACCAGTTCAGTCCTCAGTGAGTCTGACCTGAAGCCATGTGCCCTCAGTAACAGCGAGGGCTGCTCTAAGTGAAGGAAAATGCATCAGCCTGCTAAGGGATGGTGAGGCAGAAAGTCCCTGACCATACCAGGAAGTTCTGGAAGGCAAACAAGGCTCCTTCTCCAGCTAGAGCACCAGGGCTTATTTTGCAATTAGGCAAGAGAAGATAAAGGGACAAGCAAATTTCCTGCTGTGACGGGGCATTTGCAATGCAGTCCCTATAAATGCATCTCATTCCTAGCAGTACCAGTCTACACAGCCCTGGGTTATTATGTAGTGTCTTGGACTGCTTAGAGGTAATAAGCATTCACCGAAAATGGACTGCTATTAGCCACTGGCAAAAGCTGATTATAATAGTGCCAGCACTGGAATATGTTTTCCACCCATTTACAAGAGGAGTAAAATAACAGGAGGGGAAAAAAAAATCACATTTGCCAGTGTTTGGAGCGTAGTGTGCTCTACATACAATTATCGAGAGAATGACAGGAAATTGACCCATTTACTCAGAAAAGTTCCTATCGTGTTCTGCACTATTTCATTTCATGCCCATCTGAGAACAAGTCATTTCTCTTCAGGGCAGAAGATAAATTGTCAGCTCGTACACACATCTCTTTCCATTGCCAGGCACAAAAATATCACAAAGAAACATTTTCCTGCCCTCTGCTTAATTTTCTTCTTCTTCTTCATCTTCTCTAATAAATGGTGCTAACTATAAAAGTCAACAGACTGTAAATAAACTCCATTCTATTCCTTCCTTACCTTATGATTGATTTTTGGATATAATGTATTCCACCCACAAGGTCTCTTGTCTGATTCAACTGCTTTTCTCAGCACCAAAGAAAAATCAGATAACCTCGGTGGAATAGCTTCATGTAAAAACAGAAACATTTGGCAACTACAGTTTTCTTAATGGCACACTGCAGTACAGGCTATAGAGCACATCAGTGCCCAGCTCTGTGTCAGCATGGAGAGAGTTCTGGGAATTTAGGCTGCCAGCAGGGCCATTTCAGAAACAGCAGCAGGAAAAGGTGCTTGGGTTATGTATGGACACCTTGGACAGGGCACGGGGAAGCCCCCGGCAGCTTCCCAGCTTGGACTTACTCTGCCTGTTTAAGCCAACCACTTTTTCTCTCCTAATGTGCTTGAAGAGTGCAAAAGAGCAACTGGATCACCATGGACGGGAAATTCACACAAAAATTGCTCTCTTCAGGACCTAGAGACCTTAAGACAGCAAGGTCCATGGGGAGAGGCAGCTTGTGCATGTAAGAAGAAAAAAGGACATCTGGAAATAGCTCGATCCACAGCCTAAGCTCAGGTTTCGAGAGAACTGAGCTTGCTGTTCCTACTCCATTAAAGCAGCAGTGCTCAGCTCTGGTTAATATCAAGGATATCAATCAGCAGAGAATCCCACAGCATCCCTGATGGAAGTGCCAGCAGTCTGGGTTTGCAAGAACACAGGTGACTCCTGTGTTGTACAGCTGGAGAATTGCTAATGTAAGGATGAGCCTTGGGCACAGAGGAGCCAGCATGGCAGTAATTCTGTACTCCCCAGCTCCTGTCAGATCCATCAAACAACACTCCAGTCCACAGCTGGTTTCTCACACCAGTTTCTTGAGGTTTAAATTAGAACAGCTTCAAAAACCTCCAGTTCACACAACTTTTCCTGCAGCTGGCACATTGGCCAGCATACCCCAGCTTATCCTCCAGCCCTTGCTCTGCAAGGTGCAACTTCTTTCACATGCCCATAGTGCTGAGCAAGACACTGTTCATTTGCTCTGGAACTTTGCATTCAATCTCATCATTTAACACTGTTCTTTCACCTGAATAGTAGCTTCCCTGTGCTCTTCCATCCTGGAGCATCATTTCTAGGAGTAAAAATTACCAATCATTTGGAGCAGGAAATGAGATGGAGAAGGGAGCTCAGAGCCAGAACCAGTCTCAGTAGTTGCAGCACTCTATTCTTATACTGACCAGAGCAAAACTCATGTTTTGCAGAGAAACCAGTCATGGAAAGTGTTATTCAGGCTTTGACTATGATGGAGATATGGGATGGAAATATGCAGAATATCGGCTTGGGAAGTGCAAAGGAAAGAACAGTCTTTCTTCACAAACAAGCAAAATATTCAAGGTTCTGCTAATTCACATCTGGACTACTTCCCCTTTCCCCCCTCAGAAGGGATTACCAGAATAACAAAAGGAGGAATTTCCAGGTGAAGAATCATATGGAAACTGTAGTCAAAACCAAATTGTTTGGATCTGGTCTTCGTCCCAAGAAAAAGCTGTTTGCTGTTGCTTAGTACAGAGCCCAGCCTCTGAAACCGAGAGTCTGCACATGCCTACAGGGAATGTGAAAAAGAGGGAGAGAAAAATAAAACAGCTCCTACCTCACAGGGACAGGGTTTTGTTCCTCTCTGGCCAACAGTATGGACATCTAGACATGTGCAAGAGAGCAACAGTGATCATTACCTGCTGGGGAATAGGATTGCTGCTCCCCTCTCTGAGGGGAGCCAGATTCACTCAACTCCCTAGGAAAAACAGTAGAAGCATTAAGAGACACTTTTTTACCTTCCTGTCTTCATCAGCTAAGGAAAGAATTTCCTGTGGCTAGTTACACATTTTAGCACCAAGGTAGGGATTGTCCTCTAACTGCAAACATCTGCCTCCAGCCTGGGGGAGAGGCCAGCTCTGACCACAGTTCCTTGGGTGCTGGCACTGGGCATTCAGGACAGGATGGTGGTCCCTCACCTCCAGCCCCAGTGCACACAGTCACGGGAACATGACCATTTCTGAAATGGGATTCAGCACTGGAGGTGCCAGCTCCTGACTGCGTGCAGCCTCCTGCTATGTGCCAACCCCATCCAGTCCTCTGCCCAGCTGCCCACCCTGCCTGATCAAAGCCCACAGGGGCCTTTGGGTCTGTTACCAGAAGCTGAACTCTTCCCTTAAGGTCAGCTTCAAAGCCCACCACTCCACATATCTGTGGCAGTTTTTCCACTGATGGGATATAGCTCCAGTTTTCAATCAGGTAATAGCTTGCTGCCTACCCACAGACCAGGCTTGTTGGGCTCACTCTTGGTCCCTTAGAAGATAAATTCTTCCTAACATTGAGAAAAAGGAGACAGGGTTCTTCAAATGCCCCACTCCCTCACCTTGCTTCCTATTCCTTTGTTTATAAGTGTTGAAGTATGAGGTTCATATAAATGCCATAGCCCTGAATTTCTGTTGATTGCCACCCAAGGGTAAGACCAGGGATGTGACCCATCCACCACCTGTGCAGGAGGAAACTCCCCTGCACAGTTGGAGGAAACTTGCCTCCAACTTCCCACCTCACTTCAGACATAAATTCTCACATTCTCTCCACATGAAAAAAAAAACCAAAAAGGAAGAAGGAAAACAAATATCTTCCTCTGCCAATACATACATGTGTACACATGCAAAAATACTTAGGAAAAATGGAAGAATCTGTAAGATGGAGGGGTTAGTGCCAGATTTTAAAATTATTAAACATTATGTACAAAGAAAACATAATGAGCTCCTACGGGATGTAGAAAAAATTACCCATGAATGAGAGGAAAATGGATAACCACTCCTGGGTTTGCCACTGGTGAATTATTTAATAATCACTCCCCAGCAGATGGAATATATTTTTCTACCCCATTGGAGCACACTTTGCAATTTATTTATACTGCTTTAAAATATGATTATTTATTTAAAAAATAAACAAGGTAACCACATGGGGAAAGGGAAGGAAACAAGTTTAGAGGGGGGAAAAGTATGGTTTGTGCTTTTCAGTTAATTTTAGGGAATTTCCACTAAAATTACATTGAATCTTTCTTACTTCTACTTGAAAAAACAGAAATTGAAAATTCTTTTGATCAAGCCAGTCTAGATTCTTCACACGCTCAAGAGGATCACTTTGGGAGATGGGGTCTACGTCTCATGTCTTTCATTAGCCCTGCTGTCTTGGGCACCATACATTGGATTCGGCTCCTATTAATTTTAAAGAAAACATTTAAATTGGGATCAGTGGGAGCAGGCCCACAACTTAGACTAATTTGCTTTATGGGATCCAGTCCCTTATCTAAGTGATAGTGACTCTAACCCATGGCTCAAAAAGCACTCAGCCTTGCCATTTAATTAGCTACTTATTCTTAAATGCAAAGGGTGCCATTTAGCAAAGTTTGAAAATGCAAAAGGCACCCTTTAGTACTGTATAAGTGCATAAGTGAACTGCCTGCTTCCAAAATTCAAGTAGCAGTTGTGAGCAAAAGGCTCTGCCCACTCAACAGTGAAGTGTATTACTGATAATTGAAGACTGATTTGGACAAACTTGAGGGAAGGTCCACGAGAGGAAGGAATACCTTATCTGGGCAAATCCCAAATCATTTCAGATTGAATTCAGACTTCCAGATTCCTCCTCTGCAAGTCTGTGTGTATGTACAGGTATACATTAGTCATGGAGGGCTGCACAGAAACTCTATTACCCAGCTGGGCACAGATGTTTTTAGGAGCTGGAAATCATCTGGGACAGAGGAGTTCAAGAGAAACCCTGCAGTGTAACACAAGCTTTCATACTTTGCCCAAAGAAAACAAAAAAAACCAACCCCAAGCCCTAAACCACTGCTCCTTCACCAAAGAAAAAAACTAGTTGCTGTTGGTGAAACCTCTTCACAAGTTTTTCAACAATCCATTCTCATTTTCTTTAAAACCAGTGAAGTTTATTTATAGATCTCAAATGTGAAGAGTCCCAAAGTGAAACCATCAATGGTTATTGGAGACATAACATTTTCTAAAGTGACTAAAGAATTACATGACTTACTTCTAAGAGTTTAAGTCTCATTGTCAAGAGCGGGTTAGCAAACCAAAAGCAGCCAATTCCTCAGTCATTTATGTGCTCACACCTTGCTTCCCCTTCCCAGACCAAGAAAATCTGCAACTAAGATGAATCAAGAACAGGTATTTTGTAAAAGATTTCACCTTAAAAAAATAGAAACCTGATAGACTAAAATCCAGCTGCAGGCATGGATGTCAGTGTTTTACCAGCTAGCTAGTTCAGCAAAAGGGCTGCTCTATAAATAACCCAGTATAGTGAATGCTATACATCTTTGAAGTAAAAATGGACTACTAGAATACTCTTACTTAGTTCTGGTTGAGGAGAGCAAATCAATGTGTCCTCCTTGCTAGGAAAAGGCTTGAACATAGGCAAATCCTCTCTTGAACTGGAAGTGCTGCACTTCCAGCAAAAAATCCAAACTGACCTCTACAATCTCAACCTCCTGGAAGAGTAAAAGCAAATTCACTGTATATTATTTCTGGAAAGAGAGAGATCAGATTTCAAATATTACTTCCACCACAACAATCTAACACATGAAGACAGACAGTACAGATGTGCATGTCTCTGGTGGGATGTGGACAAGGGAGCAAAGTCCTCCCTACATTCTCCTGAGATGGAAAGATGGAAATGTCAAGCACCTTGTGTGGCTATGCACTCGTTTATTTTAAAGACAGAAGGGATTAAATACATCTACATAAAGGAAAGGAAAAGTGTTTAAACAACAATAAAAAAAAGATTTAGTGGCACTAATAAAGAACTCCCTTAAACCACTATGTCACCATTAAAGTAATTAATAGGGCATGGAAGACATTTCAGTGGAAAGTGAGTAGTGCTTGCATTAGAGCCTTTAAAGTTTTCACATGACCTCAAGACAGACTGCAGCATTCCTGTGCAAAAGTACCCTCTAAAAAAGAGATGGGGGCATTCAAGTCTATAAAAGAGTGATTTTAAAATTTAAATGATATGGTCTAAGCCTAAAATGCAAAGGTTAAGGGAATATTAGAAGGGTAATAATTCTATCTGATTAAACTTTTATCCAAAGTGACAATAAAATGTTCAAAATGAATTAAGGACTTTATTAACAGATGCAGAGGCTCTATAAAAAGAGTTTGAAATCTAAGTACCAGAGAGGAGAGGTTTTATTTTTTTTTTGGTCTGGATGGAGGTGATATTACTAGAAAACTTTAATCTTATTGCCATGCCACAGTGAAAGTAAAACTGTCAGAGGTAATAGAGCAAATCAGGACTACTTTCTCTCCCTGCTCTGTTGCAAGGGCCTCTTTCCAGAATAGAAGAATATGCACGTTCTATGTATGGCATTGTTCCTATAGGTGACAGACACATGTGGACAGGTTATGGGCTGATGATTCACCTGGGCTTCTGCTGGTTGCAACAGTCCCAAGGTGGTAAGTACAGGCAAATTATATGGACCATTTCAAATCAGTACTTAGCAAAAACTGGTTCTGTGCCACCAGGGACTCTAGAGAACATTTCAGTCTTTCCAAAACAGAATTCACTATTTCGGGACAGTTTTAGACATTTTACTTGTTTATTAGTACCTGTATGTAGTAAGAGGATAACAATTTCCAAGCCCTTGAACAAAGGCATTTCGCTACTTTAGAATGATCCATATATCTGTGGAACAGGATAAAAAACCAAGACTTTTTCTGAAAATTATTGCTAAATGCTAGATATAATTTACATCACAGCTCAGCTCCATCAGGGCCTTTTGCAGCCATGATTTCGGCCATCACTAATTTTTCCTTCTGTTTTGCTGCTGCTAAATTCTGGCAACTTGGTTGCCTTGGTGATGGCTGCAGTGCCTGTGGCAGATGCACTGGAAGACTTCCTGATAAGTGGTTTGGCTTTTCTGAGAACTCTTGAGCCTTTTGCATGTTGGCAGGAATGCTGTGATGGCCACCTGCGCCTGTTCCACCACCCTCCTACCTGCCAGTGCCAGCACTGGGCACAGCCTGACCCCCAGCCTGCCCTGTCACACCCTCCACGGGAGGACCCAGGGCTCAACCTCTCTCTGTCCCCAGAGAGTCCCATCCTGCTACAGCAGACCCCATTCCCTGCTGAGAAGCCCAAAAGGCACCTTTAGGGATTCCCACATCCTCCTTTGGCCCTGCAGAACCCACAAGAAAAGCACAGCTCCTCAGAGGAGCAACTGACTGCAAACTGCCAGGGAATCTAGGATGTCAAATATTTTTCTTTTCAAATATTT
Organism: Serinus canaria; assembly: GCF_022539315.1. Lineage (NCBI taxonomy): Eukaryota > Metazoa > Chordata > Aves > Passeriformes > Fringillidae > Serinus > Serinus canaria. Next base: position 10,197,918 of record NC_066323.1, on the reverse strand, counting down.
TTCTTTTCACAACAGAACATAAATATTTGGCAGCACATTTAATTTAAAAAGTCTAGAAGTTACTCAAAGAGACTGGTGAACATTGCTGTGATGTTCATTTGCTTCCTAAAATGTGACCAGTCACAGATGGCTTGCTGTAGGAAATATTAAATAAATTTTTAAAAGTGTTGTCTGGCTTGAACACAGATTGCATTTACACAGATATCTTTGTTGGTGGAATGCCAAGATGGTGTATTGGTTCAAACATGACCTTAAACAAAAAACTACCTTGTCAGAAGCTAATGGAATATTCATACTTAAAATCTCAATCCCTGATAACATCTGAGAATTAATTTACATTTCAACACTGTTATTTTTCCCCCCCTCTTGCTGTATTTCCCTTCACAAACAAGGGAAAGTATCTGGGTTTGGTCAGCAGCAACTTGTAGGTTTTGGGCACAATAACCATTACTTTTTACATCTTTGAAGCAGTTGAAAAAACTCCTAAATAAAAAAATATTAAGCGACAGGTGAATCTGGAAGGCCACTCAGTGTTAAAGAGTCAAACAGCAAGGATGCAAATACAATGAGCAGCAGCATTAAACACATTAGTAGACTGACTTCAGCAAGAAAATAAAAATAAAAACAATACAAAGATTTTTTTTTTGATGGCCAGCATCTGCAGGAGCACATTCCTATAGTGACTAAAGACTATCAAATCTGTGCTTTATAAACTCACACCAAAGGGGTCACAAAGATTCTTGGTTTATTTCTTTCCATAAAGCTCTATTTTTAACAAGAGCAAAAACCTTTGAAACATGGGCATGTAACATAAGAACAGCCACCAGTGTCTAACTGCCTGCACTTCCTGCACTGCCTCAGAGATGTGTGGCAAGTCTGCTTTGACAGTTACAGCATCAGGTTGGTGTGGAAAACCTCCATGGTGCTTCTGTGGCAAATGTTTGCCAGGAAACAGCAGCCAGGGAAAAGCAGGGACAACGCTGAGCAGATCTGATCACCCATTTTCAGCAATCCAGATGCCCCACGAGTTCCATGCTCACCAACCTGCACGGTGCCATCCCTGCCTAACCCCCACAGAGGCCTTGCAGAGATGGGCACACACCGCGGGACTTCACTGACCACATCAACCTCCCTGCTCTTGTGAAGGCTGCTACCTTCCAGTGCACAATTATATCTTGTCCCCAGCAAATGCCACAGCACCAGAGTTAAGGTATAATCTGGTTTTACTTCTGCCCAAAATACCCCAGTGGATTATTTATCTCTTCTGTCAATGTTGTACTTGGACCATAGCTTTGTAATCAATGAAGATGAGATGAAACAATAGACTTACAATTTGCTTTGTCCCTATGTGAGTACCAAACACTCTCCATACTCCTAAAATCAAGAAACGTTTTCTCCTGTCACCATTCCCATTTGTTGTACTTCATCTACATTGACATTATTTTGTTTTTTTCCTACCAGAAATCTCCCAAGCCCACCGGGGTTTCTATGTGCGTGATGGCAAGTTAAACAGTTTCCCCCACTGCAAACAAACATCACATGCACACAAATCATGTCCTGGAGTGAAGAGCAGAGGCAGACACTAGAGGGAGGATCGACTCACAGACTGAGCTTTTGCCAGAGCAAATTCCTTGGAGTGTGGCTTCACCAAGGAGACGGCTCAAGTGGCATGCTGCAAGAGCCTGCTGGGCTCCCTGGCACTCAGGCTTGCAAATCACTGTCTGGACTGAAGAAGGAGGGCATCTGGAACTGAGAGTGAGCAAGACAAGATTTTGCTCTCTTCAAAGCTGCTCAGGGAACCATTCCTGCTAAATCCAAACACACCCATTCCAGGACAGATTCAACTCTGTTACTCACAGATACTGCAGCATGCTTTGCCAGCAGCTCTGCAAAGGGGCACTGGTAAAAATAAGCAAGACTTATTGGTTTGTTTACTTCAGTGAGTTCCAATTTTTTTATGTCTGGACACTGCAGTGCTTTAACATCACTGCATTAGAAAGGACAAAGCTCCATAATACACAGATCTGATAGAAACACACATCTAAATTACAGACCCCGTTTCAAACACATTACAGCCTTTTCAGAATAATTGTCTTCAGCCGGTTGAATTGACAAATAACTATGCAGGGTTACAAGCAAGCAGTAGGACTACATGGAAAGGAACACTGTCATGGTACCTTCCACCCTCCTGGGTTTTCCAAGAGCCCTCACTCAGCTTTCACATCTTCGTGCTTATTCCTGTCCATTCTCTAAACATCAGTGATTGGAAGAGGGGAAGAAAGGAAAGGTAGCTCCTTCACCTCAAGATCCTGGCAGGCTGACATGCAAATAGGGAGAAAATTGGGGCATGGAAAACCAGAGCTGTACAGTGCAGGATGTGTTTGTGGTCCTGGACACATCATTCAAGTTCAGAACTGGAACAAGTAAGGCTAGAAAAACATTCCTAGGTCTGCCCATGCCTAGACCTTAACCATTCCTAAGAGATGTTTGTCCTGCCTGTCCTTGAAGGCTTCCAACAGTGGAGATCCATGATCTAAACAAACTGCATTTAAACTTCTTAGGGTCAGATCTCCCTCTGCAATATGGACACAACACTGCTGCCTTTTCCATAGACTTACAGTTTACCAAGTTTTTCAGAGACAAAGCCTTTCATTCATTGACACACCACAGTGAGAGTTTGTTACAGTGGTATCTCCAGATGCTGCTCGGGTAGCAGAGGGTGAAAGCAGCAAGTAGTTCACTGAGGAGGTGGTGAAAAACAGATGAAAGAAAAGAGATGAACACTGTAAACACTGGATGTAACTTGCCAATAGCCATCTACACATGACTGCAAATGAGGAAGATACTACAAAGATGTTATTCTTTCCTTATAAGCCATTTCTGCTAACTTGCAAAGGCAGCAAGCTTTGGGATACATTCCATAGGGAAAGCTCAACACCAACACACAGCTAAAATCCATTGCTAAATGACTTCGCCATCCCCTCTACTGTAGCATGATCCCTAAGTGGATCTATAGCCAGGAACCATAAAATCCCATTAGTCCTGCAGAGAGGGAGACTATTTTCTTCCAAAGAATATACAGTTGGTCAGTGGAATTCACCCTGTGAGGCAAGAAATTCACAGAATGGCAGCAGCTGGTCCTTCACAGTATCATCTTTTCAGTCACTTAGAACTCTTCATTTCCCATGGTATAGTTTTTCTAGATTATACATGTCAAATCAATGCTTAGTTCATATAATCGAAATATGAAAAATGCCTCTAATTATAAAAGCACAAGGCAGAGACAAGACTACAGTTCAAGTTGTTATGGCTGCCAACACACACAGGAGGAAAGATCTGGATTCTAGCAAGTCATCACAAAAATCTCAAGTAGAGGAGGATTCGTCACTTAATATGGACACATTTTAAAACAGGGGCCATGAAAAGGAATGAAAAGTGATCCATACCTAACAAAACTTTGCACCACCAAGACATCAGTGAATAGTTCATCAGCACTTCATGACTGATCTTCCAACACAAACGTAGCTATTAAAACGCTGACCAGCACTATGGTACTTTACCAAAAATATCCCCCTTGTGACACTGTTCTCATTGGTACCATCAAGTTGCTTTACCTCCACAATCCATAGCTGGTCTTCCTCTAAAGCAACACTCTAGTCAGCTTTCTGGAAAGTCAATTACACCAAGTATATTGGTCTCAGAATCCATCACCAAGGTGAGCCCAATGCAATTCTTGGCAGGGCTCACTCTCATGTCTTCCAAGAACACTATGATTTTTCCTTCTTACAGGCTTGATTTGCAAGCTTCTTGTCCTGTCCTTGTTGGACAGCAAGATGAATTGGCCCTGTCTTCTTTAATATAAGCCTCTGGGTCTCTACAGAAGTGTCTCTGTAAAGCATTACCTCATCATCTCATGGTACACTTTCTCCCCTTTCTTTACAATTCCACTTTAGAAAGGAGGTTATTGACCTCTGCTGACTCCTCCACCCATCCACCCCTGCAAAGGAACCTTTTCCCTTGCCTTGTGACAAAATAAGAGGCATGACCCATCCCCTGTAACAGCTGGTAGGCCACTGAAAAAACAGATGCAGTCTTCCAGAGGGTCAGCTAAGTTCAGCTGTCCCAGTTCTGACAGAAGCTGCTTCATCGACATATTCTCTCACACGTTTTTGTTCCTCCTAGACCTGGACTCCTGGAAGCTCCAGGTGCAGCTTATGTAATAGCACCCCGTCCTCCTCTATCTGTGCCCTGATTGCACAAGAACATTTACCAGTCAAAGTAGTAGAGTTAAGCTTATGGCCACTACTCCTACTTCACCCTCTGTCTCTATTTTTTATATCAGCTGTTGCTGGGTGGTATCAATAGAAAGAGCTGTTACACTCTTAAGGGATTTACTAATTTTCCCCTTTTACAAATGATCAGTTTATTAGATGTAACAGATTTCCCTTGACATTATGTCTTTTTCCATGGAATTACCAACCGGGTACAGACTAGCAAAATTATCAACACTAATAATCAGTGTTTAATAATAAAACACACCTGTGAGCAAGCCAAAACTCTGGACCTGTTTTGTGGCTGCTATGCCCATGGACCACTTCTGTTCAGGGTAAGAAATACCCAGGGCTGAGCCTGCTGCTGCCTGGCACAGCCCAGCTCCATCTCTGTGCCACAGGAGCTGAGCGTTAATGCTTTTCGATCCACGGGTCACAGGTTCAGCTCCCTGCTGCCGATGACTCACACAGGAGCCCTGAACTAAAACTAGCAACACCAGCCTTTTTCTAGGAGAGGATTGAAGAGCAGCATTGATCTCAATGAAATATTTCGAGGGCAGAAAAATTCCACCACGCAAAGAGTGCGTGACTTCTCTTTAGTTTATTTTATATTTTTGTTCCAGTTGTCATTTTGAATTCAAACTCTTTGGAAAGCAGGCATAATAGTCTTAATGATCCCATTGAGCAGTTTAAATTCAAATTGTGGAGCACTTGCAATACCATGCTGGCAGCACTTTCCATAAATTACTCTCAAATTCAATACGTTGCTTGACAAAAACAAGAATAAAGGGCTTTTTACTTTAAAAAGAAGAAAACTTGTATCATAAAAAAAAAAATCTTTAAATTATAGTTTCTCTTTTCTGGTCCAATTTAAATTGTTACATAGTTGCTAAATTAGTGCTGTAATCCCTGCTTACAAATTGCAGAATTATTTTTAAAAATAGATGTAGTTTTACTGCAGGGAACAACCTTACACTTTAAAACCCTATGTGCTGCGGAAGCTGCTCTTGCACAGCTTTCAACCAACCACACTCACGTGCACACAGGGCGAGGTTTACAATACCAGTCACACTGAAGCCAATACAGTCTCACCAGAGATTTCAATGAGCACAAATTGAGTTAACACTGACATTTTAGAATGATTAGCAAATTTAAGCTTTCCCAGGATGCTCCATGGCACCAGTGACTCTCATTGTACCATTTCTTAAAAGCATTTCTCTTGTGGTCTGTTCTGAACTATCTTCTCCTACTGAGCTACAGCCACTGATAGACCAGAAAGTTAGAAGATTTTAAGAAAAAAAACCCTCTAAGATATACCTTTTTCTGCTCACAAAACAAGTAACTGGGGGGCAGGGGGAAAGAAGAAAAAAAGGTGGAGCACTATGATCCCAAGTTCAAAGCCGGGAACCAGAAATAACCATGGCAAGACTCCCATGCATAATTCTTCTTCCTTCAAGCACTTCCACAGCTTCAATACTATGGAAAGATGAACTTCACCTGCAAAAAATCCTTGTAAGTGATCTTTGGGGATGGGTTTAAGATATTGTCCTCAATATCTCACAGTTCTCAACAGAAATAGGAAACCTCAATCCCTGGGTCTCCACAGGGCTCTGTAGAGCATACCCACCATCTGCCCTGATGTACCTTGACAGAAATGCGAGTTTCTTTCTTCTCCTCCTTCAATCAATCCTTCACCATTTCTAGCCCACCACTTCTCTGAAGTCTTTCATCTGACTCTGGCATTTCTGCTTTCTTGTACCCTTCCCAGTGCCACCATGGTCCTCTCCCAGTCTCCTGACTGGGACACAACAGAAGAAATCCTGAGAGGCCAGGAGCATCAGCAAGATCTTGCTGCATTCTGCATTAACTGCAGGAGCTCAGCCCCTCCCAGCCCTCGCCTCAGAGTGCACATCTCCAGCTGCCAACTGCCAGACTGTCAGGAGAGGGGAGCAAGAATGGAAGAAAATTTCCACATCCTGGAGAAAATTATTTGGACATCAAAGAACACCCCATTCACAAAACAGCAGCATCACTCTTGCCAGACTGGTGTGTCTGGTTAACCTTGTGCTCAGTCCTTATGATAACACCGTATTTGGACAGCAGACAGCTGGCACTGCTCAGCATCTTGCTCTTCAGTCTTTTATAACAACAGTTCCACTGATATTACGCTTAGCCTTTTCCCTGCTCTCAGTCCAGTGTTAAAATCTCTTCAACTACTTAGAGGGAGCCAACCAAATGTCCTTTTGTCAGTAATTTGCCCCGTAAGGGAGGGGGTGAATATACTGATAACATACTGCAGACATGGTGCTCATCACGTGCACAGCAGTGCACTGGTTACACTGGAAACTCTATCATGGTATTTCAAATGTTAACTTGACTGTCATCATGACTGGGAAACATCTGTCTCCTATTAACACTTTAGTTTTTACAGTTGCTTTTAGTTCAGCAGAAGAGTCTTAATGGAGAAGACTGGTACTCTTTTAGAAATAACATCAATAATGAAAGAATCCTTGGATGCGGAGCAAAACCAGCAAACACATTGGCAACAGAACTCGCTGCACTCAGAAGATGCAACAGGAAATGATAGTGATGGGCTTTTGGGTGGGAGGATTTTTGTGTGAAAGAAATTAACTCTGGTACTCAAATTCCCATTAAGAAAAGTATTTCTTTTCAAACAGGTGATTGATTTCCTTAGATATTAATTCAGACTTTTGGGGAATTTCATCTTAATTGGATCACTGATAAATAAAACCAGAAACAAAAACAACAAAGAAAACCCCTTCTGCAGGCTATTTAGGCTTGGTACTGACTAACCAGTAATTAAATACAGCTCTTCACAGAAATCTTAATTATGGCTTCACTACACCACAGCTAAGAAGAGTCACACAACAAACTGAGAAGATTAGCCAATTCTAATTGTTTAAAAACATTTAGTTTTATTTTTGTGCATAGTTTTTTGTGCATAAGGCCACAAGTCACACCAGTGAATTATTAAAATATAATCAAAGGTTTCAAGAATTTATGCATCACAACTAGGCCAGTGTTACTAGGCAAGTATTTGTTTATTTTCTTTATATAAATTAAGCCTCTGTGACTTGCATAAGAAGGCAAGAGTTTTCGACTTGGGAAAATAGGGATGTGTGCTAGAAATCAGTGTGAATTAGGTAGACCAGAAACAAGTTTCACTGAATTACTCACACTTACACCATCTGAGAACCCTGTTTTCTCAGCTGGCCACTGCCATGAATTAGCTGCGCCGTTTTAGGCCAGTCACATCTGCTTCACCTTCCATGGGAATTCAGCTCCAGAGGAATCTGAGTCAAGGTACTTCAGTCCCACTGACTTTCTACAGATCTAGGATTCCTAGTACCCAAGCTATTTTCTGATACAGGGACTTTGGGAAACAAAAAATATCCCACACACCTTCAAAAACCAAACACCAAAAAAACCCCACAAAACCAATCAGCAAACTGACCAAAAAGAAAGGGGGAAAAAACCCAAACCAAAACAAAAATAATCAGAGGGCACAATTCAATAGAATGTGGCTAGACAGGCTAGATTTTAAGCAGGTCATTAACTCTCAGAGTTCAGGATAACTGCAGCACACATCTAAAGGCATCTAAAGACAAAAGCAGTCAGACTGTGCCTCATCAATTTAAGGGTCTCATTCATCTGCAAGAACAACTTGCAAGCCTAGCTCAAAGCCTCAGTGTACTCAGGCATTCATTATCCTACTGAAGCCAATGCAGGCTACATTCCACTGAAAAATCAATGAGACATATGCTCTAGGACACAAATTTCTCAGGCCTAAAGCCAGAGGATGGCAGAAGCCTAGATCCCTAGTAGATCTGACTTTCAACACAGCAGAGTCCTGAGCTTTCTGAAAGACACTGAGATATGGGCTCCCAACACTTGTTTCTTGCACATTTAAGAGTTTAATATGTGCTTGAGTTTTTGGGGTTTTTTTCTTTACTGCATCAGACTGCCAGCTCCCTGCTCCCAATTTTTCACTCACAGTTCCAGCTGCCCAGCTACATATATGTAGCCCCACCAGCACTGCCATCCTTTCCCCTGCATGTGCAGCAGCAGATGGATCCAGACGTGTTTTGGGCTAACTCCATAACCATATTTTTGTGGACTGCATGGATAAACATTTAAAGGCCCCTTCTGGTTATATAAAAGGAAGCTATTAAACGTTTACTCTTTCCTCTGTAGTCAGAGCTGCAAAGCCCTATCACAGAACATACAAACGCAGATGCAACCAGGCAATTATCGTTCCTTTATCCCTTAAATAGACAGAAGATAAATTTGAAAGAAAATGAGGAACAGAATCCTTCTCCTTTTCCTTTTTTATCCTTTTATCTCCTAATGTAGGAAGTTTACTGAACCCTTGCCAACAATTCACTCAGGCTAATGAAGTGTATAAGTAATGAGATTAAATAATCTTCAACTATTACTACAGTGGCTAATGCAGATGTTTTCCCAAACTAAAGCAGATGAGTGGTGTAGAATGCGTGCTTGATTTAAAAAAGAAGAAAAGAAAGTATCAATCTGCAAGCAGATGAAGTCAATTCCAGCCTGAAGTCAATGAAATGTTTAATTCTAGTTACATAAAGTTGCTCCAATTATATTATGAATGCACCTTCCTAAAGTCTTCAGTGCTTTGCACGTGGATAAACTTGCCACAAAATGAAACTTAAATTTTTTATGGCACAATCGTTTTAGTGCAAACAAAAATAGAAATTATTTAAAAGGTACATAAGCCACCAAAAGACCATTTAGCTTTTAAAATCAATTTCACAAGGCCCATCTATCACTGCCATTGTAAGTAAGACACAATCCTCTGTTTTTATATTCAGTACTTCTGTAACAATCTCACTGTGAAGGCTCTGTAGAAATAGAGAGAAAAATGAAATATTGGTAGCATTTTTAGAAATATTTTGGTATTACTGTTTTAATTATCACTGGAATGACAGAAATGTCATGAAAAACATCAATTTTTACTTTCAGAAGTGTAAATCCAATTATCCAGTGTTTGTAAGAACTCAAAACTGGAAGTTTAAAGAAAGATCTGTAAGTGTTTTAAGAATCTTCCAGCGCTTTTCTTACTCTTAGTTACAAGGATAATCCTTATATACTGGATGCTAAGGTCAGACCAAAGTAAAGCCTCAGGCATATTAAGGGACGTTTCTTTAATTTGCACCTGTGCAACTGGTTCCAGCTACTTGTTATGGGAGTCTCTTAAAATGTGCAGCTCCTCAGAGCAACTGTTAATTGTTTGCTTTAAGACCTTGTTGGAGGCATGAAATGAAATTTTAGGGTAATGTAAGCTTCAAAAGACATCTAATCCAAAGGCCCTTAGTTCAGTAGAAAGTCTTCCATCAAGCAAGGCAAAAGTCTTGATTTCAGAAATTTTAGTGCTTTCTTGCATCTCACCTCCTTAATCTTATTGGGCACACAGTCTGTAACCATTTTGGTATCAGATTTCTCAACATAGAAAGCTGAGAACCACACTACTGATAAAAAATGACTGCATAGTCTGCTCCTTACAGAGATGAAACAATCACAAAACCCAGCTCTTTCTCCTGCTGTGTCCACTTCATTTCAGAGGGAAGTCAGACCAGGAAATGTAATTCACCCAGTAAGCTGAAAAGACCAGAATTCTTCTGAAGACCATAAAAAAACCTGTTGCTCATGGTACTGCCACAGGGCTGTCAGATTTTAACTGTAAGGCAACTCCACAGCAATTAAAGAAATAAACGTTTCCCATGTCTGTGCATTAAAATCAGGGCACAAAGAAGAATGGGTACTCACAATGTAGCAGGGTTCACAGTAGGCTTTCTTCTCCACGGCGTAGAAAGGCTGTCCCCTCAGCTTGCTGTTGCATTTTATGCAGGTGAAACACTTCACGTGGAACACCTGGTCCATGGCTGTGCAACCGGTGCCCTCTCCGACAACATTCTCCCCACAGCGGGCACAGCGTCCTGTCACCAGAGGGAAAGGACAGGAGTCAAAGCAAGCCCCGTGTCCCAGCTGCACAGGAGGTCCCTCCACTCAGCCATGGCTGGTGAGGGGGATGTGGCAGCTCAGTCCACAGTAAAACAATTTGTGCTACTGCTGGCAAAGATCCAGTGCCACTGGCAGGCACTCTGGTGCCGGTCCATATGCAAAGATCTAGAAAGGATTGACACTGGCTCCCAAGACAGCACTCATGTCAGTTGTAGTGCTGCAAGCCAGCAGTCATTGCAAGGATCTTGAGCTTCAGATACAAACCACTCAGCTATCATCTAACCCAGCTACATAGTCATCCTCAGCTCCTCAGTTAGATGGGATAAACCAGTGTCTTAAGCCTTGCTTCCACATGAAAGGATTTTGTCATAGGAGGCCTCATAAAGCTGCCTGATGGCAGCACAATTTAAAGAGAAGTTTTTGCTTATCTAGCTTAAAACAAATCTCTCAATGGAGCCAATTACTTTTTTTTCTGTTCAAAGATTAATACAGATTAAGATATTCTGTCTATTTAAAGCACAGAAACTATTCCTAAAGAAACTGATGTGTGGATATTTTATTCTTACCATCCTTCAAGAAAGGTGTATCAGAAACTGCTGGTAAAGACTCTAAGTACAGACAAGCCTTAAGAGCTCTGTCTGTTTCTGAAAAAGGTCCTTAATGTCAGACACAAATGCATAACAAAAAGTCTGTAGACATGCACGTACAAAAGGCTTGCTGCCTTGCTCAGATTGTTGCTAAAGATGCTATGTGGCAGATAGTTTCAAAGTGAAGACAAGATTTTCTCAGCTCATGGGAAAAACATTTCCCTAGGGAAGACTGTGGTGCAGAGGTGATGGAAGAAGTGGGTAGAAGGCACACCTTTGCTATTTTTCTCTGCCATTTGGGTTCTAGAAAATGGAGATAGCCCCTGAAGTTCTGATGTCCTTACACTGGAAGGCATTAAGGACAAGGCCGGCCACACTACACAGGAAAACCCCAACAAAGGTAACAGAGCAACTATGAGCTGGGCCATTGCCCCTCTCAAAATGGTATCCTCCAGTTTAAGAATAACTCTGGTGACCCCAGCCTTGGGACTCTGCACTTCTTGAAGGCTTCATGGGCAGAGTGGTGTGGTCAGTGAGCAGGGAAGGGAAGCAAGAGCTGAGGTACAAACAGGAAAGCAGACTGAGTTCAATACAGATTTATTCATAAAGGCATATAGAAATAATATGCACCTGATAATAATTACATAATACAGTAGTGATATAATGCTCTCTCATATCACTGTCTGTTTATTGGCCTTTTCATGCCAATACTGCACATCTTCTGCAAGTTAGACCTGTCTTGTCATCTCAAGAGCAGGACTGCTGCCCTTCACTGTGAACTAACAATGTCCCCACACTCATGACTTCTTTCCTGCCTGTCCCACACTCCAGCAAGCTACATTCAGGGAACAAAGCATGTAAGCTACTTTTGGATCCCTCAGGATGTGGCAGGATGATATATATACACATTTGAGATATATTAGGAAAGCTTGGAAAAGAACCCAGATCATTACGATTTGCTACAATGGCATAACTGTAGTTGGCTTTATACAGGACAGACAGTTCCTGACTCAAACAGCTCCTAGCCTGAGCAATGTGGACAGAGAACTCACCAGATGAATCCAGACAAGTTTGGAAATCCCCCAAATGGAATTAATAATGGTGTATTTAAACCTAACTTTCCTTAGCATATGTTATTAGGGTTTTGATTGTCACTGTTGTACTTTAATCACTCCACTGTAACTCTTCTAGAGAGGACTCCTTTTTTATTAGCAGAAAAGGAATTCAGGTTTCCCAGCATGGTAGTGAGGCTACAGAGTGTGGGGGAAGAATGGAAAAAACCACGAGGGCGAGGAAGAAAAAACCCCAAACCCACTGCAGAGAACCACAGGAGCGAGCACTGCACTGAGAAGGAGGCAGAAGACACCTCCTGTGTAGCACAGGAGAGCCCTGCTGAGCCCTGGTGTGGACAGCACAGAGCTGCTCCAGGGCCTACTCCAAACATCTCGTGTAGCTGGGCTGTAATATGAAGAGACGTCTGGGGAGCAGTTAATATCTCTATATATAAAACATGAAATTGAAAGCCATTAGTGTATTACTTTACACAGTGTTTTTCCAGAGGGAATATTCCGCTGAAGAATTTATTTTCCCTAGTGTGCCATTCTGTGATCATCCGGTATTATTTTTATGAGGCATTTGGACATAGAATAATGTAGTGTCTATGCAAACACTTCTCAGCTTTCTTTGTTAACATCTGAGCAGAACATGTGGGAATCTTTTCAACCCCTCCTTCTCTTCTCACATTTATAATTTAGCCAGCTCTGGTGTGCTTCAGCATTTATCTTCCTCTTTGACCAAAGCATCTCTTCATTTGCTGAAGAAGCTGTCTACATGGAGACCATACTTCTGGCCGCACTTGTGGCAGGAGACCTGGGTCTGTTTCCTAACTCAAATACATACTCCTGTAATCTCTGACAAGTCACTCAGTGCCTTTGTATCTCTGTCCCCTCTTTGAGCAAAGGGCATAAAGACATCTTCTCTGCCTCCTAAAGGTGCCCTGAGGCTACCTTCCCCCACGGCTCTGAGGCATTCCCCAACTACACTACTGGTGGTCAGATACAAACCAAAGAGTAGCACAACATGAGTCTTGGCCAACTTCTCCCCTTTAAGTTCGTTTCCTGAGGCTTTCCTTCCTCTTTCTGGGTTTTTCCACAGAAGATTCCCACTGAGGCAGCAACAGACTTAACCTGTCTACATTTATGAGAAGCCCAGTTTCTGCTATTAAGTACACAAAAAGAAATACTCCTATAAACTCTCACACAGGAAAGCTTAAAGAAAGCTTCCTTTTTTATAAGTTTATATGCAAATTATAACACTGTGGCCTTGAGCAAACCATGTTTTTCATGAGACATGGCCACTCCAGTGAGAATCAAAACACAAGCTCTGTGCCTAGCAACTCTCCCAACTGACTCACTCACCCAAAAAGTAAAAACAAATAAGCCAAAATATTCAAATTTGGGAGCTAACAGTTGGGTGGCTGGATCCACTTAAAGGCACATGGGCAAATACCCAACCGATCTGGTTTGCAGCAATGCAGTCACTGGAGACTGCACCTTCGGCAGTCCTCGGTGCAATCTGGGAACTCACAAGGCTTCTGCAAAAACCCGTCTCTTCTCCCAGCTCCGGCAACTCACTCAAATGTAGTTGAAAATGGCTATTAGTTTCAAGTGCTGGTGAAGGAGGAACTGACAAGCAGACAGGCACATGCACACAGGCAATGTGATTGCACAAGCCTTATTTCCTTAGAAAACCAGAAAAACCCCACTAAAAACAATGTATCTATCATTATGTCTGATAAAAACAAAACAAAGGTCTGCTTTTCCTCTGTGCCAGTTACCAACGGCGAAGGTATTTGTGGTTGGGCTCACCACAATTAAGTGCCCACACATGTTCCCTATTTTAATATTTTCACACTGTCTCAAATAACCCAGTCGGTTGTGTGCAGAATACCCATGAGTGAACACAGAACAAGTTGCACTGCTTATTGGGAAAGAAGTAGCAAAAGGCAAAGTTTGCAAGACTTAAGAACAAACAGATTGCACAAAAAAGATTACACAAATAATCTAAGAGAAAAATAGCAGGCAGCGTATTACAGTAGAAACACAGAACAACGTGACCCATTTGCTTTCCACAAGCAGCATTTAAAAGGCAGCTTAAAGACAAAGGACAAAATTAGCACTAAACTGCATGAAGATGAGAAACTATGTCATTGCAACATTCTTCTTTTGCCCCTTCAGCCCTTTTTAGATCCTTTTTCAAGATCATTTCAGTAAAACTAGAAGGCAATATGTTGGCAGCAAGCCTGGGAGACCGGAGTCCTCTATTTTTGCATGAAAGAGGTTCATAACCTTGGCCATGCTGTGACCTTCCTTCAGCCCAGCCCGGCTGCCACAGTGGTCTTACCTTGGGGGCATGTACAGAAGTGCCCGCAGAGGCTTCCCTGCTGAAAATGCCAGTTAGTGAGTGCATTACACAGAAACACTTCAGCAGCTGAAAGGTTACATCAGCTGCTATACTCTGTTCTGAAACCTCCTCACTTACTGTCTTCTGCTGTGTAAAAAATCTGAAATATTGTGAATCTGAAGGAAGAGGGGGAAGGGGGAAGAGGAGCTCATATTGCACATGATGCCATGTTCTAACTGCTTGTTATCTCATTACTCTCACATGGTTTTTGCCTATACCACCACAGATTTTTGCCTATACCACCACATAATCTCAGGCTACTGAGATTATAGAATAGATTCATTCTGCTGTGTATTGGGAAAACACAGAATTCAAAGAAGGGTCCAACTGCAGGAGTTTACAGCCTAATACAAGCAGTAACAACCAGGTAGTGATAGGAAATAGAAGGAAATGATCAGACAAAACCAGTCAGCAAGGAAGCCGTGGTCTCAGCACTCTAAATGTTTTACTGTTGACAAGGAGTCTGTAGAAAGCACAGCAAAGGAAAAGGTTAAGGAAGAATTTGAAAGAGGACCCGGAGGGAGTTTAAAGGAAGTTTAATGGAATGCTTCTGAAGAAAGGACCAAGACAACACAAAAGAGAATGTAAGTGCTTGAAGGTTGAACATAGAGGCTTCAGATGGGAAGGATGAGTTGGTATGTCACTAGAGAATACTAGAGGAAGAAGGGTGGAAGTAGGTCATTACAGGTCATGCAGGTAAAGACATGAAGCTTCTGTTTGATACGAGGCAGAAATGAAACCAGAGGAGAGATGTTTAGGAGTTGGATTTGATGATCCTTGTGAGGCCCTTTCGACTCAGGATATTATATGACTCTATGACAAAAATTATCTGGCCTAAGTTAAAAGCCAGAGAGTTATTTCGGCAGGTAGTTGAGCATGAATAGAGAGAAACTGCATTTATTGAAAAGGATGTGTCAGAGATTCAAGGTCAATGGAGCTTGGATGCAGGTTTTAACTGTGAAGATGAAGAGGAAAGGCCGTAACCTGAGGTGTTCCTCAGCAAAGCTCTTAAGATTTGGCCAGAAACTGGGCACAATCCAGAGATGAGGAATTAGGCACAGGGTGTCCAACCTTATCTGGGACATGCATCACTTTTAAATGTGAGATTAGGGACATGAGCAAGTGGGACAAACATCCATCACTGAAGATGGATGATGGAATAGGTACATGTCATACCAATCCTTATGGCAGTAATATTCTGATAGCAATCACACTGGAGCTGAGGATAAAGGCAATGAAACTCCACACAGGTGGCTTGAGATGCTCCTGTTTGTACATCCAGGGACTTCAGTAGCCTACTCTAGGCTACAGCATTATTATTCTGTCATCCCTACTTAGACATTAAGCCATTGGCAGCACCGTTGTCATGTACAGTGCCTAACACAGACAATTCAGGCAGCAACTACAGATGCCAAGAACAGAGAAAGCAGAGAGAAAATGGGCAAACCTCTCCACAAAAGGCTTAAATTCATGAATTCAAAGCAAGCATTCCATGTAGAGAAGAGATAGGGGATAATTTTCTGATAAAAGCATCAAAGTAGGGAAGTTCTGCATTTGCTGAAACGTGGGGGAAAAATGTTGATATCTCAAAAAACTCAGCATGATGGAAAAAACTGTTTCTCACCTAACTGTAGAGTAGGAATACACCACAAGGTCATATCCTCAGTGCCTATCAATTACACCATTTCCCTTGATCAGCTAAGTGTATTCCCCGGCTCTCACTGCAGCCCTGATATGCAACGCAAGAAAGAACTAAAAAAACACAGCACACTGCCTTTTCAAAACAGTACCAAGAACACTTTGAAAATAGATAAATACATTGAAAAAAATATCTCACTAAAAGTTCCCCTAGCAGCCTCAAGACAGCCAGTATTTCCGCTGTGTTATTTTTCTAATCATTTCTGTTTAGAGTTCGCCAGCGAATGCATTTTAGAGATTCACGACACATTCTGCTTTTGGATGGCTTTGAATCAGCTGGCAGTAAATGTGGAAAAATCATTATTCCTAATGAAGAAATATTGATGACAAAACAGCATTTCGAGGACAACGTTGACCATAAGTCAACAATGTAACAAGACTTTCCCCTCTCTCCCTCCTCTTTCCTAGTGACTTTTATCCCAGGGTTTTCAAGCATTTCCCGAGCACATGGGATTCCTCAGGACACCTATGTCAGACAGGCAGAATTACTCTTTTTTAAGGGGATGCAGGAGCAGAAATTGCTTATTAGGATAACAGTGTTACAGCAGACCTTAACTTAGTACACCCTAATCAAGTTAAGTCCCAGTCAGAGCTTTCGCAACTCAAAAGTACCCAACAGGTTCTGGGTTCTTTGATTCATCCAAAGGGAATACAAGAGGAATCTCTGATCCACAAGGGAGGGTTTATGTCCTTCTACAGTGCACAGGAGGTATGTGTCTAACTGATTATGCTAGACACAGATGTGTTGATCATATTTGTCCCAGAGTGCTTCTGACGTTTTGGTACTCAGGGCACTGCAATAATGGTACAGAGGGAAACCCAGAGGCATTTTGTACATTTTGTAGAAAACTATATTATTTAGCTCATCTTACCCTTGCCTTCCATACCTACACTTCTCTTGCTTTCAAAGTCAAGACTTTTCACTGAGTGGGAAGCCCTTGGCAATGGTTTATTGTGCCAGGATCCAAGCTTGAAGTGTCACCATTTGACAGTAGCAGGCTGTATGCATCAATTGTCTTACACAGCCTTTGGACATGAGACAGATCAATCTTAATTCCCTCTTCTTCAGCAGACGTCAGAAAAACACAATCTTTCACAGTAAACACAGATTCATGCTGCAATGTGTGCCTGAAACACTTCATAAATTAAATCCAAGGCCATGATTTAATTACTGTGTCCTGGTTATTCTGCTTTAACTGTGTTCCACTTGTACTCCAGATGTACAGGTCCCCGCAGTGACCTACTTGTCATTTGTACTGTACAGCACTGTGCAGTAGCTGCACTCTCGTGTTGTTTGCATCCCTTTCCTCTGACCACAATACAACTTCATATTCTCACTTTGCTTGGCTGTAAAAACCTGACACATTCTCAGTGTGCCCCGGAGGTCCCATTCCACACCACAGAGCAAATGCATTGCAACTGCGCAGGCTCATTCTGCCAACACTTTACCTTCTCAAACATTTCTTCATGCTGCTCATCACAAGATTACTATCCCAGCTGATCTCCAGGCCTCACAGTGAACCTTTTCAACACCCCAGGGAAGGTAGAGGACTGTTAGTACACCCAACATGCAGGCAGGGAACTTGAGTCCCACACAGGTTAAATAACCCTCCAAGGTTCACACAAGAAGTTTATGATGGAGCCAGGAACTGAAACCATATCTTCTCAATCACAGTCTGGTTTCTTTAACCACAAGGCCATCTATGAAAAGGTTTGATGGTAAGAAGGCCCTGTGGCATAAAATCTCCATTTCAGGGGGAGCTCCAGCAACAGTATTGCTAAAATCCCTTCTGCAGGAGGAGGAATTTGCTCCTTCTGTGGACCATGGCATCACTCTCTGGCAGCCTGGCTGAGCCACACAGCAACTGAGCACACAGGGTTCTGCGCCTCTGCTACTGTCCTCTGTTTATTTACAGAGAAGGAAAGACTCTTCTTCCTTCAACACCTGTGCGGTGATGATCCTTTACCCATCTACATCCCTCTCCCCTCAACATCTTGGGACACAAGAGACAGTTTAGTTTGTTTCTGATATAAACCATATTACAATGACAGGTACCTCCTGAAATTACTGCAGCCACAATGTATTACTGCCACAAAATGGAGAGGACCACTCCTGATTTTCCCAAAAAAATATAAAAATTCAGGTTGAACAGGATCTTGAGAACCTGGAAATGATCTTACTGCTTCAAAGGCAGCACCAACTCTCTCTACAGCATTCTTGATAGATACTTGTTTAACCTGCTCCTAAAAACCTCCAACAACAGAGATTTCCCCAAGCACTTGGTCAAAAGAGTCTCAGTAGGCACCTAACCGTACCACCAGTGAGCCTTTCTGCCATCCAACCACAATGCCCCTAGCAGCAAGCCAAGCCAATGCCTTTTTACACCGTTCATGACGGCCATAAAGGAAGCAGAGACAGGCTCCCACCAGCTGTAAGGATGGACTGGAAGATGCCCCCCCGGCCGGCTGCTGGGTCCCTGAGCCCCACACACCGATGAGGCGCCAGTCCCCACGCTGGATGATGTGCAGTGAGTGTGCCAGCCCAGTGGGGGTCAGTGATGCTCTACAATATTTAAGGTCCTAGACACCTTTTTTGAAGCGTGCTTTGCCTTTTTTTCTTTTCCCCTCCTGTTGTTGTTGTTGTTACATTGTGTCAACTTTTTGGCACGTGTTTTACCATGTGCGAACGGCTTGAAATAGAACCCCGCTTACATCTGGGAAACAAAAAAAAAAAAAAAAAAAAACCAAAAAAAAAAAAAAAAAAAGAGGGTGAGAAAAAGAGTGGGAGAGAGGAAACATTCCTCCCTTTGCTGATCGATCAAGGAAATGCAAGGGAGAGAGTAAAATGTACTCTATTTCCTTTAGAAATGTTTCCTTTAATGCCGATGAAAGCTGCCAGATGACAGAGACTACGGCGGTACATGGGCTCGGGAAGCAGAGCAGGAGCTGTTAGCGCAGGCACGGGGGTGTCCCTGGCAGCCGCAGCAAATCCTCCTCCGGTCTCCGTCTCTCCCGGGCTCTCCAGCAAGGCGAACACGGCGCCACGGCACTCCCTGCTTCCCCACCCCGCTGCTCCCAGCCTGGCCTGAACCTGGCATGGGTATGGTAAAGAAGTAGCTTTATGTTGCAGGTGTAGAGTTGGATTTCAAGAAGTAACATTTCATAATTATTCGTTTTAATTAAACACTTGTTCGTGTTTGGAGGCAAGACTTTAAAGAAACCAATTTATACCAAAAAAAAAAAACCCAAAACAACAAAAGCCGGCCAACAAATGCTTAACTAAGGAGTGCAATAATTTAATTTGGTAAAAAAATTTAAAAAAATTTAAAAAGTGCATTCTTTCACAGAAGTCCCCCACATTCCTGCGCCATTACTCCTCTCTGATTGCATGTAGTAAGTTCAAAAAGTAAGACATATAAAAACCTCTTTAAAATAAAAATCAGGCAAAATTTATAAAGGCTGTAAGAAAATGGGCCTTTTCCATGTTTTCAGAAGCTGAGAAACCTCTTATTTTATTCTACTTTCACAGGAAAATTAAGACTTTTTAAACCAAAAATGATTCTTTTCCTTGGAACACATCACTAATGCTGAAATCTTATTTTTTAGTGAGATGCATCCAGGGAACAACATCAGCAGCTCTCTACTAAAGCCCTGGCAAAGGTGAGGCTACCAGCCAAGTCCTAGTGGGGCTGTCAGGAAACCTCTCTCTGGGCAATTTATCCCAAAGCTGATTCTGCGGGGGTTTACCCCTCCTAGGAAGGGGAAAAGAAAGCAAAGGGGAAGACCTACTGGCTGAGCTGTAGATCAGACAAATTTTGGCAGTTTTGGTGATCCCAACACCGAGCCACTCCCTTTGCACTGGCACTTGCAAAGCCATATTGCATGATAAACCCTGGACAGTGAAACCACCAAATATATTATGGCACACAAGGTGAGCCAACCATGCTTGTATAAATCTCCTGCAGGTAAAGGAAAGGTAGGAATCACTCTTCCTCCCACCCTCATCAGGAGCCACCAGCATGGGGGCATTTCCTGAACTATCCCCTGGCCCATTTGGCTCATTCTGTAATGCTGCACCAAATTTCAAGATCCTCTTTTGGAAAGCCAGAAAAAAATATCCTGTCATTACAGGGGGTGCAAGCGGCAGCAGCCTCAGGCAGCAGCTACATGGGGCAGCTCTGCCTGGACCGTCTGGGTCCTTTGGCAGGTGTCTCTCCCAGCAGGCTGTCCCAGCCTGCTCCCTCCCTGGCTCAGGAGACCAGCCTTGCTGCTAGAGCAGTGGAGGGTGATTGCAGAGGCTGCTGCACCTGACCCCGTCTGTAAGCGATGGCTGTGACAGAGCAGAGCTGGAGGCCAGATGAGCTGCTCTCCTCAGAGGCTTGGTGCTCACTGTGCAATGCTTCATGCAGCTTCTCCCAGCCCTTCCTCCAGCTGGGGAGGACCAGTGACTGGCTGTACACAGGCTCATGCTGCTGCTCAGTGCAAGAACACCTTAAACATAGATCGAATTCTCCTGAGCACTCAGCTTTCTTACAGAGCTGAGCCGAGAGTGCAGTCAGAAGGGACCAGCTAAGACTCACACTGATACACACAGCAGCCTTTATGTCTAGGTCAAAAAATGAGTTGTCTTTTACCATGTTTCCAAAGGACTGTGGTTGGGTTTGCCATTTCCAGCATGAAAGCAGGTTCAAGGAGCCCAAGCAATGGGGTGCAGCTCTGTGATGTTAGGTGCAGGACAAACACAGAGCTAACAGTGTCCCCTGTCCCAAGGACTTTCATCTCCAACTGCGTCCATGTTGCACAAGGGCACTTCAAACCGCTTTTGTCCCCCTTCCCAGCCAATCCATTTCATAAGCTCAGGATAGGCACCATCAGTGTGTTAAGAAGACTCAAGCCCAGCCAAAAATCACATCCATGGCTGGGCATGAATGACTCAATTCTCTCTTTCACTGCCTGACTGTGCTCCAGCTGGTATTCTGCAGCTTGTCTCTGCCTCGTGGCATCACTGGGAAGGTGGTGGCATGAATTGACTTTTACCAAAGGCTCTGTTCAGTGGTGAAGATGAAATTGCCTCAGTAATGGCAAGGTTTTGAGTCAGAGATACTTTCTGTGCCATTGGCTCTGGCCTCCCAACCTGGAATGCCTCCTGCATGCTTGCCTGAGGAAAAACATCTGACAAAATTCAAAACACAGGGAGGGAACCTATCTCCCCATTGCCAAAAGTGAAAGAAAAAAAAAGGAAGTGAAGAAAGGCTGGATCTGACAAAGAGTAGTGTCCTGAACAAATGGCAGCTCTCATAGGCCCAACAACATTAAGGCCTGAGGTTTTCAAAGGTGCCTGGCTGCATTAGAAGATGTCAAACCAAATTTCAACCAGCACCTCATTTATTTCAGGTTTTTTGAAAACTCTGCCTTTCACAATCCGGCACCAGCCCAAAGCTTTCTTGCTGTTTTGAAACATGCGCTGTCTGTGTGTTGACAGCAACCCTGCCATAAATCACATCCCTCAGGCACTGGAAGCCACCTCACCTGTATGCTGAGCATCCACTGTGCCTTGCAATGAATTCCATCACTCCAAATTTCTCAGTAGCTGGAATCAAGTAATGGTGGTTTTTTTTTTTTCATTAAAGCAACCTACTAGACAGAGGTTTCCTTCTTCACCCCAAAATTGGACACCTTTCCAACCAGGTACAAGGTCCAATATTTGTTTACTCTCTTGGACAAGTAACAGGAACTTTACAACCTGGAAAGGAGAAGCACTCTGATTCTGCAGGAGATATTCAATATTTGTTCTTATTCAGTATGACCACATAGATCATAATCTTAAAATGTGGCATTGGTATTGAATGCAAAAGTCCTTTTAAAATGTCATTTGATGTTGGTGACACCGTATTTATTAGACTGATATAATTAAGCAGTAACTATAATTCTGCTTCTCCTTTGGGTCATGGGACCTGCTTTCACTGGCCAGGGTAGATGCAAAGTAATACTGATAACTCTCTAATTTGAGAATAACCTCCCAGTGGCACATGCTTCATCTGGAGTCCATGATGGAGCACTCATATCAAGTACCCACAGATCATTATGCTCACCTGATTGCCACATTCTCAGAGCTTGATACATAAGGATATCAAAGTTTCCTTGCTTGGCCTCCACTACAAGTGAATTAGTGCAAAATATGAGATACATATTTATAAGAATTATTATTTTATTTAAAGAAAATATGTGGAAATCCATCTGCACAATTGCATGTGTCACTCTCACACATCCTACAGCTTTTGATTCAAAATTAGCAAGGCTTAAAAAATAATAAGTTAAAAAAACCTCACACCATAAAACCAAGCTCTTTAGTGGCATTTAGTCTGGTCTTTTTGTGGGTGTGGTTTTGACTATAGGGCCTGTTGACTAACAGGAGGAGACAGGAGAATTGTGGGTACTGATCCATTTATCATGATTAAAGACTGTCCTGACATTTCACCTTAAGCTCTCTATGAGGAGGCTCTGATGTTGATCGGCATCTACAAAGGCGTGCTCAAAGTACTACTCATCAATCATCACTCATCTTAGTTCTACTAAGATGGAAGAGTCCTCCTAAATTGGCTTCCATGATAAGGACTTCCATACTAAGGGCACCAATCCCTGTCTCCTGAATTATTCACACAATTCATGACCTGAAAATTTTGTGCCAATGGAAACTGAAACCGTTAAAGCTTTTCCTCCTCCCTCCCATGGCTGAACCAATCAGAAAGAACTGATTCAATATCCAGAGCTCATGATGAGTTCTGCCAGTCCAATGCCCTTGAGCAGAAAAGGCCATCATCATCATCAGGGATTGTAAGTGTTTGCCAAAAACTTAGTGTTGGAAAACGTCCTGAACATGCTGTACCAGTGACGGCAACTCTGTATGAGCAAAGTTGGCAAATCGCTGTGCTCTGAACTTTCAGGGTGCTCTTTACTGGTTTCCTACATTCATGGGAGTTCACTGTGAAACCAGTAAGGGTATATAATCCTCATTAAACTCTTTGGTGTGACAGTAGGGAAAACTGATGGACTTGTTTACATGCAATAATGGAATAATTTGAAATCCACTAGACCTCCAAATTTAGATCTGACGGAAATGTAGGGACAGTTTATACCAAGCCTGATTTTAGCTGATGTAAACTTAGTCAACGTCTTTTGAATTTATATGACCAATCCCAGAAAGCCAACACTGGTCTAAATCAGTTGGTTTCCACTTTCATATAAAATGATGCAGCTTTATTATGTTGACAAAGTCAGATGTGATGGGTAAGTCAGAGAAGCTATTATTGCCACCCCAGCATAGGAAAAAGTGTGGGAGACTTTTGTCCCAGTGGAACGCTACAACTTACAAAAGCCTTAAAAATAGAGCCTTTCGGGACTTGAACATTTCAGAAATTGTTTTCATTGTTTTCCATTGTTCTAAGCATCCCTGCACAGATGAGGACCTACAAAACAAAATGCATTATGTAGCTTGTTGGAAGTCTACAACCATGTTCTAGACCAGATGACTCCGGAAGAGTTTGAGATAAGCTTTGGATCCACATCTAAACATTAGAACACCTACAAAAATGTCCAACTTCCAGTATTGCTTCATGAGGAAGTCAAAGGAACCTCACTATAGCAAAAAAGAGAGAGACTGGCATTTTAGAAATCACAGATAAAAGACTTATGAGATCCTTTTCATGCAAATGAGCCCTGTCTGAGGTATTAAGAGTCATGCAATATTCCCAGCTAAGAGTGAGACAAAAATCAGTAAATTGCCATGGAGAAACAATATCTCATTTTACTATCGTATTTGTGCTGTATATTGTTCTGTTCTCCCCCGTCCCCAGATCACAAGAATGAAGCTACAGCACACACTGATGTCCTAAGAGTCTAGGCAGTATTGATTCAGCCAGACTGATTTTACTCTAGCCAAGCTGATGTCAGTTGCAGCATCTTCTTCTCAGCCTATTGAGATGTGAGCCACTATGTGCCACAATTAGACCATGCTTCAGAACATCATCCTGTGAAATGTTTGTTCTTCTAAACAAATTGTTCTGCAACTTCCCTAGGCCAGAGCAGCTCTTGTAATCAGACATTTGCTGGATACACCCCATTCCTGCTTGCTGTCTAACAGCTGTTACTCATAGTACCAGGACTTCTGTCACTTACATGGGACTCAAGGCCACAGGTCAGCCACCTTGTCTTCCCTGAAGGTTGTGCCACAAAGGGCAATAGACAGCAAGACTGTGTGTGCACACCTCGCAACTGTACAAAACAGAAGGAAGCAGAGTTTGCAGATTTGAAACAGCTTAGTTATGGCTCCTCACCCAATGTCCTGCTGTAATCAAAGCAAAGAAATAACAGAAAACCCACCGAGGTCCCAAGACTAACTGGCTTTCTGTGTAGTATTGTTTTTGTTTAAAAGACCAAGCCACACTTGGATCAATGGGCCTTACGAACAAAAACCAATTTTCTCACCTTTACAGGCATGACCAGGCCTAGCTCAGGGCACCGATCTCCAGCCCCAGAGCAGCAATGCCCCTCTGGCCTAAGTTTGGAGGTGGCCTCTTTTCCAAAGCCTGTCTCTGACCCTCCTGCTGGAGCTCCTAAAACGTGCATTATTGGTGTGAAGTTTTTTGCGTAAGCCCTCAAGAAAGTATGTGACTCTTCCCTGTGTGGGTGAAGAGAGCAGCTTCCATTCCTCACTCAATTTAGAGACAGCAGGGCAGAAAGAGACTGAAAGAGTTCAAATGACAAGCTTTCACTAGGAGCTGGCCATGTAACTGACACAGACCTTGTGTCTCTCCTCAGCTGCCTTTCTGACAGAGGGATGCCATGGAGATGGCAATTCACCAGCTGTGCACATCTGCAGTGCACATTCTCCACTTCCTTCACCTTCTGAATTCTGCCTGTGAAGAAACAGCAGAAATAAATCTAACCATGGGCAAGCTCCGTTTTTCACTCCCCTCCCCTTTTTGTTGCCATGCATGGAAATTGAGTATACCTAGAATAAGAGGCTATAGCGGTCTTAGCATCAGTAGTGGCCTAATGGAACAACACGAGCACAGCACACTGAAGCCTGCGCTTTGCCATTTTATCTTTAGAAGAAGGCAATGGTTTTAGGTGTGTTCAGATAAAAGATGGAGTATTTTAAAATGTCCCACCCCAACATCCACTGTTATTGTAGCCATACCTTCCCCAGTCCTGCCCTTCCACCTTACCTTCCTCCCTCCTCTAAACAACACACATCAGATTTGCCAGTGTTGGAGAGAGTCACACTCCACATGACCCATGTAGGCATCAGAAACTGGATGAGCTGATGTGAGATGTCGAGATGGAGAATGAGAAAGAAAGGAATACATTAGAATCAGACTAGCAGGTAGTATCCTGCCCTATATATATATGTGTGTGTACACACTCACATTTTATTTATGCATTTTAGGATCCTCACTAATTCCAGCCACGGGACAGAAATGACAAGCAGCTGCGCAGCTCGTGGAGATGACAACAAGAACACATGACCAGAATTAGCTCCACGTTGGCAGTGACGTTCGCTAGGACTTTCCTGTCCAGAAGAGCTGGCTTCATATGACAGTCCTCTGCACAGCATAAAGGACCCATGTTACAGTCCTTTCTAAATGTCTCCCTCCAGCTCAGCCAGACACAATTCCTTAGCTCATGTGATCACAACTCTGCACTAAAAAGAATAGAAAGTCATTATTGTCATGTCCCAGCCATTCATCAACACAAGTGAAAATTCAAGGTAAAAGGCTTCAGGCTTTCTGTAGCTTTTTGACAGTCACACGCTGAATTCACTTGACTTTCACAGCAAGCACATAGTGAGGAAATAGAGACATTTAAAAAGCTGGGTTTTTTTCCAAGTGTAATTTTAAATGACAACAAAAGCAACTAAAACCCCCACAAAAAGTATCCCTTCTTTCAACCTGCACTCACAAAGAATGCAGCACATCACCTGCCCAGCCTGCCCCTGACAGTACAGACAGAATCAGAACATGTACTGAGCAGATAGTAAGTTATTAAGCGCTCAAGATATTGTCTGGAACCAGAATTTGTTGAGGAAATTGTATATTAAAGTTCAACACTGCTGCTAACTGAACAGTCTGATTCACAGCTTTAAACTTAGCATGGCTGGGACAGTGATTTGGAAGAATCAACAAAACAAAGTAATTCACATCCCACATCCAGCTGTCTGTCCTTAGCAGTGGACAGTACCTTAGGCTGTGGAAGATGGTTGTACCCATACCTCTAAACTTTCAACAAAGGGGTCCGCTATTGCCATGGTGTTTTACCAAACCACTTGTGTTCAATGCAGAGATGCATTTGTCAAGTGTCAGAACTCATGTCACTACCTGTGCTGTCTCCTTTTGACCCTGGTGCTGTGAACACAGTTTTTCAAAGGTTTGGCTCTTAGCTAACACTTACAGAAGTAATTATTTCTACATCTCTGTGCATGTCTTGGCAGACACACAAGGAAAAAAAGGAAAAATAAAAGCAAAAAAAAAGAAAAAAAAAAAAGCAAATGAGCAAGTTCTTAAATGAAAGCTGGTGACAAGGTATTATATGTAGCCTCCCATCTCTACTTTTTACCCACAGTGATCCTATTGCTATTGACATTGTCTGTTTCCCTCAATGGGGCTGGCTGACGCAGGGCAATGGGACAGGCACGGTGCTTTGCCACTCTCTCCTGCTCAGCTGACACAATCTGTGCTGGCACAGTACAGGCAGGGGACATCTCAACTGCAGGTTTCACAAATCAAAACAGGTTTACTCTTGGCTGCTTGTAGCATCCCAAATGTCTGCCAGGGCTGGCTTCTCGTGATCTGCCTGCCAGTTTGAGATGACAGTCTCCTGACCCTAGAGCAGCAGTTGTGACCTTGGCTTGTAGCCAGAGACATGAAAACATGTGCTCATGACATGACATGATGAACAGCAAGGTGCATTTGGAAGCATGAAAACAGTTCAGCTTACTAAAACCAGTGGGAAAGTTTGGCTACTTTTGATTATTTTCATTCTTTTAATCCTCCCCTACCTCTTTGCACCACTGAGAATCACTCTGTATTGATTATGCTGACATTGACAGCAGAGTTGGAATTTTTTTTTTTTCGCATCTCAGATGAGAAAGTGGGTTATGATTCATCTCACTGAATCTGAGTCAAAGCAATTCCTTATAAAAAACCAAACAGTTTTGATGCATTTCCATCAGAAGTGAAGAGGCTGGAGAACACTCAGCAAATGAGACAGTCCTGTTTAATTTTTCTTTTCAACACATTTCACTCTCAGATAAAATCTGTCCTTTTGCCCCACTGGAAAGAACTCATTTTGAGTTAATGACACTAAAATACCCCCAAAAGCTATAGCAAAAGACAAACCACCCTATCAAAAAAAGACAGCATGAGACAAATGCCACCAGAAGAAGAAATAATAAATGCCACACTGTGCCCCACTTCCCTGGAACAGTGATTACTAGAGTGGAAAGTAACAGATTATTATGGTGAAATTATCAATTTTTCTAATGGCCTTGAACTACCTAAATGCTGAAGTGTGCTAACATTAGTGGGTACATTACATTAACAGCAGTTAAAATGATCAAGTGCGATCCTGGAGCACATTTTCTCCCCTTTCTTGTTCTCACAGCCTTGTAACTAACCCTGGAAAATAGGGCTTCTGCTCAGCCTGCTGGGAACAGCCTTCAGACTGGTTGTGATTTCTTATCAGACAAGGCTCACAAGTCCATTTTGGTTGATTTTCACATAAAATAAAGAGCGTGGCCACAGTTTTGGGTAAGGCTTGGAACTTGAAGGAATTCTAGGCTCAATTCCCACTTTGCTACTGGATCTCAGCATGACTCTGGGTGAGTCATCTTAACTCTTCCAGTCAGCCCCTCGCTTGTAAATTAGGGACAGTAATTTCTTGGTCCTTGACATATTTTCAGTTTCAGAACTCAGAGGGATGCACCCTGTTCCTATTCCACATTTAATTTGTACATATTACAGTGTGACCACAGCCTTGGATGCCACTGCAGCACAATGAGCCACAGTGGAACACAGGAGCAAACTGCCAATTTAGTCCACAGAGCTTCAAAGACCAGGTGAGCTGTCCAGTTTTAAAAAGCAAAGAAAGGGCTCCTTTCTGTCAGGTCATGTAAACAACCAACTCAAAACAAAGAAATTAAACTGTTTTCATGTTACTGGGACAAAGATTTAACCAAGAGTGCATTGCTGGAAGGGTTTCTAACTCCAGCTCCAAAACTAAATGTCTGTGCCTCACTTGACAACTTAGCTACAAGTCATGACAGAAGAATGTCTTGAGGCTTTAAACACTCCAAAGCCCTATCCGAAGTTTAAATTATTCCTTTAATATTACAGTCCAGAGAAACATTCTCACTCATTCACAGACACACACATCACAGACCCCCTCTCAAAATACCTGTATGTGAGAATTTAGAGTCTATGATATCCCAGATGGAGGAAACTCCTGGTAGCACTCCATAAAAAGAAGAACCAACCTTCTCAATCCTGTATGTGCTAGACTAACAGTCCATCTTCAGCTCCTGGCCTCAGCAAGCTGATCCCCAACCAGGGGTCCTCCAGGTGCCACAATTTCTGGGTTTTAATGAGGTTTTAATCCCCACAGAGAGCCCCCAGAGATCAGCCAGCTCATTTCATGTGGAGCAGGAAACAGCCAGCAGGTAGGTCCCATTTTTGCTTCTTAATGATCTGAGCCAGCTACAGATGAATGAACTGCAGCTGAAGATTTGATGGCTCACTATCAATTCTTCAGCCCTTTCAATCCACAGAGAGTTTACTTGACTTTGTAAATTCATAATGAATAAGCTGGATTGTCTTTGAATTGTCAAATTAAGGTAGAAAGATTTGATTTGTTTCCATGTAGGACTGTTAAATATGGGGGGTTGGCTAATAGCCTCATCATTGTTCAAAGGTTTTTCTGAAAGATGAGCTTTCCTATCCGTCTGTACAGGTCCTAGCACACTAAGGGTCCTCTCACAATGAAAGAAGTATCCACCATCCTCATGATTTTCTTTTTTTCATGGCTATGTTAATTTTTAAACATGCTGAAGAATCATGTAGAATAAAGCTGTACTTTAGAAAGACACATTTCTGAATTTCATTATCACATTTCACTCCTCTCAGAAGACAGCAGGAAATTATCAGTTTTTATTTACTAGCTTTCAGGACAAACCTAATTTCATTCATGGCCTGAAACCCAACTCTCTTTCACAGCATACAGGTGAACATGGGAATCCCTTTGATTAAGTGCTACTCCAGAATTCTGAACTTATTCTCCTTTAAATAACCTCTGCATCAAAAATCAGTTCTGTTCAAAAGTAAGAATATGTTTATGTTGACTGCCAGCAATTCAAGCTAAACCAGAGCATTAAAACCACAGAAAGTCATGCTGCTTGCTACCTGTTCCAGCTGGGATTTTATGACCTACAGTAACAAAGGGTAATTGTGGTTTTGGTGCAAGATTTAGATCCCATCTGTGAAACAGTGGTGGTCTCTAAAGAGACTGTGCTTCAGAAACACTCATGATGCAAAGTCTTGACCACTCTTGTGTAGATAAGAAGAGGAAAACAGAAGGTTAATCTCTTGTCTCCTGGCCCATGTGCGAGCCAGGTGCTCAGGACTTACAGAAGTGCAACTCTGATTCCTGACTGCTACATCTGCAGGATCTTAATTTAAAAGGTGTGCACTCAAGCCTTTATAAGGCTAAGATACCTGGCATAAAAAGATCTAGGTGCTTAGCTTCATAAAGCATGTTTCCCAGAATTAATACAGAGTAAGATGTGGATAGGATCAACATCAAGAAGAATCAAACTTCTGCATCCATTTCCAGTCTTTCAAATGCTTGAGAAGCAACTTAGACCAGCTCACAGCCTCTTGCCTTTCTCATGGCTGGAGGTAAGTGCATGTAGATATGGTATATTTTGCTCTCCAACCACTCACTGGCTTGGCTTACTCTTTTTCTCTTCTTACTTTGGAATTGTGGGCTAAAATTATCCATCTAGGTTGCACTGAGATTACCCTAATAAATTTACTCTACCTCACTGTGCAAGGATGCCGACAGGCAGAGGACTCCCTGAAAAGAAGCTAGACAAGGGTGGCAAGTATTGACAGAAGTGAGACTGAAGAAACAGGCTCTGAAAGCCATTTACCAAGATAATTAAAGCCTCTGGGGAGCAGAGGGAGGGTGAATCCCCTTGCGGCAGGCCACAACAGGGCCGCTGGATGTTGATGGTGCTGCACTGTGACCTCCCTGAGCAGAGGTTGCTCCCAGGCTTTGTAGCCTGTGTGCAAACGCTGGAATATGGCTTGAACATTAAAAAAAAAAATTACTTGAATGACAATGGAGAAAAGGGTCCCCATTATATGTCTGTTCTTCCTGCTTTTGTGAGCAGTTACATAACAGAAAATGACTGTCAGCTCATCAGTTGTTGAAAGTCTAACCTACTATTTTCTGACCCAGATGTTCAAATGAGGACAGACACCACCTTGCAGCAGTACCCCTGCCTTTAGACAAAAGACACATCACATTACATGGCAAAATTACAGTGTAATTATGCTCTTGTAATAATAATATGCTTCTTTTAATGATAACCTTTTCAGAACAGATCTAAGAGTACAGGCAAGATATGACAACTTTCAGTTTCTTTTTCTGGTAAAAATTCAGATGAAACCAAGTGGCTACTTCTGCCTTTTAGAGGCTGCTGATATGCCTGACCAAGACTGAAATGCAACACAGACCATGTTCAATTTAGAGCTTCTAGAACTGTACAGTGCTCAGAGCCATGCCAAAGGAAACAAAGACAGCATGAACCAAAGGAAGTCTTAACTGGACCATGCAGTGTCTCCTCAGCTGAACCTCCTACAACTCTACCACACCCACTCCCATACCTGACTTGGACTGCTACCTCCTAACCCATGTCCTGATCCTCAGGAAGTAAAATTAGGGGACACATTCAACTCTTTGGATACTAGGTCTCTAGTCCTATTGAAGGAATTTTAGCTTATGAATGGAAGCCAAATGGAGATGCAAAGCCAGTGATGGGAAAAGTTGGCAGAGCCTTGGCAGATTCAATACTGGTGTCACTTATCATTCTTTAATCTTAACTGTGACATGACATCTCAAAAAACCATTGGAGATGAAGACTTCTCCACAGGGGATGCACATGTGACTGCTGCTGCTAATCATTTCCAGTAAATTCAGTGAAAAAGGAAAAAAATAGGTTTGAAAAGGGAAAACGATCTACCACAGGTCAAGATGTCAAGATGAGAAGTAGAAAAGAAAGTCAAGTCACCTGTTTCTTGGCTTTGCTCTTCAACCCAATTCTGCACCATCTCTCCCATTGTCAAAGCCAGGGTACACAGAAAATACACATAAAAAACCCTGTATCTCCTGAATTATCAGCTCAAACTTAAATCATGATTCCTTTACTGCACAAACGGAGTATTTCCCACAGGATGATTCTGGCATCTCTCTTCTCTCCATGCATCCCTACAGCATGCTGCAGCTGCAAAAGGAGACTGCTACATTATCCAATACATGAAACTGGTGGTTCCTTTGGTAGCTCTGAGCATTTATGATAGAATACCAGTGAGAGTTTCTTCCCACCAGTCAGGGAAACTGCTGTGGGGAGTGACTCAGCTGGGACATAGTCCAGAAGGCAACAGGAGATGAGGGGCCCCAATGGCACTTTTCCAGTCTTAATCAGCACTGTCTGCATGGTGATAGAGACTGATAAGCTGCCAGAAGTAATTTCTTTCTATAAGACTTGAAACAGTGGTCCAGAACAGTTGTGATCTGTGTGTGTGTGTATTTGGCTGGGTTTTTTAAAATGCAGAATCAAGGGCTGTAATTTCCCATGGCGGCCAACAAACAATTTTGATAGTTTCATTTTAATCTCCTATAAGGATCCATTTCTCCTCCTTCAACCTTACCCAATTTCCACTCCACTAGGTATTATTTTTTCCAAACAAATCAGACATGCCTGTCTATAATAACACATTTATCAACAGGGAGGGCTGTGATAGAGAGAAACTATCCCTACTGCACAGAGCATAAGACATTTGGGAATCCTTCCTAATAAAAAGGGATTTGATTAAAGACAGCCAACTACCACAGATCAGCAACTTAATCATCAGTAAAGAAGGAAGAGCAGCTTAGACTCAAAAGACTTTAATTTGCTGATCTGCCAAGGACTTCCCAGGAATAGTCATTCCACCAGTTACTCCAGAATCTGCAAGGGGGTTGGAGGGGACATATAACAAGGACTGGGGTGCTTGGACTTATTGTAGTAGTTTGGTCTTAACAAAAGTTAGGAAGAATACCCAACATGCACATTGAACTCCTAAAAATTCACAAGAATTTTTTAAAAATTATTATGCCTAGTGATATTTCCATGCTTAAGCACTGCCTTGCCAATGGCAGCTAAAGAATTTCCCAGTGACTGGACTGTGCTGCTGTGGTAAGTCCTGGAAAGACAAAACTGCCAGCTGTGATCTTGCTGCTTCCAAGCATCTCCAGCATGCTCCTCCTGGCTCCCACCACACTCGCAAGCTCACCAGGAGGGCAGTGTGATCCATGCCCTGCTGCCAGCTGTGTGTGAGCAATCCCTGCTTAGAACCGCTCCCCCAACTCTGAAATCACTTTCAGTGGTTTCCACGTGGGAAGCTGCAGAGAGGTGCAGTAAGCACAGACTGGATGGAAGTGTTGGCTGCCCAGCTCCTCAGCTCAGCTCACTGGGTCTGCCAGACAGAATTCCCAGGGCAAAGAGACAACTTGAGTGACTACTACTCCTCTTCCTTCCCAAGGAACCTTCACCCTGCCTACTGCTGGGCAGATTCTGCTGACTACAGAACCAAGATGGCTTGACTGAGACCCAGAGATACAGGGAATGAACCTGCAGAAGGAAGCTGGTTACACAGAAGATCCCAGAGTGCTGGCAGACCAAGTAAAATGACCTTTCTCCGGCCTGACAGTTCAAATGTAATTATTCCAACAAATTATTTTCATGACTTAATGTAACGCCTTGCAGCTTTCTAGCAAGGTTAATTAGATTCTTCAATTTAAAACCTATCTGCTCTTAACCAACTTTTAATATGCTCAAATCCAGTTTTCTAAATTCAAACTAATAAAAGTGATTAGATGACAGCTATCTGGTATGCTACAATTACCATGGCGTTTAGACCTCAGGCATAGGATATTTAATGCAAATCAGAGTCAATGTCTCTGCCCATTTGTCCTTTTTTGGATTATTTGATCAATATGCCATATGAATCCTGTACAATCCATACTACCCTGCTAAACAACTAAAGAAAAAGGGCAGAGATATTGGTTGAGACAGTTAACCAAAACTGAAAGACTATTTTTCCCTCCCACACTTAATTTGTTCTTTCCACATGAGCACGAAGTTACTGAAGGCCCTGGCTGACGGCTCAAATAGAGATGAGTATTTAGTTCTGACATAGCCAGAATTAGAACAAAACTCCCGGCCTGCACTGCCATATCAGAGAGCTTCAACCACTGTGACTTCAGAGACCCAGGGAGGAGCCTGGGCTGGAGCAAAGCTATGAAGATGAGGCCAGCCTACCTCTTTCACTGTGATGCCTTAAGTTTTAGCTTTCATATTTTTTAGATTCTGTACTGCCTTTAGTGTGTGACCCTAAACTTAATATTAACTGTTAGCAAGTTCTCTTCACAGTTTAGTCAGACAAAACAATCCTTTCCCAGCCTGAGAACCAAGGACACAGCCGCAGCTTTAGGCTTAAGAAGTACAAACAGCAGTAAATTGAGGAGAGCAATCTGAGAGGATGGGACTTCATAACCTGAAGCTGTAACTGGACAATTGTCCCCAATATGTAAATGGACCAAAACTTATAAAAGTGTGAAAACTCGTGACTGATCATCCATTTTGCATCCATCTTGGGTTCATCTTGGACAGAGCCACAGCTGGGCTCTGGTACTGCCCAAGGTGTATCCTTTGAAGGCCTTTTAATAAACACCTACTTTATTCCTTTTTCTCTGTCTAGCCTCTGTTCCAGGTCAGCCTCTTCAGGCATCAACTGTACCTAAGCATATGAAGCACTTATGCTCCAGAATTCTGCATTTTGTTAGATAGAAAGGCTCCCAGAAGGCTGTATGGGGCACAGCATGTTCAGGGAGCTGAGGAGATGTTCAGCCCAACACATAGTTCTTTGGTACATCAAGAATGCCAAGGCTGGACATCACCTCAGAGATGAACTTCAGTGGCACAGAGTGCAATCAGAAGATCAATCAGGTGCGGTTGATAATTACACATGACCTGCCCAGGGTAGGACTAAGGTTGTTGTTTGATTTTTCCACCATGCATCATGCATGATTATTCCATCTTTGATTATGCTGCTGTTTATATAAATAACACTGGCAAAACTTCAGAGTGCTCTGAAGCCTCCTTTCCATTTCTCGTCTCCTCCTGAATTAAGAGCTAATGGCATGGCATTGGTCTGACATTGGTCTGATCTGATAGCCAAAGTGATGACCTGAGAGACTTTATGTTCTAACCCTTTCAGCTATGCATCCCTTTTGAATGAAGAAACTTTGATGCACAACCCTCTCCAACAGAGCACAACAATCTTAGTCATACAATATTAGTCTGCAAAATCTGAGCTTTGCAGCTTTCATAAATACAAGTGGTAAACAAAACTAAAGCTTCACTTCAGGAAGCAATTTTCGAGCTGTGAGGAAAATTAATCACTAGAACAGCTTATCAGGGTAGGTGGTTGACTCACCATTGCTTGAAGTTTTTAAAGATAAGATTAGATCTTTTTTTTTTAAGTCATGATTCAATCATGTTCCTGGGAGAAACTGAGAGTAGGACATTAGGCAGTATAATGGCAAGGTCCTTTCTGACCTTGCAGCCTGTGAATCTTTTTTTATCTGCCTACTTTCTTGGGCAAAAAGGAAAACAGAATGGGCTTTGGTCCATCAACCAACTCCTGCCACACAGTTCTGCTTTAAGAAAATTGATGTAATCAGATCTCATGCTTCAGGGCTTCAGCCCTTTGCCAGAAGAGGGCAGGAAAGAAGTTTCCCCCTCTTTCCTGCCCAGCTAATGGCTAAATACATGTTATGTTTATTTGGTTGTAGCTTCATATTTAAAACATCAGAGAGTGACCCAAAATGGCTATGGGCAGAGATGAGTTCCAAGGCAGAAAAACAGAAAATGCTCCCTGGCTATTTTCTATTCAGTTAGCCATTCCTGCTTGCACCTCAGATCTGTGATAATCATCAATTCTGATGACTATCAGTCTTTACAGAGAAGACATTTTGGTTATTAGGGTGCAGCCACAGAAGGTAGAAGGTACTGATAGAGAATTGGGACTGATACTAACCCCACCTACAAGGGCAATGTTTATTTGATGAGAACATCTTAATCTTCTCATATTATCAGATCCTTGCCACTGCAAGATCCTTGTTTGTTAGTGAAACTGTGGTCCCACCCACTTTCTGATTAAACCAGAGCACGAAAGTTTCCTTAAGCCAGAAACGTTTTGGTCCAACCTAACTGTAGAGCAAATAGATCTGGGGACAATCTAAAATAATTCAAAAAAAAAGTTGAAATAAAGGAAGATAAAGAATACAAAATGAATGGCCTGCCCCAGTCTTAAACTCTGCAAACTACAGTTTGTTTCATAACAACATTATTACCCAAGCCTGTAAGAAATTAAGCCCATTGTTGAGTGCCCAAGACTCTTGATTTCAATGCAGAGTTCAGTTCTTATCACCTATGTTTCATGTAAAGGCAAGATATAATTCTACACCTATAGATGCCTAAGATAATTATACTCTATACCACTTAAGAAGGAAATTAGATGCTTATCTTTTTCCAGGTAAGACAGATGACACCGTTGTGAACCAATCAGTCCAGATTTGTCTTACTTGTATTAGTTGGACCCAATTCTGGGTCTCCATGTATAACCAACCTGTTTGACTCAAAATGGATTTCCTTTTAATCTGTGCCAGCACACAGAAAATGAAAATCCATGCCTTGGAAGCAGAGCACATTTACACTGCCAGATTTTTTTGCAGCTGCAATGAGAAGGGATGGGGCAGGCAGGTACAACAGCGACCGCACCTGAATTCAGACTGGTAGCCTGGAAGCTGGGGACAGATGGTGTGAAAATGAACCAGACACTGAAAAATTCAACTTTATATCCAGTAAGACTATAAACATACAGTGAGTGAGCATGAGATTTATGCTGAAATTACAGAGGAATTCCTATGGATGATTACACTTCCAGCCCAAGCATGGAAAGCATATCCATCAAAATGAGTGTCACTACATTACCAGTGCAGTTGTCAGGCCTCCCATTACTGAACCCAGTAAATACAGAAGAGGACCACAAACACTTGTGACATGGCTCACCAAAGTAGTCATCAGACGGAGGATTCTCCATGTCATACAGCATTTTCTTGGTCAGATGTTCCAGCTCATCCTCAGGCCTGAAGGCAGGAGTGCTTGATGTAGGTCCAGAGCTTGGATATCCACTCTGAAAAAAAAAAGCACCAGCCTGTGATGTGGTATAAAAGCATTCACACAGTAAGGGGCTATATTGGCTGTTCAGTGTTGAACTTCAGTCTTCATTCAGTGATGAATTTTTTTTAAGACACAAGAGATTCAAGCAAGTAAACACCTTGCTTAATGTAATGAAAATGGACTTTCAAGAACATCCAGTGAAGTACTATATATCCTCCTAGAATGGGAAGTATCTTGTGCCTCATAATTAGATGTCAACTGGGTAGCACATAATAATAAACAGAAGATTATTCCAAGAATAAGTTGATACAAATGTTCTCCAAAACTGAAAAAGGCTTTGGAAGCATTTAAGTTCAGACTTGGTAAAAGTTTCCATCACTTGACAACACAACATAAATGATAATTCTCCAGTGGTAGAGTATATGGACAAAGACAGATGATCCCAAGCTGCTATGGGATCATCATCTTATGTTCTCTTCTTGTTTGTTTCCACACAAATCCTGCTGTTAACTTAAGTGAGATCAGGAGCTGGTCCACAGATTTTCAGTACTAGAGATACAAAGGTTTTAATATGTGTGTAGAACCCGAGATCTCTTGGCCTTCACAAGCTAACAGCTGCATACAGTATTTGCAGCCTGTCTCAGAGAGTCTTCTCCCTGGAAAACACCAAAAGTATGGCATATTTAGAGAAGCACAGAAATAGTCTTGTGCCTAGAAGTTTCTTAGAAGAAGCTAAGTTTGGTGTCCATAAGGAGAAACTCAGTCATCTCAGGATTAAAAAATGCTGACACCAGCTCTCCTTGTGTGCACTGCTTTCTTGAAAGACTTGCATATGAAAACTAACTTATTTATAAAACACATCACTTCAGTAAAGCAAGTGATTTTATTGATTAATTGCTGCCTACATCAAGGATTGGACCTTTGATATGAAACAAGGAAACATTTTTCTATGCTCCATAACTACTTAGATGGCAAGAAAATGTAAAATCACTGGAGAAACAATACATTGACCACTTCTAGGGACTACATCTGACATGATGAATCTTTATTGAGCCAGTGATGTTCAACAGAGAACAGCAGCTTTAAAGCACTGCACTTCAAGAGAATTAACTATATACTTCCATGCTTTTTTCTTTCAGGCAAGGAGATTTCAAATGAGACATCAATCAATGCAGAGAAGGTCTCAGAACAGCGCTTTGCGATAACTTCAATCACCCACTCCCAAACCCAAACACCTCCATGTTCCTGACCCATCATAATTCCTTTTCTAGGGTCCATGCTAAGCTGCATCATCACCTTTCTCCCTTGTTGGCCTCAGTAGGGGCCTGTGCTCCCTGGAAGGGCTGGATTTGCTGTTCACCCACACTCAATGCAGCAGCTGCACCCACTGCCTGCCCAAAACCCATTCTGTAGCAGAGTAGAGCAGTTCATGAGGGAGAGGAGTGGCATGGTCCCCTAGGGAAAAAAAGTGTATCTGGAATAAGCCCCAGGCTGCATGAATTTCCCTGAAGGGCTGTGCAAGGTCTGTTTGCCACACATTCAGCCTCCCTGACTGAGAACATAGATTGGACCTAACATGCATTCAGGTTTTTGGGTTTTTTTGCGTATGAATTTTTTTCTGAAGAACATTTAAGGATTTTGTGCATTTCTCCAGGAATTCTAGCTGTCTAGCAGTTGTCTTGAGCATCTGGAAATGCTGAATGTCCACATATAGAGCAGTAAACCTCTTTGTACAAATGTAACCATGCTGATTTGTTTGGGTTACGACAACTTACTTTTTCACATGGGGAGGCAGGCAGTATGGTGACCTGCATTTGCCTTCTAAGTCATGCAAGTGTCATATAAGTTCTAGAAGCAGGTATTTGACCCAGAACACCCAGACTCCTTTGGCCAGAGCTTGGTGGCTTTTTTAGAAGGGCTAGTCTACAACTACTTTATTAGAAATAATATATAGCATAATCCTAAAAAAAAAAAAAGAAATTTATTAATAAGTCAATTAAAGTTGTCAAATGTAAGACATTTAATCTTGGAACAACCTGTTTTTTTTCCCTTTGCTCTCTTGTTCCTAAGAGCCAATCACAAATCTTTCCTGAATATATATTTAAACAAAGCAAGTGCAGCCAAGGATTTATTAGCTTGAGAAATCAATCCAAGCTTCTTAAGGTTCTATTCCAGGTATTGTACCTATTTCAGTTTCCATGCAGAAAAGAATGACCTCTGCCATTCCAACAACACAGACTCCTTTCCTACACTTTGCATGGAGAAGACAGCATGGTCTGAAGCTGATGTTGACCCCCATCCCTGTCTTTCCCATTAGTCATCACCAGCCTCTTCTGCTGGGGTCTGTCCACACATCATCTGAAACACTGCCTTTACCCTTGGGCCCTGTAATATAAATGGACCTAAGCAGAAGGCACAAGCCACAGTCTGTTCACAGAAAAGGGCAGTGAGATCCAGGGAGCTGAAGCAATTTGCCCGGTATCACACATGGGCTCTAAGGGAAAGACAAATCCTGCATCCAGGCTGCTGGGAGCCCTGCACTTTCCAGCCTCACTCACTGGGGCTCTACCTGGCGTTGCAGACCTACACTGAACACTCTGCAACCCAAAGCCACTGCACCTGCAGGCCACCACAGCCAGGCTTTGGCAGGAGGTGGGTGAAGGCTCTCCCTCTTTTCCATGCTGGCTGCCCATACCTCCCAACTGGGGAGCCCTCCATAACTAATTCATAAGGGCTTGGACTAGGCCCTCTAAAATGAAAGACCAAAATCTGCAGATTTTCAGTTTTGTCTGACTCTCTCTGGTTTTGGAGGCCACACTGCCTCCAAAACTGCTCTTTTATTTTATCTATATTGCACTTTTCCAAACCAGGCAGATTTCCTATCCAGTACCCAATGACAGCAGAAATAACAAATACAACCACAATGTTATGAGACACTTTGACTTATTTTGACTAAAATGCTATGCCTTTTTGACCAGCATTAAGTAGTACTAGGCACATCTTTTTCCTTGTCCCATGGCACATGCTGACTACGTGCCTCCAGGAAAATGCATTTCATGCATATGAACATGCTGTTTGCTGGTACACACACACACACACACACACACACAAACATAGGGAGGAAAGTGTATCCTTAGTACAATATAAAATGCTTGTTTCAGCAAAACAGTTTCCTTCCTCCTCCTTTGTTAGGTCAGGGTAAAAATATAACTCTGGCTTTCCTTACAAAACAGAGTTGTGGTGTTGTTGTTTATATTAAACTTCCTCTATTTTCTCCTGATCTGTCATCAAACACCAAGCAACTTCAGGGAAAAGAAGACTGCAGGAGCAAGCTGAGGAAGAGAAGAGGATTGCAGGAGCATGTGCAGATGAAAAAGCATTCCTAAATAAACACTGTCCTTCATACTTAGTTGGCATGTTAAGGAAAACACCAGCACTTCCAGGGTTAAGCCCTGTAGCAGAAAGTATCCTCATGCTACAAAGGAAGTGAGCTAATTGCTTGTGCCACTATCAAAATGCTGCAACAACATCTGGCTCATCTTCCTTATTAAAGTTCAGTTCCTGAAAAGCCAGGTCAAAAGAAGCAGTCGTGTGGAATCACTGCATAATTATTTTGGTACACAAAGCGATACTTGCTTCAGTGCTTCCCTGGCATATGTTTTCTACTCCAGACCTGTCTCAGATGTAAGGGCTGCCCAGAAAAGGGAGCTCTTCAGTCAGTGTGGTGCATTTGCCAACAAGAACCTTCCCCATCCCCACATAAAAATTTACCCATAATGGGTAAAAACTGCAGTGCAAAATCTGCAAAGACACCCAAAGATGATACTGTGATGAATGCACCATCATTCAGAATACACTGTATGTGGTCATTTTTCTTGTCCATTTGCAAACATTGTAGAAGAAGCTTCTTCTCTCTGGGAGAAAATAACTTCAATTACGTGTTCCCAGTTACAGAAATGTGGAAATTATCTTCTTTTCAGAAGGTAGAATTAGCTGAATTCAGAATTGAAAGGCAGCCAGAAACATCTTTCACTGATAGTTACTTTCTCTTCATTTTTTTCCTCCTGTTTCAAATGCATAAAGTTAGTCCTTTCTCTTCACTCACCAAAACTAATTGTCAGTTGAATAGTATTGCAGCATAAATTTTTGTTCAATGGTTTGACAAAGACCACATTTTTTTTTAAACTTATTGACTGTCCAAACCCATCACAAACTTTCAGAGCAAGACATCCAACATAGTGCCACATCTCTCATGAGTTGTGCTCCCAAGGAAG
This sequence comes from Serinus canaria, assembly GCF_022539315.1. Lineage (NCBI taxonomy): Eukaryota > Metazoa > Chordata > Aves > Passeriformes > Fringillidae > Serinus > Serinus canaria. The sequence continues at coordinate 10,157,054 of NC_066323.1, read as the reverse complement.
TATCAAGATTGCCTACAGCTTTAATTCAGTTTATAATTAAGGCCAGCTCTTACAGAAGAAATGCATTAGAAAAAATATTTTAATTCTTGATTTATTTTCTGAGTGAAAGGTTACAGCTGCCAGAGTACATAAAGATTCCTGAAAAGAGGATTCTGCCTGGAATCCTAGCAGCATGCACATTCCTGGGTTTACTCCTGGTCAGAGGATAGTTCATCAAGGTCCTCTGAAGAAGCTGCCCTGCATGAGGAGATACCCACTGACAGCCAGTGCCCTCCAGCCCACACCAGAAGACCAAAATTTCAAGTGTTGGTTTGCCAGGAGAAAGGGCTCTTCTGGGACATGCCAGAATGGAACAAGCCACTGCTTCCCTCACTGCTTACCTGCCCTGCCCCCCTTCCCCCAGCAAACCAGCAATCCAGAATGTGCAGTTCTGCCAGCAGAGCCCTCATTTGTTTAACACTGCCTGGCTTTGAAATAGGACAGTTTTGTAACTGCTTCAAAGCTCTAGAGGTTATTTTTCTTTATTTTTAAACTTCATTATTGCAACTGTATCCTCACTTAACTATCCATGCACATTGCCTGTCCTAATCCTTCTAAGCTCTTAGTTTCAGTGATCTCTTGTGGCATTAAGCTACACAGAATTTGAGTAATAATAACAATAAAAGTATTTTCCTCTGTTTTAACTTTACAGCCAGCAATTTTGCAGAATTGTCTCTTTTTTTTTAACACTGTGAAACTGGGATGCAGACAGGTAGGAAGGGGAAATATCTTGTTGGTAGTTTTAAGAGACAGTAAAGCCAGAATGCAAAATCATTATAGAATTGAGACGGTTCCTGGAGTTTTGAAAGCCAGGCTGCTCATACAGATGTCTATTTTGAATCACTGGAGCAGAGCTTTTAGCTTATAGTCACGAACCCAAAATCTTGGTCTTTGTGTACTGATACTGAATTCAACAGGCTCACCACACATGCACCCTAATTACTCTCTAAAATGGGTTTAGCAATACTTCTGTCTTAATTAATCAATGCCGCGGAGCTGTTCAAGCTTCTCCGACATAAGTGACTACACAGAGACAGAGCATTTTATTAACCATCAAGCATGGTAACAAAAGAACATCACTGTTTTGTCCTTGGATTGTGTTATGCTATTATATGTAAACAGACTAAGTAGCTTTTCTAGCTACTCTTCATATTCTCACTAATGTTTTGAATCTGGAAGGGCTGGTTATTTTTTCTAGGTATTATAAAAACTGGATACTCTGTAAACACCACCATCTGCTTCTGGCTTCTGCACTGAGCATGACTGTGTTAAATGACACCTTCCACTGCTATTCTGGTGAGTCCTTGCTTCTGCTGGACACTATGGACTGTTTATATATTCAGAGTTAACAGCAGATGTGCAAGATTTTTATGGAGCAACATTGACCATTTCTCATTATAAAATACAAAGCAGTGGCTGGTTCTCCAAGTAATAAATATTTTACATGTTATCTCAGGAAACAGCAGATTTAAGCTATATTTCACATATAAAATACTACATTTTAATGTGTCCCATTGGTGCTTAAATGTATATACAGAAACAAATGCAGCAGTGCCTGATCTTGCCTGGGGCCTCTTGGCCCTATCATAACACAAATATGCTTTACTTGTCAAGGCTTATCTCATATGAAAAGGGGAGCAGGCTGTGTTGTTTTGTGTTTTTCCATTAACCCCACTTATTTTGGTAATAGACATTTTAGGCACTTTAAAAAAAAGCCAAGAACTCAAGGAACAGCTGGATGGTACTACTGAGGGAGAGAATGAGGCACCATTATTATACCCATATGCAAATAAAGAGACTGTACCATTTTAGCTCTATGTTTTTGGCTGGAAGAGCTCAGTCTGCTCCATAAAATTGTATCAGGAGGTCCTATGCTTACTCATCTATTTGTTTCAAGATCAAAGGCTTTATTCTGCTACAAGCTGTTTGCCTTGCCACATCTCTCTGGGCTTAGAGTCAAGCATTCCCTTACTCCCATGGACCATCACCAGCAGTAAAGAGCCTACAGGCTGCTTCATAACTCCTCTCCTCGTCCCATCATAATAATGGGGGCTTCCAGGATGGCCTTCAAAGCACTAATTAATTATTATATTTACTGCTATCAACAGGTCAAAAACTGTATTTCAGAGTAGAAGCCATAAGCTTCCACAGGAAGCTTACTGCTTTGATCCTGAGCTGCACAGCAAAGTGCTGTACAAGAGTTTGAATTCACTTCTTGACATCTTGGCTATAGATCCTGGGGTGCACAGTGCATCTAGGACTCCTTGCCTGGGCAGGTGATGAGCCTCAAGACCTGTACAGGGCTCCCTTGTGCCAGTCCAAGGTGGCACTACTGAAAGACATCAAACTGTGGGGGGCTGCAGTGGCACTCCAAGGGCTCACTGTATCACCACCAACCAAGCCATATTCCCATCTAATAGGGCAAGCACAGAGACAAACCTAATAAAAATGGGAATGTGTCAATATTCATACTGATGAAAAAAGATGCGTGTGCTGACACAGTACTCAACTCACTCAGATGATTCAGTGCCACAATGAAATGACTGAAAGAAGCACCCTTTCTCCAAAGCCTACCCTTTCAGAAGCACCCTTAAAATCCAAGGAAATAACTGAGCTTTGCCCTTTCTGAAGTTTTTCATTTGCACAGCCCTTCAGAAAGGCAGAGCTGAAGATTTTCCCCAGACACTGAGGGGTGACACGGTGTGACGGGCTCACATGTGCGGCCAGCGTGGTGCCCGCAGCCCCCAGGAGCTCCCCAGCACTGCCTGACCACCACTCACCCCCAGAGCTGGGGCTGGAGCTGGTGCTCAGCACCAGCACCACCTGCCCTGCAGTTCAGCTTCAGCACCCAGTGAAAAAACAGGCGGCCCAGCTGCAGGGCCTTAGCAGGTAACAAAATCAGAAGTGCCGTGGCATCACTTGTTTCAAAAGAAAAATAAATCTCACCATTTTAATGGTACTAATTTTGCATGTGAAACTTGCATTCATACTGTATTAACAGTTTAAATATAGCTTTCTTGCCAGAAGCCTGAATAGGCTAGAAAAGATACTTAAAATATGCAAATTGTGTTTCTGTTTTAATACACAAAGAAACCTAAAATCATATCACTTTCCATCACCAAGACAGGTTTTAATATAAGGTTTTTTCATGTGAAAACTGTAACAGCAAACAAATGGTTAACCAAGTGTGTTTAACCCACTATCTGTAGTCTCACTTTTAGTCAACTATGACATGGGCCATTACACTTCCCAGGACACCAATGACTTAAATGAAGACTACATATTTTGCTTAACATTAAAAGATTATATTTATAAATTACAGTAAAAAATTAAAAAGGCTTCTCAGACTGGAGCCGGTGCTTGGTTTAACATCCATAGCATTGGAGGGTAGAATATTTCTGAGCTTTATCCTCAGCAATATTCTTAACCAGTCTGATCCTGCACCCTGCTGTTATAAATGGTGTTCATAGTGTTTGGCTGTCTCAAGAGAGTTTGAGAGGCTCAATGAACTCTCATTACAAAATGCTTTGAGATCCTTGAATGAAAGATGCTGAATGAGTACAAATCATGACTATTAATAATTACCTTTACTAGCCAAGATTGTGCCTCCTTTCACTCACATGTGCCTACATTTTGTCTTTTAAGATTATAACATTTTCAAAACAAACACTGGTCTCCCAACATGCCCTCAGTGGTCGTGGATAAATAAAAGTGATAAGAATAATATTTGAGGAAACAATAGTGTGGCAAAACCAAATTACATTCCTGCTGGACTCAGAAGCTTCTTCCTTATTTCACAACTGGGAGACATTCAATTTTACTCATGTTCCAACCCCAGAATCACCTGTTCTCTTTTCCTTATGTGTAGCTGCTTTCATTCTAAGCGCTTTCCTGTTTTTCCTTTAATTTTGCTCAGGCCATGTTTGTGGAAGAGGTTACTGGAGGGTGCCAACCCCTTTTAATGAAAATAGGCACAAGTTCCTTTGGAAAGAAGATAGGAAGCTCCAATCATGCCAGAGAGCATAAGCACGGAGTACAATCCTTCATTTCACTTTGAGTCCCTCAGGTAACTGAGTCAGGGAAAAGGATTCAGAAATTTAAGAGACATCTGGATTTGGTTCAGGCCATCTTATTGTGCTCGCCTCTCGGCCAAGGTGTGCTTCAAGGGTGACAAAAAATTTTCAAAGTGACACCTTTTCCAGTGATGTAAGAGAAAAGAGAATTTGCAAATAATAATGAGAAGATTGCTACTCATCGAAGTCAGAGGGAGACCTCATTTGCTTGCACCTCCAGGTCTTGTAGTGAAAGACTGTAGATAAGATTATTTAAAGGATAGTGACACAGCTCAAGACAAAATTTAAGCAGTAAAGATCAGAGTTCACCTCATCTCTACTTCAATTAAAACCTCTCTATATTTTATACCATCTATATGGATGGTTTTGTTGCTGAATTGCTTTATTGACCTTTAAGAGACTGAAGCTTTACTGCACTTAAAACAACTAATTCTCCTCATGGAGAGCCCTCTGCAGGTATCTCTAGGTGACCTGGATCTCAGCTCAGTCATCTAACATCATGTCAAGTACCATTTGCAAACACGTGTTATTTAATTCATGAGGAGCAATCGCCCAACCCAGCAGTGTTGAGTAGACCACACTGCCACCACCAAGCCCTGGCCTATCTATCTCCAGCCCAAACAAGGAAAAGAGTCTCTTCACAAAATTACCAGGCTGGAGTTGGTCATCACTGGTGATTAAACACTTAGAGAACCCTTCACCTTCCGTTATATGGAGGTCCCCACCAAAAGCAGGCAGTTTGCGCACACACCTGGTGCTGCTCGCTCACAGGAGAGTCTGGGGAAAGGTTTGGCAGCCAGCTCATGATGCAGCTGCACCAACAAGGCATTACCTGCACTTGCAGGTGCTACTGTGATGCTGAGCAACATCAGGCAGAGGACAGGATACACGGGCAGTAAGGAGAGAGGTGGTGAAATTAAACAGTGCCATCAGGAGCAGAGGGAGTAATACACAAGAAAAGAATGAGGAAAGAGTGAAGGGCTGCAGACTCAAGTGAGTGTCATCTTGATAGCCTAAGCACTGCTGCTTTAGAAGAGACTTGTACACGTTTCACTATCAATTACCTCAGATAATCAGAAATAATATTTTCAGAACAAAGCAGTGCCAAATTCTATACTGCACTTGGAGGAAAAAGGCCAAGGTAAATGCCCGTCATCTAGATTATAATTTATTTCATCCAATGTACTTACAAAAATGATCTCTCATTTGGCTCACAGCAGTAGAAATTTCTCAACAAAGTCATAATTCTCCTGTAATAGAGTCCAGGGCAGTAAAGTATTACTCAAATAAAAGCTCCAAGTCTCCCTTGAAAAACTGTACCTGCTCAGGAATTTCCCACAATCACATAGGAGGGGAGCTGAGAAAAGGGCAGCAAAAGAAGAGGCATGATTTTTCCTCAGAGAGCAATGCAAGATGAAGACCCAGCACATCACAACTAGTGGCCAAATCGTGGCAGGGAGCCAAGGAAGCGGGGATTATATGCTATCAAAAAATGCTGCAGGGAGTTTCACCATGGCTATTCAATATTCAAAGGGTTTCAACCTTTTCCTTTCAAACTTCTGGAACAAGAGTGATTTGGCTGTTCTATTCCCATTGTGGATCCTATGAACCCTGCTTCTGCAGAGGGCAGGTGATGGCCTTTGGAGGGGAAGAGCCCCAGGAGCAGAGAGGTGAAGGTCAGATCTGGAATCAGGGCTTTGGCAATGTGGGGAGGGAAGCAGGGGAAAGAGCAAATTAGCATTTAGCAACACAAATACAGCAATTAAAAAAGGCAGAACTACCTTAGTTCAGCAACTAAAAAAGGCAAGAGAGAAGTGCTGGTAGGAAGTGGGGAAAACCACTCAGAAGACAGCATGCAGTAAATGATTTGAGCCAGAGCCTGGCATCAAAAGGGAGGATGGAATGAGGCAGAGAGGATGGAGATGAAAGTATAGCCTGGCTAGGAGCTTCTAGAGCTGGCAAGAGTCCATGCAGAGAGGGCACATGGAGATATGCACCCACCAGAGGAAGAGTGGCTTAGGGAAGACCAATGTGTAAAGGAGCTACATGAAATGGAAGGTAATAGCACCCTCAGAGCAGGGAGCAAGCAGGAAAACAAGACCAAAGGAGAGGCACCAGTGTCAGCTGATTTTACTGAATAATTTCCTTTCTATAGGAACTATCCAATGCTAACAAAGACCAGCAGTTTTAGCCTATGGGATTGGTCAGATGCTTCCAGACACACACACCTGTGTGAGTGATTTGATGGGACAACAGACACCCAGGGCAGAGTACTACACTCTCATTGTCACTTTTGATTCCCTCCTGGGAGTTGTATATAGGGTTTCAATGTCACATGATCATCCTTTCCATTTCTCCTGCCACATGTAGCGTGTGATCCCACATTTGCCACAGGCATGCTTTCCAGCCAAATGGAAAATTTTATGGCCATGATGCTTAAGATGGTAAATGCGTAAGGGCTAGTGCTGTGGGGATTGTGCTGTGTGCTACACAAATACCTATGGAATAAAAGGCAAGGAGGACACTGGACACTGGAACCAGAAGGGAGTATGGGATTCCCCAGATTCATAGCTTTTCTACTTCTTTTCCTCATCCTCTGCTTTCCCATCAGCCTTTCAAAAAGCCCCAGGATCTTGGCAGCCAAACCAGGCTGTGCACTAAGGAAGCTGCAGCCTCTAAGGCTGCTGTCATCCTGAGGGCACAGTCACTGTACTGACACACAGATCTAGTGATCTAAACTGTTCAAGGCATCAAATGCTTTAAGAAACTCACCCTTTTCAGAAGGCCATGTTCAAGCTGTATTTCTGTGCCACCTTTTGTGTGAGGCTGGGACTGACTCTGAGGAGGTCAGGAAGAGCTGGATGGCTCAATAAATGAGACACTTGGGACAGTGAGTCAAACTGACAGCTCAACAAGATCCATGTTCAGTTGTCAAAACATTCTTCCATGTACAGAGATGCAGCTAAGAAGGCTATCCACATCCATACTGGGCTGGAGACAGGCTTATCTCACTAATTGGTTGAGCAGTACTTCGTAGAGAATGGAGTGAACTGGCAGAGGTGGTGGCATGTGCAATTAGAGCTGAGGAGGCTGAGGGTTGTGGCTAGACACAACACTGTGCCTGGACCATTCTGATGTATAGGAAAGATCACTTTGTCCATGAACCATTTTCATGTCCTGTTCAGCCACAACAGCAGCAGCCTCCTGTATTTTAATGACTTAGAAGCTTGCAGGTTGACTGAGCAAAGGCTGAAGGGGAAAAACAAAAGTGTAAACCTATATAAAATTTTGCTGAATTTACTTGAAAAGGATGGGCTAGACATTCAGATGGTGCAAATCAAGAGTTGCTCCAGGGAACTCGCTGATTTACTTAGCAGTAGAGAATCTAGTTCAACATGCCAAAGTGAACAATGTAATCAGGTGTACATTGGCTGGTTGGGAGGCACTATTTGAATCAACAAGACTGTCCAAACCTAGACCAGACTAACTACAGCCCCCTGAGCCCTCAGCTGCATTTGTCTCTCACAGAACAAATGACATAGGAAGAAAACTGGCTTCCAGACTGCCAGAACACCGCAGACAAAGACCCCACTCTCTGAGGATATGGGTGATTGAAGCCAGCTTCCTTGCAGGTGACAATCCAGGGTTCATGTAAGAAATTAAGTTAAAAGTCTCTGTCCCCATCTGCGGGGGATGTGTTAGACTGGCTTTCATGGGCTCCTGTTACCAACTTCCAGTTCAAGCTAACATGTCTTTCAGGGCCTCCTCTTTCCTGGCTGCTTTTGAGGAGCTGGCTCCCTCTTTTAGAGGACTCTCAGAGGAAGCATGCCTCCTCTACCTCCTTCCTCATCTTAGCCTACTTGTTCCTAAGAGCCATGCAAATTTCAACAGCATGTCTAGAAAAGCAGTTGAGAACATCAAACAGTTTACAGACTCCTTCCTCTTCTTTCTCTCAATACAATGTATTCTCTCCATGCTCCCTTTCTGCCCTTCTGCTTTAGTTTTAGACTATTAAATAAAGGACTTAGGCCCCCTCCCTATGACCCTCACCTGAAAACCACTCACACACTTTAGAGGGTTTGCAACACAGAGGATGAGAAAGCGAGGCCAGAAAAAGGCTGGAAGGGATTGCCTGGGGAGAGTCTGTGATTTCCATCACCGAGGCTTTTCAGAGTAGGAACAAACAAATATTTGTGAAGAATAGCTTAGGCAGAGTTGATCCTGTCTCTGAGCAGCAGACAGATCTTCAAGTCTGTTCCAGCTTTACTGTTTATGCTTCTGTGATTGTGATAGCAGTTGTGACATATTCTGCAACGGAGTTGAGCAAAGCCAGCTGAAAGCCCTATGGATCATCTTCAGGGCTGAAGCTGCTTACAGGAAAGGAAGCTCATTTGCAGTGTTAAGTTACTTGGTGGTTTTGTTCCAAACACTAAATCAAGGAAAGTTTGTTCAGCAATGGTAAGACAAAGAAGCTGGGTCCTAAGCAGGCCCTGCCCTGCTTTTACCATCTCCAAAATGCTGTATCTCCAGCTTTGACTCCAGGTGCACGAGGCAGCACATTCAGAGCACCCACTGTATGGGCAGTAAATATTTGTGTTAGACAAACAGCCGGCTTCTTTTGTCCTAGTCCTCAGGAATGCCCATCTGGCACTTGGTGCTGAATCTCTATTAAAACCTCCCAGAAGCTAGACAGGATGCAGTGAGTCTGGCCAGGAGCATGGAAATGGCAGGCAAAAAGCATTCAGAAAATCATTGTAGGTGCCCCAGACTACAAAATGCTTCAAATGTCTGTTGTGCAAAAACCCATGTGTGTCCACAGTGGGTTAAAGGAAAGAAGTTACTCCAGAAACACTGATTCCAGCTCTCCCTGCAATACCACCTTCTGGGGAAAACAAATGGTAGGGGAGCTATCTAACCTACTCATCACAAAGTCTTTATGCCACAAGACGGTATTTACTAGCTGGTACCAGACAACATTCAAGCAAGAACAGAAAGTCACTTTCCCAATGCTCCTTGTGAATTGCTCCCATCTGTGCAAGAGAGCAATCCAAAGCCCTTATGCCCATGACAGTGCTGCAATCACACGCTTCGTGTTTTACACCCAAAATAGCGGCAGCCAGACCACGGCGCGGCTCGCACAGTGATGCAGCTGCGCTGATGAAGAGGAGCCACTGGAAGCAGTTCTGGGGGCGCAGGTTGCTAGGGAACGTGGCAAAGCCCTGCAGATTTCCTTGCTGGCTCTTTCCCCTCTTCCCATCTCGCTCACACTGTGCCAGCATCTTCGCCCTGAGAGTGCCGCTCTTCCTGTCTGAAGTGCGCAAAAACAAATCTGCCAGCAACAATGGAGCACGATTGCTTGGCATGCGTTCCCGAGGAAAGAAATCACTCTAGCCTTTGATTTTCAAAGGCAGCCAGCTGACGGGTTGGAAAAAAAATCCATTCTCCATTTTCTCCATGTCTGTGTGTTATTTCATTCCACCTGTGCGACAGTTAAGGGTGGGTGGCAAGCCCAGGTGGCACAACTCAAAAAGCTGAGTTTGTGGGAGCTGTGTCAGCCTGCAGATGGCAAGACTGGTGCCCTGAGCATCACACTGTGTCCCCTGGACCCCTTCACCTCCCCTAACATGCTCCTCCTTGGGAGGTGGCTGCAGGAGCCAAAAGAGTTCTGCAAATGTTGCTGGGCACTGCATGGTGCTCCCACTGCTCCAGTGGCCAGCAGGGCTTATGGAAAAGTTACACAAGCAAAGGAAGCACTACTAGAGAACTGGGAGGGAGGGAAGGGGAAAGAAAATTCTGACTTCCTAAAAAAGAGCTGGGAGAAGGAGAGATCAGTGACCAAGGCGGAAACATATGGCTTTCCAGTATTAATCAATCTTTAAACAATTTGACTGAATGACTAGGAAATGCAATACTCCCTACTGAGGCATTAGAGATTTATATTTAGATGTTAGGTGTTTTTTTTCCACCCTGCATTATTTTTAGCTTCTCGTTGATGCTAGACTAGTGGTGGCTGCTGTTGGATCGATGAGGCTCTCCTGTGATGGCAGCGGGGTAAAATATGCCAATAGGAAGTGGGATATAATTCAGTCCAGGATGCTGCTTGGAATCCCTGTCTGCATGAGGAGATAGTGGGACAGAAGAGCAGTGGCTGGTTCCCAAGACCTGTACTCACACACTGAGGCTGCAAGCCTGGACAAATGTCCTTCAATACCAACAGGGACTTAAAACCTAAAAGCAGCAGAGATGAGACGCCTAACAAGCTTGTGTAACTAAGAAATAACAAGAGAGAAAAGATTTGGAAGTGATTTTGAGAGATTGCTTAATAAACTCCTTTATCCCAAGAAGGAATAAAATAAAATATGTGTTTGACCTATTAGACATGTTAATTCTGGAGACAGAGGAAGAAGCATTTCATTCTCCTAGTAACAGCACACCACAAATCTGGGGTGTCCACAATGCTTGTACTCATAACACTCTCTGGACAAGGGGAAACTCACATGATCCCCAGTGCAGGCCAGAGCTGCAATTTCTACCCATTGCAGGGTTCCATCTTTGAGAAGAACCATTACCTGATAATGAAGGGGTAAAAAAAAAATAAAAGAAATGTAAACCAATAAAATACTAAATATTATGTCAAAAGACTAATTTCTTCTTCATCCCGGGTAATTTGTAATTAGACTGCTTTGAGATAGGAGGATTTATGTTTCTTCCTAAGAACAGAGCCTCTTACTCAGTGTGACAGCATGATCTCTTATCTCAGGACAAGCCAGGCAAGGATGGTCAAGGTCTCATCTTGAACTTTGCTCAGCAGCATAGCAGCAGCACACCAATATGCAAATATCTTCAATGGAGTCATGTTATGCATCACATGTCAACCTCTCCACAAACAAGAATGAGTCTCATTTTATGAGGGACTGCAAAAAAACTGAATGCAAATGCATGTCTGTATATCAGCATTCCTATCAAGAAATTGCCTTGCACCTCTGTGTCATCCTCCAGAGACCCTGGAGAAAGACTTTAAAAATGAGAAATAGTACCAGCATCTCTTAGAGAAATTGTGTGAATGCTACTATCCCACCTTCATTTCCCCTTTAATCTACATTTCAAAAACTATATTCACCTGCAGGCACATGCTAGGCTGATACATGTCAGGCACACTTTACTCTTCAGTTCAAGCCATATGGTTCTAATAATAGTGGCTAATAAGGGAAGAGTATGTTTTCCCTTGTAATTTTTCAAATCTCATCAAAAAATGGTACAACACAGAACACTGCAGATTGCAGCACAGGACATGTGCTCAGTCACATTTTGCACTGCTCTGCACTTGCTCTGCTAATGGCCCTTAATATTCACAACCAACTCAGTATCAAGTGCAAAAAGAAAGTGGTACAACTCTGTGTTTGCAGAAATGGTCCCTTAAATTAAAAGAAGCAATGCATATGCAAGTTTATTAAAAGTGCATTTGGAATCAGAGCCCTGCAGCAGACTTTGGAAATAGGAAGGAACAGAGGACATCAAGTTATCTAATGGGCTTTTGGCAATCATTTTACATAAATTTTCCAGTAATACAGAGACAAGTGCTCAAGGCCAACCTTGACATCTTGGTTTTGGCATACCTCTGTAGCTAAAATAATCTATTGGGCACTTCCAGGAAAGACAGGCACTAGGTTTCTCACAGAGGAAAATCAGCAAGTAGCAACAATAACTAACTTAATCCAGCTTAACGAAAACAAAGGGTTGTGACTGGTATTAACACTCTGGTCTAATGGTAGGGGATTTCCAACTAATTTATTGTGGAAAAAAGTAGCATTCACAAAGTCATCCATAGAGTACATACTGCAACACAGCATTTAATATAATAGCCTGGCATCATCTGACTCCAGATGAAAGAGTAAAAGGATATATTTACACTGCACATGACTCTCCCCTCCAAGAATGCACCTCAAGGCAGCAGCAGCGTGATCTTTTAGCCAGTGGCGTCCTCAGCTTGCCACAACTCCTGTGCCAATCTGCCACAAAGGCAGAGGTGTGGCAGGCTTGTTGAGAGGAGCTGGAGCATGCTGCAGACACATGCTAGCAATGGACAGCAATCCAGCACACCTCCTTCCACCACTGAGGCCCTTGCAGTCTTCCAGCTGCCTCCCACAACTCTGAATGAGCCTGAGGGCCAAGCAAAGTCTTCCAGGTGACTTTTTGCTTATGGAAGAGAAACCCAACAAGCCATTGAGAGGCTGAGCTGGCAGGTGCACAATGAGCTGCACCAGACCAGCGTCCTTGGAGAGCCCAGCAATGTGCACGCAGCCAGAGAGGACACACAGACTCAAGAGTCACAGCTGATCTCTGCGCTGAGCTAAAACCATGTTCTCTGAACCCAAGAAATCCTACAATGAAGATGGGCTTTCTCCAAGGGACAGAGGCAAGGCATAGGGCCATGTCATTGGCATAGTTTTCAATTAAAAGCTGAGACATCAAGCCTAACTAACAATCAAGCACTTAGAGGGGTTGTTCCAGGGGGCCTACGGGGGACAATCTCCACTGAGGTCCATGTCACGAGTCTGACCTGACTGTACACAAACACACTTGAAGAGACTGTCCTTTTCTCTAGGGGCTTCAGAATAAAGAGGATCAATTTTCTTATCAGATATTTGTCTAATTGCTCAGGGTGTCACAAATTTCAGCACAGCACCAAACATTCATTTCCACCTTACTGCTATGTTTATTGCCTCAGTTCCTAGAGAGCTGAGGTCTTATTTTTCACCTCATGGGTTAGGAGACGAAAAGACAGTAGCAAGGGAAAGAATATGATAACCATCTGCCTTCTCAAGCAATTGTCAGTTTTCTCTTCTCATTCAGGGAATCCAGCTGTTTGCTGTACATACATACTCCTTTTAAGACAGATAAGTTTCCATCTGTGGCAGAGATATTTTGCACAAACTTAATGCCAGAAGCTTACATCCTTTTTTAGGGGTCAGATCTCTTGATACACGTGACCTCTACTGAAAATCATCCAACTGGGGACACTTCTTGTTAAAATCACAGAAAGAACCATTAAAAAGCCAAGCCTTCTAAAATGGGAGTGGGGAAAAAAAAAAATCATGTTGCTAATAATCTAAACGGCTCATTTCCAACTATGCATTTTTAGTCCATGATCTATTTTTTCTCTTATCAGCAGCTTTTCAATTTTCAGACCAGATTCCTGCCAACACCTGCTCTCTCTGCTCAGTGAGTACTAGTGCTAGCACATAGTACTAGCTCTAGTACAAAAACTAGCTGATGCACAGTTCACGGCTGCCTCCACTTTGCATCCCATGCACTCTTCCAAAGCTGGCTGTTGTGTTTCCAGCGACCTGAGAAGGAATACTTGTTCCCTTCGTAATTAGGATTCACAGTAAATGTGGGAAGCGAAGCAAAAAGAACACAATGTTCAAAGCTGCCACTCATGGTTAAATAATTAGTCAATATTACGCTCAAATGCTGCCTCCAGTGTTCATGCCAATCTGTACAGGGAGACATTTGTCCTTACGTTACTTTGGCGCCTCGTTTCAGTAATTTCTATAAGCTGGCAGTCTGGCCTCAGAGAGAATGGGTCACACCACTTCTAATTCAGATAGATTACTAAATATAAATAAGAATGGTGAGAGATTAAAGGTGGTGAGGTGTTAACAAAGCTTTGGTAAAGTAATAGATTCAGGAAATCCTTTCACCTGATTTTCATAAAGTAGGCCTTGTCTAAAAACAAGGGGATAATTAGCTGATAACTAATGCAGAACCATAATCCTGTTCTGCCTACATGTACTGCGGTAGTTACACACAGAGAAGTGCTGTTGGCTCCCAATGAGAGGGGATTTGGTTTCTTCTCCTCAATGCATGGGAACTTACTTCTTTGCACAGAGATACTGTGGGTCTTGGTGGGATTTTGAAATGCTTCCCCCAGTCTGGAAACTGCAGTTTGCTGGGACACTGCTCCATCTCCATGTTCATGTTGTGCCTCCTTTATCGTGGCTGTATTTTTCCCCACAGCATTTGTGTGTGCTAGAAGGATTTCCTGACAAGAGGAGTTGTGATGGCTGATAGCTGATCTAGAGCTGAACTTGATTCTTTTGGAGTGCTAGGTGATGCCTGAATGAATGCTGCTGCTTGTCTAAATAGGCTAACTTAGAAAGAAAGCACAAAGGATTTCATGAGCAATAGGAACAAGTACAGACCAACTCCTGGAATGTTCCTGCGTCATTGGCACAGCAATTCTAAAACTCTTCTGTCAAAGGAATGGAGCAAAATGTATCAACATTTTACTTAATTGCCTAGCAGCTGCCTGGCTCATACCTGGTTAGGCTGAGGAAGTTTCACTTCTACCTCATGTCACCCAGAAGCAGGAGTACTACAGACATGAATTTTCATTCTGTTGTAAAAGAGAAGCAGGAAGAAAGGCCAGCACCCCTCCCAGCTCTGCTGAACCACAAAGCCTCTAATGGGAAGCTGTCTATAGGGAACAACATTATGATCTTAGCAAAAATCTTCTTCCAATGCTTTTCACCAAGACTGAACTCAGTAAGGGTCAATAAAACAGCCACACACCACAGACGAGGCAACAAACGGTGATCTGCAAGCATGAACAAGTCCAACCTAACATCAGCTCTTTTTCATAACACTGGCTGCCCCTGGAATAGAAACACTTCCTCCTGATCTTTGCCTGTACACAGACTACTTTAACTTGGGCTACTAAAAGCATCACTAATAAAACCGAGAGCATCACTGCTAAAACCAAGAGCATGTCCCACAGGCAGGCCCTGCAAATGCATCCAGCCAGCTAAGTACCATTCTAATTTATCAGACACCTGCTGGATGTGAAGACTAGGGAGCACTGTGGCAGGGCCCAGACACCCTGCCCAGCATTTAACACCATGTGAAAGAGGGGAGACAGCAGAAACACTGATAAGAGAACCCTGAAATTATTCATTTTGTCTGAGTTTTACTATGCATGCCTGACAGTGACTTCATTAATCAGATAGCTCACATCTGTATTGCCACTCTCCCCTGGCTGCTTCATCCATCCACACAGCTTGCTGGGGAAAAGACAGTGAGATAGGATCCAAAATTAGAAAAATTATTTGTGATTATTGAAGTAGAAAATTCATTGCCTTTCTTCCCCTCTTTCCCCATTCTGAAACACCCCTCCCAGGGAAATTAGTGCTAAGAAGTCCTTGTGAACAAACACATCAAGAGTAACAGAACAGGGTCCATATGTACCAGCAAGCAAAAATAAACTGAAG
This sequence comes from Serinus canaria, assembly GCF_022539315.1. Taxonomy (NCBI): domain Eukaryota; kingdom Metazoa; phylum Chordata; class Aves; order Passeriformes; family Fringillidae; genus Serinus; species Serinus canaria. The sequence continues at coordinate 10,141,672 of NC_066323.1, read as the reverse complement.
TCTGAAATCCACACAGTCAAGTGGATTCACAATGTCTATCTCTACACCACAGTAACAGATGGTCAATGAACTGTTACAAGACAGACCAAGACTAGTTAAACAGATGGGCAGTATTATTTTTATACTGGTTTAAAAGTGAATCTTTAAGTTTCCACTAGGTTATCTGAAATACCATCAAAGAAACACACACAACACCCATCCAGCCCAAACCAAATTCCATGAAATCTTTTGCCCAAAAAAGGTACTGAGCTTCTTATGGCTTTCTGATGATGCTTCTTGAAACTGTGGCAAAACCGTCGGAGTTCAGGAAGGAAGGCTTGAGGCTGCACAGCTTTGGAAGCCCTGCTGGGACGGCCTGAGGCTGCACAGCTCTGGAAGCCCCTCTGGAAGCCCTGCTGCTGCCAAGGGCAGCTGCAGCGTGTGCTGCACCCTGGCAGCCCTGCAGAGCTCTGTCCAATGCTGAAAGAGCTGTGGCAGCAGCAGTGACATGTGAGCCACAGGGCTCCTGTGACTGCATCCCCTCATCCCTCTTCCTTAGCAGTTTTCACCCCTGTAATTAATTCACAAAGCAGTTGAACTCCACAGCTCAACTCATGCTGGCTGGACTGAAGCAGCAGCATTACAGAGGGTAAAAGGGAAATGAAATTTTAGAAAAGATATGCTTTTAGAGACTTGTCCATGCTGTGGGAATGCATGAGGAAGACCATAGACACAATCTGACTTTTCAGACTTCTCTCCATTTTGCAGCCTGCCTTACTTTTTTTGCAAATCTCTCACCTACAGGCACATTGGGGAGATGCAATTTCCCCTTCTCTGGGCTTAAGCAGAACATCTGGGTTGACAAGAAGGCAGGACAGACTAAAAAGAATAAGTTAATTGGCAGCTCACAGTACCTTAAGTCCCATTCAGAAACCTAACTCAACATTTTCTGAAAACAATGGCACACCTCACTGTCAGACATCTCAAAGGAACTGGGCTTTTAAAAGACTACCGAACACCCTCAGACAATCTGAGCAGCCCACTCTTTTCAAGGTGGGCAGAATAACAGTGGAGACAACCACATTCACCTACTTGCAAGAGAGGAAAATTCTGTAAGTGCCCATAAACTGAATTATAATTCTTCCATCCACAAGATGCCTGGTTTACATCTGCCCTACAGTTTTTTTTAACAGTTCCTGCATTGGGCAGGTGCAGATCAATTAACCCCCACTTCAAACCTACATTTTACAACCAGAGTGAGGCACAAAGGCCTCAAGTGTGACTATGAGTCAGGCACCCCTTCAGGATGACTGCTGCAATCAGATGCGGTCACAATTGTTGGATCAGCGTTTGGTTTTGAAATTTACCATCCAAATCCATTTCTTACATTTCAAAGTGACCATTATCTTCTCACTGTTTGAAATATTGCTGACTACTGCTATGAAGCTGCAGGGGTTTGCCTGCAAGCCTCAGAAGAGCTTGTACTTGCACTTCTTTATAAAGAAGTTTCACTTTGTGGCTGCATTATCTGTCCAGCTGCCACCAGAAAATAGTGCTAAAGAAAAATGAAACTCTCTTTGCAAGTATTTATTCCTAATTTACTAAAGGCTAACAGTATCTAGTGACAAAACCCAAAAAAGTTGTCGTTGAAACATTTCATTTACCTAACAGCTTGAAATCTCCAGGCTGAAGATTATGTGCACGCACATGCCTGTGTGCCAAGTCTTCAAATAAAGAAAATATAAAAGCTTTGCAGTTCAGCCACTGAGAGACTTTTAAGCATTCACAGCTTCATCTCTTTGCACATGAAATGTTAATGGGGCAACCATGCAGGGCTGGCTCCACAGATAATTGTTCAGATAACAGTGGCTTTGTGATACCTATCACTGGGCTCCAGAGGTGAGGGGGCCTGTCTTGCTTCGTAGTGGATGACTTCTTGTCAGCATGTCACCTTCTCCAGTCAGTTCAGGAGTTCATTACACCTAGATAATACCTTGTTTTCTCTCTGGCACTTGTTTATTAATGCTGCACACAACATGGTGATTCATCAGAGAAGATGAAGTGGTGTTCTGCAGCAGGCAGACAGCCTCTAGTGGATCCACTGCCCTGGCTGAAGTTCACCACAGGGCTTTAATTTCATTCATTTATTTACTGCAATTCCTGAAAGTCCAGTGCTATTATCAAACAAGGTAATGGCACCTGAGAAAGATTCAGGTCTTGTCAAAATAGGTCTGATTTGTTTGTTGTGTAAACAACATTAGAAGTTTGGAAGTTTAGCATTAAGCCTTCAGTTATTAAAATGGCATTTTTAAATAGGCATGAGTAGAGAGAAATCTGCCAAACACATTGTTAGTGTGCCTGATAACCAGCACAGGACAGCAGGTTACACTGTGCTGCTCTGTGCTGCGCCACACACAGGACAGAACCTACTGCAGCTCTCAGGCCAAGGGTCAGAGTTCAGGACTCTCTGTGGCAATTTGTTTCCTGAGACCCTTTAGCAATGACAAAGAAAAGGCTTTGTAGTTTTGCTCAGTAGTTTAAAATAATCTAATTGAGGAATTGGCAATACCAAAACCACGTGCAAATGTAGTAAAGGCTTTAGGTCTGATGTACCAGAGGTCAACATTGTGAAATGCTTTACACTAAATTTACATTACTTCTTTCCCCTGGGCAAGCTTGCAACATCCCAATTCCACTCCTTCGGTCTAAAACTTTTTTAACATATCCTCCCCATGCTCTGCTTTGGATACTCCAGAGAAAAGAATCAGTGGGAGAACAAGATCAAGATTTTTCAAAAATATAATCCCAGGTATACAGTACACCTATGTATAATATATACAATATACACAAATATAGTATAGCTATAAAAACTCACACCTACCTGTAAAGCACATAGGTCATGAACCTGGGCAACTTCATGAAGCAAGTTGGAAGTGCTACAACAACAGTGTTTAGAAGATGGAGTCACTTGTCTTTGAGCCTAACACCAGTGCAGGAAATTTCACCTTGGGGATTGCATTTCCAAACTCATCTCAGAGAACAAGAGTATTCATGCAGTGAAACTGGGGTTCCTCTGAGACAGCATGGCAGAGAAGAAAGGAAAGCTGTGCACTCTGGACATAGACAAGTCAGTGCTGCTGGTTTTTTGACTAAGTGCATGCATGCTTTATGGGAGTGCTGGTCAAGTATCATCTGCAGGGAGACTGAAACATAAAAGGACACTTAAAGGACCTCTGATTGGCGACTCAATTTCACTTAAGAAAAAAAGAATGGAGCTTACTATATCATAGGTTAAATTTTGGCTCAGTCAAAGTCAGTGGGAGTTTAGCCAAGGCCAGGTTTTAAAAATCTAATTTCTCTTCAGAGACCAGCACTACCTAGTTTGGATTTACCTCACAGTCTGATTTTATCTCTGCAGAATGGGGCTGTTTTGATGGTTAATGCAAGACTGACTGTTCCATTGAATGAACAGTGGAACAAGATACATCAGATAACTATTGTTATAGCAGAAGACATTAATACTACACTTAATACATTAACTTTGATAAACATAACAACTGCAGAAGCATTATGCCACCATTTTAAGTAACATCAGTCTGCTGAAGCTTGCAGGATGAGCCAATCCTTGCTTTTCAAGAATACGGAACGATACCTAAAATAACTTCAACTGTTAAAACCAGATAAAATCCATTCCTCTCTGTTAAATAGAAGTTTATTCCTGAGACATGCTTTCTAGATCCTATTTTTAATCAGAATTTGGAATTTTATGGACCAAACTGGTATCAGGGTGGTTGCTAAAGCAGTTATATTAGTTATTGCAATTTTATCTTCCTTCTACAGAAAACCATAAAACTTCCCACTTGTTGCATAATGCTGCAATTACTCCGTAAACTCTGCCAGTCAATTTGTTGACTGCAAAATAAAGTAAGTGTCAATGAGAGCCACTGGCCTGCACAGAGGATGAGAATGCAAATGGCAACCAGGGAATTCCCCAAACAGATTTATGGAGGAGAGTTTATGGGCTGTTATCAAAATGTCCACAAGATTCAAACTTTCCTCAGCAAATAAAATGTGTAGTTGTAAAACAACAGTATTGCAATGGAACTTTCCACTGCAGGATGTGAAGGAGAAAAGGAAACACTGCTGCACTCAGGGAGGTGATGCTCGCCCCGACTGCTGCCCTCCAGGTCCTAATTCCCCTACTCTAACGCCAGTGGTTAAAACAGCCCCTGCTTCATGTGGTGATTGGCCTCTTTTCCAGATGGACAAGAAAATGCTCTGCCTCTCTTAGGGGTGTGAAGAGAAACTCCTGCTCTGACCAAGAAGAAGGAATATGGACAGAATGCCAGCAAGTTGGTTTCTATCTTCAATTTCTTGGACTACTGCACACTATCAAAAGTCTTTTGCTTTTTCATACCCTGCAGTTCCTCTTCAGCTGAGCTGTGAAGTTGTTTCATCAACAAACTCAATAAAAACTCTCAGTGACAAGCCTACAAGATTTATGATTTTTGTCATCTTTAAATAGACATCATAAAAAAAAATATTGTCAAGTTGCTGAATTCATTTGCTGGGAATTGACACTTACTGATAGCTGCTAGTAAGGGATAATGTGGCGACCTGCTACAGTAATGACCAGATAAGAGCTGGCAGTAAGCCAAAAGGGGAAAAGGACTTAGATCAAACATTTTCAAACTCACGTGCCTGAAGTCAAGCTTTGAAATGCATCTGTAAACACTAAATGAGAGGTCACCTTTTCTGAACTGCTGCATCCCCTCAGCCCCTACTGAAGTCAAATGCATTGTACTGTGGAAAATCATACCTCAGGCTGCTTCTTTAGCAGCCAAATACAGATGAGTATTTGTAATGCTGGGTGTCAGAGGAAAAAAAAAATTGTCCTTAAAGGAAAGAAAAAGAAGAGGGATTGCGATGTGTTACAGCTGCAGTATCATACTCTCAGCACACAGTTATTTCTAGTGAGAAAGATCAGGTGCTAACTTGTGTTTGCAACACTCAAGCCTGAGGTCTTGATTTCATATTGAAGGAAAAAAAATCATGCTTTGGCAATAAAAATGAAGATTTCCTTGTTTTAGGGAATGGAGAAGACAAGGCAGCTCAGGTCTCAAACCCTCCCAAATCCACTCCCCAAAGCAGCTCACTGCCCCCGCAATGTCGGCCAGGCCCACACTTGTTCCTATCAAACTTGCTATGGAAGAAACACCTTGAGAGGACTGGCAAACCCTGGGAACCCTCTTAGTACCACACCAGCAGGAATTCAAGTCAGGAGCCCAGCAGGTATTTGGTAGCAACACTGGGGTTCCCACCTAGAAATGGCCTTTGCCAGGAGAAGTGTCTGGAAGGTCATCCCTGAGATTTGCTCAATCCTGCTTTTCTGATGTGAATGAGATAGTGTCCATGGAGAGTCTCCATCCCTCCAAGACTTTACATTTCTAAGATTCAATGAAGTGAGGTTGAGTGACACCAAGGCACCTGGTTGTTCCCTCAAGAATGTACATTTTTGGCAGAGAGACATGCAATTTGCTTCTCTCTGCCAGCAGGAAAGACTTCTAGCATCCCCTGCTCCTCTCCATGCTAGAAATCAAGAGAAAAAGTGTAGCTAAAAAGGGAAGACAACTGCAGGGACCTATTAGTTACATCCCTCTCTCAACAGGTAATTTCTACTCCCTGTCTCTGCCTCTTTCCACACAATCACTAAGTCCCCGCCACGTTCCCAAAACTGTTGATCAGCATTACCCCAGTTGTCCAATATTTCCTATTGCTGCAGAACACAAGAATTAGGAAATGATGTCCCTGTCCCTAACAAAGGTCATAGACACACAGAGCTGGTCTACCACAACTGCCATTTCCAAGGCATCCTTTTTGTAACACCACCAAAAAGCAGGCAGGGCAGAGGCTGCCCACCTTGGATGCTGCATTATGGAGCTGCTCTCTTGTGATGGAGCAGGGTTAGGGTGGTGACCACACTTAAAATTTTGCTTCCAGCACATGAGTGGCATGTTTGGCGCTAAATGCTTCATTCTGTCCCCATAACGTGACCTGAAACCCAAAGAAATCCATTTGGTCTAAATGTTTCTGCCTAACTTGCTTGGATTTGCACCAAACTCTTGGAGTACAGCTGTCAGTGCAGGACAGCAGTGACAGTCAGGGAATGATGGTTCCTCACCAAGGACAAAAGAGGATGGTGGAGGTGTGAGGCTGAGGATAAACACCCAGGGGTGACCAGTGGTATCCCTGGTCCCAGTCATGACACTCACCCAGACATTTGAACAGAGGTGGTAGTAAAAAGGAGAAGGGTGAGGACCACAGCAAAGAAGCAAATGAAGCTGCAGACAAGTGAATAAATAATGGATCCTGGGTGTGCAAGCTACAGCAAGATAATCAGGAAGGAAAAGTACAAATGCAGCAAGCAAAGCCAAACCTACTGTAATCAAGGTCAAAGACAGTATGCTTTGGTGTGCTGGGTTTGGCTTAATCCATGACATTTGGGCAGTTTCAGAGTAAATAACTTAAGGGGAAAGCAACAACCTTACAGGCTACTTTAGGGATACTGGTAAATTGGTACCAGCACCAGCATGAGTTACTGGCTGAAGAACAGCCTGGCCATGTCAGAGCTCAGGGATTAGGCAAGGGACATCTGGAAGGTTAATCTCTCTTGCAGATGGATCACAGAGGCCTGCAAGGCACAACACCTACATATTTCAGCATGACCAACCTGGCCAGCTGCAATCCCATAAGATTTAAACAACAGGTGGTTCTTAGCCAATAGATTAAAGGTTGAGAAACCTGTGTGCAAGGCAGATGCCAGAGCCCACAGCCAGTGAAAGTTTTTATGCACCAGAGGACATGGCCAGACCCAGCTTTGGGCTTGAAATGACTGTGACAGGAGTGGAATATTTTCTCTTTTCAATGTATTGCTGTTTCCTGCACCATGTGGTTAGAACACTGCAGGTGAGAGTGCAGCTGAATGGTGACACCACATACCACAAAGATTAACTTCTCATAGCTCTTCTTAGGGCTGAAGACGTGGAATCTGACCTTGGCTTTCATCTGGTCAGTCTTAGACAATTCAACAGGGTTGCTAAATGAGGTGGAGAAATAACAGAATGATTGTCCCTTGCCTGAGACCACTGCAGTCCCTTGAGCTCAGGGCTCGGCTCCAGTAGCCAAACCAAAGTGCAAACCTCATGTCTGTAAAAAAACTGTCTCACAGGCAATAGGAAACTATGCTTCATTAAACAGCAACTCAGCAGCTTGCACATGTGCTGTGTTTTGTAATGTAACAGATTTAGGAATAACAGTGTCAAGTTTGGAAAAGTAAAAGTCAGGAAGATTTCTCAAAGCTTTTGACAAGGGGGTTTGCAGTCATTTCCCTGTGGTTTCTTGTTTCTCTTATATTTAACAGAGGAGATGCATCCTGGAACTCTGTCAAAAGCCCTCACAGTCACTCTAGCCTAATTCTGAGCACTGGGGTTCCTAAGTGCTGTCTATGCATAAGCATTCCAAAGCTGGTTTTGTTTGTGGTAGACATCAATCCTTAATGTCCTGCTTTCACTGTGCTTCCCATTCCTCAGCTTTGCTTTGCTCTAGAGCAAACAGGGCTTTTTCTGGGCTTTTTCAGTGCTTGCTCCTCTACTTTGATCTGAGTTTGTGCTTTTTCCTGCTGAAACTTTCTGCCTCCTCTTCTTCATACAGGAAATTTTATCAATGGTTCAGAGGACAAAACATTAACCTCTAGAATGACTGCTAGACCAAGACCTCGCTGTCCTGTTAACAATGTACACTTTACTTCTGTCTGTAGCCAAGGATTACAAAAAACTGAAACCATGCAGGCTCTTTCATATGCAAGACTTCTCTGCCATTCATTTGCATCTCAGGTGTTGTAAGGAAAAAAAGAGAGAATATTTATTTTGTTCTTCTAAAAGCTGCAGGTTCTGCAGAGTCTTTCTCATAGCCAGCCCTACAAATGGTAGAATATGCTGCTCATGTGTGCAGCTCTGGAGAAACTGTGCATCCCTGAGAGGAAACTTTTCAAAGGGGATGCAAAACAAAGTGCTTGACTCCCTTGTTATCACTGATGCCAATATATCCTAATGCCACCCTCTAGGCCAAATCACAATTGTTAATTTTCACTACAGGGTGCTGTCTCCTAAGGTCTGGGCATCCCAAAACAGGTAAGAGCAGCTGGGTGCACTTAATTTGAAAAGCAGGTGCACAACTTCTGAATGCTTCAAGTATGCAAGAGAAAAATAACATTCCCTTTCTTGGAACTTATTTTCAGCAGTTGAACAATTCACAAAGAGAAACTGTTAGTGAAAACACTCAAAAGGTCAATCTCTAAATAAACAGAGAGAGAGAGAGAGAGAGAGGGAGAGTGATGAAAGGGGTTTGTTGTTAGAAATGAAGCTGAGATGATCACAAGTCAAAAAAAGCAAAGCAGCAATGAAGTCGGAGCACTGTGAGCATGCTAAAAATTTTGTCAAGATCACATGTGAAGATACAAAAAGCAAAAGTTACGTTCCCCAGTCTGAAATGGTACATGCCCCAAAAAATTCTTCTTTACTTTTCCTGGGGATTTTCACTACTTTCACTCAGTTTAGGAGGATCAACAAGTGGTTTAGCCCTAGAAATGAGCATCAGCTCTCCCCACCTAAATGCTATATTCATACTAAAACAAAGGATGAAAACAGATGTAATTTGCACCTATTACACAAATCTTTGTTTTATCTTCACGCCTGAGCAGGATTTCCCTCCAAATGACATGAAAATTTCTCCCTGACAAAATACCAGCAAAAGATGGTGTGTAGTTCACATCAAAAGGAATCTGTACAAAGTCAATTAAGAAAAACAAAAACCAAACAAACAAGATGATGACACTAGACAAATGATATTAGCTGAAGATATTTAGGGAAACTCTGATGATGTAAATACTGTCCATAGGTTTCCTATTTTACAGTGTTTACTTTTGGACTTGCTTGTTTACCAGTCATGTGGCAGTGTCACATTGACTATAAATACGTACTTTACAGAAAATGCAGAACTGTAGAAGTTAGAGATCAGTTCTTGGCTCTGAAGTGAAATTCAAATCTGATTATGTATCCCAGTTAAGGACTGGCTTTCCTATAATGAGCTAAGCTCCAAAGATCAGCACAGTCAAAATTTGGCTCTATAGTTTGTAGCTTGACCCTAGGTAAACTTCAAGCAGCACCATTTGTGGTTCAAAACAAACAAATAAAAAAAATCTCTTGATGTTTCTGAGTCATCACATTGCATTAGTTCAATTTTCAAAGGTGAATTTGTTTCAGACAGTCATAGAGCTTTTGGTGGGATTAATAAGTGCTTTGTGGCTCAAAGGTGATTTGGCACTAAGGACACCACTCCTGTGCAGGGAGGACCTGTGTGAAAACAGCCATGTGTTCACATCACAGAGCCTTGTGCAAGGCTGAGGGCTGTTTGCAACTGCTTGGAGCTGGGCCCCAGCTCCTGAGAACAAGGAGAGCACTTTGGACGTTCCTGTGAATATCAAACATTTGCTAAAAGGGCAGGATAAAATCTTTCCTCACACACCAGTAAAACTACTCTGCCATCTCATATTGTGCTGTATGTCTTGTCCTTTTCCTACTGGCACCCCTCCAGGACAGTGTAATTAGAGGACACATGGCGTGACAAGAGCAAATGATATGTCAAATATACACAGATCACCAGCCCCAGCTGAACAAGTGCCAGGGTCCAGCCACAAGCCACCTAAGGTGCTTAAGAAAGCCAGCAGCTCCCTAGACACTGAATGACAACAGAAAACTCTCCAAAGCAAAGACTGGGACCAAAACAGCTCACACAGTGGTGGGGAAAACAGCAGGTCTCTATATACAGGCAGGCTGATCTATATACAAGGCACCAGCAGATCTGCCAATGACCCAGATAAAGAGAGTAATGGATAGATGTAGTGGGCTTCCAGAACACAAGATTGCAGAAAGTGGTATGTCTAACAGTCTCTTTGTTTGGGGAAAAAATAGAAAAAGGAAGGAATACTGGTATTACTGGTCAGGATGCTGAAGACACAGGAAAAGAAATAGCAATGAACTTCTGGAATTCATTAGTACTACAACAATATAACCAAGACAAATACTGCTGGACCAACAGAACATCAAACACAATGTTAGTCTGGCCCCGGTCTTGACCTGTCACTTTTAAGTTAAAACCTGCTCATGCTGCAACAAGGAAAACACTGAAGGTGAGCTCTGCAAGGTGCTCAGTGCTTTCACCAGAAGTCAGACAATTGTACAAGCTCCTTGTTTGTTAGACGATGCAAGAGAGAGATGTAGAGGTAGAGGGAATGTGTGTATTTGTGAATCAGCAAGTACTAATGTGTGTTGTGGTGGCAAGAGAGGGAAAGCAGGGAGAGATCAAACAAGCAGGACTTCCTATGGCTTGAGCTACACTGAAAGCTTTTCTTGAGGTTTGCTCTTTCAGTGTCATCCACATGAGGAATTTTGGGCTTGCTGCACTGTCAGGCTGCCCTAGCCTTTTGACTAAGACAAGGTAGGGGATAAACTTACATGCTGTGTGGGCGGTGCTGTCCCTTAATAAACAACACAACCAAAGGATTAATTGAGATAATGTTTTACTAAAGGCGGCTGGTGACCGCTGGCTGTCCCCTCTCCCTTGTGCTCTGAAACAAGCAGACAAGGCAGCTGCACTCTGCTGAACAAACACACACACTCCAACCCACCCTATTTGCTCTGCTCACTGCTCTGTGCCTGGGCATCCCAACCAGAGAGGCAATGTCATTCTGAAGCATCACTTGAAAGGCATCAGGACTTCAGCTCCTCGGCTTACCAGTGGTGCCCAGCAACTCACAGGAGGACACACAGACATGGCACTTTCCCTGAGAGATTCTCTGAAGCCCAGTGAAGCAGGAACAAAGGAAAACTTAGAGACTGACTGAAATTTGGATTTGGTGGTTTGGATGGCCTCACACAAAAAACCCCGCAAACCTTACAGGTGCCATTACAACTTCCCCTTTTCAGGGGAAGCACAGACCACTGCCTGTCAAAACCTCTGGGTTCACTTCCCCCACTTCAACACCACTTTCTCTTAGGACTTGGGCATGTTAATTAACCCAAACAAGGTTTGTTTTTTGCATCTGCATGATGAGCAGCTGCCTGTTCAGAGGCACTCTTATAGTCCTTCACTGCTTGCACACAGTAATGTCCAGGCTTCTTCCCTAGGGGAAGATTTAGTGATCCCAGCAGAGTTCCTATGAAAGGAGAATGAACCACCTGAATTGTTCATGCCTGGGGCAAGCTGGTTGATGGAGGAAACCAGTGTGAAATGCCTCATCTACAATAACCCCCAGGGAAAAGGAAGGTAATACAGGGTCCAAGCTGTCAAACCAAGCTGGTGAATTCTTAGTGCTAAAGGCTGACATTACACCACTCAAATATCATGTTTTGGTTAAAAACAATTCATTGCACATATTCAGCTGAAGGCCGTAGCAGTCAGTCTTCAGTGTTAGTACTTTAAACTTCATGATTAGGAGGCACAAAAGAGCAGAAATCATGGATGATGAGCCAACACTCATCATGGAGACATGGGTAGAATCCTAGAAGTGTTATTACCCAGCTGATATTTGTCTATACCTGGGTGTTAAAAGCCCACAACAAACCTCCAGCTAAACATTATGTCAGCAATTGCCAAGTTGCTTCTTTTTGCCTGGTAGATTTTTGTATTCATTTCTGCAGTCCCACAATTTGAGTCCTCATGGTTATCCCAGCACTCAAATCTCTTGAAATTCTGCCAATCTAGATCTACCCAGTGGCGTTCACACAGGTCTGAGGAAAGCCACACACCTTGGCTGAGGAATTGCAGTCCCCTGCAATTCAAGTGAAAAATCAGTGCTGGGGAAGAAAGGCATCTGCAGAACAGCTGAGGCAGATAGGAGCTGATATGAAACCATGAGTAATAAACTCTCATCAGCAAAAGCTCAGAGTAGCTGCCTTCCTCACTGTCATCACAATGCTCTGGACCCTGTATACTGACCCTTGTATATATTCATCACTGAGGAGGAGTGAACAGCTACCTCTTGTGCAGAGTGTAAGAGAAGCAGGAAAAAACTCTGTACAAGAAAAACAGGATGTGAGATTCAGAGAAATCCTTCTAGGAAAAATCAGGAGTAGGGGGCTTGTATAGGAAGCTTAGGAAGAAATATATATTTGTAAAAAGGGCCCAAGTTTTCAACTTATTTCTGCTTCATATCTGTGAGGATGCATGTTCACAACCAACCCTTCCCGATACCTACCTTTGCTCTCTACCTATACTGCCAACAGTCCTTTCTGATGAGGTTCACATCACTGGTGGTGTCTGTTCACAAACAGCCCAAATCACTCACAACCCACTCTGAATGCCAGAAAAAACCTCCCCAGAAATGGATGGGTTTCCACTGCATGGTGTTTTTTACTTGAGCTGTTCTGTTAAAGCACTCCTCTTCCTTCTTCTTTACATAAACTCACACAGGGATATCTTCCTACATGTGAAGTAAAATCTCTGTTTGCTTAGAAACAATGTCTCACAAAAGAAAGTACTGAAAAATGTTATGGCTGGTAATAAGCAGGGATAAGGTGTTGATTCCCCTAGAGCTAACCATAAAGTCACTGTTGTACCAGGAACAGATTCAATGTGTAATTGTTTTAGGGAGGCAGGAAATACAAGAACAGAAAAGGCTACTCTACAATTTACTTGGTCTCCTAGCTGTTGCTTGAGAACCTCAGATGACAATACTATGTTAGCCTCTGATCTATACTCACAGCTGTTACTAAATCAACAGAGTTGCTCCAAAGTCAATACTGCCACAGTGATATCACTCTGGTCCAATACACACTCTGCAAAATGAAAACCCGTACATTACAATTCAAGAGCCTTCATAGGATAGACCAAACTCACTGCTAAAATGTTATTCTATAAGAATTCTGTGTATGTGCTTCATATACGAGGTGTCGTATCTGCTGCGGCCTTTTTGGATGTCTGCTTGTTTCCATTCCTGGTTTCTCATCTTATTCCAGCAACAGCTGGAATTACTGTACTGAGATAGCCTGACTCCAGCTGCAACACAGCTCCTTCCATAAACTAGTTTGTTTTAAAGCCTTCTAAAACCAATGGAGCATAACATGGCCACCAAATGTCTGATGAACCATCCCAGACTGAAGACCAAAGGATACAGGTTGAACAATCCTGAACACTGGGCAACAACATTTATCCTCTTCCTCATTTCCCACATTCTTTGCATCTGGTTCCCCATAAAACATGCAGATGCTTCAGTAAAAGGAAAGCTGAGGATGTCAGTAGTCATGCCTGATCTCACTGGCCTTTCCTCATGCTTGGCAACAAAATAAAACAGGGACTTAAGCCACGGTGAGGCACTGCATATTTCTGCTCTAAGCACACACTCAGCAGATGGGAGAGTGGGCCACATTCATCCTAAATTCCACCAAAGCCCCTAGACCTAGACAGCTCTGCACTGCTCCTCAAGGAATTCACCCTCTGAATGTTGACTTATTAATAAAACTGTATGACTTGATTAAATAGTTCATTCTCCATCTTTGAGGGAACCTTTTTTATTTGCCTGGAACAGGCCCTTGCTTTCTGTCTGTCACCAAGGGAGGAGAAAGCCATGGGGCTGCTACCCATATGAGCCTGACTGAGTTACTTTCTCTGTGAGTTTGGGGAAATGACTATAACAGCAGAATATTGCCATAAGCTTTTCAGAGGCTTTGTAAAGAATTTAGTTGAGATTCAGAAGAGAGTTCTCACAATATAAAACACTACACAAATGCTAAAAGTTAACTGTTGTTAATAGCCACAGATTTAAGAGAGATCTTTCTTTCATTTACATACAAAGGTACAGAAATATCCTTCATTTCAAATAACCACTGTGCCTGCTGTGAGAGGCTCTGCACATGATTTTCACTGCCTTTCACACAGAAAATAGGAACACTACTTTGCATTTATAGACTTTAAAACTAATTTGCAGACAATCAAGTCTTGAAACCCCCACTGTGATACAGAAGGTAAACATTATACCTGTATTAGAGAGGAAACTAAGAAGGAAAAAGGTTAAACCATCAAGTCTAAAGCCAGTAAGGAGTCATTTGAGAAATCAGGCATGCTGGTAAGGTCTGTCTAGACGCACAATTGCTCACCTGTTCTTCTTACTGAACAGTTAACTCTTCTGCTCTCAAGGTTCTAAACATCAGGGTGCACATGCCATACGGCAAGAGTGGCCACTGCATTTATCTGTATTACCACCATACTTAATCTTCTGCAGATGCTTCTGTTGACCACAGAGTGTGCCTGGAATTGCATGAGGCTCTTTATTCCATTTTCTAACGTGTGGCAGCAGAAAATTGTTGACGACTAAAAGTTAACTAAACATTTATTTTTAGAACCCAAGTCCAACGTTATAGTGTCTGGACTCATAACTACCCATTTCTCCAAGATTAAGCTGAGCTACCACATGAGAAAATTGCTAGAATGATAGTATTTCCAGGGCATATTGAGTCACTGTCCAACATCTAAATTGGGAAATAATTTCTCAGCAACTGGCAGCACAGTGGGAGGCAAAGCTTGCAGGAACTCGTCTTGCATTCAAAAATCCAGGTTTTTACTTTAAAACAGGTTCCTCATCTCTAAACACAGGGGTTTTTAATTTCCCAAAGATAGAAAAACAATTAGGTTCCATGGTATTGAATTCTTGGCATTATCTAGTATTTAGAACAATTACTAAGCATCATTAGCAGAATTATAATGGTGATAATCAGGGAGCACCAAGAGCAGCACCATGGAGACTAAGGAACATGTATAATTTTTAATCTGATCCATCCTAGAGAAGTGCTATGGTCCCTGCCTGTAGGCTCTTCCTGACCAGTCCTTGGAGAAATATGACTACAAACCTCAACTCTGCCTACAGCAGGAATTCCCAGCCCAAGTGAGACCACCTTAGCTTGCATCCTCAATGGCCCACAGGAATGCTAATGTGAAAGAGTAAAAAAGTCTCTGTAGCAGTGGAGTTTTTGCCTTTTTTCATTTGCATACAATTATTTTTCCCCCTTGGACGTGTAGGCTCCACATAATGAATTTAAGCTTCTGACAAAAGGCTTTCCTAGATCAGAGGAAGTACAGATCAGAAGTAATTTGCCAATGCTTTGGATTTGCACACTGAAAGCCACAGATCTCCTGTCCAGTATAGCCTCTTTCCTTGAGAGGAGAAGCTGCCTATGGTGCCTCAGTTAATAATTAACTCCTAAATGGAAGCAGAAGGGTTGATGAGGGTGATGCAGGTTTACGACTGCATGTCTGTATCCTTTCTAAAAGGAGAAACAGATGTTTCCAACCACCACAAATTTCCATTCCACAGATCTCTTGCTCTGGCTGTTACCTTGGGGCAGTGACTTCCAAATAAGAAACAAAAAAATTAATTGTTTTCCTGGAAGGTTCAAGAGAGAGTCTGGGGCAAAGTCAGAGGTTGAACACATTCCCTCACACAGCAGCTCAGAAGGCAGAAGACAGCATTGGAAAATCCTGGCCTAATACTGCTTTTTTTTTTTGTTGGTAATCAGGGTCTCCACAATTGCCAGTTCAATTGGAGAAGAGCCCTGGAAATTTTTCTGCTATGTCAGCGACATGGTCTCAAACAAATCCCTGTCTCATCTGTCAAAGTACAATCTGGATGCTTTCACCAGCATTAATTTAAATTTCTAAACAAACACCAGACCCTACCAACTTGTGTAATGGTGAAGAAGTTAATTTTATCTGAGATGTTTGGGTTTCCTTCCCTCTTTTATCTCCCATTTTAAATTGATGCCATCTTGATTTTAAAACAAAAAAGCCAGGGGGGCATTTTTGAGTGCTGCCTGCAGATATGCATTTGTATGCTTTTTCCATCTTTTAAGTAACAAACAGGAGGGGGAAAAAAAGTTAATTTTGCTTGCAGCCTGCTGAGATATAAATAAAAATAATAGGAGCATTCACAGATTTTGAACTTTTTTACAGCCGCTGCTGCAAAAAGCAATTTTAATTTATAACCATGGATTCTTGCAAAACATATAACGAAGACATAATAAAATGGAATGTTTATCCTGTGGCTCCCATTAGACCTCCGTTCGATGGTTGTAACTAATGACTTGTTTTTCCACTTTTGTATTGGAAGCCTTATTATTGGGCTGCACAGAGCATACCTTATTTGATTTCCCTAGCAAGGTCTGCACCTCTTGCTGAAGCCTGCAATTAGATGCTCATGAAGTAATATTAAAAAGCTGCATAATCACATCTGTAGTCAAAAATTTTTTAAAAAAGAGAAAAGCCAGTAACAAGCCAGCTCTGTTTGTATAATATTATACTGAGTACAATAGACTAATGTTCACTCCAGTGCATGTGTCCTTTTGACTAACCACTTCTATCTGACAACCTTTTTTTGGCAGCAGAACACATTGTACTTTTTGGATAATTGACTGTGGAATATAATGTTGTTTATTCAAAAGCAGGTCACACAGAACTGAGCTTCCAGTTGTCTTTATCCCTCTACCTTTCTTATCTTCATGCTGTTCAAATTTCTGATGAATTTCTTTTAATTACACATATGGTTTTAATTGCTGCTCTGTATTTATTCAGTAGAAGGTGACCTGATGGTGAAATGGTACAGCAAGGTGGGTGGGAATCTGAATTCAGATTTGAAAACTATATTTGGACATATTTATTCGTGAGCAACGTTATGAAGAAACAAACACAAGAATGTACAAACCCAACACCCTCTGGTACCTACAAGGCCATGCTTGCCTGCAGAACAACTGCATTACTTCTCAGTACTGAAAAATCTACTAGAGAGACTCCTTCACCACTTGCTCAGTGATTTGGAAACTCTACAGCAGCAAAAGGCCTAATTTTAAGCCTACGCCTTAGAGGACAAGAACCCTGAGGGAAAGTGATGTAGAAACACGTAAAAGTTGTGAAAAATCTAGATGATGGGAAATGCAGTTGGGAAAATGGGTTCAGGAGAGAGTTTTAACTGAAGTATTCAAATGAGGTCGTGCAAGAATTGATGTGTTTCTAAAGCATGTTTTTGGGATACAGTCTGTGGAAAGAGAGGTTACAAGTAAGTATTGCATAATAGGAGGGGGGAAGGATTTTGATGCAGCAAGGAACAGAAAAGCAGCCTTCTAGCACAAGCTGGACAAGGAGATGCAGGGCACCTTTCTGATGCTGATCATCAGATTAGGAAAACTCAATTGCCACCTGAATCTTTGAGTCTTTCAGATACACACGAAACAGAGGTTTACAAGAATACAAATGTTGCAGGATACTTTCTCACAGAGATTTTTTCTATTGGCTGAGTTGGACTGCAAAATAAAACCCTCCAGGCTTCCTGGTGACAGCCTAGAAGGAATCCACCAGTGACATACACATAAGGAGCTTCCCTGTCCACTTAGGCCTTTTATCTCCATGGGAAAGGCATGAGTTTTCACTGCAGCAACAACAGAAAGAAAGTGATTAGCTTAATGAACAAACCTGGAGAAAAATCCTGAAAATAAGATTCTTCAGGTGTTGGTAAATTGGAGTCTAACTAGGCAATAATAGGATGAAAATTATGATAGCTAATCTGCTGTATATTATTGCTCAGGTGTGGTTCCATTTTATTGATGACTAAACTAATCCTAATAAGTCAGGTTAATTTACAGTTGACCCATTTGAGGAAATTTTGCTTGTTTGTTTAGAAAAATTTTTAATTGGGAGGACGAGTGATACTGACAGAATAATTCATCTGTCTGTGCTAAACCACACTGTGGAAAACACTTGCTAATGCTACATTGATCAGCTAACACACAGCAGCTTCACCCTTCTAATTTGTTTTGTGTAGCTGACTTTAGATGGCCCATTTCAATCTGGACTATTTTGAGGAGCCATGTGAAACTAAGTCACTGCCCTATTAGTGTGGATAAAGAGACACATGAATATTACTCTGCTACAAGCAAGACGTAGTTCATCTGATATTTCTTCCAGCAAAGAGAATGCATTGTATCTGGAACAAAGAAGAAAATGTGACTGGAAAGTTTAGAGCCTTAAATTAATTCCCTAGACAAAAAGTTGAGGCATCATAATCATAATACCATGTTATGTAACTTGCTGTGGAGCCAGGCAGCTACTAAGTGAAATAGTATAAGTTATAAAAACAAAATATTGTTGTGAAAACAATTTTACAGCTTTATAATTCACTATTACTTTCATTTAAGAACAAAACTGTCAGTGTAATTGCAGATTCTGTTTGCCTTGCAGGAGTTCTTTCAGCCTCTGATAGGAAACCTCTTTTTTTCAAAACTTTTTTTCCCCCAAAGGCTGCTATTAAATTTACTATATCATGTTTCTTTATAGTTATTCAGAGGTAAATTTTAACAGGAAGCCCATTATGTGGAGGCTAAAGTTAGTTTAACACCAGAACATTTATGATCATGACCTGTAACCATATATTAGCAACTGCTTCATACCATTACTCTTGGATGAAACAAATATTATATCAGCTGACATTACAGACTACTTTGTAATCTTTACAACTGAATATCTATTTTTGGTGGTATCTTCATGGCTGGCAATGCTCACTGTGCACCATGGCAGTTGTCTAACTTGCCTGCTCATTCAAGTACTAGGCTCAAGAGCCTATCTATGCATAACCATCCCTATCCATAGAAAAATGATTAATCTTTTGAAATGCACACAGCCCCCAACACAAAGTGGTGCTTCAGTAACAAACCATTATTATTTTATCTGTATGTGTGCCATTAAAAACTGCATTAAGACTGTAAATATGGTTCACAGATGTCAGTGGGAAAACCACCTAAAGATAGGAAGATCCAGTCCAAATGACATGGCCAAAATAGGACATCACCCAAAGCATCATCCATGCTGTCACTGTGTTGTGAGCAGAGTGACTTTTAACACTGGCATTACCATCAGGTCATAAGCCCAAAGAGAGTTTGACACCAACAGAGACCCAGAGACCCTTTCACCTCAAACAGAAGAGCCACCAAATGACACCAAGATGTTCCATGTCTCCTTGTTCTGCCTACTCTCCTAATCAATTGGGGCTTAACCTTGGACAAATTTCTCTACCCATTCAGGTTCTGGCTTCATTGCAAGAAACTTGACAATGACGCAGGGGTTATCTGACAGAAGAACAGCTTCCTCACACGCTCTGGTGCTTTGGCTTTAAAAGAATTACAACGTGGTTGGACTCGAGTGTATTTTTAAATGGAAGGAACCAGCTCCTCCAGTAATCAGCAGCACCATCACACTCAATAGCCAAAGTCTGCCTGCAAATTAAGTGGCACTCACTTTTATGGGTGCTGCTTTCTGTACAGAAAGCTGTAAACCAGTAGCAAGGCCAACCACCCTCGTCACATCATGCTACAGTGCAGGCTGCCCCTTAGAGACCTGAGCTAAGGCAGCCCCAGGGCTCAGGCAAGCCCCACTGCCTGGAAACCAGCCAGCCTCCCTGTCTGATGCTATGTAAGTACACACTCACTGCATCTTATGACCTCAGACCCAAAATTCTTATGTTAGCCTATAACACAGTCTGGCAAGATCTCTCAAGGTAGACACTTGGTTATCAAGAGTTAACTAGCACAGAAGCAGAGCCCTTGATTAACTTCAAGGTTGCCCCATGCCTTATCATGTGTGGAGGCATTGTCCTCAGCTTATTTTAAGAAGGAGCAAAAAAGAACATCCAGGTATTATGCCAAAAGCCTCTTTCTCAATTATTCCTCTTATATTTCTAACCCATTGTGGCTGACTAAAGGCTAAAGCTACAAAAGCTGCATCCTGAAGCTGTAAATTTAAGTTGGTTTTTCAGTATATGCTGACCTGACTTACTCCTGTAACTGCAGGCTCCCTGTTATCTTTAACTTCAAGGCAATTGTTTGGCAACTCTTTGTTTCACTATTTCAGGAAAACAATTCAAATATATGATTCCTAGGAGAAAAAAACTGATTAATTGCTCTGTCATCAGCTGGTTCCTGCAAGTATATAGAGTGCTTAAATAATAAAAATATAATACAAAGAACAAAGAGTAAAGTTCTCAAATGAACATGTTAAACACATTTTGAGCCAAGAACTGGGCTCTTTCAAAAGTCTAGGATATAAACCAGACTGTGTCATATTCTTGCAGTCAGGATAAGGACACCATTCTGAAAACACCTCTTTGCATCTCTTGCCAGCACCTATTCACCTGAAAAAACCCACAACAATTTTCATGCAGAGATTTATAATAACTTGAAGAGGAAAATATCATTCTCAATGCCACAGTACCACAAGTCCTGAGCTTCTCATTGTAAGACACTACTACCTTCTTTCCCCTCCTCCTCATTTTAACAGAAGCAACAGTATTTAATTTAATCCACCCAGAAGCAATGACAGAGTCAGCAGCTGATATACAGCTAGTGCTGGTTAGAACTCTGAATTACTGTTTTGTGAAGAATGTCAACATTTTGACATTTGTTGCTATTCTCAGGGTAGGAAGGAACTGCATTTTCGTCTGGAAATTTTGAAATGTCACACTGAACTCGCAGATTCAACTCTGAATTTCAGAATTTCACATTCTATTTCATTTTACATCGGCTTTCAGTCTTTTTTAATTCATTAAATGCTGAAGTAGAATATTTTAAATCACCCTTTTTAATTTTATTTTGGTTTGCTTTATTTGAGCATATTAAAACTATGGGAAGCCACTGTCCCATACAGACAGAAAACCAACTTCAATCATAATTTTTCTGTCTGTCTCCAAATTCCATCAATTGAAAATTTTTGATACATGACTTTTCTGAAGACACTTAGATGAAAGCATAAAATGTTGGGTGAGAAGACACTTTGGGGGAGGCAAGCAATGCAAAGCGAGCTGCCTGCCTTTCTCCACAAGTCAAAAGCAACACTAGGAAGGAATATATCCCTGTGACAGCAGGAGGGAATCTGGCAGACTGCTTTTATTCTTCTGCAGAGAAAGAAAAGTTTCTAGTCGCTAAATTAACAGCAAACAGCAAGAGAATTAGTCTCAGTTCAAACGCAAGTGCCGGAGGTATCTCCTTCATGTGAGAGATGGCAGACTGTACAAATTATTAAACCAGTGCAGGAGAAGTGCATCAGTCATAGCAAAGGGCACTGGTGAGCAGATATTTCTGAGGCAAAGATGAAACTTCCAAGCGAATGTCTCCATCACAGGTATTAAATCAGTGGAAAAACTGACAAAAGCTGTGTAAAATGAGAAAACAGCGAGCCATCACAATTCCTTTTGGGCACTGCAAGCTGCACGAGACCATGTCAGGGCTGGCTGCAGCAGGCAGCAAAGAAATCACCTCCAGCAGTGCAGAAACCATGCGGTGGCTGAAGTCTGCTAGTCACAAGCAGCCACCACCACCTAAGCCACAAGCATGAGCTGCCTCATTAAATCCTCCTGGTTTACAGTTGTCTCCCCACTTTTCATGGTGCTCACCTGGAAAGGTGTTTAAAACTGAAGGGCTGTCTGAAGAGGAGGCCATGCTCCATATGCACTGATACCTGTACAGGTGTGAATGGGTATACTGCAACCCGTGGCTGAGCAGGTTAAGGAACTTGGGCACTTGTGCCATGTCAGGGAGAACAGATAAAGCTACCAAAGGGACACTGCTCCCTTTCTCCTCCCAGCAAATCTGCAGCAATGAAATGTGGATTTGAATGCTGTACTAAATCAGAGCTACAAGACACTTCTGTCCTCACCAAATTGTTAAACTGCTCTCAAGAGATAAATGTTTTTGTTAAGACTTCCACCATTTTGGACCACAGCCACAAAGCTGTCTCAAATGGCTTCAGTGGTACCTAGTCTAGATGCTGAAAACATGAAAGGTCTCTTTAGGAAGGAATGTGCTTCCCAAAGCCTATGATTAAAATTCGGAGAATAGCTGGGATCTAGAAAGAACAGATCTCCCAGAGCCACCCCTCAAATACACCAGGAGATATATGAGGACCCTAAAAGGTCCACAAATCTAGTTGGGACATATGATAGTGTCTCAAAAATGCTCAAACATGACCAAAACCAGTGAAAAGACCTAAAACTGTTTGAAGATATGAGAGCTCAACAAGGGCTTTCAGTGTCTTAACCAGTCCAGCACAGAAACATTTGATATAGATGAGCTGGTCAGTGGTGGGAGTTTACCAATCCTGCTTTGGCCATAGGCAAAGTCCTGAGAATACTGCACATCAGAAACTGGTTTTGTCATATGTCTACTATGGACATGTTGGTGCCAGAAATGAGTGTACCTAATGAGCCACCCTAGCCTTGTGCCCTCTGCCCTTTGGGAGAGGAGAAGTTAAGAGAGAGTTAAGACATTTTGACTTGGTCTGAGCAGACACAGCAAGAGCCTAACAGGAGCCAAATGGTCTCATGAGAACTCTGCTGCTGTTCCTACAGAAGCCCCCCAGCATCCACCATCCAGAAGAGAAAGCTCCTGAGGTTTTTTGGCTGTTGAAGCACATGAAGGTTTAAATGAGGACAGGCACTCCACCAGATCATTTCCTAACTAGGACTTGGGCACTAATGCTAGACAGGGTGCTGCATTAAAGACTAAGATGCCCAGAGGCTTCACATGCATGACTCTCACCCCATAAGTGGCCCAAGGACAGAATGCAACATGGAATTGTGTCTGAGTAAAACTCATTGTTTTCAGTAGGCTTTAAGAATCAGTACAGATTATTTGCTGTTCCCATACCAATCCAGATTTATTTTGGATCAGCAACGACTTCAACATGATTAGTACACAGCAAAAAAACCAGAGCTACAGTGTCATGAACCTCTTCCTAGCCAGAATGCCAAATAAAAATCTTTTTTTACCCTTTAAAAACATGAAAAAAATTTAATGAAAAAGTTTTCCTCTCACAGTGATGGATCATGGTATATGGTAGAATTAAGGACCATGAACTTTTAATCTGAGATGGATTTGCTACAACATCCTTAATAATTTGCACACAAACTGTGTTCAAGATTAGACATGCACTTTTCTGAATACATTTAGAAATTGTTTGATATTTTAAAACCATTCCCTCACAAGAAGAAAAATTCCTAAAGGTCATCTTACATTTTATATGATATGTATTAATGCTTCTTACCCCTTCTGTTTCTTTAACTGAAAGGTCTCAAATCAACCTTGAAAAGACAAAACACAACCAAATGCAGAATCATGTGTGTGTGTGCTGGAAAAGTTGTTAAAATTTACATGCTAGCCAAATCAAATTACAGTGACAATTCTTCCTAACAGATATATGACTCTGACAAAGTTTTTTTTTTTCCCCTTTTAAAAAAATTAATTCCCAAAGTCGATTTTATGAATGAGTTATTCTGCAAAGGAAGAGAACAGCATGTGGTAAGGCTGGACAACAGGGCTTTAAAGGCAAAGCCTGCCACCAATACGGTATGGAAGATTTGTAAGCTCAGAAGTGAAACAGGTAAGAAAACAGCTATTTAGCAGGTTGGTAGAGAAAGAAAGTTTCTGCAGGGGTTTATCATCGAACAGATGATAGTCTGTTCTGCGGAAGAATTGAAATTATTTTTATAGAGATACTTATGAAGTATTTCTGCCTATGTATTTGCAAATGCCACGTGCACACACACCAACATGTATATACAAATATATATAGGCATACATGAAACCCCCAACTTAAGCTAAATTAAATTGTCCCTCCAGCTTTGTAATGCAAATGAGACTACCAGGCTTGTGCTGTTTGTGGTTTGAGATGATTTGCGTTTCCATAGAGATGCTGACTGAACTACAATTTTAAAATTTTTTTATATATATAAGCCTACTTGTATCTATAAAAGTCTAAATATTGATCTGCTATACCTCAGCATTTCCTCAGTGACTCCACTGGAACCACAACCATTTACACCAGTTAAAGCTATGTGCAAATTTTGTGTCTTTCACTACTTTTCAATCTAAGCTCTATACCAAGTACCTGCAGAGTTGAGAGTTTATTGCTTCTCTCCCTGCTTCAAAGGTTCTTGACAAGGAAGGGGAAGAAAAGAGAAAAAGCAGTTTCCTAGCTGCTTGTAGATAATATTTCAAAGACTCCTGTAATTCCTTGCCCTCTCTAAACTGCCTTGAGAAACATCTTTGCCTTTTAAAGTTCCCACTGTCAGGAAACCTGGAAATTAGGGAAGACCACCTGTGTGCTGTTAGAGAAGGGAAATGATAATGAACAGGCTTTCTGTTACGTATCGGAAGCTTTTTCTCCTTTCCCTGTGAGCACCCACAAACTCAAGAGCACGGATGTGCTCAGACGTGCCAAGGTGGGCCTGGGCAGCAACAGCATCATTGCTTCCCTACCTGACCATTTGCAGAACCTCAGCTCGTCATACACAATGAGGGCCCAACAAAGCTAAAACACCTCCCAGAGCCACATTAGAGATGGCCATCAGCAGAAGTGACAAAAGTCAGGCAGGATCAGCTTGGGCAGAGAAACCAGGCAGATCCACTTTAACTTTCTATTTCAAACTGACTTCACTTTACGAGGTCCAGGCACTTGTTGAAGTGGATGGGGGCCAAGCGATGTACCAACATCGGAGAGGAAAACCAGAGCCGAGCTCTGTGGGGACTCATTTCCATGTGGTTTCAGTGAAAAGTGATCTTTGAACAGCGACACACCAGAGGACAACCTCCACAATCACTCTGAACCACAATCAAAATCAGCCTCTCGTGTACCTCCCGTCTGCCTGAGGACAGGGAGGATTAATTGTTGACCAGGGATGTCCAAAAATACATGAAGCAGCTTACACCCAGTCTCTCACTTCATCTTGGGAGTGCCCAGAAGAAAAGCTTCCTGTTGAGCGATGCCTTACAGAGGCATGGCCAGGGAGCTCCTTGGGCAACAGCATGTCACAGGGACAAAGCCTCCTTCCCTCTGTGGGATGACACCATGCTTCCACATGTGACACCATCTTACTACTTGAGGCTGACAGTTTTTCTAAGCCCCTGCAGAAGCTCTTTTCAAAGCAGATGAGAGTTCCCTATTCCCAGCTTTAAAGAAGCCATATGTAGGAAGATCTGCACCACACCTCTGATACCACCACCTTAACCCCCACCACCTTTCAGGGAGTGTCCCAGGCCACGTTCAGCCATGTGGCTCTCCCAGGAATGTCAGTGACCACTGGCATCTCTTACCTTCTGCTGCAGGGCGGGCGGCTGCGGGGCCAGCACTGGGTCAGTGATGTAGGTCTTCTTTGTGCCCGGTGGCTGGTAGAGCCCAGGGGGAGCCTGGCCCATGGCATTACTCGCAGGATACGCCGGCTCGGCCTTCCAGGAGCTCTGCGGCACGTAGGGCGCCTCGGAGCCGTTCCTGCCGCCGTAGCCCCCGTAGTAGGGGTCCTGGTAGCGGCCCTGCGGGGGCGCGTACCCGTAGGCAGGCTCGGCAGGCCGGCCGGGTGGAGGGCCGTAGCCATAGCCGGGCCCCTGGGGCTGCGGCACTCCGTACTGAGGGGCGGCGGGCTGGCGGGACGGCGCAGCGGCGTAGGCCTGGCCGGGCCCCAGGCTGCCGTAGTGCCCGGGCTGCGGGCTGGGCGGCTGGTAGTGCGGGCTGGGCTGCGCCGTCCTCACCTGCACGTTGAAGGCCGGGCGGCTCGGCGTGGAGGCCGTGGCGTAGGAGGCCGGCACCGGCTGCGGCTTCAGGGTGCCAACGGGAGTGACCGGGATGGGCGCTGGCTGCCCCGGGCCCTTGGCAGTGGACTTCTTGGTGGCGGTGAGGGGAGGCTGGTTGGGGATGATCATCCGCTTGTGGCCAGTGACAGGAGTGGACACGGATGGGGTGGTGGCAACGGAACTGCTTGAGGTCCCAGAGCCCTGGAGAGCAAGGAGAGAGACACAGGGTCAGCAGAAGAAGCCACTTGGGCACTGGGTCAAGCAATGAGGGTGGAAATGGGGGCTTACAGAAACAACTGTGCAGCAACTCAAACTGCTTAGGAAAGCAAGAATAACCTAGGGCCACACGTTGTAGAATGGTTATAGCAACCTTCCCCTTCTCTGACAGAACAGGGACGGCACCGCAGCAGCAGAGCAGAACTGCCGTGCATGGCATTTCATCTCTCCTTGGAGGCTTCTCCTCCGCCTCCAAGTAAACAAACAAATTAAAAAATGATACACGCAAGAAAAAAAGGGAGACTCGCCAGAGGATAATTAGGGAAAACCCCATGCATTCCTGTGAAAATGAGTCTGTTTTGAAAAAGAGAGAAAATGAGATTATAGTCTCTATGGAGACATGAAATTCCTTGGGTCCCTTGATCACTTGTAGGGTTCTGCCCCAATACAGGAGCTCTTTTAACTGTGCAGGAGGCAGCAGATTGAGATAGCCTGCAAGCAGGTCCCAGGATGTAAGAATGAACTCCGATCAAAGCAAGTCACTGCGGTGTCCCTACCCTGGCTGCACTGGTTGAACACCTGGGGTGACCCCAGAAAAGTTAAATGCTACACATGCTTCATTAAAGGGCAGAAAGTGGGTCAGGATTTCCAAGAGCTTCAAAAGTTAGCTCCTACCATGGCAGCCATGTAACCCTGCACCAGTGCCCCAGGCACAGCAATGCTGGGGCAGCCAGTGAAGAGGATCACAGCAAATGCTGCCACTTCCTGCAATTTGGCCACAGAATGAAGCTTTGTTGCAGTGACGCTGTCTAACAGGCATCATACATCCTTCAGTCTAGTGTACTTGTTTGTCTGGCTTACCTCACATTTAAATGTTCAAAAACACCAGTGTGAAAAGACATCTTTGTTAAAGGGCTAACAATGTGAAAGCTTCTGAAGAACACTGACCAACACTCTTTATGTCTGTTCACTACATCAGAGAAGAGTAAACTTGAATTTCTAGAGTTTAGGATTAGGTAAATTTTCTTGTTTATCTATTTTCCTTTATTCTAAAAGAGTACTTGAATTTTATGCCTTCTATGGAGAAACGCATAAAAGTTGAAGAAGACACGCACTTTGACAGCACTTAACACCATAGTTATATGAGGTTATATCTCATTCAAACGTCCTGTACCAGGCTTGATCTCATCCATGATCTGCTTGATAATCTACAAGTTCACAGCAGCCCACAGGTAGACCAGCTCAGCCTTTACCCATGCTTATGTGCACTCTAAGGCATGTGACACCTTTAAAAGACCAACCTTGTATTTGTCCCCAGGTGTTCCTGTTTATGCAGGCACCCTGACCTCCACCTCCTGCTCCACCACCCTCTTGCTGGGGAGGGCATGGTGAGGACTCTTTGGGACAGGCACAGGCTGCACTGGGGCCAGAGAAATCCTGTGCCTGGTCAGCAGGTGGCGGCAATTAATTGCTGCCAAACCACCCGGGGGGGCTGGGGGAACTTCAGCCACCTTGAGCCTCCAAGACTTCCAAACTCATCCTCTGTACGGGGTGGGAGAAACTCATCCTCTGTACAGGGTGGCTGTGTCCTCCAACATTTGGTAACCACCTCACACAAAGGAAAAAAAGGTAAGTGCAAGCCACTCAGTTTCTAGTGCGCAGCCAACAAGCAAGTCTACCCAAGGGATAAGGAAGCTCCACCACCCAACTGGCAGCTCTTCCCTGGTAATGTGCAAATACTTTTTTGCTGATGCACTGGTAAAGACTTTAGTCCTGCAATCACACCTTCAGGGCAAACCTCCCACAAGGAAACACTATAAATCAGCAAAAAACCCCAGGCAAATAAGAGCATCAGTCTGTTCTGAGAGGCGTGAAAGGTGTGTATTCAGAAGTGGGGAATAATAAGGCAGCAAACTTCTGCTGGAGGAAAAACACCTCAATGTATTCACACCCTGACCTTGCTAACAGATCCATGACAAGGCAGCACATAGACAGACTGAAGAGATTTTCAAACTGAGAGCAAGGAAGAGCTGAAGCATGTCTCAGTTGAACTGCAAGGGCAGAGACAGGTTAAGGGTCTGTAGCCCTCCATTAATACTGCCTGATTCTTCTACTTCTAAAACACCTGAAGGGAAGCTGGCACTCCTCCATCCCTGCATCAGAAAACAACTGCACCAGCACTCATTGCTAGCAAGAAAACTTGCTTTCTGTCAGAATTGTTCTCCCATGTCAGATTGGCATTTATGCGTGGGAGTGACAAAAACTTTCCCATTTCCTCACCTATTTTATTCTTGTAAAATATAGTAGTTTGTCCACTTACTGTAATGGGATGAAAGATCCACAAAGCAGTAGTGTGTAATTACCACCAGAAAAGCATTTTTCTCTTCCGTGTGAAGAGGTAGAATGTAGATAATGTTATAAAGGCAATGGCCTGTCTGGGGGGAGGGAAAAGACCAAACCAAAACAACATAAGTGAGCCCTGTTCATCACATTCTGTATTTCTGAATGCAGACTCTGGAAGCAGGTCATGACAGATGCTACTAAAGCCCTTCTGATCATATCTCAAGAACTGGGGGACTTCAATCTTACATATAAACATCCACATAACACTTCACTTCACTGATGCCACTCTCCTGTCTGGAATGGAATACAGCTTAAGAGTGAATGATAAACCCTTCTTCCAAAAAACCCCCAAACTCTCACAATCTGCAGACCAGTACTGAGCAGCTCCTGTGTTTGACACTACAAAGAGGATGAGCTGCAAGTATCCCCTCCTGCACCAGAATCCAGTGAAGGAAGGTGGCAATTTGGGGAAGCAGAGCCCAAAGTTTGCTATCAATTCCACAGCAAAGGCCCAAGCGAACAAGTACCGGCTGCATTGTGGCATCTAACCACAGGCTGCCTTGAGGAGGAGGAAGTTTGCATCAGTAGGAGTCCCCAGAGGCGCCCTGCGTGACTCATTCTGAATTCCTCTGAGGGCACTGGGCAAGAGTGTGATGAAAGCTGGGGTTTATGGGGGGAGGTGTAAGGTAGGCTGATGTGGTGTAGTAGAGAAATGGGACAGGCTACAGGGAATTTGACACTACTGGAGCATTGATGATTTATGAGGATACAAGTCGGTTGTAGCTCTTGTGCAAGGGCACAGGTGAGGTATCACCATAAATCCTCTGCCCTTTGCCTGAAAGAGAGAAGGGTGGCCACAGTCCAGCCATGCACTCAGATATCACCCCAGGCTTAAACCTTAAGATTACTAATGGATGAAGAAAAATCTTTATAAATGAACAGTAACTGAGGACAAGATTCCTGCTCTGAGGACAGGAATGTGTGGAATGAAGAGAAAAGGGTATTCAGATACTACTAGAAGAAAGATTTCAACAGCTGTTTGGAAGGCACTAGGAGGACAGGAGGCATGGATGAGGCTGTAAAGATGCCAGGTAGATGGAGTAATAAACAGAAGGCTGGAAGGGGCTATCTGTATCACTGGGTACAGTCTAACAAAACAGATGACTGTCACAAATGTTTCACCCAAGTGAATCCATAGAACTTCCACCAACACAACCAGGTAGATTAATCTGAAAGCACATCAAAGAGACTGCTCAGACACATGAAAACAAGTAGAAACAGAAGAAAGAAAAAAGAGAAAGACAAAGAGTGAATTCATAGGAGCACAGGCATCCCTTTCTCCAGCAGCTCCTGGACAGCTCATTTCAAAACCATACTGCATTTGCAAGTGATTATCGCAGTCAAACACACTCTCCGACATCCTCTGAGGGCTGTTTTCAGAGGAAGACAGGCTTTCCTCTGCTTGCCATGCCCTGATGAAACTGTCTGACACACTTCGCAAGTGCAAATTAAAACCACGCTACTTACCATCAACCCCTTCTTGCAAATTCATATTTGCAAAGAGAGTAAACTAGAAACCCCAGGTGTTGATAACATAGAGCCGTTGAGAGAAACTAGAGTAGGAAGGAGTTAAATTCAGAACCTCATCTACCACAAGCGTTATAATACAAATCTTTTTTTTTTTTTTAATGGGAAAGCACAAGAGCCTTGTTTAAACACAGATGGAAGTACCTAAATGTACTGCCTCTTCTACAAATGAATTATCCAGCAGTTCAAGTAAAGGTGAACCAATACTGACAAAATCAAGTAAAACTCAACCAACTCAACCAAATGTGGGAGGAAAAAACCCCAAAACTTTTAAAAAAGTTTAGCTATATAACCATGAGGGGAATTGTTTTGCTTGGTAAATCTTGCCTTGTCTTTTTAAACACAGGGGAGGTTTATAAATGTTTTCAAGAGTTTCTTGTACCAACCATCACAGGGAAAGTCTATGGCAATGTGATAAAGCCACACTGTCCAAGGGATCTGACTGTCAGAGCTGCATGTCTGGATTCAAAGCTACCCTGGTGGGGAAACCCAAAATCCTGAGTAGCTTTGATTCTTCATCCTGTAGAAATTATTGACATAGATCTTAAATTAAATTCGATGTACATCTACAACTAAAAAGTCATTGCATAGGTACTAGGGATGAAACCTGTTGTTCTACAGAAATTAACCTATTATTCTTTACCATTTGTCAGGGTTAAATCTTAAAAAGAGTACAGAAAAATCACAGCCTACAGCATAAGCATGATTCTCTATGACCAGCTGGAATCCATATGAAAAGGACTTCATTCTTTTACTTTGCACATTTGTAGAATTATTTTTATAGAATCCCTTCAGTTACTCAAGTTTCAGAGACTGAATCAAAAATGCCAATACAAAGTTTATCACATTCTATTCAATCCTCCAGACATTTTTTCATAAAGGTACAGTTGAACAGCTTTAGCCCTTTAGCTGTCAAATTATTACATACAAAGATTACTCCAGCTCAGTGATTTTCAACCTCCATACTCGGCAGCCCCCGAATGTTCTTCAGAAGAGACAAGCTCCTTTATGGAGAAAGTTAATCTATTGACAATAAACATGGGTTTTTCAGTTACCTTTCATTGAATTCTTCTTAGTTACCTTAGGAGTGATCCATGGACTCCCAGGGTTTGCAGAGCAGAGGTTGAGAACCACAGCTCTAGCTGGGGCTGCCTTTTTTGGGCATTTCAATCACTAATTACTCCAGGAAAGGAATGAAACAACTCTTCTTCCTCGAAAGGCAGAAACCTGGCAACTACCGGTGGGCTGAACCCAAGATGTGGCGTTCTCAGGGGGCTGCCAGTTCAATGGGCCACTGCAGCATCTCTCCTCCTAACTCAGCCCCTCTCCTGCATGGTCCACTGACACAAGCTGGGCTGAAACACAGGGCTAGCTCGGGCCACCTGAAATCCTTTAAGTAGCACTCAAAGGTGGTGGAAGTTGGAGGCCTGGATGGGAAGGGCAGCAAACGGTAAAAAATCAACTTGGCTTTTCCTATCACCAATGATGGGCATTCACCCTGGTAGCTGGAGGTGCTTAAAGCTCTCTCTCTCTGAAATGTACCTCCACAGGGTCATTTATTCCATTCTAATATTGAAGCCTAAAACAGGGGAGATGAATCATCCACTGGGGGAATCTACTTCTCTCCGCTGACTGTATAAGAAGCATAAAAACAGGCAAGACAAGTCACTGAATATTTAGACAGCACAAGTTAGTAGAGACAAATTCCACAATAAGCAGGTAATTTTGATGTGACTGTAAAAAGCAGAGATCCCTTTTCCCTGCATTAAGTGCTCTGCCACTCAAGCTCAGCTACAGCAGTACACCAAAGGGATTTATTTCTGAGTGCCAGCAGCTCAGACAATCCGCCAGGATCCTGCTGCACCCTGTAGCCAAGGCATGACCAAGAGGTTGTGTTGCAAGTTTATTTCTAGTGTATGAAGGGGGCTGGCATGAATGGGACACCCTTCCCCACCTCCTCTTCCACATCTGCACTGAACAGTGGCTCCTGCTGGAACTGGAGCTGCTGCTTTTCCAGGAGCAGCATCTGGACTGAGCCTCCCTTCTGCCTGAGGTAGCAAACCTCAGCTCCCCCTCAGTATGGGAAAGTTGGAGGCCCCAGTGAAAAATAAGATACTCTGCTTTGAAACCTAGGTCTTTAGGTACCTGAAAATGTGAACAGGGATTTTAGGGGGTTTCCTGATGTGCAGACACCTCCACCTCCTGCTGACTTCAAATTCTGTATTTGAACAAGCTGCTTAGCCAGTGATAATGTATAGCCAAGTTCCCCTGAACCTGTCTGAACTTTTTTCTGTCTGAAATAACATCTGAGTGCAAATGAGAAATCTGGCCTCCCATTTGAGACCTGCAGATGCCTGGAGTCCTGGTAGAGCTCCATCTGGGCTGCTTCATGTCCGAGATCCTGAGTGGATGGACTGCTCCCATTTAGCATACCTGATGCATTTTCAATATACAGCATTCCCTGGCCTTCTTTATAAGGTCCAGACAGTCCAAGCACACTGAGGACACATCTTTACAATCCTGCACTGCTGCTATGCCGTGCACACAGCTCAGTTGCTAACACAGATTTCTTTTAAGTGTCAAAATGTCCTTAGAACCCAATCCAAAGGTTTGAAGTCTGGTCCAAACTTTAAACCCCTCAGCCAAAACACGTTTATAATCAGATGAAGTTTTTCTTTACGCTTGCTTCATTCTCTCATTTCTAGTTTACAGCTGACAAGCGAGTGTCACGGATGTATGGACTGTGCATGGATCAGCAGCTACACTCAGACTTTGCAGATGTGAGATTCGATTTGCTGGCTTGATCACCAGAAGCTATCAAGGTATTCAAACAGACTGCTCCCAGGCATTACACCAAAAGAAGAAGAGGAGAAATCTAATAAAGTGTTCATCTCTGATTCTCAAATGAAGAGAATACCTTGTGAATGCCACAAAGTGTTACAAGAACACAACTGCTGCTGAGCTTTGATCTGTTTTCCAGCTGCTACCACAGGTGGAAAAGGAGTCAACATACTTGTTAATGTTTCTGTCCATAACCTTTTTGTACTCTTTGTGATGGCCCAGCCCGAAACCATGGGAGATGGTACACAGAAGAAAAGGTGCTAAGAGTTGACCTCCAATATTTTATCATGGAAAACAGCCTTTCACAACTGACGCGTGCAGTTACAGACACACATCTTGGTTCAGCTTTCAGTGCGGGTGTAAAGCGTTTTAGGCAATCTGGGTTTCCACTTTGCAACACTCCATTAATTCCAAAGAGTCTGAACACATCTGAAAAATTTGGTCTCCAAAACACAACAGTGTTATGCCAGGGAAGAATTTCCTTCTCAGTTTCATATTTACTTTTTTGTTTACCTAATACTATCGCTATGATGACTACTCTGAGCTTTTTATTTGCTTTTCCTTTTCTGATGACTGATCATCTGGTATTTATGAGAAGGACTCTTTGAGAGACCAGTTTTAAAAGATGTGCAAACAATTGACCTAAATACTTTTAATGCTGGTGGACAGTCAAGGTCCATAATTCTAGCTTAATTCATTGAAAGGGTTACTTATTATTTAAACTCTTCTACTTAAGCAATTCAACTTGACCCCTTCAAATGCAGTAGTAACTTTATCTACAAGAATATCAGATATCAGCATGAGACATAACTGTCAAAAAGTTACAGAAGATTCCAGTCAAGAGAAGTTAAACCTTTTATGAATTCATCTTGGGATATTTCTGTAATTTCCCACTCTTATCACTGAAATGACATTATTTGCACCCATCTGGACCTGAGGACCATGCAATGGCAGCCCCTTGCACAGATTTAATCAGTGGCACATAGACTCAGCAGTAAATTACATAAAGAGCTGTAAAAAGGCACCACATCTCTTTGGCCACACCAAAAGGCAGAACTACTGAGGACAATCCCAGAAGCAAAGACCACAAAAAAACCAGCACTGCACCATGTGAAGACAAGTCATCACATGCATCAAGCATTGAAACAGCTCCTTGAGGAACACCTCCTCCAAGTCTTAGCAATGCAGGAATGTCCAAAACATTTCCATTCACCAAACTGGGCCCTTCTAATGGGCTGAACAAATTCCCTTGCCTAGTTTAGGCAAATATTGCTAAGCCTGACAATGGGGAAGCCCCCACCCCCCTATAAATAAGTAATTTGGGTAAGGAGAGTATTTTTATGACTTTTGCTATTACTAAGCTAGTAAAACTTAAAGTATCATAATTACAGCACGCATAGACTTTTTTTCCTTCCTTTTATAACTTACTATTTGTAATGGAAAAGAAGTTCCTGTGCATGACAAATATGGGCAGGTTTGAGGGTTATACCACTATCCATGGATCTGCATCATGATTTAAAAAAGTGGATTAAGAAGGTATAATGGAAGATGCATGAGTGAGGGAAGAGGTCTGCACCTGTGAGTGACAGGACAAAATTCCACATACATGTAGTCCTTTGGAGAAGTCTTCTACAATTTATATGGAAAAGTTATAATTTTCTATTGTATGTTGAATAAGACACAAAGAAGAATGCAAAACCACTATAAAAACTTCTCATTTCCTACTAAATTGCAAAGGAGTTTTAGAGTGTTTATAAAGCAGACAACTTTTCTTCCTTTATTAATTCTAGAGAACACTAAAAAAGTGTGCATATGCACGCATAAAATAATAGGAAATACATATGCGCCCAGACACTACTTGGTTTACTTTGTGTTACTTATTTGTTTACGATTCCATTTATTTGCTGCATTGCATTTATAACGTATTATCTTTTCGAATTCCAAAACTTTATTAAACCAGATTTAAAACATTTTCCTACCAGAAGGCATAAACATTTCTGAATGTTAGTATTGTCTCTATTTCCTGTGAAAACCATGTGTTTTCATTCTTCTTTTCCCCACATTTTAAAGACTGTGCAAATAGCAGTGCAGAAGAGCAGAAGCATCAGTGAACAATTCTGTGTTCATACAACATCTGCTTTCTTATGGTTCACTTGAGATCCAGAGCCCACTGTCATCTGCCAGTATTTTTAGTGGGCTACAAAATGGTTCAAGTTAATAAGTTGAGAGGTTAGCATGAGAAAAAATAAACTGTATAGCCACACCAAAAAAATAAGCGTCTAACAACAACAAAAAAAAACCCACCAAAAAATAAAACCAAAAAACCCCATAAAAGACAGTCATATGTGACAGAGAGGTTATTTTCCTATTAGATTCAGTGTACACCTTTCCAAAAGGCTGATGAGCTCCAGCAACAGGTCAAATTTAACAGTTTTCCCAGATGGCTCCTTCTGGGAAGTGGAGTGGAACATTCCCTCATTTATCCGTCTGCCTGGGTTATCACCACTGCCCGAAATACCTTAATCTTTCCACAGTATCACAGACTCCAAGCACGACGTTGAGAAATCTGATTGGAAAGGTTTTCTTCCACCTGCTGTAGCTTTTAAAATTAGTCTCCAGGTATATAAATACATACACCAAGATACACAGAAACCCCCTGCAGCAATTCTAGTCAAAACACCAGGGCAGTACTATAACCAGTCAGCAAGAACGAAAGAGAGAGCATTAATTTATAGCACAAGCAAAAAAGCCATCTGTACCACAGAAATACTTGGGTATGAAACAATACAGAAAGTTAAGATTATTTTTAAATTCAAGTGTTAACTCAGAGTAATCACTGTTTCTGCACTATTTTCC
This sequence comes from Serinus canaria, assembly GCF_022539315.1. NCBI lineage: Eukaryota > Metazoa > Chordata > Aves > Passeriformes > Fringillidae > Serinus > Serinus canaria. Next base: position 10,106,141 of record NC_066323.1, on the reverse strand, counting down.
TCTTCTCATAGAACATATAATTACATTAAATGTATGGTAAATAAAGTGTTTACTCAAATAACACACTGATAAAAATTTAGATTCACAACAGTATCACTGTAAAAAGCCTGTGTAAAGGAATGTCAAATCCATTGCCTCACCAGGCTTCGTTCTGTTGCAAATGGCATTATAAATTAATCTAGTTTTCCTAAATATGCCTTGAGGAAACAAGACCACAAATAGCCATTGTAAGCTTTAATATAAAAAACCCACCAAAAAATATGAAAGAACAAACAAAACCCTTCTCTTCATTCTTAACCAGAATGAAAGAGCTGTGTTCTCAATGACTGATACTGATGACTAGGCTATATAGTTTGCAAAAAAGAAAAAGTCAACCTTTTTTGATACAGCTAAGTACTATATTCTAGTTTAATACCAGGCTTTCTCCTTTACCATGCTCCAATCTGCTCAATGAGTTTTAGGAAGGAAAAAAAAAAAGTTCCTAAACTTCATCACTAATGACCTAATGAGCCCAATTAAGTTATGATTTGTGATTTCTCCCATTTACACTGCTCTTGGATCAAAATAACAACCCAAAACATTTTCTCCATGGCTTGTTGACTGGGTTATCCCAGTCACAGCTTACAGCTAAAATACTCTTCCATAACCCTCAGTGCCTGAATTACATTTTTTAAAAGTGCTTTATATCAAGCCAGATTCTGATCTCGGGAACAGTGGTGCCAGCTCAAGTGTGTCTATTGACTCCAGCAGATTTACTCCAAACATGCTGGCTGCTGCAGATCTGGATTTGGCCTTCTACTGCCTCTGCATTCACTGTGTTTGTCTCCCCACGGGGAACACAGTGGAGGTTTCTATGCAAACAGTAATGAATCCTACCAATGTAACCTTCTCCAGGTACTAATTGTCCAGCTTTGCCAAAACTCAACACGCTGGAGATCTTGGCAATTCATCCTGCTGTAGCCGGAATGAAAGCAAATGAAACTTCTAATTGAGATTACATACAGCCTGAACTGGACTAAACCTCAGCACCTCCAAGGACTCAGCTCAGCCTGTCCCAGCAGCAGCACTTCCAGCTGTGCACCCTGATCTGTGCACCCAGCCACAAACCCTTCTGCATGAGGAATTGAACCCAAGCGTGCTAATTCCAAACAAACAGACGTATTCTCCCTCTCTCCTCACTTCTTTCCTTGTGGTGGATGTATAAATGAATACTGATGGCTACTGCGACTTGCAGGCAAACTGATTTTGACATTTTTAACTCCAGAATTTGAAACAGTGACTTTCTAGCTCTGGGGCAGGAGTACTAAATGCTAAAAACCTTTGGGACTGGGAAGTATTAATTTTAAATCTGAGATCTTGGCTTCAACAATGTTTCTAACAAGGGCTCAAACCTCTCCAAAAGTCAGCAGTGGATGCCCAAAAACTGCAACACATTTTGGATCCAAAATGGAGTTTTGTGGCTTTAATTCTCTTTTGTCACAGATCAAATTAGGCTCCAGTCTTGAACTTGAGAGGAGTGAGGAGAATTCAGGTCTAGGTCTGAATTTACCATGGGATTAAATCATATTTAATTTCTAATTTGCAGAGTAACCCATTTCTCTTTTTTTTCTCTTTTGCGGTTTATGATGTATTTGTATTTTAAGAAAAAAATTATGCACAGAAAAACATCCTGGCATCACAAGTCATCAACAAATCTTTTTTCCATAACAACCCACAAAAATTCACTGCAGGACCCAATTGTTGAAACACAAAGCAATGACATTCTATAAGCTTTCAGAAGTATCATTCTAACCCTTGTGGACTCGATGAATTCTCTAAATGAGTCACTGGCCTCTCAATGGAATTGTCAAAACTTAGGTTAAGCCAGGTTAATTCCCTTCCCCCTTTAATTTAGAAGTCCAGCTGCAGCGCGTGGCTTTCCAGTGAAAAGGTCTAAATGCAGAACCCATTCACCCTGAACAGGAAATCTCAGAAGGCCCAAAGCTAATTTTTTTCCTAAAAGCTAGAGATAAGCCACACTTACGGGAAAAAAATGTAATTTCTGATGCCTCATGGGCCATGTGATGTAAAAATCAATATTCCTCTTACACAGCACAAATAATTTTCTGCTGAAGGTTAAAGGATCATGGTTGAAGCTACTATGGTTGGGGAGGGAAAAAGGGCAGCTGTGAGGATTGGGGGATGAGGAGAGCAGAGACTTTAACTGGAGCAGGGATAAGGGAGATGCTGAAAACAACACTTCTAACCAAGGCAAGTGAGCAGATGTGGCATTGATCATAAGGTCATAGAAGTATTTGGGTTGGACAGGACCGGAGCATCCATCCAGTTCCAAACCCCTGCCATGGGCAGGGTACCTTCCACTACACCAGGCTGCTCAAACCCCATTCAGCCTGGGCTTGAACACTTCAGGGATGAGGCAGCCCCACCTTTGCTGGGCAACCCGTGCCAGTGCCTCACCACACTCGGGGAAGAATTTCTTCCTTATATTTCATCTAAACCTGCTCTCTTGGTTTAAAGCCATTCCCCCTTGTCCTGTCCCTACATGCCCTTGTCAAAAGTCCATTTGGGGTTGGGCTGAGGGTTTCAGTTATTTGGGAGAAGGAGGGACATTTTCTGCCCCACAGGCTGTCCTCTGTTATGATGATGAGCGCGCCTCTCTCTGCCCAAGGCTACCTGTGGCAGCTCCAGCTTCCAGCACAGCACCCTGCTTTACTGCCTTGCTTCCACCACAGTGTCAGCTCCTCTAGAAACCCCAAAAGAGAGATTTTGCTGGGCATATCATACTCTTCATAATGGGATAAACTATGCTGAAAGTAGAGAAAGCTTTTATACTCCCACCCCTACTGTGCCAGAAGATCACTTGAAAACATCACTGCCTACTTTGTTAGGGACAAAACCACTCAACTTCCAGGCTAAAATAGTTCATGTCCAGTTTGTCCTCAGGAATGGGTACAACAAACAAGAATCACAGCTTCTCATGACATTGACGGTCTACACAAATTTGGTTACAAGTGGTGAACTCTGTTTAGCCTTCCAACAGCACTACAGTTCTCACCACTGAGAATATGTCCTAAGGAGGAAAGGATTTGTCTCAGCTGTAATTAATTCCTTTTTTGCATAATAACAGAAAAACCTAATAGCAATTAGGAAAAAATATGGCAAAAGAAAAACTAAAAAAAAAAAGGGTAGAGGAAAAGAAAATAAATAGTTTATCCTATTACTACTACTACTGTAGAGAAAGATTTAACTGAGGGCTCTGGACTTCATTTTAAAAAAATGCAGCTTTCAAGAGTGCAGAAAAAGCTTAAAACATAAAAACTAAAGAGCCTGATGGGAAACTAAAAAGAAATTGAAAAAAGTTTTCTTTAAAGAGAAAACAAAAATTATTTTAGAGTGATCCTATGATATTTTTAACAGCTGGAATTGATAATACTGAACTTGGCCATAAATCTACTATATTTAGCTTTGTATCAAAGTCCACATGACTTTTCCATGAGACAGAAGAATAGATATATAGGCTGATAGACAGATGGATAGATACATAAAAAGAAAAGGGAAAAATATAATTAGGAAAGGGAACATTTTCTTGTCTGTTCTTTCAGTATGTTTTTTTAAATTTCAATTTCTACCTTATTATTTCCTATAAGTAGAAACAGATTTTTCTCTCTTTCAAAAAATTCTTAAACAGAAAACCTCCTTTGACAGCTTCAACAGCAGATTAATCACTTTTGTAACCCACAAAAAAAAAAGTTTTCTGGAAAGCATAACTGTCTGTAAATGTAAATGACAGTATTACTCTCTCTTATGCTAAGACGCCTACACATTCTCTCACTTCCATGACTCAGCACCAGATAAAAGCTTGTAAGATAATAAGCAGCAAACTTCTTTTGGAAGCATAAAAATAGTTTAAAACCCCCCAATTCTTGCTACCCCCCTTAAAAAAAATAAATCCTTATGGTGTTAAAGCAAATTCTGCCAACAGATTCCTCTACCACTGGAATAAAATACAAATATCTCAAGGACTTCAGAAACTAGAGGGACAAGCAACATCAAAATCCAAACACATGCAAACATGAGAGGCTTTTCTTTTTCTCCAAATGAGCAAGAATGGGTTTGTTTCAACATTATTACTGCTTTATTACTGCTCATCTCCTGCTTTGCTCTAATTTGGTAGACAAATGAGTTGAAATTTTGCTCACCTATAATGAAAATTTCCAGGCACTCTTAAGGCAATGCACTCATGCCAAAAATCACAGAAACCTGTGGGGAAGGGAGGGGAATTTCAGTGGGACTTCCCCTCCTGCCCTGTGGTCCTTGTCTGACTTGAGCTTGTTAGAGCCCAAGTAACTTCTCCTTCAGCCAACCAAATCAGGGGCAGACCCTTCAGACCAAAATATTCTTATTTTGGATAAATCTTTGGGAAAAGAAAAAGCTGAAAAAGGGGGGCTCAGACCTCTAGAGACAGGCTCTTGTGATGTCCCTGAAAAGAACAGGAATGGTTTTGATGCTAAAATATTGCCAGTCAGTTTGTGAATGCTGCTGGAACAGAGACAGCCATCTCCTCCCCATGCACTCTTGTCAGCCCCAGCACACAGGTTAATTAACCAAAGGGTGACAATCAAAAGAGGGCTGATTATTTACTTATTGAGCAGAGATGCTGCTGGATGACTTCCCAAGCCTCAGTACAGTCCGGAGTTCCTCTTGCTGAGTGCTGGACATTTCCTCTTAGAGCTTCTACCACCTCACGTGCTGGGTGGGTGCTCATGAGTTTGTACCCCTTGGAGCAGCTCATTCTATTAGGAGTGGAGGTTATCCAGGAAATAAATCAGGAAAATGCTGTCCGTGCCTGTAACTTCTGGAAGAAGCAGAGTCCAGCTAAGGAGTACCCACAGTCTCTCCTGAACATGCTGCTGCTGCTGACTTTCACATTTTTTACACTGAAAGTAGTAAATTAATGGAATTAACCACAGAAGTTTGAGTTTAAAGGGAAGCCCCAGGGTAAGGCATCCCAGGCCCCATGGGTGCAAGACTTCTTGACAGCAGGATGCTTTGAACTGAGCCAGAGGTAGAATCAAACTCTTGGAAATACCTTCATTAATAGAGTGCACCTGCTCTGGCAGGAGGCTGGGGAGCAGAGCCGAGCTCTCAGCATGGTGCTGGCAGAGCACACGTGTCCTACACAGTCCAAGGAACGAGCGGGAGCATCCCCAGCTCAGCTGCTTCCTATCACTGCACAGGGAGCATGGAGCAAAGGCACCAGCATCAGGATGCTCTGGCTTAGCTGGCTGTCAGGAGGGTGAAGCACTGCCACTGACAACTTCAGTGCCCCTCATCTTTGCAGAGCTTTAGAGTCTGGGCAGGGTCCTTCAAGCACCAAATACATCTCAAAGAGAGCAACCACAGCTGGGAAAGGCATGGCAGAGGGCTCCCATGTACCCAGTGTTACCAAGGAAAAGCCCTGTGAGCACCAGGTAAGAATTTGCAGGCCCAGAAAATGACAGTATTGGCATATTCACATCTGTGTCTCAAAACCATGCTCGTTCTTTCACAAGTAACAGATTTCCATGTCCAAATCCGACTGAAAGCAGGTGTAGTCCTGTGGTTTCTGTGCAACCACATCTGCTCATACTCCAGGGCAAACGCCAAACTATTTATTGCTACTTAAAATTCATGGCATTTTTAGTCCTCCATCCCAAAACTGCTTTTGTTCAAAAAATTCCTTTTAAATCCTTCTATGCCAACTGGATAAATCAAATCTGACAATTAAAATGGGAAATTGTTCAGAACCTCAGAGTTTCCACCTGAGGATCTCCAAGTACTTTCAGAACTTAAACAGTCTTAATCACTCCCATGCTTCTTGCAGAAAAGAAAAAAAAAACAAAAAGCATCCTTTTAAATTCTCTTTTTACAGATGAAAAACTGAAGCCCTGGGAGCCCCAAACAGCCTGCTAGGAAGCTGCTTGCCCAAAGACTCCTTATTCACTAAATCAGAGGCAGGGCTGGGAAGGAAAACCAGGAGTTTCAGCAACTCTCAGTCCTCTTGTTCTTGCCACTTCATCAAACAACAGGGACAGCGATGTGATCATGCAGTTGTCAGTGTTTTCCCTCAAGGGGCTGGACAGAAGATGCTGAAAGCATTTGATCCACATGTGAGCACTGAACGGTATTGTTCGACACTGAGAATTCAGACATAAATAACTGGCTTGTTTGGAGTGAGCAAAAGGATGCCTGTGTTTGCAGGAATCTCACAAGAGGGAGTAAAGAACCAGGGTGTTCCTTTTCTTTTATTATTACCTTTTTTATTTCTTTTGTAGCAGTGTCTGGAAATAACCCATCAGCCAGAGGAGCTGCTCCCACTGCTGCTGTGGCAGATGGCAAGCAGGGCTGGAGAGCAGGGCTCTGCCTCGGCAGGGCTGTGTGGGGAATTCTGCAGCAGGAAGAAACAAGGCGAAATGTGCAGGCTGCCGTCTGCATTCAGATCAAGCGCTGTCTGTTGCTAGCAGCACAAGTTGTTCTGAAAACAAGAGTCAATCATCTGTAGCCTTATTTCTGTACATTTCCTGCAGGGGTCTCATGAAATAAATGAGAATAAATGTAAGGGCGAGAGTTCCTATTAGGAGCAGCCTCATCAGCATCACCCAGCCAAGCATTTACGTCATCAGCATGCTAATTTAATCAGACCTGAGCAGTGATGCTATAAATGGATTACCATCCCAGCTAGTGTGGTTACCGAGGTAACTCAGCCCTTTGTGCCACAGATACAATCGGCTTAATGATAATAAAAACCTCAGCACAAATGAAACAGAAGGAAAAGCCTGACAGGGCTGACGCATACACAACCCCTTCTCTCCCCTCACCCCTCCCCTTCCCAAACCTCAGCCGTTCACTGCAATAAAATTAAGTGCTGCTGTGATCTGTATGCACAACATTCCCATAGGGAACACGCAAGTAAATAGAACCCGCGGAAATAATTAATACAGGCCAACAACTGATGTCGTCAGCACTACTTAGTCATTCCTCTAACCCTGAATGGCAGAGGGACACACAGACAGAAACAGCGCATGGGCAGATTCCAAAGCTCCTGCAAAGGGATTCGGAGAAGTGGCTGCTCCCCCCTATGCAGCATTAATTATATCAATGAAGTGCTTGGACCAAGAGCTGACTGCAATGGTGAATCCAATCACTGCCAGTCCCTGCCAGGGGGGAGCATTTCCACACCATCTCCTGCTCTGCCAAAACTGGAGGTGACCTGAGACTGGGCATTCCAAAGGCTAGGGAGAAATTCAACTGCAATGTTGTCAGTCCAGAAGCAGAGGTGACCTGGTCCTTTGCAGGAAGGTTAAAATGGGGCTCTGGGGCTTCCTGCATTCACCCAGCTCTGCAAAACCAGCAGCCTACTCACCTCCCAGCTTAGCCTGGGAAAGAACATTCCTTGAAAAATGCTAGCCTCAGTGGACTAAAAGGCAGTGACCATGCCTTAAAATGGACAGAAGGTCATACTCTTCAGCTCCTCTAGCTCTTTGCCTGATTGAACACCAAGCTCCCTGTGGATGCTGAATGCCAAACATTTTCCTACTCCAAATGCCAAAGACCAAATTTCCCATAGCATTCAAGATATGATTTTCTTTTTGTCCTATCCAAATCTCAGCAATTATGAGCAAAACCACCAGCATCTAAGTGGTCAGCTTCCACAGCAGCTCAGTCATTTCACCTGCCCTTACTGCCAGTCACCATGTCCTCAGCTAAAATGCTTCTCCTGAAAGCACCGATTGCTCCATCTGGATCAGGAGTGCACACCATAACCTCAGGCCCATCAGCCTCCTGGTGGGTATTGCTCCAGTCAAGGCAGCATCTTAAGGGATTAGCATGACACCAACAGCTTTTGATGGATTTATCAGAAGTGCAATGAATTCCCATTGCTGTCACATGAACACATGCATCAGACTTGTTATTTTGTAAATGCCAAAATGCAGTTCACACAGTCTTTGGAAAAAATCCAGAGAGACTTCCCAACATATACAACTGGACATGTACAGAAATATTTGTGCCCTTGCCTTCATTTCACAGATTAAAAGCATCCTGTGTGTGTTCATCTCAGCATCCCAACCCAGCACCTCTTCACTGAGTGGAGGTACCCAAGTGTTTGGACTCAAGCATAAGTGAGATCAGCTTTTCAGAAGAGAAAGCCCTTTCTGAATTGGCAGAACCCCAGCAAAGTCAATGCTGCTTCTGTAAACTGCAGCATGTCCCTTCAATGAGCAATAATAGCAGATATGTCTACAGAAAAGACACATTCAAGCTCATCTCTTGGGAAATCTCACTAAATACTTTCTCACTCCTCCGCCATGCAGAAGAACATCAGTCCTCCTGGGAAATTTATTACATACTTCCAGAGAAATAGCTAAATAATTCCTTTAGGAGCCCTTTTAGATCAGATTACAGGAGTACACTCTTCCCTGGAAGAGAGAGAATCCTATGCAAATAAGACCAAATTACTTTGGAAAGTTACATTCTTGGCTGGAAACACCCAGCTTACTGAAAGCATGGAGCTGCGTGTCCTGATCTAACTGTGCCCTTACTCACCAGCCAGGCAGGTGAGACACAAACACCCCCAGGAAAGAGGCTGGGGGATAAAAATCCTCAAAGCAGAAGGCAGGCAGCGGAACGCCAGAACGCACAGCTCTGGAAATGGCGCGGCTGTTGATGTGAGAAGGAAGCCATCACCTTTGCTTCGATTTAAAAGTCATCATGACAGCTTGAGAGATTGTAACATTTAAGTGACACAGTGACAGCTTGATCCAGTCAACAACCGCAATTCAAAGACGTGCTCTAAACACAAACCCCGCTTCCCCAGGCGCAGAGCAGCCGCTCGGTTGGGAAAGGCGCGTATCCAAAAGGAGATGTAACATTAAAAATGTTCCTCCAGGATCCTCACTTGGCCAGTTTTTCTGCATACACCGTGCTGGTGAGACTTAGACTACCTCTCTCCACCCCTGTGGCACAGAAAGGATATGAGCAGGCTGGTGGATGGAAAGAAAAGGAGAAGAATTGGCATCAATGTCAAATGTTCCATTAATTTCAATGGCAGCTACAGGTGTGTGGAACTTCAGAGAAAGCCCTTCTACCCCAATCAAGTGAAAATTCAACCATGCAATCTCCCTTTACTTATTCTCCTCCTGACAGTCAGGTGGGCTCTGGGGTGGTTGCAGTGATGCAGGGCAATGCAGAACAGCCCCAGCTCACTGCAGGTGTCCCAGCCCCATTAAAAAGAGAATCAGGCATTCACTAAAATTTACAGTACACTTCTAACCTCTTTATGGTTAGGTGCTTGGTCTCTTGGCCAGCAAGTTCCAGCTAATGGTATTTTGGGGCTAATAATGGCAACTTTTTTTTGGCCTGCCCAATGTCCTGTTTATACAATTTAGTGCTGTGGAACAATGCCAGAGTAACACTCTTGGCAGATGCAGAACAGTCAGTGCTGGCATTTCTTCCCCTGAGGTGTGGCCTTTTAGGTGCCCACAGCACATCTGGGAGGGATTGCTCCGAGCCACTCTGGACATGATTTCTCAACACAGCAGGATTTCTGGGCATTTGCAACTTGGTCCTAACCCAATGGACTATTTATTTAAATAAATTACACAAAAGGAAATACTGGAGAATATGTCCACAAAGAAAAAAAAAAGCACCATAACACATGCTTACGAATGGTCAGCTCTCCACATAGTCTAATGCATTTTAAAAACAAGTCTGCTCTCTGTAATCAAGCTTTGGTTGTCTTAAAACCAAATTAAATAAATAAAAGGCTGAAATTCTTTCACAGCTAAAAAAAACCCCAAAAAGTATATTTGATACTTAAGAAATATTAAGACATTGACTATCCTGAACAGAGAAACCAGTGGCTACAGAGCTTGCTGCCTCTGGAACATTTTCTGATTTGCAAGTTCCTCAGATAGCAAAGGAAGCCAGAAAATGAAACCTTCAGTAATGGCTCCTTTCCAAGCCTTTATGGCCATGGCTGGGTACTGAATTTTCTTAGAGAGACAGCAGGGCATCCCTGGCTGTGGCTGCACAAAGGCAGGCAGTGCCTGCAAGGCAGCTCAGGACCTGCTGGTCTCAGATGTCTGAGGGGGCTGTGCCCTACCCCTGCCTGAGCCCCCCAGCTCCCTTGGGAACAGGATTTGCTCAAGGCAACCCCTGATGATGCAGAATGACTTCTCTTAAATAAGTCTTACAGGTTGAATGGGATCCCAGGAGTCTGTTCAGTCCAGTCCTCTCCCTTACAGCAGGACTGACCCTGCCTAAACTGCTCCAGACAGACCTCTGCACAACCTGACCTAGAGTCCCTCCACTAATCAATGACTTTCTGCTTTTCCATGCCATCTTCTTCTGGGGTTACCTATCCCTCCTATAGCAGTTTCACCCTAATGGGTAACCTAAATCTCTAGCTGGGTTTTAAGTCCCAGACATTGTTCTTTCCAGCGTAGATGTGTCATTCCCTTTTTCTCTGCAGCTGGAAGCAGACCCTGAACAATTAGATGGCAAGAACACCCACAGGGAAGAGGTTATTTACATAAACAGGATCACAATGTGTGTGTGTTTATATATTTATTACTTTAAAAAAAATACTGCAATCTCTTTTCTTTTCTAATTAAAAGACCCAGTTTGCCCTGCTGCACAATTGCTAAGCAGATTTAAAATGGGGACTTCAGTAGCTATTTTATGGCTAATCAAATGAGTAAATATAATGATCTGCTCCAATTCCCATTCTGATTACACAGTGTAGCTATTTCATTCCCTCAATAAGCTCCTTGCACCCAAAAAGAATAGTTTAACAAGCTTCAGAGCAGAATGTTAGGCTCAATTTCTCTAAAGGGTAATAGAGTGGGAGTGTCTGTATAATTAGCTTTGTTGGGCTCCCTCCCTCACTGTACAATACACTCTATACAGAGCTTTCACTGTCTCTCCAGGTCTTCATTCTAAAGCAGAAAAATAATGCAGAGTACATTAGAATCATACTGGTTGCACAGAAGAGTTTTGAAAGACAGAAAAAGAGCTGGAGAAGTGCTGGCTAATTCAGCCCAAAAGGGCTTAAGCTTTAATTTAGCTTTAGCAATAAAAGCACACATGTTCATGTACAGAGCTTATTCATCTCTAATGTATTGAACTCTTAAATGTTTCTGGAAGTTAAGATCTGCCAGACTACTAACACACTGATCAAATCATAGTATAAATCACTAAAGTCCACTCAACAATTTCTTCTCTGCATAGAACCTGAAATTAAATTAACAGCATATAATCTATAATGCAAAGCATTACCTAACACATTTGGAAGAGTTTGATACTGAATTTCCTTCTAGAAAATAAAAGTGTTTGACATACTGATTTTTCACAGCAAGAAACAATTTTTTACATAAGCTGGCAAAACTGTAATATTTTTTGCTTGCAGAAGAATTTTCAGCTGGAGGTTTGAAAATCCTTTCTGAAGTCAGACAGTCAGGTGGGATATGTTATTATTACCACCTCTGTTTTACAGATGGAAAACTTAATGCTAGAAAAATTCAAAATCTTACTGAAAATAAAGAGACGTGTCAGAGACCTGTGAGGAAAGGGAGAACAACAGATCCCATCTTGTTCCATAGTACTGTGGCTGCATCAGACCTCTCCCAAGTCACCCTGTATGTCTCCTCTCAATTTGTATTTGCAAGCAAAGTGCCCATGGATACTGTCTTTGGAAACTTTCACACAAAAAGTTTAGCAAAGAGGTCAAAATCCAGTCAAATTGTTTTATCCTGCGACAATTGGGAGAAAAAAAACAAAACAAAACAAAAATAAAACCACCAAAACAAACCAGAAAAAAGCAGGGCACTATGGAAGTTACTCCATAAGTAAAGTCCCACAGCCAAATCACAGACTTCACCTCTAATAAGTAAAACCCACAGTTAAGCCATTTTTTCAGAGTAAGTCAATAGCAAATAAAAAATAAAATAACACAGGTCCAATAGCCACTTCCACTTTTTTTTTTTTTGCATATAAGCTTACAGTTTGCAGTTAGATAGCAATACCTGATCAGAAACAAATGAATACTGCACCTACATTTTTCACATTCCTCTGAAATAACTATCTCTGGAGCCTTGAGCCTTGAAAAGAGACAGCTAAGACTCAGGCTGGTACAAACAGGACGAATGATTATTTTGTCACTTCCAGTGCTAGAAAGGAAACCACCCTTGTGGGAGGCAAAGGGAAAATAGCAAGAATAAGGTGGGTCTGCCCCACCTCCACTGAACTTCTTTGCTATGGGATGTTTTAAATTCCAGAGATCTACATGAGCTCATAAAGCAATTGGATGAGCTGATGGAGAAAAAATCCCTGACTGAATATTAAGGAAGGCATAATTTAAATCAAGCCAGTTCTCTGTGAACAGCAAATTCTTAGATAGAGGGAAATATTCTGGGACAGTGTAGATATGAACTTGCACCACTCTTCTTTCTCTGGTATTTATGGGGAAGAACACTGAGCTGGAGTGACCACTCATCTGACACAGGGTAGGCAAGGTCAGATTCTTAATTTCAGGCCTATATACACTGGCATATGAGAAAAAGATATTGAAAAGCAAAGGTTTAAGTTCCAGTTTGTCATGCAGACAGGTTATTTTTCTAAAAACCAGACTTTTGCTGCTTCTGTTTTTAAAAATCCACCAGCAGCTGACCAACAGTATAATGACATGAGTTGGGACTAAATGTATATGAGTGAATACACTCCAGATTCAACTTCCCTCCAAGCTCAGATGCAGACAACAAATCCTACAAAAAGAGCATTTATTAGAGTCCAGGATACCAAAATGCTTTCATCAAATGGGCCAAGCCAGAGATGAAGCTGAGTCTTCACAACAGGCAGCATTTGAGACCCTCAAGAAAACTTGACAGCTAAATAGGTTACTAAAAATTCCCTGGAAGACAGGCTTCCAACAGTGAAATTGCAGCATCTTCTGCATACAAGTGCAATTAATGGAGTCAAAAGCACGTGTTGGAGCCAGTGCTGGATGCACGGCTACATCCCCACACAATGCACCTCCAAAGGAACTGGCAGTTCTGAGCACTAATGTCTACTATCTCCCTTTTACTATTCTGCACTCGTGTGCAGGAAAAATTCCCAGCTGTTGGGCACAACATTCCACTTGCAAAGCCAGTTCAAGCATCTTTGCAGAACAAGAGGATCACCCTCATGTTTCCTTGGGTCATTGGCTTACAGCTCCTCAGAGGTGTATGAGCAAAATGAGGGACATGGTTTGGATGCATAGGGAGCTATTAAGCTGTTCAGGCAGAGAACAGCTTAAAAATGGAGAACAGCACCTTGGTGTTTTTGACTTTGCCAACTTAGCCACACAGAAAGGTGACCTTGGTGTTGTTGACTTTGTCAACTTAGCCACACAGAAAGGTGAAACAGCTGCACAAAGCTACAAGGCTGTGCTCCACCTAAGACTTGGAGAGGGACACTTTATCCCAATCCACCCATGCTGCTGTGACAGAAGAGTGGAGAGAATAAAACCCCAGTGGTTCAGATGCAAATACAAAAGGTCACAAACAGAACATCACCTACACACCCTCCCTGCAGCAGGTACTGGACATTCACCCAAACACCACACACTGAGCAGGTGGGCAGAGAAATGGGGGTTTCCCCTATTTAACAGAAGAGCAGCCCAGAGGCAGAAGATGGTTCAGCCAAGGTTCCACAACAGCAGGTAGAGGTCTGGCAGTCTCAGGGACACAACACAGGACTGAGAACAACTAACCTCCTCCTCGTCAGGTTCAGGGTGGGACTTGGTTAAAGGAAAGTCCAGGTTAGTGATAGATGCTTCAGACTGAGCACTGCTTTCCTCCCCACTCTTTCGATAGCCTTACTATCTTAAGTAAGTTAAAAGGAAATAATTATAAAGCTGATGCCTATCAGTCCAACCTCACTTTTCTTATAGTCAAAGCCCCAAACTCCTACCTAGCAAAACTCTGACAAATGTATCTGAGAGCCCTGGAGGGTGCAGCAAGGAAAGCCCCTTCAGGACTCAAGCTGCTATTTTACATCAAGAGACATTTTTAGCCTGTAATTTTATCTCTTCCATCTCTCTCCATTGCTTGAAATTAAAATAAACATGGACCAGGGCCTAGGATTTTATTTTATCTGTCACATATTGCTATCATTAAACACACTTGAAACGAGTGGGTTTAGTTCAAATAAAACTGTCTCTTCCCTCTCCCTTTCTCAGCTCAACAAACATAAAATAGGAAACTGCACGCCAATATATTCAAGAAGCAACACACGTTACATCATGAGTAGATGATCCATCTGGCAAGCTGACATGGTAATAAGTTTGCTTAATTGTCAGGTCAGGCATATTACAGACCCAGTCTGTCAGTCCTTTTATTACAGCTCTGTCTGTACTGGGGAATTTCAACCTCCTCACACTCTGTATGTGTAGACATGGAATGCATCCATATGGTACGAGGACATATGCATGGATACATATATGAAGTGTCACTCAGAACAAGGAGATTAAATTAAAAAAGGAAATGCTGAAGTCAAATAGTTCTTAGCAGCTGTATACATTTCAGTCTGGAATAATCACCCAAAGAAAGCAATGAGATATTTACATTTAATTTATTGGAAACTGGGCTGGCGAAAGCACTGATTACAGGGGATAATCCAGCACTGCCTCATAAGGAAAACTGCCAGAGATCCTCAGATGTTCCCTCCATTTATATTTTTTAAGCGATCAGCCCATCATTTTGTTTTTGGCTCCACGCAGCTCCAGTCATGCAGACAGTCTCCTGAGATTGTCCGTATGTCCTCCTGGGAAATCACTGAGTACATTCAACAAATTATTGAGTTCATCAAATGGATGTTTTGCCTTTAAAAAGCCCATAAAACAAAACAAAAGCTACCTTTTTCCTTCTTTGCCTTTGTGCCTTACCACATCTCCTTCTCTCCATTAATGAGCTCAGTTCTGAAACGATTTTATTTACAGGAAGGCTTTAAGGTGTTCTGAAATACAATTTGTAGGAAAGATGCCAAATACAAATTGTATTTTCTAGACGTGCCTGCATTTGTGATTTTACATGAGCACGCACACATATGTTCAATATCCAAACAGCAGGTGTTCACTAAAGTTTTATTGCCATTAGTTAGAAATGACCACATTACTCAACCAAGCCAAAGCCAAGTCTTGTCAAAGGCTTGTCTTGCCAGAAAGTCTGATGATTTCCAGTATTAAACAGTCCTGCTTTGGGGTGCTGGCTCTGGCTCTTCCAGATATCTCCAAAACCTAACAGTGATCTACATTTACCCAAAAGAACCACTTAACAATTCATCCATTCATCAGCTGTGGTGTCTCCACAGCTTTTCTCAGGAAGCAGAGAGTGCTGTCTCGAGCACGGTAGCAGCTGCCACTGGGGCCTCATAAAACACTGTGATCTTTGTGGTAACCCTTTTCCACAGCCAGACCCCTTGTCTTGCACTTTGGACATGAGCTGCCGACGCAGATTCCAGTCCAAATCTTTCCAGAAAATGATTAAATATAATTCAAAACAACATCTGTACTATCTCTCTGCTGAACTACACAGTGCTCAAAAAAAATCCAGGTGAACAACTGTTTTTCTACCATTTTTTAGGACTGTGAAAGGACCTTAGCCACACAGATATTCCACATAATGCACAGCTGATCTTTCTGCAAACCAGCACAGTAATCAACCCCAACATCTTCTCCTCCCCTCTTGATAATCACAGCTTGAAGCTGCATGTGCATCCTGGCTTTCTGCTGGACGTAAAGAGAACTGTGCCTCCCATCTTTCTTGAATTCTTCTTGGATCACAAGTTAATGGTTTGGGAAGACAGCATTAGAATTGCCTGAGACTGCAGGATGACTGGTATGATTGGTGATCCACAAGATGGCAATTCTTCATGGTTCTGAGCTGCCTGGGACAGGAGTGGGTTCTCATTGACACCTTAAAAATCACTCCAGAGGGGGTAAGGTACTCAGCCTCTTGCCAATCCAGAGAGAAACAACCGTGCTACTTATGGCAAGACAGCAAAGTCTCTGACCTGACTTATGCTGGCAATCAGGTGAGATGATTGCAGCAATCCTGCCTGTGAGGCACATAATGCCATGAGAACTGCACAACCTGCCCTTGCTCTTACTGTATTCATGCACACAAAACTACTTCCTTCCAAGTGAAGAATTCATTCTAAGTCTCAAAATATTTTGTTTGGGCAGGGAGGAATCAGTATCAGACTGCAAACATTGGCAGAAGTATTTATAACTGCTTCAAAATCTTTTTCTGGCCAGGTCCTTTTTTTGTTTAGTTTTCTTTTTTAAATCTGAGGGGGAAGACAGTAATACCCATTGGACCAACACATGATTGATTTCCCATAGAAACAGCAGTTAGAGTGCTCACTTTCAGCAGTGAAGCAGCACGTTAGTTTTTTCTTACCGTAATATTTTTTTTTTCATTTCATCTTCTTTTACATACTCATAGAAGTTTCCTATCCACTACTGAAACACCATATGGTGATAATATATGCTAACACAGGCACAGTGACACAGTCCACAAGTCTGCTATTGAGCAAAAGTTGACAACATAAGGCTGAGAGAATTTTAAGTGCTTCCAAGCCACAATAAGTACGTCACCTAATTGCATTTTACTGTGATGCAAAGAAGTCTGAGTCAAGGAAAGAACTTCCCTACAATGAAAGTATAACAGCCTGGAGTAATTCACAGTTACTTGAAGAGCTAAAGCAAGGATCTATCAATTCATGGCTTTCAGATACAGGCTAGATGTGGGTTGGGGTTTTTTTAGCAGCTTTAATATACAGAAAGAGACAATGCATTTCAGCATCACAGTCATCTCTCAAAAGGTTCTAGACAGGAAGGCCAAAGGCAATCAATAAGAGAAAATATAGACATTGCTTCTCAAACCATTCACAGATGCCTCTGCCTCTTATTTTAATGAACTAGAACATCTTGGAACAATCCTGAGATATATTCAGCCTAAAAATGCATCAGGTTTATTTACACACTGGTAGGAGACTCTGATGTAGAAACTACAGGGCCAGGTCTCATTTTCTGTGAAGCTCTAGGTCCTTACGGGTGACCCTATCTGAAATGAGGCTGTGAATACACCTAATCTGCTTTTGGAATGGCCAGCAAGGGCTCCAGGGAGAGGTCCTCCCTTCTGGCAGGGCAGACCCTCGGAAAAACAGACCATGGATGGACAGGATGGACAACAGTGAGTGACAACACTATCCCAGAATGTCACTGATATCTGTCCAAAGCCCTGTTTTACAATGAGCTGCAAGGTCTCTCTGTGCCTCAGCTCTCCATCTGCAGAACAAAGGAACCAAACCTCTCCAATCCCAGGGCACAACAAGGATGAACACACAGAAAGTTGCAAGCACTCGCACAAAGAGGCAGCAGTAAGTAACAAGGACAAACGCACAAAGGCCATGCTTTAAATGCCAGGGCTTCTCAGTGTGTTTAAGCCTTCACCTTCTAAACTGTATTTAGAAACTCCCACTGCAGAAGGCAGCTGCCCTCCTCTTCTAAAGAGAACAATTAAACAGAAACTCCCGCCAACAGGATCTATACCTGCCCTGCAATGGTCTCTGGATAGATTCCAAGCAATCTGAAGGCACACCGAGGTAATGCCCTCCTTGCTGTGAGCATGATGCATGAACCACAGTCATCACTCCCATTTTGGTGGAAATGGCCTGGGGAATACGCCCAGCAGAGACCACAGTGGGAGCAAAGTCCCAAGTGATGTATTGCCATGCAGGTGTTTCTGCAAGTTGCTGTGCTGTTCCCTTGGCACTGAACTATTTCCTTTCCCTAGCAGGGAGGGAAATGCAGCTGGTTCCTCCTGTGCACAGAAGAGAAAAGACAACACAAAAGGAACAGAAACCATAGAGAGCAGAGCAAAGGAAGCCTGATTTCCTATGGACTTGTGTCTTGCATCTTGAGCGGACTCTGACCCTTCCTGTTCTCATCTGTTACCTCTCCTGACTGCCCCCCCACTTCCCTTCTCCCCCTAGTATTAGCCTTGGCATTTGTCTGTGTGTGTCAGCCAAACAATCCATGTTCCAGGTCAGAGATCCTGGTTACAGCACAGTCTGGAAGAGCAAAAGTTCAAGTTGCCTGCAGGACACGCAGCAGGCTTGGCGCTCGCTGCGCACGTGTGCAGTGGGGCCACCCCAGGGGCCAAGCAAGGACAGTAAGGGTGGCCCCGCTGCACATCCTGCAGCTCCCCAAGACAGGGATCTCAGGGATCCCTCCTTCCCAGCCACACAGATACCCCTCCCACAGACCCATTTAAGACTGGTCACAGAAAACAAACCGTATGTGGGAGCAGCCAACTGCTGGACATCAATAGGTGCTGAGTAGGAAGAATTAATCAACTGTGCTTTCATTTCAAAATGCTCCAGTTATATCCTTGGCAGACACTGGGCAGAAAAGTGGCTGCCACACATGGGGAAATCAACCCCACACCTGAGACTTCTTTAAATCTTTCTGACAGGGAGTGTTCGCACACACGCTCTGCCCACCTATTCCAATGGGGTATGAGATGAAGATAAATCCATGACAAGCTGCCCATGGTGTGGCCTCAGCTCCTCTGGTGACTCAGGCACAAACCAAGTCATCTGATCTCCCAGTGGTAAGGTTCCTCCCCTGCCCATGAGACAGCCAGTGTACTTCCCCATCTCACAGGGCTGCTGTCATGGTGGTGAATCTGATGCCACTGAAGCACTCGGATGCATCGACCCATGCAAGAACACAAGCAGAGGCTGCGTCCCAACAAAACACAGGTTCCTGCCCCAGAGGCAGCTGCTCTTTGCTGGCTGGACACACGGACAGCTCATGAAGTGCGCCGCAGCCCTTTGAGGAGAGTGCCAAACTACATCGAGTGCCAAAATGCAAGAAGGGGGAAATGATGACAGGCTTCCTGAGATGATGGCTTACAGCAGCTCAGTCCCATTGTGGGGAAAAAGACAGAAAACAAAACATAACAATAGGTAGAAGGCCTTGAAAAGCTGTAGAGAATAAGAACCCTGCTCTCAACCACTCACAGCAAAACAATCACAAATGCAGAATGAGAAAAAGACCAAATTATGCAGTACTATTTGCTTTTTATCACTGTTCCCAAAGTCAATGTTTATCTTTATCCATATACAAATTTGAGATGCCTGCACAGATTTTAAAGTCCAATACATCCAACATTAGTCGTCATCTAAAGTTTTAGCCAAACACGTAGGCAGAAAACCAAAATGGATGCAGAAAAGAGAAAGGGAAAAATGGAAAACCTTGCTGATATTTCTTGAACTTGGTAATTTATCAGAATAAGAAACAGCAGGAGTAGTGCTGATTTATTTTCATTCTGATGATAGTACAAGAGGAAGAAATAATACCCTGCAAAGGTCACTCTTATCCTGTTCATCTGTGACAGGCTGATAATCCAGGATCTCAGAAAACTTTCTTTAAAAATCTTCACGGACATGCTCTTATCAAAAGGATTAAGGTTTAATACATACCAGCAGATGCAACCGATTCAGGCATCTGCTAATCAGAGCAGAGTCAGTTGCTGCACGCACTGGCTGGAGCTGATGACTGCAGGAAGGTTTCCCTTCTTATAGAGAAAGACCAAATCCAAACACTCATTAAATCATCTCTTGGCTATGCCTCCCAACCCACACGTTCGTGGCTGAGCATCCCCGTCCTGCGCACACTCCTGCCTGCAGACATGTCAGGGATGGCAGGACAGATGGGCTGCTCACAGCCAGTGCAGCCACAAGTGGTCCTCCCAGAAAGCTCCAACCCAGGGACCACCTCAAATGCCACCCATGTGGGGTGGTAATGTCACTCTGCCCTTGGAGACGGGAACCACAGCAAGAAGAGTTTCAGGATGTAGGGGCTTTGCACTTTGAGTGCAGGGAGGAACCTACAGAAATTGCTCCAGATGGGACACTTCCTTTCCTACTTTCAGTAATCCACCCGGATTTTCCAGACAGCACAAAGCTAGCATGCTGCAGCCAGAAGCAGGAGCACAGCTCTCAGAGGTGACTCCATCTTCAGAACAGCCCATGCAATTCCTGATGTCCATTACTATGGCAAAAGTGTGACAACCCACTAAGTACAGCCACAGACAGCACCCTGCAGTGAGTCTGCACAGCCCATCTGATGCTGCTACAAGGGCTGGAGCTCACCAGCCCAACGCCAGCTTGGGCACATCTCTGTGAGCCACTGTCATCCAAGTTAGCAAATAGCAGCACTCAACAGCCTTCAGGAAAAGCAGTATGTAGCACAAAAGCTCTGCAGTAGCTAGGATGGTCCTACTAAAAGGTCATCAACCCTTTAGGATGGACAGCGGATGCTTCTCCGTTTCAGCAGATGAGCCTACATCCAATGAGCCCCTTTGTCCTACAATAAAGAGATTCAAATGCCTACAAAGCCCAAAATGCACAGACCTCTAAGAACCAACCCAAAGAGCCCTTTGCAACTGGGAAAGCACTGCCTGGCTACTGTGCTGTGCTACTGGACACAGGACTCTTTGGCAAAGCCGTGCAGATGCCCAGCAGTTAGATGTGCTCAGACCAGCAGAATGAGGCCAGGAAACTTTTATTTACCTCAAATATCACATGTGAAGATGGTAGAAGTTAAGCCATTCATTTGAGCCCAAACTGAACATCTGAAAAAGCCATATCCCCCTGAGTCCTGTAACTGAGGAAGCATAAAACTCTCTGTCACATAAATGCTGCAGGAGGGAGGAATTCATTCTGAACCCACCAAATCAATCTCAATCTGCTTGTACACCTAAATTTTCTTTCTTAAAAGAAATAAATACATTCCCAACAGTAACTGGAGTTCTGTAACATACCCTGTGGACTGCCCTTCTAAAATCCTTTTGGTGCAAACCAACCCAAGAAGCCAGGCTCAGGCAAGTACCAGGAACAATGAAATCAACTCTGAGCCTGGACTAGCAAATTTTCACAGACTGTTTTGAGTTCAGATTCAGTGATCTGGTTTTCACAGAGACCCATAGCCCAAAGAGCAGTCATAAGATCTTTCTCAAAGCTGGGGGAATGTGCTTTCCCTTGCTGGGTTGGAAGCTTTAATCATGGTTGGAGACCCAGCTCTGCATAAACCAAGATAAAACACCTGAACTCTCAGCTGAGCATTCCTGACACAGCTATAAGTGGGGCACTACAATTAGAAATTCACAGGGAAGAGACCTCCTAGGAGTCTTCAGCAACACTTCAATATTTTGCCTTGGTTTGCCATCATACAGCTGAAACTGTTCAATCCTGTCCCACCACTCTGCAAGAAAATACGTCCATTGCCTTTTCTCTGCTTTTACTATCCCCCAATGGTTATCAAAAGAAGTGACAGGATAACCACCAGCACTGTCAAACATTTAAATCCTTTTTAAATTCCAGTAAATACAAGACATTATTCCCCAGTATGCTTGAAACTTAATGAAAATGTATCACTGATTTTTTAAACTTAATTTTCTTTACATTTTTATTGTTCTGTAGCTCACATTGAGAATGAGCCTCTTTTTCTTCAAAATAGTCCTCACTTTGGCTTAAAGTGTTGGATAGTGACAGATGTCTAGTACTGGGGGCAATGACACAGAGGCAGGGACACAGACATGAATCCCTAGAAATCTTGCCTAACTCTGCCTTCATGTTCCCACCTGTTTGCACAACCACATCACCCAAAGGCCTTCAACCCAGACCAAGGTTCCACATTGCTACATGCCATACACATGGGGAGTAAGAGGCAAATCACACTGAAGAGGTTGCCAAGCTACAAGGACAGAAGAGATTTTGAGAGGAAGGAGAGGGGAAACACTACATTCAAGGTTATTTAGCACAGCAGTGGTTGCTGGGAATGAAACAGATCTCCACGGTGCCAGCCCAGTTCCCTCTGGATCAAGCTGCCTCCAAGAGCTGTGCACAAGCAGATTTCATCTTGGCCATGGTGCATGGTCAACCAAGATTTTTTTCCTACTTGAATACTTCACAAATATTGGCCACAGAGCATCTGCTTTTAGAAAAACTTTAAATACCATCAGACCAGGTACATCTTATTGCCTGGTACACCTCCCACAAAGTGCTATTTTGCCAAACAGACATTCTGTTGGAAACTCAGGACAAAACTCAAGAGTTTTGGAAGGTAGGTGTCCAACTCCAGACAAAGCAATCATCATTCAATACATAATTCACAGCAGGGACAAAGAATCCTGAGCTTACGTGTGCTGCTATTTCCAGAATTTCATTTTCACAGTCTCTGCTGGAAGCCCTTTCTCCAGAGTCACAAAGTTTTCTTGTTTTTTAGAAAATGCAAACATTTGTTTTATGGGCTGAAATTTGGCATGTTTGGTTTGGGGTGGTTTTCTCTTTTTTTGTTAATGTCTTGCTGCACTGATCTCTTATGGAAGGATTAAGCAGAACAGGTAAAAACTGGGGAAAATACCCTTTAATAGAGGAGTCAGAAAAACACAGTACTCACTAGGCCTCTGCTTAGGGGGTTCACACAATTTATGACTTGCCCCTACTTCCATCCATGGAAATTATGCATCTAATATCTTGTCTTCTACTAATGCCTCCTTTTACTAATGAAAGATACAGTGGGTTCTCTGCCTCTGAACTTTCCAATGAGTTACTGCAATTTAGAAGGTGTGACATGTACACAGAAGCACACCACAACTACATAAGAGGCACTCTGTACTCTACTCATCACACTAGTACTTCCAAACTGCACCAAACAAGAGGAAAAAACTAATTAGATTTTTTTCATAGTGCATCTGCAGTTCTTCCAAAAACACCCGAGGCAAGTTAAACCTCATGCCACTGCAGTCATGGCAATTTTGAGATCATCTTGGTCATCTTGTCCATTTCAATTTACTGTACCAGAGGGCTAGAACTGGGCATGGTGGTGAAGGTCATACAGATCCTTTCTAAAACTTCAATTCTAGGTGAATTCTTTAAATACAATCTCTCCAACACCACCTCACATGACAGAAAACATCCTTAGATGCTGCTCTGTTAAGGCTAAAGATGATGATTTAGTCTTGTAATTTCCTGTGCTTTTAGGTATGTGCAATTTTGAAAGAAAAAAAACTTGCATTTAATCACTTCTGACTGCTTCTATGATTCAGTCAGAGAGACTTTTGCTTGCAAGACATAGATTCAGCCCAGATCACCTTTGCTTTCCTACTCAGTTGCCTAGAATTAGGCAGGACCATGAGGTACCAGGAGGGCACTGCTGACCAGAGGTGTCCAAGCTCTCTCCCTGCCTTCTGTTAATGATGGTCAGTTTCAGCTCATGGCAGTGTCCTCATCACCTGCCCAGCACACAAAAAATGCTACCACAGCAACACCCAGGCAAGCAGTGCAGGGATGGTGCAGAGATTCACACTCACCCACGTCCTCAACAGCAAGGGCTAAGGGACAATGTCTGGAGTTGATGCTGGCTCCCCCTTTCTGAGAAACATTACATCCCTCTGTGTCAGGGGCACCCCTGGTGCAGTGTGTGTCTTTGCAATCTTGAACTCTTACCAAGGATCAAAAGAGCTTCCCTCTGTGTGAATTCATGCCAATGGGCAGCGTACGTTAAATAAACTGCTTGTCATTACCGTGCTATCACTCCTGCTCCAGTGAGAGAGGACTATGTTATGATTTATCTTATGTTGGTTTAAAACTGTCCTGAAGATAATATGAAAAAGAAACATAACAATAAAATTTCTCTTATTCCAGAACAGGACTATCCCCAAGGGCAAGGTATTCCTATATAATTATTATAATGCTTTAACCACGTAAGCACAACTGAAAACGTCTTCTCTGAAAACAAGTTGTAGCTCTTTTTTCCTATCTGCAGCCATTATCCTGATAAATTTGGGAAGGTCAGCTAAGGTGTAATCCAATAAATGTGCTGATGTTCTGAGTAAGTACCTTACAATTTGCAGCCTAATCTATTATCCTACTATAAGACCATCAAATGACTCACTAGTTTTAATACTTAGTACAGATCAAACAAAGGAAAATATCAAAGCTTTACGTTCTAGTTCCACCTTTCAAGGACTTGTCTGAGTACTCTTTAATTACAGCAGATGATACATCTAACTCTGGCATTTTCTTTCTCTAACAGCTCTAGTTAGAAGCTGCTGTAGCAGTACTTTTCACAGGACATCATTATGTTAACCAAGAGATGCTGAGAAGTCAGATAGACTGAACAAATCAAGTTGGGATTTGATCCCAGAGATGGAATTCAGCTTCTTCTGCCCACCAGGTCACAAAGTGGGAGCCCCACCATCCAGGTGCTCCTGGGTGCAGGTGACAAGTCTGCAGAGCCCTCACCCAAGCTGTGGCAGAAAGCCATGGGAAGAAGCATGTGCATGAATGGGAATGAGCACATCATCTTGGAGGGTGATGAACTTTGGAAGTCAGATCAAGTCCCAAACTTGGACTATGACTTCAAATCCCCCAGAAACGCAAATAGACCTGCAAAAGTTTGCATTTGGACACTGTGATTGGACACAGTGACTTTTAGTTTTTTTTCTTTTAATGGTAAAGGTGTAAGATAAAAGTGAAAAAACACCCTATTCACAGAACCCCAGATCCCAAAGGAAGAAGCATCAGAAAACAGTCAGCAGCACTGTCAGCAAACTGTAGATGCTCTGTGAAATGGGTACAGAGGTTACATGTCCCCACAAAGATGTCAGAGCTGACTGTGGGCATTGCTGAGGAAAATGGGAGCACAAATCTCTTTCACCCAACTCTAGCAGCATTTTGAGTCTGTAAAGCATTCCCCAGTAACAGTGTGCACTGGTGGGTGTTTGGCCCGTGCAAACAAACTGAACATGGACTATTCACCACGGTGCCTCAGCAGAACTCATTTATCACAACAACAGAAACCCACTGGGAAATGAGCTGAATTGTATCTGGTTTACATTGTTGATCTTTTTGACTGACTAACCCAAATTAGACTTTTTTCAAGGACAAGCCTGTAAATTTATGCAATTAACTGTGCACATGCCACTAAAATTAAAGTTGAGTTTATAGTGAGTTCCTGCAGAAAGGATGAAAACCCAGAGCCTCTGTGCGCAGGGAGACACTTTCAAAAGAGCACAAATCTGATTTTGCTCTGCTTTTGCTCTATTTGCAGACTTGAAGAAGAGCAAATCTAAAGAGATTCCAATCACTTCTTAAGTTCTGCTCCAAAGGTATCACTTCTTATTTACTTAAAAGAAAGGGAGCAATGAAAACCACCAAAAAAGACAAACCAAAGAGAAGGCTTGTATGGATAGCGAGCGTGCACCCATCAATGGCATCCCTTTGATACTTTTGACTTTTGGGGCTTTACTAAGAGAAATAGAGCATACATCCAGCTGTATACAGCCTACAGACCCACACACATGTAAGAAATGAGACCAGTTACAAGACTAGGAAGGAAAGACAAGGCGCAAACATATCTAGGATGATTTTATGAGATCACAAGAATTACCCTTTTAAAAGTGCCACTGGGGTGTCACCACTTCCTCTGATAAATAGATGACATCTCACCAGAACTTAAATAGCTCCACTCAACCACTACCTAGATGAGTGACAAAAATTAGCCAAGTCACTGTCACCCCTGCAGTCCTCGTCTAGACACAGCAGAGAAGTGCGAATTCCAGTCTGCCTTGCTGGGCTACAGCCACCCTGACAGCTGAGCTCCGATCCAAGCCACTTCATGAGATGGGGATATCTGGATCCTTCTGGCAGCGCTTTTGACAGACAAAAGTTAACAGAACAGAAAAACAACAAGAAAATAAAAGCACAAAAGTCCTTGTGAACAGAGAAGGTTTTAATTCACGAGTCATTGTTGGTTGAAAGTTGAGGCAAATGAAATGCCATTTTTTGCAAGTATTTTTCTAACAATCTTTGTGGCAATCTGACAATCGGGATCAGAGACCCTTTGCTCAGAGGTGCGGCAGCTCTTTTGAGCCAGTGCCCCCTCAGAGCAGCTGCGCCCTTCTCCCCATTGACAGCCACATCTGGATGCTATCAGGAGGAACTGGCTGGCCTTCTCACAACAAATACCAAGCACTTAGCAAATTGACTCCAGAAGTCGATGCTGGCCCCTTTCCCACTCTGTGTTTATGCAACGTGCAACTAACCTGTTGAGTCCGAGGTTTGTATGGAGAGCTGCTCTCCAGGTCGGCCAGGATGCTGGTCAGAGAGTCAATTTCTGCATCTAAACTGCACCGCCTCTCCTCAAGGGTCTTGCCACCAGGATTCACCTTAAAGAAGAAAGAAAAGTTCCAGTTATTCAAACCACTTGGCCTGGCACAGGGTTTCTTACTGTCCTACAGAGCTGCATCCATGCCCAGCAATAACTCTTGGGTTGCAGGGACAAACATGCTGAAATCCTATAGCTCCTTCCAGAACTAACAGCAAGCTTCCATCTCACAGGAATTTATGCTGCTTTGGGGCTTTTCTTCATCTATTTGCCACAAGGGTCCCATTGAGTAAAACTGACTTGGAGGATTAGCAATTCAGCAACCTGCTGCTAAGCTGAAGAGGCAGGACAATCCCCACACCGTAAGATGGAGAAGATGTGTTATAGAAGGATACCTGTCTGGAAGGACAAAGCTGGGGACAGGCTTGGAGCACCTGGATCCCAAAAGCATCTCTTCTGCCATGTTCTCATCTCCGGCAAAACACAAACAGAACAGAGCTACAAATCACAGCAGACAGTGACTGGCCACGTGCACCTATTCTTATTTTAAATTAATTCTTGGTATGCGTACCTGTCTGATTCAACACTTCTTCACAAATTTCATCTGGAAAATTAGCTCCTTCAAGGAGGTGTGAAAAAGTTCAATCCATTTCTAGCAGATTGAAAGTGAAGGGTGGTGATTTGCAACAAGCAGTCACAAAATAACATAAGTAAGGTCCTTGTGAAAAGGCTTTTATGCAGGAAAGCCCATGCCCAGAGCAAATGCCAACATGCAGCCAAGAACCCTAATTCAATACATTTTTCTTTCTTTCTGCTTTCAAAACAGCCCAGTCCCATTTGTACCCAGGCTGGTAGGGACACTCACTTGGAAGGGAAGAGACGCGAATTTTTACCACCACTGCCCACCTCAAAAAGTAAAACTCAGAACTCAGTACCACAGCAGAGCATGCAGCCTTCAAACCACTGTTTAAGGGCAGCACTGCAATCCCTGTTAGAATAAGCATTTTTAAAGAGCACTCATTCACATGGTTTGTTTTTGATAAATCAACCTAGTCCAAAACCTCTAAGAAGGACCTTTGTGCCGTACAGCCCAACCCAACAGTGGGACGTCTCAACAGGACACAAAGTAGGTAAAGGCTAGGAAACATCCTCCTCCTCCACTAGGAATGGGAAATTTAGGAAAACCAGCTGAGGATCTGTGCCATGGTCAAAGCAGGTGTTAGGGGCTAGCCCCACTGAGCCAGGCCACCACCAGGGCATGCACAGAAACCAAAGTTCTTGAGTCAATGAACTATCACACTGAAAAGTCATTTCTCAATCTGAGTTATTTGTCTCCTGTTCTTTCATGTCTTACTTATCTGCAAATCCCCTGGACAAGACAGAGTCTCTCTGCAGACATGCAACTAGAGTTCAGTGCAGAAGAGCTTGACAATGTCAATAATAAAAATACTAAAGAATTACCCAACAACTCACCTAATTTCAACTGCAAAAACTGTTCAGACCATACTAGCACCTTCCCACAGAAAATTTAGCTCTGTCTACCTTCACTCTCACCAAGTTATTTCAATTTTCCAAACCAAAAATTCACCTTTTTCTTTGGCTCAGTGGCTGTTCCAGATAGTTTTCATTTAAATTTCATTTTAGGAGCAGTCAATCCTTACCTGTTTTAAAGAACTCCCCAGTCATCAATCTGCCACATAAATGGCAAGATGGTCAAAGAGAGGCTATGCAAAGTAGGCAGCCTCTGATCTGCCAAACTTATACGTGCTGGGGCATCCATTAGTACCTATTGATTATTAAATCTTACTGCATTACAATATATTTGGCTTGACTAATAAGAAAATGGAAGCTCCAGTGTGGCTTATGCAAGAACACACCATTTAAAAGGCTGAGAGTCAGGTTAGAAAATACAAACTCGACTCTTCTTGCCTATTTTTATTATAGAGCCAAAGTCTTTCCATCCAAACCATTGTTCAAAAAAATAAATATTTTTCATAGGAATTAGCCCAGATCACTACTCCTGGCTAACTGCAGGCACCTGGATTTTTAAATCTGCAGAAGTGTAACTTCTTTTCCACTTCATGGCTCTTGTTTGGTTTTTCTTCATCTTCCAGTTGTTGGCCTGTAACTGCCACAGGCTTCTCAGACAGAAAATCTATGATTGCTCCACTCCAGAGAATTTTGAAGCTAAGCAGCCAAAAGTCAGCCTGGAAAGGAGAGGGTTGATGCAGAGGGCATCCAAGGCCCCAACATGTGAGGTGATAAATCAAGCTAATGGCAGACCCAGGAACAACACTAGAGTCCGCACAACAGGACCTGCTTGGTACCCTCACCCTGGAGAGAAGGGATGGTGGCAGATGAGAAGATCAGCCAATTTCATTTCTGCTTCTTAGCATTTCTGGGCCATATTATTCCCAGATTCTCATTCCCCAGAACAATTATGCAATAGCTGACTAGCAAATGCTGCAGAACAAGTTATAAGGTTGTAAAAGTTAAATGTCCTTAGGAAACCGAGAAAAATAAAATAAAACAGCATAGAAGCATCTCTATTGATTCTGGGCTCTGATTTATTTATTCAATTAAAACATAATCAACGTAGATTAAGAGCCCAACTCTAAAATGCAGGAACATAATGCAGTGCAACAGTGCCAACAAATGACACTACCGATGTATGCCAGGGCCTACAGGGGCAGAAATGGACTTTAAAGACATTTAAGAAATTGTAATCCTCACAAAGACAGGTTTCTGATTGCTTTTTCTTCCCCATCCCCACAAATCTTGAATTTTCTCTCTACCTACAGTGCTCAACATTCAACTGAAGGATTTGCCGTGTGGGCAAACCAGAGCATTTGCAACACCAACTTCAGCAAGAGAGGGTTAAGTTATTCCTCTTCCCATGCTCTTTGTCATGACGTTCCTATAAAAGTTTTATGATATTGTTCTGGAACAAAACCCAAGCGCCAGGTCCCAAGGCACAACAGGTTCGCACAGACGCGGCTCTGCTCCGAGGAGCCCGGGCTGGTTCAGCTCAGAGCCCCGCAGATACAAACACCGGAACCAGAGGGAACTGCTAATTCTATTTCTGTCTGGATTTATGGCATTGTTGCAGACATGTCGCTTTTGCGCCCCCTCTTCCAGCCAGTAGAATATGGAAAAACGGGTTTAAAAAGAAAAAGGATGCTATCTTTGGCTCAGCCAACGTGAGTTCAACAAAAAGCAAACGTAAGCCAACCCAGTCCAACAAATTAGTCATGCCAGAGACTATCCACTCACGTGAACTTCTGCAACGCCTACACTCCTATCCCCTGGCTCAGTCTCTGCTCTGAGTCAAAAGAGAGAAAAACAGCAGAGAGCTTCACTGCTTGGCTTGTTTGTCTGCCCCTGAATTCCTGGCGTGCAGCTCAGAGCAGCTCTGATGGTAATCCACTCCCGAGCCCCATCAACCCACTCTGCTCTGATGAAAATTTGCTTTACTTTTGCTAAGCCTACAACCCAACAGAAGTCAGTGTCACAGGTCCCCCACACCCCTCCAAGGAACATTCATTAAAGAATATGCAGTGTAGAGGTCAATAAAGGGTCTCAAATTTTGCTTCACTGTCCTAAAAGGGTTGTAAGACTATTCACTGAGCTAAAAGACATGAAAAGCACAATGATTTCCCTAGGTGTCACCTCTTCCTACCCTAGATCACCTACCCTTACCGTATTTTGCAGCTTTCAGCAGAGGAACAAGAACATTCTCGTTTAACCAAGCCAGCTCCTTGCAGTGGGCTCACAGAGAAGAATCTGGCTCCCAGATGTCCTTCCTAGCTCCTGCCCCAAATTCCTTTCCCTACCCAGGCCCAGCCATCTCTCTTTTATTCTGTTTTCCTCTCTCTCCATGCCCCGTTTTCTGCCCTGCAGGGTTGTGGCTCAGGCCAGGCATTAGCCCCTGAGATGAGAGATGCAATGTGGGCTGCCAGGCTGGCCTCTCAGCCAAACTGCTGGTGCCATGTGGTGCTGCTGTGTCGGGGAAACATGGAGTGTGGCTTTGCAGCAGTGACCTGCTGACATGGGTGGCAGGCTACAAGTAACTGCAGAGCCCCAGTGTGTATCTTCTACCAACACAAGGCAATGGCCAAACTCCTGAATACTTTGGGTATTTGACTTTGCTCACCATAGTGCAAATTTACAGCATCAATATCCACCATCTCTCCATCCACTTCAAAAGTCTCGTCTAACAGGGGTCGAGCTCAGCACATTTGCATGTTTCCTGAGTGCTGTGGCCAGCTCATCCTCTGAACTGTGTCCCTGGAAGGTGAGCTGTCATTAGTGGGAAATGTAGCGCTGGTTTATCTGTGCAGACACCTCCAAGACAGCAGAGCTGCAGCTAAACACACAACCTTTCTTGTAGCATCAGCTCATTTCACATGCTGTGCTATCACAGGTCACTGATAACCTCCTAACTCACAAGTGAAAGACTGGAGATGAACACCATGGATATTAGGAAAGGTCACAGCTAATGACTCGAAACAAAGCTGGGGGCCCACAGTGCCTTCTGCTCCTGGTAGATTGGTTTTAGCCTGAGGTGATTGGGAGCTCTCTTTGAGCTGTAACACATCAACACTTTTTGCATTTACACGTCTAAGAACAGGGAAAAGCAGAAAAGCCTTCTGTGGCAAAGGAAGGACAAAGGTCACAAGGGGAGCAAGTGGAATTCAGGCAAATCAGGAGTTGTGAGCAAGGAGATAATACATAAGGACTTCTGCCCTGAAAGACTTTACAGTTTTTTCCCCCAGTAAAAGCCAGTGAGCCACAGATGAGGTGGTAGAGATGATAAACTCAGTGCCCACTGCCTGCTTCCACCAGGCTGCACCCATGGCAGCCATCCACCACACTCTGCAGGCTGGAATAGGCACTTAGATGGTGGGAAGAGCAAATAATCAGGAGTGAGCCTCTCCCTATACTCCATGGCCTTGGGCACTGGGCTTAGACAGACATGCAGACAGAGCAAGAAGGATGCAGTTCTTATTTCCTATTTTAGCTGGGGACAGGTGAGGGACAGAAAAGTGTTTGATGTCAATAGTATCCACTGTACTGACAAGAAGAGACTGAGAAATGTTAACCAGGAAGAAGAAAGGAACTGATTCAGTCTTCAGGCTAGGACTTGTGTTTAGTTTTTCCTTTTTTTTTTTCCTTTTCTTTTCACTTTCTCTAACAATATCACTGCCAGAGGCAAGGTTCTTTTCAGACACACACCCTTGCTACCTTGTCCCTTATTCATTCTTCTTTCCAAGGTCACAAAAGCCATCTGAGGCCCCAAAAGGCATTGGAGTGGCAAAAAAGATGCATACTGAAGGGCATCTATCAGGAATATGAAGGACCCTTAAGAGTTGCTGTGTCTGTTCTCCCCTAAGCCTACAGACAAGTGCAAACATTTTCTTTCAAATTCCCTAATGTAAATTTAAACAGTCCCAAGAGGCTGTCCCCCCACGCAGGCACATGGAGACAAGAGCTGACTGCAGCATCCTGGGCAAGGGGGGGCTGAGATCCTTGACTGATGCCTAATCTCCGTTCCAGGCACCAAGGAGGGCTGGAAAAGAAGTGGTGCCCTTTAAAAACAGAAAGATTGAGT
The DNA here is from genome assembly GCF_022539315.1 of Serinus canaria. Lineage (NCBI taxonomy): Eukaryota > Metazoa > Chordata > Aves > Passeriformes > Fringillidae > Serinus > Serinus canaria. The sequence goes on along the minus strand of NC_066323.1, from coordinate 10,074,270 downwards.
CTTTTGAAACAAATCTGAAATGATGGAAGATTTCAGCAGATGTGACCACAGTGATTTCACCAGATGTGATTGTATCAAGGATCTAATAGAAAAGAACTTCCCTGCTGTTCCATCAGGCCGAAGCCAGGCCTGAAATATCCTTTTGAGTCTTTTGATGACATCAAGGATAAAAGCCAAAGGGAAGTAAGGTTTTGATTTATTTTTTCCCCTTGCTCTTTCATTTTTTCAGGCACAGAATAGTTTTACCTGGTTTGTGTTGCTGAATATTAGCAGGACCAAAGGAAAACACTTCAAAAGTTTAAAGAAGGCACCACTTGGTGCCTCTCAGATGCCACTGTCATTTAACTGAGCAATGTTTCTTTGACTCCAGCCACTTCTGAAGATTTCACTGTAAAGAGGAAGGTCAGGCCTACCTGGAATAGGGCTTGAACGGGGTGAGGGTGATCATCTACTAAACACCAGCCTATATGGTCCCAAAAAGGGCCAGTGAATGTGCCCAATATCTCGCCTTGGCAAAGCTCATACCAGCAGCTATGCCACAACAAACTGCAGAAGGCACAGTGGGGTAAAGGAAGCTGTGCTCAGCCACACCTACAGCAATTAGTCTGGGGTAGCCACAGTCCCACATTCAATTTCTCCAGTCATGGAAAACGCAAATGGTACTGGGTATCCAGACTGAACTCATTTCTGAAGCAACAAGGTGTGGTAAAGAACTGCATGGGCTTTCAGCTGGGGCAAACAAACAAGCAGATGAAGGAAAGTTATTCGTTAAGCATTGCTAGGAAACACCTTGCAAAAGCTTAACAACTGATTTAAAAACTCACCGTGGTGTAAGAAGCTTATGAAAAGGACAAATCAGAAAAACATTTTTAAAAAGAAAAATACAGATAAAGCAGATAACAAGAAAGCATGAAACTAGGAGGTATCAGTCTCAAAACAAAGGAAAGGGGGTAGGTGTTTTGTCACACAACACACTGCTAGGCTGCAGAGTTATTTCTGCTGCAAGACACTGTGGTTGCTTTGAGTTTACACAGATTTCAAAAGCAGCAGGAGAAACGCATGGAAGAAAACTCCAAGACACATAATAAATATAAAATATTCTGTGCTGCCCTTTTACATTTTTCTCTGGTCACTAGTAATTGATTTGGCTTTAGAGACATTCATATGAAGTCTCCATTTGTGTTTTCTATCCACCTTCTGACCTGCTGGGAGTCACATCTGCTGGAGGGTACATTCCAGTCTCTGCAGGTAAATAACTGACCACAGCCCTAGGTGCCAGGGTTTGGCCCAACACCTGGAAACCCATTCCTTCCTTTCTTCTAGCAGAGACAACAGGAATTACAGCCATCTGCACTCAGCCTCCTGGGGTGCATAGATTAAAAAAAACCCAAAGACTTTGTTGTAGTTATGAATCTGTATGATAATAAAGATTTATATCTCCCTAGAGATCAGCATGACAGACACTGTTCACACAATACCTAGGAAACATCCCTGTCCCAAGGAGTTTATTGTCAATTGGATGCCAGAATGCAGGCAGAGGGGTGGGAGCAAAGTGCTGAAACTCAGAGATACAACCAAGTTCCTCCAGGCCACCAGATGAAGACACTAATCCCTTGGGCCAAGCTAGCTCCTTAAAGGACTTTTCATTCTCTGTATTTGCCATCCAAGACCTGACAAAACATGCCAGAAGACAACAAAGCCCTGTCCAAGCCATTCAAGCTCCAGCTGCAATTCTGTTGCAGGATGGCCCTGATTTCCCATGACATGGCTGGGTCTGAGCCACTCCCATGGCTAGCAAATGGACTGTGGGTCAGTGGGGCCTGTGGTCATCTTCCACCACTGTTTAATAAGCTCTTGCTCCCTGCTCATCCTGAGCAGGGCCCCAGTCCCAACACCAGCACATTGGTGGGGGCAGCATGCCACCAGTGTGGATGAGCAGTAGAGCAATCCAGGATTATGCTCCCTTCCCAGCAGCTCCTGCCACTAACACCAGAGGGAAGATTTTGCCATGAACAACCTGTGGTCAGTCCAGAGTTCTCAAGAACTGGCCATGAATATTAGATGAATGAGCAGAGATAAAAAAAGGAGGGAAGGGCATCACAGAAGTTTAGCCAACAGGATCCAAGGCCTTGGGGTACACTCTGCTGAAACCCTGGATCAAACACCAGCAGCAGATCACTGATTGATTTGATGGGACATGAACAACAGACTACGAGAAGATTTGCAATATTCCCTGTCCCTCTGCCACCCCTGAGGACAACAGAAGGCAATTATACAACAGGAATAAAAAAGATGCAGCAAACAGCACACAACAAATCCTCCTTGCAGCCCAGGAGTGTGCTTGTATGTGCCTTGAAACTGGAGATGCCAACACAGAGGCCCCGTGCTGTCCAGTCCCCTCAGCCTCAGGATGGTGCTACCCAGCTCCCTGCTGCATCACAGGCTGGCACCTCCACCTTGGGCATTTAAACCTACACCCAGCTTTTGGGGGTTCCTCACCGTTTTGTTTTGCTCATGGAAGGAAGTCCTGGAAATGTTAAGGTTGGCTAAATGGGGCTTTTAAAAGTGCAGTGCTTCCCTGGGCCTCTACATCAAAAACCAGCAAAACAACAAAAGCCCTTCAGCTGACCAAAGGGTCTTCATGCTGTGGGCCAGAGAATACGTGGGGAAAGGCACCACAATCCTCAGCACATGAAAGCAACAGGATGGATTTGATAAGGAGCAGTCAGGGGATGAAGAGAGAGAAGGAGTCCCACGAGCCAACATCTGCCAGAGCAGCAGACCCGACAGTCCTGAGAGTTTACTTAACATGTCTGATCAAAAGCTTTGGGAGTCTTGTCTGTGTTAAGTGCAACCAGATGCAAAATCAGCAGCAAGATGAAAAGTGTATTAATAAACTAAGGAGGCACATAAAGTTATTTGAAAACTGAATGGGGAAGGTGGCGAGAGAAGGGGGAGAATAAAACCAGTTTATTTTTCCATTAAGGCAATTTAATATTCTCTGGGTGGAGTTACAATTTCTTGTCCTTGGGAATTAAATTGAATTTGTGAAACACTCCTGTTCATCAGCAGAATGTATAATAAGAACTGGGATATATAATTTTTTTCTTTACACTTTGGGCAAGACAGCACTACCTGTCTGTCCACAGGGCAAGAACAGCTGGCCATGAAGTTTTTTTGACCCAGCATGACTTTCACTGACTTTAACTAACTTTACAGCAGCAGGGAATATATCCCTTTTCTTTTAATTAATGCAATTACATTAGGACTCATTATTGACAATTATGGTGACTGTTAAAAGTTTCCCCTTTCTTTGCCACTCCCCCACCAACTTAAAATCTGCTCCAATATCGTCAGAAATTAATGTCTAATTAGCCATCAAGCAGAGCTGATGTTCCCCACAGAGCATTGCTGCTTACAAAAAAACTGAGAAATAGGAGAACGTAGAGGATATTTCATCATCTGCCTCCAAGGGGAACCATAACCAAAGAGCAGCCAATTACCCCAACTCAGCTGCAAAGTTTAATCAATGGAGAAACCAAATAGCTCATTAGGTGTCCCCTGCAATAACGGAAGACCTTCCCACTGACTCATATGACATGAATGTTACATTTTAAAAGATTCATTGGTGATATGAAAGAGCAGAGACTCCCTGCATCTTCACATCCTAGCCAAGTCCTGATCTTCATCTTTTCTTTTCTGGCATAAGAAAAGAGGTAAGAGGAGGATGCCTGGGACAGCATGGCATGTGTCTGACAAGCCACAAATTGCACACACCTGCACACAAAGCAATCTGGCACACCCAGCCCCATGACTCTGAATTTATATGCAGAGGGGAAAACCACACCAAACACCATCTCCCACCAGGCACAAGGAAAGCACAGAGCTGAAGGTGATTTTACTTCTTTCAACACTCTTGGTGAGTCTGACATACTGTGTCCAGCATGGGAGGCAGTAGCTTAGGAATTTGAGATGCCCCAAAAAAGCAGAAAACAGCTGAAAAGGAGACACATAGAGAACTCACTTGATTTCACCTATGAAGGAGATTGAGTAGCTCAATAGCAATAACTGAACAGTTTCACAGAATGAAAATGCCAGATATCACAAGACTGTCCAATCTAGCAAAACAGAAAAAACCACACAGCAGTCAGGAAGCCAAAGCTAGGGAAATTCCATTTAGAAATAAGAGATATACTCATTTATGTGTAATACTGCTGGAAATTAAATGTTAAAACAAACTTCCAAGATTTCTCCACCTCATGATGTCTGTGGATCAAGGCTGGATGCCTTTGGTCTCCCTGGGTGACCAGGCAAAGCTTTATGATCTGCAATAGGCAGAAGGGCACAGCTGACAATTTAATGGCTCTGCCTGGCCCCCACCTCGGCAGAGGCGAGAAAGAAACAGCTCTGCCAGTCCATAAAGATCTACTGACATCATTTTGTGTTTGCACCAGTTTAACTGGAAATTAAATTTACATGAACAAACTCTATCCCACACAAGACTGCATATTGTGACAGTTAAATAAAGAGCTTTTTAAAAGGCACACGTCTCGGGCAATTTAAATCAAAAAAGATAGGTTTTGTTAAAGCTACCAATTTCAGAAAATTAAGGTTGACTAAAACTGTTTTTAAAAACTCCTTTTGGAATTTAATCACATATTGGAAACCCATATGCAGCTGTTTGTGTCACCTGCAAAAAGACTGTATAAAACATAAGCATATGCTTAATTTTACACGTGTGCTTAAGTTCTATCAACTTTAATGAAGTTTGAGCATACAGCCAAGCTTCTCAGAATATGAGAAAGCATTCCTGAGCATGGGCTGTGAAACTATTAGGAAATCACCAATGAGGAAAAAAGTAAAATTAAAACTGGCTGGTCAATTTTCACAGCCTGAGTAAGAACTAGATCCAGAAATTAAACATATAACATATTTCTGAATTTGTTTGCTTGTTTTGCTGTAATAGGAAGGGGTGAGTGCCAAAATATTTGCAAGGATTCCCAGAGAACCTGGCAAAATGTCAGCAAAATGGATGTATAAAACTACATGGAAGTCAATGGCTTGGGTTTGGCTTCTGAGGAAATGAATCATGCTAAAAATCTACTGTATGTCTCCAAGCTGAGAAGAGGAAAATCTGAACTCTGCCTCAGTCTACACATTTTTGGGGTGGTCAGGGGCTGCAGTTCATGGGGCAGGCATGTCTCAGCTGGGCAAACCCCACAGTCTGATTCACTGAAGAAGATTCTTGCCTTCATGAAATTTGCAATCTCATTTTCCAAACCATTAGGCTCACTTCTACATTCCCTTCAGGGCTGCCAGATGTGTGTCAGGTATTGGATTTGGCTGGCTGACCATGGGGTTTTATTTCTTTTTTAACAACAACTGTCTTTTTCGGACACCTTACATTCTACACATCTCTAAGAGGGAACCTCAGCTGAAGAAAAGGGACCCAAATCACATAGAAAGCTGAACAATAATTTGTGCTGCCCTAAAATGGAATCCACTGTGCAAATCCCTCCTGGGGGAGCTCCGCAGTGTGATACTGTCCACATACAGATAAATGAATGTAAAGTGATGTCTTTCAATTAGAATTCATGCTTCAGAAAAGCACATATTAGACCTCAGGAAAACAGCATGTAACTGTAGTTCTGCTGGGGTCAACACACCACAGAAACCAGACTTCTGCCCTGAAAGTGTGTTCCTTACCTAAGTGTCTTTAAGAAGGTCACCTCAGAAGTGACCACAGCTGCTCCCTGAAGCAGCCCTACCACTGCCCGTGGGAGACCCAGGTATCTGCAGACCTCAGCAGTGGCACCCTGCAGGAACACACAGAGAGGGAACTGCAGGGCTGAACTGGAGGGGTTTGCAGAGACACAGAGAGGGGGAGGAAGGGACAAGCAACTCAGGAGCTGAGGAGGAAGGCCAGACCTTTAATGTGACAAGACGTGAGACAGTTTCCATGGCAAAAGAGAAATGTGGAGATGGAGAGGGAAGGAGCTGTGCCTCGGGACTGCTGAATGAAAGGAGTTTGTAAAGCACCTTTGTTGCTTACTGGCTTCAGCAACACTTGGGAGTTGCAACAGCTTTCCCAAACATTTATATTTTACTTCTCTCACCATTAAAACCAATACTAAAGCTGTCACATGATGTTTTCCAGATGCTTCTCCTTACCTGCTGTGTGTTAAAGCTAATCAACATCCTGCATTTTAATCAGCAAATCAAACTGGAAAATACAATTGTGGAGAATGGTCCTTCAAAGATGGAGTTTTAAGGTAGCAGACACTTAAAATCACGTCTGGAACAAATTCCTTCAGCTCTGGCTGCAACATTTGTCCCTGGTATTTCTACCATCTTCCAGCTTGCTCAGTCACTGTGCCACACACTCCTCACAGAGGCAACATTTTCTAACAACAAAACCACCCTTCATGGCAGCTGAAGCTGTTTTTCACCAGTGATGGAAACTGAAAAACAGAGACAGGAACCTGCATTTCAGCCACTTCCATTCTTGGAAATTAGATGCTCTCACAACTTCTCCATAACCACATCTCATTGCTGCCAGATAAAACTTTCATCAAAAATAGGATGAAGTTTGCCCTACTCTTTGAAAAACTCCAGGGCTCTAAACCCAATAGGCCACAACTGGATTCCTCAAGCACTAGAGTTCTATTTCCTTTTATCTTGTTTGGCCAAAGCTCCTTTCTACACTGCACAGCATCAAAGTACTTAAAGCACCAGACCCAAGGTGGGAATCTGACTCTGCTCTGTCTCATTCCAGACTACCACTATGCCCAAGATGCATGGAAAGACTGACTTTCTAAGCCACCTTTTCCAATCCCAGCCAGCTTCAAAAAAGAGGCATAATAATTTATCAGCTGCAGTTTTTAGCATTCTTTCTTGTTACTGACAGTCTGTTTTAGTCTTGCTGCTGCATTATAGTTCCTGAATGCAACACAGGCTACCCAGGATCGGGGACAAGAGCAACCCATCTTGCAAGAGATTTTTTCCTAGGACCTGGTAACTCAACAGCAGACTTGAATAACACTCAGATATGGGAAGAATGAAAAATTCTTCTGCATTGGTCATGTTATCTCACTCTGTCACATCACACAGCTCATCTGCTTTGATAGGAGAATCCCCACATCTTCATTATCTTTTTATTTTCCCTCTGCTTAAATAATTCTACCTTAGATACAATTATGTATTTGCTTGCTTTTGGTCTGTCACCAGCCAAACTCTGCCAGAATAAAATTGCCTGCTTTTCTGCATGCTCTCCATGTCTCCACTTTTACTTTCCACATTCATGTCTCTATTACCCATGGGTGTAATCCAGGTTACAGATTAAACTCTCTGCAGGTGCCTGCTGCAGCTGAGTCCATCATTTTCAGTGTGCCAGTGTCTCACAGAGATGTCCACAGGACCAAGGAGATGCCCACCAGGGTTTATAGTCTTGGGAACAGCACTGGGGGAGCCCAGGCTTCTGTCTGGACCCAAGCTGGCACATGTGTGCAGCAACATTTCTGACCTTTCTGTTTCCTCTCACAACTTGTTAGTAGGTCCCATACCCATATTTACACGTGCTCTGTACCAGGCTTTTGCTTTCTTCTGTTCCTTCACCTCATCACCTGCTGTATGGCAGATTACCAAAAGCTGCCCTGTCTCATCTCTGAAAGCATCTCCCAGCCTCAGCCACAGAGTTCCCCTGCAAAAGAAGGCACAAGTGTGCAGGTCCTGGCACATCCTGTGTGCTGGGTGACTGTATTAAACAATAACATAACAAATACATTAAATAACACAGTAATAAGCATGATGAAAATAATGAGCACAGTTAACTGTTTGGGTCCTTGCTTACTTTGTAGTCCTTGCCGAGAGGTTCAGCTATTAAAGGCTGTGCTGCATTATAACGTTGCCAAGATATTAATAGCCAGGCAGGGAGATGAATGGCAGGCTCAGACTGCACAATTAAAACTTTTCCAGTTTATCCTTTCAGTAAAATTTGTGGTTTATAATAAGCATCTTTGTCTGTTCTGAAGAGAGTAAGAATTGGAAAGTTACATGGATGGGAACAGAGGTTCATTAAAGATTTAAAATAGAATGTGGTTTGGCACTGTAAAATAAACGTGTATAAGATGGGATGCATCAAGAGCTGCCTGAAAGAAGTGCTCAGTGTTCCTTTTCTCTTGTGATCCTGGATCATTTCTCATACATATATCTATAGAGTGTAAATATATATATACACATTTATAAGAAATGCATGCATTTTATTTCTCATGCATCCCAATATTCATCAACATATACAGATGTTAAATTACTGATTTTTCTCACCCTAGAACCTAAATCCCCCTATTGTAGGGCAAACATATATTGACTTGTAGAGACCCAGTGAGCATTTAAATATTCAGAGAACATACATGTTATTTGTTTAAATATAACTTAGAGCACAGCACATTCCTGTTTCTTAAACACATGAGGAAGGCAGGAAAGAAACAGATAAAAAGCATTCCTGCAAAGCCAAGGTTTGAGTAAAAGGGTTAACATTACCAGGTAATTTATTTATCCTGTTGGACACAGCTTCAATTTAGATAAAAGGCAGATGATTATCGCATGGATTTTAATAAATCAGGTTAGAAGTCACAGAAATCTGCAGAAGCTTGAATGGCAAGCAATGCACACAGACTGTGGCTTTATTTACAGAGTTTCTGGGAGTTACTAATCCCTCCTGGAGTCAGGCAGCCCCACCAGCAGCGAGAGCTGCCCTGTGGTACCAACATTCCTTGCCAGCAAGCACCTACAACCAGGCCACTAATCCTGATGATTAACAAAATCTAGCACTAGAGGGAGGCTGAACACATGTTCTGCTCTCTTTGGCCTTTTCAGCTTCTCCACACATTTAAAGGCAGGTGATTTAAAGCAAGCCCAGCACCAGCAGGCAGAGCCCAGCCACTGAACAGATGAGCTATTTAAGGCAGCAACCCCCAATGCCAAAATTCATGCTCTTTCCTCCCCAGCTATTTGCCAAGATGGGCACCCAAAATTCAGAAATAAACTTTTAAAAAAACCAAAAAAAACCCCAAAAAACCAAAACCAGTTCCTGTGTCCTGGCTGTTCCTTCAGCCAGTGAGTCAGAGCCCACAGAGGCAGCGCCGCCACCACTCACGGGGAGCGGAGTCAGACGCGAAACACCTGGCAGCCTCTCCCCAGCAAGGACGAGGCTCTCGCTTCTCACACCTATCAACACATTCCCACCCTCTCCCAGCTCTGAGGAGCAGTGAGACAGTCTCGACAGTCTCCTCCCAACAGCCTCGCGGAGGAAGGCGCACACGCCTCCAAAACGCGCTGCAGCTTCTCCCCCTCCAAAACTCCTTGGCCAGAGGAATTTGAGCTCTTTGGCTGATTTTCTGCACATCTCAACAGGACGATACCACTGGAGAGTTCAGTAGGTCTGAATGTGGGCATAGTTCCCTGCCCATGTAGCTGCAGCCCTGCAGCCCCTCCAAACATAGATGGTTTTAACAAGAACTGGTATATTAAAATTCTTTATATTGCACTTCAAGCAACTGTTCAAAGTCCTATTTTTTCTTCACTTTAACCCCCAACCTAAAGCCACTTCTTCACATCTGCTTTGATACATCTCAAATTGTTCATATGTTCAGGCACTGAGGGTGTTTAGTCATTAATCTGCAGTTATTACAGTAATGAGGTTCTGGGATGTAACAGGCAGAATTGCTCTGGGACACAGGAGATCTCAGTCTTATTTTTAGCCTGCTACTGGTCAGCCTGATGACCTAGGCAAAGCACTTTCCCTGCTCCAGCTTCCTTATCAGGAAGAGAGTGGTATTTCTTTTGTCAAGTGTTTTGTGGCCTGTCAATAAAAACCACACTGATAACAGCTGGGGGTTGCTGGGAAAGAGGCGCCATCCCAGCTCAACACAATCCTCTTCTTCCCATGCTGTGGCAGCATCTCAGATCCCAAAAGAAAACCAGACCCATCTGCAGATGCAGCACGTGCAGGTAATTAATAGAGATCTCTAAATGGATGTTCTCCCAAGGTGGCCCTTGGCAAGCTGGCAGCTGAGGGTCACATCTGCTTTGAGCCACCCAGATCCTGCCCCAACATGAAATGCTGAGCTCTGACTCTCCCCTTTAAAAGAACCAGTCATTTCAAAGCCATAGCACCCATGACTCCTGAGACAGCCTTCATGAGGACAGGGCCTGGGACAGGGACAGGCTTTCCACACAGCTGGGCAGCCCTGCCTGGCAAGGAAGGAAGGAATTGCCAGAGCCACGAGTGAGGGTCCCTCTCTGAGAGCAAACAGGGTGCTTGAGAGGCAGCAGATGAGAATTTCTCACTTTGGCTTTCCCTGGCCTGGGCAGATGCCTGTTTAGAAACTAGAAGGCAAAAACATAATAAAAATCTGCCTCCCTCCCTCCCAGATCTATCTATTTCCCTTTGACAAACAGTGATTTCATTTTTCTTCCCGTCCAAAATTTTTTTTTTCTTTCTCTTTCAAACTGAGCCCAGGCCAACGTGGCAAAAGGCTCTTTGCTCATGTCCTTATTTGTCAAACACGCCACCACCACGCCCTCACCACCATTCTGGGAACAAGTCCTTGCCTTCCCCCGCTGCAGCCAAAGGGGAACTTCCCAACACAACTCTCCCCCAGCCCAAACATACTCTTTCAAAAATAAATATTGCCTTTTCTTTCCTTTTATTTTTATTCCAAAAAAAAAAAAAAAAAGTCATTCCAGTTAATAAGAGAAGAGTTTAAATTTCCTTCCCCTTTCCTCCCCACACCCCTGCTGTGAATCCGAATATGACGGATCTAGATGGGAAAACAGAAATTGCAAGAAAATGCCAGATCTATCACAAAGGTATTTTATGATCCAGCCCTCCTCTAATTTCCATCAGAGCATAAGTCAGATACTAAAGTACCTTTTTGGATCTGATCCTAAGTGGCCAGTTCCACTGTCCAAATAGAGATCCAGAGATAAACAGGTCTATGAAAAACTGGGTATTATTTTAACTGCTGCTCTTAAGCTGCAGCTTGAACTGTAATAAGCTGTGCAGCTTTCAGCCCTCTGGTAACAGTAACACACAAACTGATAATAAACTAAACATTTATCCTGCTGTCCTCATCACCTTAACACCTAGTATAAAAAGCTTTACCTGGAGCCCCACAGCACACATACTTCATAAGCTGTCATCAGCACTGCACTATCCAGAGAGAAATTTCTGATGTAAAATGGCTGATTTGATGGAACAGAGGAATTTCAAACTCTGGAGTAAATCTGGAGGGCTCTCACCAGGTCCACAGGGGCCAGAGCACCCAGACAGCAGCCTCAGGTCTGGGCAATGCTCAGGAACTGGGTCTGCTGTTCCAGTGCTTACATTTAGCAATGGGGAAGCTGAGGCATGAAATTAAATGGTCTGGCATTGGAGAGCAAAATCAGCCTCTTGGAGCCCAATACAACACATGGTCATGAGATCCCTGATTCCAGACAACCATGTCCTCACAGCAGAAGGAACACAGTCACAATTAATTCTGGTCCTTTAGCACAAGAACGCCTGTCCAGAGTTGAGAAAATGACTGTTTGATGCACAAAGGCATTGGGCAGCTTTCTCCAGCACCACCTGCCCTTTTCCTCCTCTCTTGGGCTTTACATCTTGTTTCAGCATGACTTTTGCTGCTCCTGAAAGATAAGGAGCTGATCTTGCAACACAAAACCCTGCTGGCTCCTGACTTTAGCCCTGACTTTTGCCTGCTCCTGATCTCCTACAGAAAATGGAAGGGAAAAGGGAGAGGAATAGGTGACCTCTCTGATCACAGATCAAAGACAGGGAAAGGCAGGGAGCCCTGTTTGCTGCCTAGGAGTACATTTGGGATGGTGACAGGCAGGCCTGCTCAGGTACAACTGCTAGGCTCACCTTTTTCCGAGCAGGACACCAGGCAAAGGAATACTGCTCTAGCCAAGCTCTTGCTAAAACCCCACACTGAACACCGCTCCAGTCCCAAAAGCTCCAGTTTCCCAAAGCCAAAGAGAAAGGGTGTGACAAATAGCAATTCCATGAGTTCAGAGGGAAGAGCTGTGCTGCTGAGTGGTTCTACCAAGGGGCACATCCCTGTGACAGCCTCAAGTGGCTCAGGGACACTTTTGGAGCCATGACAGGAGGGAGTTCCTTTCAATAAACACACCAGTCCCTCTCCTTGGGTGACCTGGGAAGGGGGAAGCCCGCCCCTAGGGAATCCTGTGGGGCACCACGACCCCTTCCTGCTGCCCAGGCTCCTGTGCAGGCACCATGCAGGCAGTGCCCTGCCTCTGCCAGGAGCCTGCTGCTCCAGGGCTTCCCAGGGCGCTCTGCTGCTCCCACGGGGGCCACTCTTCTCAGAGAGATAAAAGGCAGAACAACACTTGCTGGGGAATTACTTCATTCCCCCAAGGCTGGGAATAGCCATGCTCTGCACTTGGCAATGTCCATGACTGCTGCAGCCTTTCCTGGCAAAGGAGAACACAATCCCCATTAACCCCTTCCTGCTCAAAGGCTGCTTCCAACACTGAGCCCATTGCAGGAAAGCCTGAGGCTTTGCCATAGCATCTGAACACCTTGCCATGGGCAAGAGATCCCAGTAATCCCATGAGGGAGGGGAATATTTTGTTTTTCCCAAGGCACAAGGCAGACAAAGTGAGTCTAGAGCTGATGAGAGGGTCAGAAACTAAGTCAGGTCCTTTGAATTCTGTTTAATGCCTGCCTGCTGGCCTACTCTCATGTTCAAACCCACCAAGGGACACAGGATTGGCATAATATTCCAGGGCCATCAAGAGCAGCCCCACGTCTGTGGATATGTGGTTACACAACTCTCAAGAGCCTCAAACCTAGACCATGCAATCTTGTTCTCATGACTTCTTACAGAAGGCTCTTCCAGATATTTGGAGCCCCAGAGCATAGAAAATTTCTAAACACCAGCACGAAGGTAGTTTTGGCAAGCTCAGCCTCTTCTGCTCCTGCACCAACACCCACACAGAGCTGAAATACAGGCTTATTCCCCAAGTGTATTTCAAATTTGCAACCAGACCATCCTCAGCCTTCCTTTTGCTCAGCTAACAAGACAAACTCTTCTGGTCTCCACTGGGAAGATCAGCTCCTCACTCCTTGATCACTTTGTCTGCCTTGTCCTGGAGTCTAAATGCATTTCTCCAGAATGTGCCTGAGCAAACATAAACCTGGCACTCCAGGCAAACCTGCAATACTGGCACAAAAGCGTTCATATCTTGCAAAGGTGTTTGAGGTCTGTCCATATTCACTATGGACATGCCATGATCCCCTGATGCATCTGAGAAGTCGCATTTTCATCCAGGTGGCCAATCTAGAAGATCCAAGCCAGCAAAAAGAGGGTGAAAAGGGTCTCAGTTACATCACAGGAGCCTGGGCCAGGGCTTATTTGCTTCACTTAATTTTAGGCATCTAAACAAAGCACTTTCAGGATCAGATTACTGCCCTGAAGTCTCTCCACAGTCCATGGAAGGAGATGGCCATTCCAGAAAACAATTCATTCTGGAAAGGTTCCACTCCCATCCGCCATCACAACAACACCAGGCAATTAGTCCTCTAATTCAAGCCGGATGGGAAAAATCCTTTAATAGCCCAGCAAGTTTTGAATGGAAATTCTCCCTGCTTGGGAAACACAGCTTGCTAAAGCTGACTTCGTTATTCCTGACCCATGATTTTTAACCAGAACTTTGCCCCCTCATAGTATTATCATTCATTCATTTCCACAATTTCTGGATCAGTTCTGCGCAAATGACAAAATTCTTATCTTCTTACCTGCACATTGTAAGTAACATCATCCAGAGGGGGTGGGGGGGGAAAGGCACCTTGTGAGGATGTGATGTTCCCAAGGTCATCCACAGGAGGGGGTGGGGGAGGAAGAAAGTCCCCTAGGAGAGAGAATGGGAAAATTTTAACTCAGCAGCATTTCCCCACATCATGATATGGATGATCAGGAGGAACTCCACAATACTCTTAGCTCTGCCCATCAGTTTTGTGGCACAGGACACAACACATTATTTGACCATTAAATGCTCAGCTTCACCACTCACTGCTTCAGGAAATGGCTACACAGCTCAGTAACATTGGCAGATGGCTTAGGGATGCTCAGATTCCACAGCAAAAGGTGATGTGCCACAAAGCCTGAAGGCACCAACAAGCAGCTCCACAGATCCAAGTCACATCTCAAACCTACCACAGGCAACCACAAAACTTGCACTAATTAACAGCCTGTGTCTAACCTTGCAATGGATCCCATCCAATTCACCTCCCTCATGTGCTAAACTATGCCAGCTCTTCTTGATCCCTATAAAGACAGCATCAAGAGCTGTCCAAAAGCAGGGATTCCCTGCTGCAGAAGACACACAGAGGGCTGGAACTGGAGCCCAGAATCCAGGCCAGCCCATCTCCTGCAGCCCTGCTGCTGGCAGGCAGACACACTCTTTGCATCTTCCTCTTCCTATAGGGACCTCATAGCTTCATGTAAAGAACTGCTGGGACCTCATAGCTTCATGTAAAGAACTGCTGGGAAGATCACAGGCTCTTCTCAGTGACAAGAGCCATGTGATGGGCCAGGTGCAAGTGCACATGAATCCACCTCTCCTAACTCTGGATTTTCACATGGGGGCTGATGTACCTAATTTCTAGAATACAACTTGCTCGTTTTTATTTTCCAGAAGCGCTGATGGGAAGACAAAGCAGCAAATACTGGCTGTGAAGCCATCCAGCTTAGCACAGAGATGGGAGGTGGGAGCAGAGAGGAGTTCTCCTTGAGAATTTCATGGGATGTGGGACCAGAAAGGAGAAAAAAAAACAATCCAGAACAGCACAGGCTGCAGGCAGCAGAACAGCAAGCTCTGAAAGCACCTCCTAATGGTGGAAAAAGAGCATTTGCCATTAGCACTGGATTTGCCTCCAGGGAAGGCAGCTGCCTGCAATTTGGGCCACTTTGTTATGTTTTTATTTCTTCTTACGAAGATTGATGCTGCAAGTAGAGCTGTTTGCTGTTGGCTCTTGTGTGTGCAGCATCTGGGATGGAAGGTTTCAGATTAATAAAAGTGTGATATCTCACATACATAGGAACTGTTGCTTTTGGAATGAAATATCAGCTCCCTGCTTGACCCTCCAGATCTCCATGCAGCATCACACTGTGCTCAGGCCAGAGGCCCTCAGCACCACCCCTAAATGCCAAGGAGCAGGATCCAAACCACTCAGGAAGGTGCTGAGCCAAAGCCCTGTGACCCTCAGCCTTCTGGGCCACCTATGCCCAGGTTTAAAGCCCTAGGCTCAGCCCAGACCAGGCACAGGCACCAGCTGGGCAGCACTGCCAGCACAACACTTTCAAGCTCTCTGCCATGGGAAGTAGATGGGTCTGCAGCCCTTGAAAGTTTTTCTCTTCTATTTTGAATCACTCTCTGAAAGACACAAACATCCCCTAGGACTTTCAGAGATGTTATTTAAGAGGAAAATAATTTCTTCCCATTTTCCCCAAAATGAGCATGGATAGGACTCAAAAACCCCCTTCTGAATCCCTAAGAAAGTATTATCCTAAATACAGATGCTCAAAGACTGCTCAAAAACAACAGACTGAAAACTCATTTAACAATCCTGTTGCTCCAATACATAAAATCCCATGAAACCCACTGGCTCATGCTGCTATTGAGTTCAGGATTGATTTTTTTAAAATATTAAGTCCAATAATATCTGCAGTATCTTCTTCACTGTCCTATAATTAATCCAATCTTTCATTTCAAATAATGTGAAATACAATACAAAATAAAAAGAAAAGTAGAGAAATTTTGAAATTAATATCTAAGGAGCTAGTTCTAAAAAATGCTGGGATATTTGAGTGCTCCTTAAACTTTTCTCCTTTGCTCTGTAAATGACCCTCCAAGAAGCCAACATGATTTTGCAAACAAATTCAACTCCAGTGAACACAGGCTTCTCAAGATTATGCTTTAGATGATGTTTTTCAGTCAGTCCTGGCTCTGATGCCTAAGACTGATCTCCTTGCACAGCACATTAGTCAGACACTCTTGCTTTATTACAATCTTTCAAAACACCTAAGGAAAATCAACGTAGAGAATGTGCTGGAGGAGATGAGACAGGGAAAGGGGCAGGTTTTCTGCATAATCAGAAGTCTGCATCTAACAATGGCCGTTAGAATAAACATAAACAAAATACCATTTTTGCTCCTTTGGAAGACCCACTCCTCTTGAAAGAAAAAAAAAAAATTGGCAAGATTTTTCAGAAAAGGAGCAAAGGACAAGAGCTCTCTCCTAGAGTTTGGAAGAAAACACTTCTTTGCAGAAGGAGACAGCTGGCTGTACCACATCCCAGCCCAGCTCTGCTGTCTCCATCCTGTGTTAGATAAGCTGCTGGCTCCACTCTCCCCACAAGTGGGAAGGTTTTTAGACTGGGAAGCAGAGAGCAGATGCCTGATGAACTGGGGGGACATTGCAGATGTTTGGCCTTTTCCTGGTCCTCTGTGAACAGATGGACCTTTCTCCTTCACAGCTTTAGTTATTTATTCTGCCACTGCGCCTTCCTCTTTCCCACACACAGCCACAGGACCCAGTGCTGTTCCCACTGCACTCACGGGAGAACATTCCCTTGGATGCAGAAGGGAAAGCTGTCCCTGCATTATTATTATTATTATTGGCATTGCTGGAAGTCTCCCTCCGGCAGAGAGGGAAGCATGCAAAGACCAAAATCCGTGTCCTCAGCAGCATAATTAGATTCTAGATGATGTAGGGAAGAAACAGGTCTAGGTTTGAGGGAGCAAAAGAGGACAAGAACCTGAAAGCCAGCTGACACTCCCTTCAGGCACAGTGTCCCTACAGCGCACCCCTGGGGCCTTCTCTCGCCCCTGGAGCTTTGCAAGTCAGATTTCACTTAGAGCTGGGCAAGCCGTGGGGGGAGGCAGAAAAGTCCATGTCCAGGCAGAGCACATCACTGCCACCCACTGCTGTCCACCTTCAGTGTCACAGAGCGAGGTGGGAGCCATCTGGGCAAGGCACTGTCCCTGGTCTGCACGGATGCACCAGCAGCCATAGCAGAATGGGGCTCTGGGGTTACCAGCTAGCCATGGGCAGGTGGAGGACACATCCCTCCCTGAGCACTCACCCTCTCCTGACTGATTTAACCAGGTGGTCCCTCTGTGAATAAAGAATAAGATGGGCAAAAGGCTCATTAATATTGATATTGTTCAGCACCAAGACCAGCATTTTGGTTGACTTTCACCTGACATCAACTTGAACACCTGGATGTATTCCAAGTTATGAGAGGGACTGCACTGAGTTCTGTCAACAGAGAGGGATCAAGGCACCTCCAGAAAGCAATTTGTGCTTCAAGGCAGGCAAAGAGGTTTGCCTTCCATGGCAAGTCTCTCCATGGAGGTAGGAAATCACAGCAAGGCACAGCCTGCCTTCAGCTCTTACAGTGAGAAATCTCCACCTGTTACCATATGTTTAAGAAGAGAAAATAAACAGTCCTTGTTGCACCAGCTACTCATTCCCCCTTCATACAGCTGTGCAGACCATGAGTCAACCCACAAAGGAGCTGTGCAGTGAGACACATGCCCAGCTCAGTTATTTCAGATGCAGTGGCGCAACGTGCCATGAAACCACAGCCCTGAGCTCCTCCCTCAGCACCTGTGCAGCTCCTGTGCTGCAGCATCACCCGCTGCAGCCAGCAGGGACGGGACTGCCAGCCCTGTAATAAAAACCCCACCCTCGGGCCCACCCCGAGCAAGAGAAAATTGTATGGTGTAAATACAAGTAATTAGGCAGAAATGAGGAGAGTCCATCGTGGTTATGCTGGGAAGCAATAGCAGAGCCACTGGCAGAAGTGATGCCTCCCAGGCCCCAGCCTGGCTTCTGGCTTCAATCAAATCTTGGCCACTGTAGATGTACTTGCAAGGTTTTACCCCTCTCCGCCCCAAAATTCCCCCTCTTACACATTCCAAGGAGCTTTAAACATTTCACTATTACACTTTTAAGTACACAAATATAAAATTGTTCAAAGCCCTGACAGACACCTACATCAGCACAGAACTGTCGGGGTGAATAGAAACTCACAAAATTTTTGCCACTGGCTGCCTGATGCCTTCTGGGTGCAAGTACGAGCTAAGAAAAACATCCTGCCTGATACAGCAAGCACATTCTCACTTACAGGCTAACCTTTAAAATTTTAAGTGCACTTCATTTTTTGCTGGATCAGGCTCATGTCTCAAGTCTTTGTTTTCAGGAGATGTATCTGCCAGCCAACAAATGATCTGTAGCACAGTAACTGCCTCTCCCCTTGACAGACACAGTTGTTTAGATATGAAGATTTGCGGCTTTGAAACTTGTAGACTTGAAGAAGGGCTCACATGTTCAGTAAAAAAGATTCTTTGGGGGGAAAACACTGAGAAACATGAAAAAGCAAAACATCATAATTTTCAGAGAAACAAAAAGTTAATGGAACCTATTAAACAAAAAAACTGGGCTTACACTGGTCTTCCCAGATCTCTGGCTGACATCTGTGGACGATATATGTCAGATGCTGATTTCAATTTTCTCCTTTCAAGCAAAAATAACCCTTTCTGACTATAATCTTGATAATTTTTGATTTTGAAGCTGGTTCAGAATCAGTTTGAATCACCTGAGAAACACAGTTCTCAGCCCTGACACAGAGACCAGACTAAGGATAGTGATGGAGCGAGCCCCCACTGATGTGTTTCCATTCCAATCCAGACTCCATTTGGCAAAGTACTGAGCAGACAGAGGCACTGCTTGGTCAAGTATTTACCTTCTACTGCAGAAAGCCAAAGCTTCTGACATTGAAACAATTGAGATTTGCACCTACTCCCTAATTCATTGAGCACAAGACTAAAATCCTGTTGATGGAGGTTACCATGAACCTGCAATCCACAGTGACCACTGCAGGAGGCTGCAGAATATCCCAGGATTACTACATGGTCTGGGAAACTTCCTACTGCAAAGTGACACCACAGGATTTTTATAGAAAACTTCAGCTAGATGTGACCTGGTGTCTCCTAGGTGTGAACATACATCTTACTAAGTTTCCCAAAGTAAACGTTTTCCTGTAGCATCTGTACTTAACACATCACTAGGCAAGGAAAACACACAATTAAAATCATGTTTTGGCCCCAACCATGTTGTGAGGAATCACTGACACCACGTCAGTGCAGGGGAAACTGTTGCATGATGACATACCAGCTCCACAACCCACCTCAATATACCACACTGGCCTGTGATTCCTAAAATAAAGCAGCTCCAACAACCCAAAGCACTGTTTAAATTACCACTCTTACCAATCACTAATCCTACCATTTGAACTACTTGTGCTAATCAGCTACTGTATTAATAAGCATGAGGAAGAAAAAAACCCAACACTGGCTAATTTCACCCTCAGCATTTAAAAAAGGAATACTGAGTCTGTCAGGTAGTTGCACTGAAAATTTACTTCACCACCTGCTAGCTGAAATATTGCTTTTATGGATTTACATTGTATTAAAAGGTCACTGGCTGTTTAAGTCTTAAACAGTTTTAATCATTCTAAAAGTCTCTTAACAGTAAGAAAAGGAAGCTCAGAACAAACAGCAGCAGGGATTCTAATTAAAAGGGCCAATTCATCTAATTTTATTTGGGGTTAATTATTCAGGATTCACTCTCTGATGTGTAAGGAATAGCAATTAGTAATTTTAGTGATTTGAGGAACATTGGAGGTGTAATCAGTTAAAATGAGTGAGTGTTTACAACACAAGATGTTGAATTAGTTTCTCCCAGCTGGAGAACAGGAACATTAGTCCCCTACAGTTCAGGACTATGCATCGCAGTCCTGCTTAAAATATTCTCTTTAAATTAAAAAAAAAAAAAAAAAAAAATCCAACCCCACCACATGCCAACAATCATCTGGTAATTTTGTTTACTACATGGAAAGTCAATAGGAAATGTGTACCATGGCAGCCTACTCCTCCTCACCTCCACCTTCACCCTGCCATCCAACTATTTAAACCCCTGGGATTCACTGGAAACAATTCCCAGCAATTTTCCTATCTGTACAACTCCAGTCAGACTATCACCCTCTTGCCACACTGCCTTTCACCACAGCTGGCTGAGATAATGGAAGAAGCAGCCTGTGAAACTTTGAAATGTTAATTAACCTCAGTGGTTAAATATACAGAGGAAAAATGACCGTGCGATTAGCTTAAAACCTCTAGGTACAATTCCTCCTGCAAATGCAAATCCAAAATAGCTCTGCTGGAATCGCTCTGGACTTCTTCCAGTGTTACTAGAGCCAGAATAAGGTACTAAAGCTTTCAGGAGAAGCAGATGAGACTCTGGTGGGGACAGAGGAGCCACACGGGAGAGTGCCAGTGGGGAGATCCGGCGCTGGCTGCTCTGACAGCAGGGTCTGAGATGAGGCAGCAGCTCCAAAGCCATTTTCTACTCCCTCTCAAGAGGTAACTGGGTCTTACCACATGCCCAGGCATAGCCAGTGGGACTGGACCCCTTGCAAGTTTGTGCCCACAAGTTTATGACTGTTATAAAAGAGCAGCACCGGCAGGCTATGTAATGCTCACTGTAACTGATGCAGCTTTTAATGAGCAACTTAATTTAGTACAAACAGATGCTGTCTTTAGCGTCCTGTACACACAGCTTTCACTCCAGCTCTGGTCACCAATGTGGGAAATCCCCTCCAACCCTTCACTCAGAACTCACTGACCCCCCTCTCAAAACACCCCAAAGGCAGTAATTAGCACGAGGGTAGGAGATAAGGATTCAGTTCCCCAAATTATGCAAAATCTCAGCTGCTTCATCACAGTGGATGCCCCTCATTGTGAAAACAATGGGTTTTTTTGATGAGACTCCAGTTCAGCTGGTGGCTGCAGACACCAAGTGCTATCCTCCCTAGCAAATGCCAGCCAATGCTCCAGCAGCCCCAGTGGTGGCAGGGAGGAGCAGGCAAGTATTCATCCATGCTGGATTGTCCTCCCACACGCACATCAGTAGAGCTTCCTACACATCAGGCCTACAAAGCACAAAGCCATTGACAGAAGGCTGCATTTTAATCTTAATATTATTTTTCCAAACGGCTGTGGGGCAGAGCACCGCATCTAATGCCCCACACTCACATCTCTGCCATAGATGTGACCCATGGAAAACACAACAGTACTTCTACCAAAGCCTAGCAAAGGACTCAAGTTGAATTGATGCAAGAATCAGTCCATGGAACCTTAAAACTTCAATAAAATTTCTGCTAAAATAGAAGAACTGTTAGATTTAACAAAAAAGTTCTAAGCACTCTTCCCTGTCATACACTTCTTTTAGGGTATTTGGGATGTCACTTAGCCCCACTCTGTCTCTGTCCACCAGCATTAAAAGCTTTCCTTTGCCTTCTCTGCAATGTTTATTTGTAGAAGTGAGCATGATTTCATCTCACTTGTGCAGCAACTAGTACAATGAGATCTCACTTTCAGCTGCAGCTGCTCCGTTCCAATAATGGGGACAAAAGTTGTTCTGATTTATTTTTTTTTTTTAATGACAGAAAATAGAGGAGAGATTTCCATGTAAACAAGTGAAAATCAGGGCAATGAAGTCAGAAGGTGAAACCCTGTCCTGGAGAGGAAATGGGCTGCACTCCCACATAGCATCCTTCTCCTCTGAGAGTGAAGGGTCCATGAAACAACTCAACGAGGGAAACACCACCTCACTCAGAACAAACTGGAACAGGTTATCTATTTGTTTATTAGATTATGGTGTTGAACTCATTTGTTCATTGCTAAGAGCTTCTGACAAGAGTTGACATATGCATTAATTTATTAGAGGGCTGTTTTGAAGAAGTTGAAAAAAATTAACCACACTACTGGATCAGGATCTCATTTACCCTGGCTGCTGCTGCAAAGCACAGTGAAAGTGAGTCTGTTTATTTGGGCAGCCTTCTCCCCTGAGGAAGCAGACAGAGAGGATGGGGACCATGTCCTTAAGACACAACCTATCTTATCTTCAACCAAACCCTCTCTGCCCCTAGTGATGAAATACAAAACACTGCACAGATCACAAAAAAAAAACATCTCTCAGAGCTCTTCACCGCCAAGGGACTTCCTCAAGTTTTGGAAGCTGCAGCCAACAGTTTTAAGCAATGCTGGATTTATCTTTGCCTATGCCTGTTTTTGTATTGTTTTCCCATTTGGGGGGCAGGTTGCAATCTGAGCAGACAGAGAAAACCCATGTGCTGCAGCCCTGGCTTGAGCCTCAGAGTCAGCAGTGGCCGGTGCTGCAGGACATCTGGAAGGACTGGGTCCAAACTCTTAGCCCGGCATGCAAAGGAGAGGGACAACAAAACCCACTGCCATAAGCAAACCATTCCTGGAGGAGGGGGTCAACCTCCCATCAAGATGTTCTCCTCTGAATCTTCTCTCATGAGTCTTCTGCTCCTGGTTTGAGAGACTGGAGCAAAACCACCAAGCGGGAAAAGCAAGTGCAGTGCTCAGATGAGCTGATCAAACAAATCCCCATGGACTAGTTTTCAAACTGGGTCACTCATCCTCTGGGTCCTCCCATCCTCTTAGCCACCCCTCCCTATGTCACACTTACAAACATCCAGACTTGGAAGATGAAAGCAAAATGTGTCTTCATCAAATGTATCTCAGTTCACTGTTTACACCAATACAAACAGCACTGGCTTTCTTCTTTCCACTGCAGTTAGTCAGTGCTACTCAGGAGCAGAAAAGCATCTAGATTTTCTTTGTGCTATAAAATTAATTGCCTTCTAATTCACTGCTGTAACCCTGAGTAGTAAATTACATCCTTAATCCCTGAAGATATTTTAAGATAAAATTAAATATTAGATACATAGAATTAATCTCTATCATATTTTTTTTCCAAATAAATAGCAATGCTCCATATCCAAATTTTAGTGATGGACTTGGCAGTGTTAGGTTAATGGCTGGACTTGATGATCTTGAAGATATTTTCCAACCTAAACAATTCTATGATTCTAACTCCACAAATAAATGTATAAAAATATATATTTATATGGAATAGCAGTGGTTTGGTTCATTTTGCTGGTACTTACTAGAATGTCTCATGTGAACTCACTAGAACATGGAACAAAATCAGGATTAAAATCAAAAGAAAATAAAAAAGAAGGAGGGTTGTATCTTATATGCTTGTATGCTCTATATCCTTTCTACTGTATTTCTTGAGAACAGAGAAAGTAGAGAAGAAAACAAATGATGCAGACTTTCTCTTCTTTGAGATGAATTTTACACTAAACACTGATTCAAAACCTTCCTGTACCAAAGACAATTTTCCAACACCCTAAAGTTACTATACCCATTTATACTTGCAGTTATTGCTGCAATGTGACATGAAATGCTTTAAAATTTACACTTTTGCATAATTCAACAAAGAACTGGTTAGGGGGAAAAAACCACACTAAACTGACCTTTTAGACAAGCAACTACATGCATGTTTCCATATTCCACAAAATCTCCTACCAAGAACCACCCCATTCTTCTGCCTAGTCAGAGCCCAGAGCACTGTGGTGGGGAAAACAAGAGGAGACAGAGCACTTCCCATCAGGAGCTCCTTAAAATGAGCAAGGAAGAGGTGAATAACAGAGGTACAAAAAGGACTTCCCAAGGATGAGAATCTTATTCCCATTCAGGCCACTGATGATAACAGAATTCACTCCCTAGAGTGACCCAGGCAGATTGCCTATCCTCAGAATACCAGCAGGGATAAACAGAGGCAGCGCGGAACTTGTGCTGGCTTTGGGGGAACGTGCCTCCATCCTGCATTCCCAGCAGGAATGGCCATGACACTCTAGTAACCCAAGCACACATTTTAACCTTCTGACCATTCTGAGAGAGCAGTCAATAAAACCAGCAGTTTTACTGTAACTCTGCTCAGCATATGGTGCCTCCCTTCCAGAGGAAAAGTATTAGGGTCTGGCATCAGCCCAGAGCAACTGAGAGGGTGCCCTTGCCATGAAACACACCACACCAAAAGTACTGTTTGCTGTAGAGAAACCTGGGTGAGATTGCTTCCATACTGAATTAGAAGTTTTCTATTTAACTGACAGAAAACAAATTACTGAAATATTTGTGGATATTGTTAAAAGGAATAATGCGGAAGAAAATTAAAATCCTCTGCTAAAATTGTGGTTTTGTTTGAAAAGCCAGAGCCTTTATTCTTAAAATAAAATGTTGTGGGAAAAAAATGGTAACAAACTGTAGTAACATATTGCTACAGTTTCTGGGCTGGTCCTAGGAAATCTTCAGTCTGAGGTTTGGTTTTACCTCAGAACTGCTACTGGGACAATTTTAGTTAAACAAAAAATTAAATTAGGCTAGGTGGGGAACCTCTCTCGATTTTCTTTTGTTCTAAT
Organism: Serinus canaria; assembly: GCF_022539315.1. Lineage (NCBI taxonomy): Eukaryota > Metazoa > Chordata > Aves > Passeriformes > Fringillidae > Serinus > Serinus canaria. The sequence continues at coordinate 10,049,828 of NC_066323.1, read as the reverse complement.
TTCTTTTTCAGCTTTGCTACAGGAGACTGCAAATCTATCCTTTCCAGATTAATGACTGATCTTCATTCTAAATCCCCACTCTAATATTAATAACCTCTCAGAAAACAATTAAAATGGATATATTGTTTGAGTGTGTGCTCAGGGGGGACGAGAAGAGGATAAATCTTCTCTGATGACAAAAGCCTCTGTCACACTTGGAGGGCTGCTGATGCCAGTGCTGATGGACAGTGATTATCCACTGCCACATACACATCTCCTCGTGCTTCCACAAGCATGTGCCTTGAGCAGTGAAGGGCAAGGAGAGAGTGCTGAGCAGCACGGGAGAAGAGGGGATGGTCCATCTCACCACCTCACAAGAACTCCTTTATCAGTGAGCTGCAAAGAGTAGGCCTTTTCCTCCATCAGACAGAAGATGATGCAGGAAGAATGATTTCCAAGTTGACATTATCAGCAAGAGCAAACAGCCAGAGAGACACCAGGAAGGTTCACTGCTTGGAAATTATTTTAATGCACAGAAATGCCCGGTGTGCTGCGGCTTTATGGTGAATCATGAAGCCTACGTCATCCAGAGTTGCTTATCAGCTCTGAGAATTTTCTAGCCAACATCTCTATCTTCTTCATGAATCACAGCAAAGACAGTGCCCTGGTGCTGTGGGCTACAATTACTTCTTTTGCCTTTTTCCAGTGCCATGTGAAGCAATGGGAAGGTCGTGGTGCTGCTTGCCAGTGTGGTATTTTTATAGTGTAACAAGGGCAAAGCACATTCTCTGCCCTGGCAAGGTTGCACACAGAGATATTTACGGGTGCAGAGTTTTCTTAGAGGATGGTCAGAGGGCTGGCATATCTTCCTATGAAGACAGGCTTAGTTGTTCAGCCAGAAAGAGCCAAGAACACCATACAGTCCCTAAAGGGGGCTGACAGGAAGGCTGGGGAGGGACTTCTCACAAGGGCATGCAGTGGTAGTACAAGGGGGAATGGCTTTTAACTGAAAGAGAGGATACATGGAAGAAATTCTTTACTGTGAGGGTGGTGAGGCACTGGCACAAATTGCCCAGAGAGGTTGTAGACTCCTCATTCCTGGAATTGTTCCAGACCAGGTTGGATGGGGCTTTGAGCAACCTGGGATAGTGGAAGGTGTCCCTGCCTACGGCAGAGGAGGTGAAATGAGATGATCTTTAAGGTCCCTTCCAATCCAAGCCATTTGATGAATCTGTGATATGATTCTATGGCCATCTTTGGCATAGAGAGACAAACTTGAGTCACGGCCTGAGTGTTCTCCTGGAGAAAAGCAGAAACATCCTCCTTTGGTGTTTACATGAAACCCAAGAGAAGCAGGTTTTGAAAATTCACACTGCAATTTTGTAATGCATGACTTGCTGCACGCAGTCATCCAAGGTGACTGCTTTATGCAAAAGCAAAGCTCATTCCTAGAGGATTTAAACAATGACAGTCAGATTTCCCTGATGAAAGACACTCAAGTGAGTAACAATTTCACTTAAAGAGAAAACACAGTATTTTCGGGCACCTAGGCTGTCAAGAAAATACGAAGCAATTGAGAATGCATTTGAGAATGTTCTGAAATTGGCCACTATTTCTATTTCTATACAAAGGACAAATTTTAGATTTAAAAATACAGGCATGACCTAGCTTTAAAATCCAGTAATCCATCTGGCCAAAACCTAAATGTGGATGTTGATGATCTCTTAAAGAATAGGACTCTCTACTTTCACAAGACTATGAGATTTACTCCATATCCTTATCAGGATATACAAATCACATCATGTCTTGGTGATTAGCATCTTGATTGATTAAAATCTTTAATTCCATTGGATTTAGAAGGCTAGTTTGAGACACACTCATCCTAAAGGCTGGAGCTCATCACAAGCACAGAATGGGACACTGTGACTGCAGCATTGATATCTGCTCCCCTCCTTCTTCAAAATACTGCGGTCAAAATCATCTAGCCAAGAGAGGTAGACAAAGGTGTGTGTCAGGTCAGCCAGCAAAACCTTTCAAGGCTCCACAGTCATCATGAGAAAGCAAATAAAAACTACTTTGGCTCTCATTTACTATATATTTAACATTTGCAAGAGAAAAATCAGATGACTGCTTAAAGCTTGGGATGATGCACGCCATATTCAAGCTACTCCTGAGCTTGAAATGTTTAATGTTTTATGTAGTTTGGAAATGGTTTAAATTCCCTGATGAATTTTTCATGCCCATACACAATTTAGCCTTTATCAAAAAGATCCCCTTCAATTATGTACTCTGCAGAAATTCTTTGGAAGGATTCTAGACACTTCCCCCCCCCCGCCTTTTTTTTTTTTTTCCTTGTTTACTGTTTTCAGTTTGCTATGGTCTGTATAAAACACCCTCACTTGGCTATGCCTACTGAAATTACCTGTGCTTCACCTTTTGTGCTACTCACAGAAAATCTTTCCATGGTCCCTCTCTCCATGACTTTACCTTAACTGTGGAGAATGGGAAGACAAAAGAATAGCCTGGGATAGTGAAAGGGAGAGCCTCACTGGGGTGAGGCTAAAAAGCTGCAAACCATTGGATGGACCCAGCTCTTTGCTGCACTGCACTGTGGGGAGCTGTCCATGGAGAGGGGGATCCTCTGGGCAGCAGAGCTGGCAGCAGGCACGTCATTCCCAGTGCAGGAGAACAAGCTTAATTAGAGCACTGCCATGTGCCAGCTATTCTTGGAGGCAGAACAGCCCCTCAGGAGCTGTTGCAGGAGAGCGAAGCGAGGACAGCCCTCGGACCACTCCAGCCCACGTCAGAGGCATCCCCAGGAACACAAAGCCATCCTCCCCTGCCCTGCAGCCCAGGCTAAAGATACCAAACTGCTGCTGCTCTTGCTCTCTGAACACCTTCGTTATGCTGAGCATACATCCCCCAAGGTTCTGGGAATATTAACATAAGCCACCCACAAATATTATTTTAAAGAAGTGATTCCCAGAGTCCTCCTATTTTTGGAGAAGCATCTTAAAAAAGCTTCCCTAATATACTGGAACAGGCCCCATATTACCTCTTCATGAAAGGAATCCAACTGCTATGCTTCTAAATTCACTGGTAGGCAGTTCAGACTTCCTTTTAAATTGTAAGATTTCCTTCCCATAAGACGCAAGATATATTGCCTCAAGGGAAAAACAGCTTTATGAAGAGGAAGCTACGTGTGCCAGAATTGTTCTCTTCCATTATCCGTAACATCCTTTCTCCCTCCCATTGTTTTAATAAAGTTGGTCACCAGAAGAACCTGCAGCAAAAACACCAATACCCTCAGAAAGTATCTACCTGCCAAAAGCCCCAAAGAGCATCTGCTGTTCTGCAGCCTCCTTGATGCTCAGAAAATCTGTTTGCTATGCATGTCACATATGCAGCACTGATAGAAATGTGACTTTGCTAACAAACTTACTTTTGGCTGTTCCCACCAGAAAAACGTTTGAGGAATGGATGGCTCACCATAATCTTCCATCTACATGTATTTTTGTAGCATTTCATTGAATAAAAGGATGATAAGGAAAAATACCCAACCAACCAAAAAAAAAAAAAAAAAAACCAACCCCCCCCCCCAAAAAAAAAAAACTAGAGAGAGAGGAAATACATTCAGTGGCAATCAGCATTACAGGGAAGAAGAAAAAAAAATAAAAATCTGATGTTCCTACATGTGATCTAGAGAAACATTCCCCTCCTGCCCTCCTGCATGCACGTGCTCTCATGCAGCAGGGGCTCAGTTACACTCTTAAGTTCAAGTGCATTCTTAAATGTTATGTCCCATGGGCCTTCACAAAGCATGTATCAAATTAGGCATTTGCTGGAATGCTTTGCTAAGCAAAAGGATTGGTTTATGAACTTTCCCCAAAGATTCTGCTGAAATGAGGCTAAATGGTTGCAGTGGTAGCTCTCAGGAGATCCCCAATTCTTCCCTGAAGCATTCATTTTGCTAGGATTTCCCTCTTGTACATTCAGCTTTGGGGAATCACTATGGGAAACTGGGAGCAGGGAATTCCCAGCGTTAGAAATTACTGTATTGCCCAGGGTAGGATGAAGTAACCACAAATCCCTCCCCACTGATTCAGATCCCACCAGAGCCACTGCCATCTCTTCAATTTTCATTCGAAATCTCCTCTAGAGGGTATAATCTCCCCAATTTTAAGCTGAGGGAAATCCAGGGTTCCCTAAAATCAGAATCCACTTTATTTGGGACAAAAGGAATCTGCTCTCAGGAGGACTGGAGTTGCTAAAAATAAGCAAATATTCCCAGTGTTTCTGCACTCCTCTCCCTGAAGTGAAATGATCAAGAGGATTAATTTTAGAGTATGTACAGTCTTTATGTGAAAAAACCCAAGCTGCATCTTAGCTTTTAAGCAAAGACCAGATGGAAAGTCTATCATTAGAAATGCCAAAGGGAGAATACGCTCAAAGTTCGCTTCAGGATGGAAAGGTCATTTCTAGTCATCCTTGTTTTAAATGTTCTCAGAAGCACTCAAGCTTTTAGTAATAAGATGGTTTTCTTTTAGTTTATCAACCTGATTTCCTTCAAAATAAAATATAAAAAGATCTCCAAAATAAAACAAAAATCGCCAAACAAGACAGAAACTTGAAAGGCAGGCGCCAGCTCTCTTTTTTCCTCTCCAGAGCAAAAGAGTCATTAAATTTTTAATGAATTATTGTTTAGTTGACAAGAAATGCCACAAAAATGACCTGCTGATTCCACCCAGGGGTGTTTACTTAGAGCTTCACAGGGAGATTTATGAGATGACAGGCAACAGACGACGTGTCAATAGAGTCTGAGAGGCAAAGCTTTGTTCATCAGGTACCAATGTCGATGAAGAACATGTCAAGATGATGAGAAATGGATCAGGTTTCTCCACTACGTTAAAAGTAACAGCCCAAGCCCCCAGGGAGGTCTTTGTGCAGCTGCCCCATACAAATCCACCAGCCCACCTGCACTGAAAGCACCATGCTCCTGATCCTAAGATCTGAGCAGCTCAGTAAGAACCCCCTTTGGGCTTAAGACACCTTCTTAACATTACCAGCACACACAAGGTGACTAGGAAGTGACAAAATTGTGATCAGTGACATTCACTGGAGTCAATAGGGTGACCTGAAGATAATACAGTGCTTCCAGCATTACTCCACTTGCAAACTCATATGAGAGCTACAAACACACAGCTCCCACTGAGACTCCAGCAGTCCCTGATCTCCACATGCCAGCCAACCGTGAAACAAATCCCGTGCCCATGAAGATCAGCCCACAGCTGAAGTATGGGATGTGAATAAGCCCCCTGGGACACAGCTTCCAAACCTTAACAGGAAAATATTTAATCAAAGAAAGAAAATTCCATTCTCCTGTTTTCCAACAAATATTTAAAAAGTACATTGATATGGTGATATAAAACTGACATTTTCACAGTAAACACATTTGTGTCCCAGTGCAGATTATTCCAAATAAAAACTGGAGCTAAACCTAAAAGTGTTTTATTTCCTTTCAGGCTGTGCCTTTTCTCAGCTCTAGTGGGCCACCCCTGACAAGAAGTATCTGGCTTCAGGTCTTCCTCTATACAAATCCTCTCAGAAGAGCCATGGCTGACCTAACCAAGCAGCAACTGGGCTGTGCAAGTGTCAGAGGGAAATATGCCCTGCAGTATCACTGAATGAGGGACAACCACACAAAACCAAGATTCCATTGCCAAACAGCATGCTAAAGCATTGGGAGCAGCAAACAAATGCTTTGTTGTTTCTTGGCCACTTGCAAATGTTGATTATTCCGTATGAAATAATTAACAAACAAGGACAGAATCCTCCAAGCTCTCTTTAAAAACCTTCTTTTCAAAATACACTCTCATTTTAATCATCTACCATTTACAATAGAGAAGGAAAACAAAGAGGTAAGAAATCTAACACGATCAAACCTTCCCTAGTTCCCACAAATAGACATTCACTGCCTTCCAATAGTCTTGACTAATCATTTTAATAAGCAGTGAAAAGATTTCGCAATTAAATGCTTAGAGAAATAAGATGCATCTTCCTGCTCCTTCTCATGCCTCATGAGTTTTCCAGCTCCTCTCATAAAGAGCTTTCATTACTCTGGGCATGACGGAGCCAGAATTGCTACATGAGAAAGCTCTGATTTCAGTTTTATCTCAGTCACTGTCCAAATGCCCAGAAACTTCTTCACAGCTCTTGGACCACAGGGGGAAAAAAAAGCCCAAAAAAGAGCCAAAAAAAAGGAGCTCCAGTCCTAAGATCAGAACCACATTAGCTAGACAGGTTTTCTTTAAAAAAAACCAACCCTCTGGCCTTAATGTAAACTAAGCATATTTGGCCAAGTAGCAGTAGATCAAACAGATGAGGAGCCTCAATGCCCTTCCTGCAGCCCCACATTCGTGGTGACAACTGCACTTTGCTCTGATGAAAAGTGACCTTTAGGCCCTGACATTTAGGTCCAGATTCTCCTACTAGTGTCACCTCCGCCTCCAGTTTCACAGGTCGAATTCACAGCACTTCAAATAGTTGGCAACATTCATCAAACATGAGCCCGTGTCTTGCCCAACAGAGTCTTAAAATGGAATATTCCCACTCCACAGCCCCATGCCATGCTGGATGGTCAACTTACACGAGGTACTGGATGTGCCATATCTCTTCGGAAAATCAACATACCAAGCGAAAGCTCATCTCCCAAAATAGTCACCCTGATACTTTATTTCTCTTTTATTTGTTTCCCTACTGCAGTTACAAAACACATTCTCACTGAGGCAAAAGGGATCATTGGCCAGAGCGCTTTTGGATGCAAAGAGACAGTGCTAAATGTGCAACAGAAACAGGAATATTATATGGTCTTTCCACATGAGAAAGCATAGAAAGGTAAAAGGACCCTCCATTAGCTGGTTTCCATGATATCTCAGGAAAACACCATATGGTCAGAAAGGAATCATGGTGATTGGAGATTTCTTGTTTAAAAAGTCCAACTCTGTTTGCAGGAAATATCTCAGCTGTGGTCACGCACCACATCCCTTGTGTCGGATTAGCTGCTAAATTTAAAGTATTTTCTGTCTATCCAATAAGTATGATTTACTGGCATGGAGAAATGTTTTAATTATCATAAGTTTTCAGGTTCAGCCAAACCAATTGTTCCTGCAGCTAAGTCTGAAAGACTCTTGACCCTAATAAGGGAAGTAAACAATTGAACAAAACCTAGAGGTCTGGTAGCCAGAGATCCACCAGCCCTTGCTGCCACAAGGTCATCTCTCCCTCTCGAGGGCCTATGTCCCATTTTTACACACACACACAGGCTGAGCTCCTGATGCACCAAGAGAAGTCAGTCAAGTGTTCTCCTGTTACAACACAACTGATTTTTGGGCTGTAGAAAAGGGTTACAGTGTCAGACTCTGCAGGATCACTGTGGGCAGGGACAGGTTAACAAGAAGAGATCAATTGTGAATTTAATTCAAATCTAAGGCACTGAATGCACTAAGCAGAAGATGAGGAAGATACTGCAATGCTTCATGCATTAACTGCATGGTATCCTGTCCATGCTGATACCAGAGGAGATAGAGACCAGCTGTGATTTTACCCAACTCACACTACCCTCATGCATTGCCTCCTGTCTTTATAAAGTGATTTTATGTAAGACAGCTGTATCAGACCTGAGCTCCCAGTGTAATTTTCCCCCTCTGTCTGTAGAATTAATTCAGTAAGTCAGGTTCTATTTCTCCTTGGGCACCACACAAAGAATTACAAATGGCTCTATTTGTGCCCAGCTGGTACAAAAGTTATGTCAAAAGTGTAATGGGAAGGAAGAAAGGACTCAATTACAAAAGCCAGGTCTGTGAAATAATCTTGGTCCCAGGACAGTGAGATATGGCAATTAGAAGCATTTCATCTATCTGTCAGATGGGGTCATTCAATGAGCTTGTTATCCAGAGAAAAGGTGGCACCTCAAAATACCAATTACAACTTTCCAGACTCAAACTGTGCCTCAGCCCTTTCTGCCCTCTGTGCCATCATCTCTAACATGACAGGAAGGTCAGAATGAGCAACAGGAATTCAGTTTTCAAGAAGAAGCCAAACTGTACTGTAGATTAACAACCAATTAGCAATTTTGAAGAAGTTGAGTGCTCTGGCTGGGGGGCTGCCAGGCTGTGCTGAGGAAGTGCTTGGTGTTGACTTCCCAAACTGAGTCACTTCTGTAAGCCCTGGGGTGGTATTTATAGATGTGGGGGAAAATTTCCAGGGAACATCACTTACTGGTACTCACAAAAATAGCAAGGGAATTCTTAAATTACTAAACTTTTAAGGAAAAAAGTCTTTCTTCTTTATGACAAGACAGCAAAGTAGCAGTCTCTATGATTTTCTTGGAAGAAGTCTCAATTAATATTGTTCCTTATCTCACTTTTCTTTGACAGTAGTAGATGCTGCTCCTAATTCTGTGCAGCTACAAGGTTGGGGTTTTTCTCCTCTCTTCTATAGATTATTTCCAGGATAAGACATCGAAGTCAGCCTTGTCTCCAAGGCTCCTTAGCAAGACTTGAATGAACCCAGGTACCAACAACAACTCAACCACAGCAGTCCAGGTCAGCCCAAACCTTTTACCCAATTGTCCAGGATCCCGATTTGGGGTAATGGCTGTACCCTTCAGTAAAACACATTAATCTAGAAGTAGATCTGTTACTGATAGTCAAACTATCACCTGCAGAAATGAGCTGGTCCCCCTGCAGAAACTAGACATGCCCTGGTATCACAGAGCACACAAAAGCAAAGGAAGGGCATGGACTAGCTGGATCAGTGCCTCTTCTCCCCTCCACACATGCAACAGAGCCCTTAAGTCTTCTCAGCCAGAGACTAAGCCAAGCTTTCAAAAAGATTCTGTCCCTGCAATAGTTTTAAGGATGCAATCACAAAACTAGCCCGCACAACCATTTTACATTATTTCACTTTCTTCGCATTAAACACACACAAATTTATGGCCTTGCTTAGCAAGGGTGGGCAGACCATGCCAGGCTAGGTCCCCCCTTCCCTAAGCAGCCAGCATGCCCCATGGGGAGGATGCAGACCAGCTGACTACAGAAGTACAACTTTTGGAATGAAAAAGAAAATTTTGAAAATATAAGATACAAGCACACATACTTGTCCCCATCCCACACACAAGCTGCAAATGCTCCAATTTATTACTTTGACTTCCAGACTGCTCCTACCAGTGCCCTCCCTCTGAGACCTGGGGCCAACATTGGCCAAATGGTCCGTGAGAAGGCCTCAGAGATGTTTCCCCCCGTGTCTTACACAAACCAGTAGCTTAGATGAGGACAAAAAACCAGGATAACGAGAAAAAGGCTGCTGGCAGGAACTCAAGCAGTACCTGCTCTGCCTGGCCTCTCAGCCTCTTAGAGTAGGTCGGGTCCAGCTCTCTGCCAAGCTGTCAATCATCGCAGCTCACAGTCTGTGACAATCATGAGACATGACACCCTGTGCAATGCAATGGAGACCCAACCAGTTTGTTTTGCAGATGCCACTGCAGCGTTGGCAGATACAGCAACACGCTTTGGCTCGCAGTGACACGGGAAGCATTCAAAGCACTCGCACAGAGATAAGAGGCTCCCCTCATCTCCTGCCTGAGACACACTGACCTCCCCTCCCTCCCTCCTTCTTAGCATTGTCAAAACTACAAAATTCTGTCCCTTATGTTTTCAAAATGTGTCTTTTTCATGGAGTTCTCCCCCCTTTTTTTTTGAGGCCAATTAAAAATAAAAGTTTACCAGAAAGACAACAAGGGAAAAAAAAAAGCGTCTGATACCATTGCATCCAGCCTGTAAGGATCTCACACATAAAAGAATTATGTCCCTGAGCACTTTCCAACAGACTTTCAGAAAATTTCATCTTTCTACTTCCCTGGCTGGATAGTCTGTTTGAGTAATTTTCTCTTTCTCCTGGGGCTGGTTGCTAAGAGACGCGCTATTACTTCTCCCTCTCTTATGACCCGATTACTGTGATCAGCAAAGACAGCGTGCAGACAACAGCCTGACACGGCTCATACAAGAACATCGGCCTTGTTACAAAATGATGGACTGTATTAACACTCCGCAGCCCCTTCGCTCGCCATGGCCTTTGGAGAGTCTCCAGGCACTACTGGGGGCTTTTACTTCCCCAGCTTCTGAAGTGCACGTTCAAACATTTTAAATCACAGGACTGGGAAGGGAGAAGAATTGACTTTTACCTCCTGTGCTTCACTGTCTGACAGCCAGAATGGTGCTACTGCATCCTCACAGAACAACTTTCCTTTTCTTAGCCTCCCTAAGAAGTGGCCTAGGAACAATGATTACTCCTTTTCACCTTCTTGAAAAATAAACTTTGCAAATACACAGCACAGTTTGGGTCAGAACCTTCCCTTGAAGGGTCTGACAGCACGCTGTAAAGCTAATTCTGACACTTGAGGGGCTAAGAGGTGAGCTGGTCCTGCAAAGAGCTGCATTGCTCTGGTTAAGGAAAGCAGCTAGAAATAGATCCAGCTGTAGGTGTCAAGCTGTTCCAAGATGCCCAAGAGGCTCTCAGCTCATGCAGAAGCAGCCACAGCCTGGCACTGTGTCCTCTGCAAAAAAGAATAGGGGATGGAGCCAATGGAGAAGATAGGAAATTTGGAGCACAAATTGAGAGCTTGTACTGAGGGAAACATGGGGCAAAAAGTTGAGGAAAGTTGATTTTGTTGAGAACCAAAGAACTGGTTTTCTAAGAATGGGGCCACCAACCTCAGAGACTATTAGTCTCCACTAAGTAAGAATTCAACCCTCATCACGTTCACTTTTTATAACATAAATTTCAAACTTCTATACTTTCTTCTATTAAACCTACTTTCCAAAGACTTTGCTTACCTACACTGTTTTGGTACCATTTTCATACTCTTGAGGGCCTCCTCTCCTCCCACCAGCTCACTCAGGACAATTCCTGTGGCAGGACCCCCAGGCACACCCTCACATTACAGACAGTGCAGAGTATTACGAAACACCAGATGATAAATCTTCTCAAGTGGGCCTTGTAACAGAGATGACCCAGAGCACAGGTTCCTTTCTCATCCCCATGTCATTTCCCATAAATTCAATGCTTGGCACAACAAATGCCAGCTGTCATGACAGTGCAATTTCTACCCACCAGCCCTTAACAGCAGGCTTGGCTTTATCATTGGAGTTGTATCTAGATGAAACCAAAACCTTCCCTTAGTCATTGTCATCACAGGAATTGAGACTTGGAAGAGACATGTGAGTCTTTTGCACTTCAGCTCCTCAAATAGTTTGGGTAAATCCCCAGTTGAGCCCCTGGAGCATTCCTGCACTTTCTTCCACAGCTGTGACTTTGCAGTGTGCTGCTGGTTAAAGAAGAAGTCAGAAGGGGAATTTTCAGATAGTAGGAAACTTTCTGCTTATTAGGATCTAGAGCTGATCCCTACTCATCTCCTGCAAAATCACCCTCCCCGGGCAAAGCAGAGCCACGGGATTCTCAGTCCTGCTCACAGACCCTCAACTCCTGTGCCAACTCCATCTAAACATGCTTTACTTAGCAACAAACACTTCAGGACTGGTATATTTAGGCCAAATTGTAATTGTGTAGGATTCACTGCTAGAAATCCCTGCTCTTTGGCCACAAGTACAGCTTCTGTGGCTTCAAGAGTTGCTCATTCATTCTTCCAACCTTTTATTACACCAACCTGTAATATAATCCAACAGACATTTACTGGTTGCTCTGATTTAGCAGGACTCAGCCTGGCAAAATAAAAAGCTTTAGGTAGAGAAAAGGAAAAGCATACATATAATCCTTTACTGTAATAGCTAGTTTCCAGCGAGTAGAAGAGCAGCATTGTGTGAAGAACAGCAAAAAAAAAAAAATTACTAGACTGTTAACTATCATATAACAATTGTTATTATTTCACTGACTAGCATCTGGAGGATGTTAACATTTCAGATTAAAATAAAAGGAACAAGTGCTGCCCACTTGAATTCAAGCTATTTCTGCATTAGCATTGCTCTCTTGCTTTGACTGGGCACCACAGCCCTGTAAAACTACACACAGGACAAACCTTATCTGTTCAACAGAAGGTTTGATATGGTTGATGACAGACGTTTGCAATTCAAGTTATTAAATGATACTTCCCTTCCATTTCAGTATGTCAGAAATGTCTTCTCTTTCTCTTTTTCCCTTCCCTTTTTTGCCTGTTTTCTTTATTCTACCCAAACTATTGTGGTTCACAAAACAGGCCACTGCAAAGATGAATCACTATTTGATGTTTGAAATAATGAAGTGGAAAAATTAAATATAGTATCTTGGAAGAACAGACAGACAGGAGAAAAGAAAATGAGAAAAAATAGTCAGGGCAGAAAAAAAAATTAAGAATCTACCTTCTGAGAAGTGCAATGTTTGCTTTATGATACCAAATAACTGAGAAAATATAAGCTCACTCACCAGAATGAAACCCAAGGCTAGGCACTACTTCAAGTAGTTCCCAAATAAGAGGCAATGTGTTCCAGAGCCTGGGAAAATTTAATATTTGTAATTCTAACAAAACATGGTCAGAATACCTAATAAAACCTGGTGGCTTGACTTGACATTTTGTGAACTACAGATAAGTATACTAGTTCAATAACAGTTTTTATGCACTGGCTTTATGCTGCATTCTTCCCAGGCCTTTCCCTGAGGTGGTATTTCAAAAAAGAAAATGCTCATCCTGAGAGCAAAGCCAAGGCATAGTTCTATGGATTTGTCTCTGGCAAAAAAAAAAAAGCAGATGCAGACACTGTTATCCAACAAAACAACTTTTGGGATGAATGCTAACAAGACAGAAGGCCCCACACAGAGCCAGTTTATTCCCACTGGTGAGACCCACAGGTCCTGACACTGGTCACTGTGCTGGGGACAGCTGGGCAAAAAACCCTCTGCCTGTAACTCAGAAGTTATTGAGTGGAGCAACGGGCACAAAGGCACCAGCTTGGTCTCACCCCTCTTCAACATGGCCCAGCTTGCCTGGGGCAGTTTAATCCAGTTACACAAATGAGAACCACCACTCATTTCCAACTGGTTTCACCCAGTTCTTAGCCAACAGGAGAGAGGATGTGCTTCAAGAGAAATCAGTGGACACTTCCAAAAGGGTGCCCCAAACTGGTTCACAGCTAGGGACCCTCACCTTCCCATTCATTCTGCAGTGTTCAGGGGCTTTGCTTGTGCTTTAAATGCTTTTGTGTGAAGGTAGCAAGCCCACTACCAAGAGGCCTGCAGTTTCAAGATCATTTTCACCAGCTGTGTTTTGTAAGAACTGCATCATCCACAGGCTCTAACACTAATGAATAAAGTATTGCTTCATCTGCTGCATCTCATTCAGCACAAGAAACACACAGAAAAATGAGGGAAGGATTAAGAAAGACTTTAAAAGTTTATAATATCCACTTTAAAAATGCTTTTTTCTAAGAAACAAGCACTAACATGGGGGCTGTGGTCAGGCCCAGTCAGGATGACTTGGAACAGCAAGGTCACCTCTTTATTCACACCACATTTTTCAGCTCTATGAGCTCAGTGCTCTGAGGGATGGGACCACATCATCCATTGCAATTGATGGGACCAGAAAAGTGTTAGAGCACTTCTCAGCCTATCTTTTTGTCCCACCACTGAGACACTGCCTCCCCCATGAAGCATCAATTATTTTTTTTCAGCTAGTGGCAGAGATGAGGAGCAAGAGAGGGACCAGCAGATAACACTGCAAATACTCTGGTACTCCCAGGACTCAATTCAGAGTAACAATGTGTTCCCATGCCTCATCTGGGCAGTAGCAATGGTCCACAGGCCTAACTCCTCACATATGCAAGACAGCCAGCTCCTGCTAGCTGCCCAATTCTGGATAATTGCATTATCTGAAGGTAGTGTTGAACAATGCACACACAAAACCACCACCAGAGCATGGATGAGACAGATCACTGTGCCTGCACCCAGCCTTCCTCCAACAACCAGCACAGCACTGCAGAAGCTCCTGAGATACTTCAAGGAGCAGGTAGAACACCCCTCTGCCTCTCAGCCAACACAGCCCTTCCACAAGTGAGAATTCCTCCTGCTATGGAACAGAACCAGCACAGGCAACCAGGGAAAAGAAAAAAAAAACCAAAAAAACCACCACAGAATCTTTCAGGTCAGCCTGAATTTATTCTTTCAGGGCTCTCAATACAAATAATGAATAGACTCTGGACCTTGTTGGCTTCTATGAACTGTCAAAGACTGCAGAGCAGGGAACAGCACAGTTATAACACAGGGTGTCTAGTCCAATAAATCCATACCCAAGCTTCAAAAATTAAGACAGAGCTACTGATAGCAGCTGCTGTAAACAAAACCCACTAGGTACATCTGCCTGGAAAAAAAAACCCCTAAACATAACAGCAAAACAACAAACAGCCTGATAGTTCATGCCCCCAGTCCCCTAGAGACATAGCAGAACATAACTCACCAGTGCCCAAAAGCCTCCACATCCATGAAGAAGAGGAGGGCACAGAGAGGCAAGCTCTGGGAAAACTGGATCAGCTGGGTTCAAGAACACACACTGGTGTCCATGGCATAGCCTTGCCCTGGAGCTGGTTCTGCTCATTTGCCCACTCCTCCAACCAAGGTAAATGGAAGGAGATGTTTTTTATAAAGGCAATTAAAACCTCAAAGGCCTTCACATGAGACCCATTGTTCACCATATCTGAAAGTGCCCAAGGAAAGGAAGGAGAAAGGAAGATATTGCTTTGAGTCTCATCCCTTTGTCGAGCTCCCATTATTAAACCCATATTAAGTGTTTCTGCAGATACTATATTCACCAAGGATGGCAGCTAGAAGGAAAGACATCAGCACCAATAAATACTGAATTTAGAAGTACCCAACAGCATAAACTAACGTGGCTAATTGTGTAAAGCATGCCCTGAGAGCCCCAGAGTGTGGCAGAGAAGCGCCTCCAAGCCCTGGGCAGCCCCACAAACAGAGTGACTGCCCTGTCTGGGATGTTGCTGCACATCCCTTTCTTACCAGGGCTGGCACTGCAGCATGTCAGCCTGTCTCAGGCAGCTTGAGGAAAACACATGATTCTGTTCTTACAAGCAACAGACATTGCAAGAATAGGACAGATTTGGTTTTTGGGGAGTGGAAAGAATCATCTTTGCAGGAGCAGAGACCTCCTGGGAGCCATTCAATGATCTGGCACTTCCTGGTAGGCAAGAATGGACTCATTTTCTTCCCTACCACCATGAAATCATCCTTAAGTGACTGCACACAGTGGCAGAGGAGGTATACCCAATCCCCAGGGAGCTGCACCAGTGCTGACAAATGCTGGACTGGAAAGCCCAGCCCTGCAATCCAGCTGAGCCTCCCAGCTCACCACTGTGCTCCACCTGTTTCAGCACAGTCTCGTTTCTGCTGGACCTGCAGAGCTTTATTTGGAACCAAGGGGGAAAGAACTTTTGTGGTTACCAAGATGAGATTCAAACCAAAAGGATCCAAACCAAAAGGCAACTCACACTGCAAAGTTTGTCACTCACTGCTCCCAAGCCATCCAGTGGGCCTGACTCATGCTCTTCTGAGTACCTCTGACTGACAAAAGATTTTACACATTTCTGAAGCCCCCAGTTCTGGCCTTAGAAGCCCCAGTGCCACCCCAGCAGCCCCACAGTAGCAGGCACTAAGCCAGCAGATCAGCTATCACCAATCTCACCCCACAGCAGACACCTCCTTAGTCTGCCCTGCAGGGTGAGACCCCATTTTCTGGAACTAAGACAAAGATGGAATTTGCTTCAGCAGCAAGCTATAAATCCTTTCTATCTTCCTGAGCCCAGCAGAGATGGCAACAGCTGCATGGCAGTGTTTCCCTAAGGCTCCAGCTCTGTTGAAGATGCTGAAATACCAATTTAAGTCTAAAAGCTGGAGAGCAAGTGAGAAGTAAGTGGCAGGGAAAGAAGGAAGGGCACCCACAGAAAGGTTTGGATTGGAAAGACCTTGAAAAATAATACAATCCAAAGCCCCTGTCATCTGCTGGAATATCTTTCACTAAATCAGGTTGCTCAAAGCCCTGTCCAGCCTGACCCTGAGCACTTTAAATGATGGGGCATCCACTGCTTTTAAATGAAACAAAATTAATACCAACTCCTCAGAAAAAAGATCTTAGTTTCTTTAAGAGATTTTTGGTGTAGGACAAAATCTATTGTGCACACTGCTGGACAGTGTCTGCTGAGGAAAAGAGGGAGGGGGCAGGCAATACCAAAGACATGAGCACAGAGAAAGCAGCCAAATATATAAGAAGCAGACTGTCAGGACCCATGGCTGGTTGATGCCTCATCCATCTCAGGACTCATCTTCCCCCAGCATGAAGAGAAGATGCTGTCAAACTTCAGACACATCTTGCTCCATCCAAAAACTACCCCTGACCCCAGTTAAAGTATTAGAGCTACTGCTTAGACATCTGGACATTTAATTTTCATTCCAGCCTAATTCCTCAGCAACCATACTTCCTGACAATTCACAATTGTTCACCTTGTAGATAAACACCTTCCCCCAGCTTGAACAGCTCTCCTTTCCTCTCTGTGGGGTAAATACAGTAAGATGATGAGCACCAGCACTTCCCGGGAACTGTGCTGCTCACACCTCCCAGGATCAGGCAAGGTTAATCCCCTGCAAAGTGCCACAGTGGGGAGTGGCAGCACTAAATCCTCCAGAAACACAGCCCAGACCACAGCAGGTGCTGGAAGGACCTATACAAACAGGCTGTGCCTGCTTCCTGGGCTGCCTGCATGGCAGAGATCTGTGCAGAATGCTAAGCAGGGCTTGGGTCTCATTGATGATGATTACCATTATGATCATTACTTCTACCACTACTGCAGTCATACCCAGGGGCCCCCAGGCAGATCCCTGCAAGAGCAAGACATGGTCTCTGCTTTGATGAGTGGATAAATCTGGTGTGAAACAAGCTGCAGCAACTCAGCATGGCAAACAGCACGGAGGGGGGCTGGCAGCACCAGGAAAATTGCTACTTCAGTGCTCTGAACACATGCCTTGAGTGCTTCAAATCACAGTAAAATGTTCCTGGTTTATAAACTGCCGGCTGCTGCCATTTCACTTTGTTTCAGTCATGTAAACATTTCTAACCTTCTGTTAAAGTTCCATTAAGCAGCTTTTAATCAGCACCTTCTTGCTGAGTTTTGTGCAGGTATTAGGAAATAAAAAATAAAACTGAAGTCAAGGTGAGACTAAGGAAATGCTTTGGTAGGAGATGGGAGGGAGAGGGGGATACACACAGCACCAGCTCCACAGTCTTTCACTCCAGTGTCTTTTCCCTCTGCTTTCAATATGATCAAGAAATAAAAACACCAATGTGATCAGCTGGACAGACCCTCTACATACAAGGAACACACCTAAAAAATAATAATAAGAACCACAAGGCCAGAGGATGCACGTTCCTAAACATTAACAGCAATGAGCTGAAGAAATTACCAGGAACAGAATTTGCCAGCCTCCCAGAGAGATTCCACATACTACAAAGGCTACAGGGAGCCAATTCAGTTACACTGCTGGGGCAGCCAAGGCTATGATGAGCACAGCCACTTCTTGACCAATAACAGCAGCAGGGCAGCCCGTCCCCAGAGCAGTGATGTTGCTCCCACTCATCCCAGCAGAAGGATGCATGGGAAGCCCATGTGCCTCCAGTTAAACAGCTTTGGCAGGGTAGGAAGGATGAAAACACACCGGGATTCGAGGGGATGCTGCCACTCCCCTACACACAGACTCACAGCTAACCAGGTGGGAAAGACCTGTGTCCAGCTGAGGACAAACTGAGGCAAAATGGCAATGCCCCTGTAAGCAGGGAACCAGCGGGGCCTGGAGCTATCTCCCAGGCTGAGTTATTGCTGCAGAAATCAGGGAGGTCATTGAAAAAACAATTAGGGAGCCTGGAAGAGAGAAGGGAGCCACAGCAAGTGAATGAAGCACATTGGCCTAACTATTTCTCACTGCCCCCCCAGCCCTTGCCTGCCAGATCCCAGAAGCCTCATGCTCTCAGGGTTATATATGGGTGGTAATGGCTTTGCACAGG
This sequence comes from Serinus canaria, assembly GCF_022539315.1. Lineage (NCBI taxonomy): Eukaryota > Metazoa > Chordata > Aves > Passeriformes > Fringillidae > Serinus > Serinus canaria. Next base: position 10,031,743 of record NC_066323.1, on the reverse strand, counting down.
CTGCTGACAGCAACCAGCAGCATGTCACCTTCTGGAAGTGGATTAGCTAAAGCTGCAGGCATGTTGTCACATCACTAAGCCTACCTCTGACCAGGTCTTGGCCAATCCTTAGCTCTTCCAGGCCTGTCAGATAATGATGGGATCTCCAAAAGCCCAGTGTCAGACAAGGCAAGGGACTGGCACTGACAAAGTCCCCTGGGAGCTGCCAAATGTCTCCTGGTCTCCAGCAGACCCAGCAATGCCTGACTGCTGCAGGACCAGGAACTCTGGGTTACATGAGAAATGTTTGTCTTCCACAAATGGCAAGAAACACAGGATTTTTTTAGAGGGTGATAATGTTCCCAAGTCACATGAAATTAGACCTACAATCACTAAAACACTGACAATTAAGACATACTGACCTTTTTCACACAAAAAATCCTGACTGATCAAGAAGAGATTTCCTAGAAAAAAAGGGCCATGTTCCATTATTATTTTTAATTGCAAGAGAATTAGCAAAATAAGAATTTCCACTTGACTTGAAGGTGACATTTTCTTTGCATTTCAGAAATGGATAATTTTTTACTTTTTAAATTCCAACTGTCTTTCTTTTCCTATTTCTCACTAAGTTTTCTTATGGAAGGCAGCAGAACAGGTGCATATGACTTTGCTTTTCCCCCTCCAACACATTTTCTTTTTTCGTTCTGAATTCTCCGAAGTTAGAGCGGCAGACAAAAAATACCCAAAACACTCATCAGGCTTTTCCAACTTTCCTATAAAATGTCCTTAACTTTAGAAAATCACTCAAGTGTAAGATTTAATATGCTGCTTTGTTTTTCTCTTTTCCATTACTCTGTAGTGTTCCTGAAAATGTATACGCTTCCAAAAGATAGAGCAGAAAGAGAAAAAAAATATACAGGTGATATTTATCTTATTGTACTCAACATAAAAGAGGAAAAAGCAGTGAAGGAACAATGTAGAGCATCACAAACCAAATACAAAAGCTGGTTTGGCCATTTTCTTGAATACAGCTGAGCTTTTCTTTGGAGAAAGACTGGAGAGGAGGAGGGGAAGATCTTCCCCCCATTTCTACCTACAGTAAATCACCAGGAATAGAAATGTCATGCTCTGCCAAAATAGCTACCACTCTCTCCTAAAATCTTTGGCCTTCAATTGTTTCTGCTGCAGTTCCATCAAAAACTCTCCATAGAAGTATATCAGAGGTATATCAGGTGCTCCAACCTGCAGGTTTCCAATTGCAAGTTCCAGGAGTGTTCCCAGCCATGCACTCCTGCTCCAGCTCCAGAAACCATTGCAATGGTCATCTAAATATAACTTCCCAATTATTTCATATTCAAGAGTGTTCCATAGTAGAGGGAAAGAACTAAACTGAAGTAAAACTAAAACAATCCATCCAGCAGACTGGAGAGAAAACACTTCCCGAATCACTGGCCAAATTTATGCCCCATCACTCCCAATTATACTTATATTCCACAGATCAACCTCTTGTTTGTAAAGCATTCCCCTGTGCTGGGGTGAAAGAACCAATACTGAAAAGGGTTGTTTGAGCCCAAGCTCCTTGAATCATCACGTGCCAGCAGGGACCAAACAAGCAAAACCCCTTGAAAAGTGCAAGTCCTCGACAAGGGACATCTGCTTTCAACTAGAACTGAGAAAGATCTGTCCTCATATCCTCCCCCAGCCCCGCACTTCTCAGGAGGGTACCTAGCCAGAGCAAGGGGAAGAGATACCTTCACATCCTTCTTGATTTGATGACCTGAAAAAGGGAGGCTCTCACAAACTCACCAACGAAGGGCAAATCAAGAACAGCTTGTGTTAGCAGTCAGTTCCTCTGAACGAGGCAGTTGTGGTTCCTTCCTAGAAAATAAATACTCACCATCCCCTCCTGGTTGCTTGTATGGGTTGTACTTTGGTTTGGGGGCGACCACAGGTGCAAACTTCTTTGGGGTCTGCTGGGTGGACACGGAGATGCTGGGAGTCCCAAAGGTGTGTGTGGTCTCCATCCTTGCAGTAACGTGGCCAACAGGCTCGTTGGTACTCTTGGGTGGCAGCCAGGATGGGTGGGACATGCTTCAGGTCTGAGGAGACACAAAGAGAGTCACACAAACATTAGGAATTTATGGGAAAGTAACAGCTGCAATCCTACTATTATTCTGGTTTGTGAAATCAATCCTACAAAACCCTTCAAAACATGTTTAACTGGTGCACACTTAACTTCAAATATGTTGTTCCTAATACATAGGACTTCAGATGCAAATTTGTCTTTCTCTCCCCAGCAGGTCAGAATTACTGCTCAGGCTATTGTTGGTACCTGCAAAAATCATTGCTATTTTTCTCTTCAAACCAGAAACAGCGACAGGTTGATACCCTAAAGCAGCCCATCAATCCCACCCTGCATTCAGCACAGTAGTGATGTATTTGCCTTTCCCTGTTAGGCCTTTTTGAGTACATTAATGTACAAGAGTGCAGGTGCTCTGGGGACAAGTCTAGTCACAGATAGGCATAAGCACTTCCAAAATACACTTTTAGCACTTTTTCACATGTCATTTAGGACCCCATGCCCCAGTGATTTTCATTCAGACTTTTAAGAAAACAGATTTCAAAAGTAGCTAATCATTCTTGATGCCTCCATTTCTGAATGCCCAGCTTAAGACATTTTAAAAGCATGTCAATTTTGAATAAATGCCAGAATCTCACAACCCTTGACAACCAGGCTCCTTTTAGACTTGTGTAACAAAAAACAGAGGCAGCCCAAATCATTACTTATTTATGAAAATCTTGGCTTCGGCCTCTTAAAAGCCTACATTACTTTTGAGAACTGGGTTCAGATGCTGCTGAAAATGTTGCCCATAAAAATCCTGTTAATTCCAATGAACAAGTGTTTTTCACCACACACAAACCACACTCGCTGGGTAGCCATGATAGTCCTACTGTACCATCAGATGGTCCAATAGAGCTGGATTTGAGATTTGATGGAGAAATGAAGATCCCACACAGACAAAAGTCAATGCTAATTTTGCAGCTCTTGAGCTCCCTGTTGCTTCTGCCCATGCACTGCTTTGGTGTCAGAATCCCTCAAGGCTAACAAAACCTGCAGGCACCTGTGACTCCATCAGAAAAGATTTGACTTAATCATGGAAAAGGATCAGTGCCAGAGATAGGATCAAGATCTCCACATGGTAGTGCAAGGTGAGCACCTCCAGCTAAGAGCAATGACTGTTAAAACTGATGGATACACAAGTGTGCTTATTCCAACCACTAAATTTACTTCAAAAAACAGTTTCCTACTTGAGGAGTAATTTCTGCTTTAAGCCCCAGTGTCTGACCCAACACTAGGAGGTGAGAATTTTTGGTCATCTTCCACCTGCAACACTCCTTGCATGAGAGAGGAACTGGCAAGTGCCAGACATAAGTCCCAACACCTCTGTCTCTTCCCGGCCATGCAGTCTGACTGCTCGATGTGCAGACAGTGGTTTCACAATTCCTAACACTAGTAAGTGACCCTGCTGCACTAGGCATCCAATACCAGTGAAAGGAAGGCACTGGAGCTGCTTAGAAATAAGGTAGGAGCATGGCAGGAGCAGCCTGGAGACGTATCCAAGGCTGAGCAGCATGGACATGACTTTTCTCCCTCACAGGCCTGCTGTCCAACCCACAGTAAGAGTGCAGATCATCATTCTGAAAGCAAGAAGTGAAAGGCAGGTCCTCCCCACATGGCAGGTGAGGAAACCTGTCACAACAGGGGGGGCGGAGAGCACACGAACCACGGTCCCACCTGGTCTGGCACCTCCGATCACCAGCAGCAGCCCCTATGGACCTGGAAATGACTGCCACTCCAGGAGTAAGATTCACCTACACTGCTGTCTCCTTCTCCTACATCCTTCAAAACCTTAAAAGCAGCAATAAAACTCAGACAACTATCTAGGTCTTAAGAGCAGAAAGCAATGAGGGCAGTCAGCCTTAAGAGCTAAACAGGACGAGCCTGCACTCTGCAGTTATTACATCCAAAGATGACTGTACCTTACCCACTGCTAAAAGCATCCTGGAGTTTAATTCTGACAGGTTTTCAGCCTCTGGCTTGACATCCAATATGAAAGAGTCTCCTGCTACAATGAAGCACCCTCAGACCCTGGACATTAGTCCCATGATGATTCAAAGCAAAAGAAAAAAATCCCATTATTGACTAGATTATCACCATTCCTGTTCTGGAATGTTCCTTAAGCACCCCCAGGCAGCATGCCTTGGTCCCACTGAACTCTTATGGTCTGCTGGGCTGATGACAGGGATGGGTTGTGTGATGCACAAACCAAGAATATCTGCTTCAGTAGCCACGGTGCACAGCATTGAGCACAGATGAAGACAGTGAGAGAATTTCAACAAATGAGCTTAGAAAGCAGACTGCTCCTATGGACAGCTTGGGAGCAGGGAGACCACAGTGCTGAAACTCAGCTGCTGACTGTAAGCTGGCACACAGCTTCCTCTCAGCTAACCTCTAATGCCTTTGTTTTGGCCATGGTGATATTTTCTAATTGTTTCCCTGTTAGTCTTTTCTCTTTCTCCCCATCTCATTTTCTGCTATGCATTTACTGCCACTCGTTTTTGCTCTCTGTGCCCTGACAGTGTTTTCAGCAAGTTCCCTTTCCTCATGTGTTCCAGCCCCAGCTCCCCAGCCTCAATTAAATTTAGCCTAACTACTCTGCAAGATCACAGAAAAAGAAAATGAATTAACTTCTTTTTAAAAGATGAAGCCAAACTTCTGGGCTTGCTATTATTCTCTCTCCATGTTGGCTGGTAAAAGGCCAAAAGCAAGGAAAAATATAAGGGACAATGGCTAGCAGACAAGCACAGCCCACCTTTCAGCAGACTTCTCCATGGTGGAGCACCATGGCTAATTCAGACAAAGCTACCAGTGCTCTTTCTCCACTCCCTGCAATACTGTCTGGTTTTCCATCAGGAGCTTCTTTGGAGCAGAACATTTGTGATGCACCCAAGTAACCAAAATAGCACAGGAAAACCTGGACCTAACTAACTCCCTTACTCTAAACTTACTCTTACCCATGTCACTGTCTGAGTGTCATTGTGGTGCCTGTGCTTGGACAGGAACACCCAATAGGTAACAGCAGTGCTTTTCTGGCTAGCCAGCAACACAGCCAGCAAACACACGTTTCACTTTTCAGCTATCTTCTTCCATTAAAAGTTAATTTTCACTGAAATATTAACCTACAGATTAAATCTACAGCTGCCCCCACATTTCTGCTCCAAGCAAGTAATTTGTCAGGCACTGTGTGCATTCATTGAGCCCCTTCCTGGCAAACCTTGGTAGATCCAGCCATGCAACAGTTAACTCAGCAAGGCTGGGAAAAGCCTTTGTCAGCAGAGCCCATGTCTCTGGGAATCCCCCCAGAGGGACAACCACCTCTTGCTCCTCTGTCAGTGCCACACCTCTGCCTTGGCTGAAGCCTTCTGCATGTCTGCCTGCCACCCTCCACAGCCATCCTTGATCAGCTGTAGCTCACAGCTCTGTTCCTGATCTGACTGCTACAAGCTTTTCCTGTGACTCCTTACTCACTGACCACTCTGGCAACACCCCCTTCCCAAATTCACTGCCTCATCCCCCCCAGAAAATCCCTTAAATCTAATCTGTGTCACTGCTTTGAAAGCCTCTCGTTGATCATCTTGACTTACCCTGAACCATCCCAAACTACTGCTCCACAAAGCTTCTGCTGAGCTAAAGATTATTTGTTAGAAAGCACATGTAGCCTCAACTGAAACAGTGCAAGTGTTGGAGAACCCAACACAGCATTAGGTAAATTGTTTGGACAAAGCTAAGCACCATAATCACAGCTTCTGCTTTATGTCTTGCTTAAAATTTAGCTAGATCCACTTTCAACCATTGCATTTTGTAATGCTCCTGTCATCTGCATTACAGACTTGCTTCTCTTCCTTATGTAGATCCTTTCAGAATGCAGCCAGATCATTGCTTAAATCAAACCAAAACATTTAATTAAGTATCAATTAAACTCCCTGTAAAGGGCAGATTTCTCTTGATTCTTCATGTCTGTTTATCCTGAACTCTCTGCAATTTTCCACCTACCTTTTCTGAAATGGTGGCTGATGGCGTAAGACCATTTTTAAGAATAGTAACTTAAAACAGAAGAGGTAAAATGATGCATAATATCAAAAACAAAAACCTGACTGAAATCAGCTGTGGACGCCTGAGGTTCTGTTATCCTTCCTTCCATGGAAGCATTAGTCATCACCTACTTTTGGAGGCAGAGGATAAGACCAGACTAACCATGATAAATAGCATTAAGAGCGAAGAGTGAAATCACGCTGCATAAATAAGGCAAACAGTGTGCTCTGGTTCTATCATTAGGACGATTTTAATGCTGTAAGTTCAAAAAATTCTAACCATGAAAGAATACACCACAGCAGAGGAACTGGAATCCACGAATCCCAAGCTGAGACCGCATTATCTAAAAATGTCAGACCAGGAATATCAATAGCAGATAATACCGTGCAGTAATAACAGCCTGACAAGGTTTTTTCACTGCCTTTTTCTTTTTTCAAATGTGTGGGCATAAGAGCTTGTTTTTGCTTTTAATTACAGGATGTCATTCACCTTTGAGAAGCGAAGGTAAAAAACTGAGGGTTTCAAGTCAATTTCTCCTTACATGTGATAAGCAATGGAAGGGTAGAGTACCAATTTGTCTGCTTTTGAAATTGTATGTACATCATCTCTGAGACAGGCTAGCTTTTCTGAGATTAGACTGTACCCAAATAAATCTCCATTTCATTTTCATATTTGTAACATGGACCAAATACTCCTTGGATGTTGATGGACTTTGCCAAGACAGAAGATTTTGTCCCTGAGTTAATTAAGCTAATGCTTCGTAGAGGGTAGCAACAGTATTTAACAAAAAATGAGCAACAGCCGTCTGTGCTTACAGGCTGTCTGCTCTGTCTTCCATCCCACGCCTTCCTAAATTCACTGGCTTGATGTAGGTCTATGATGTTCTGTCTTACTATCACCCATGCACAGTAAACCATTACTCCTAAGGCCAAGAGATTGACCAGATACAGGGAATTAGGACCTTGTTTGTTGACAGTAGATGCAACTGAAAGTTGTGTTGGGACTGTTCTCTGATACACAGTACAAGCATCACCTTCCCATGATAACTCAAGTTTGTCTCCAAGTGTAGAAAGGCAAACTGCATTCTCCCCACTCTCTCTTCTCTCCCATCCAAGTAAAAGAAGTCCAAGAGAAAGTTTTGACCTTACATCACCTTCCAAATGAATTTTAAAGAACAGCTCTAGAACTAAACGAAGGGGACATCCTTCACAACGCAAAAATCATGGCACCCATTGTCCCTTTCTGTTAGAGCTGAAACCTGAATGTCTGGATGTCTCTCCTCTAAACTGATTTGTCATCATTTTTCTGCCTGAAATTCCCCAAACCGCAAACCTCAAATGCCCTGCTAAAATACAGTTCTTTGCTTTGTCCTTTTCACCTCCAGTCTTCTAATTAGTCAAATGCAGTGACTGAGGCTGACCAGAGATTTGCTCTTTACAAACTCCCAAAGCTGCTTGTTTTTCTTGGCACTGCTCCCCTCTGAAGGTTAAATGAATTTATTTCTTCATTTATGGTACATGATCTCTAGCCATGCTCTTCTACTTCTTGTGGCCTTCAAAAGAGAGTATAATGTCAAAATTCAGGTCTTATCAGAGGTCTTTAACCAAACATAGAAAGTGCCATAGGTACTTATAAACTCAGCACAAGCTCTCCTGGGATGCTTTCCCCATATGGTACTACTTATTCTCATCAATTTTACATCATATCAATTTATGTGATTTGGAGAATTGGGAGTCCTTGAAAACTCCCTTAATCATTGCTGATCTGCAGAACATCTCTAACTGAATTTAACTCTTGCAATATTAACCAGCCCAATAATGCTCCTCCCTCAAACCCCTCTGGCAGCAAACTGAGTCCTGACCTGCATCATGAAGTTTCAGGAACAACTCTGAGCACTGGGAATCCTGTGCATGGTGCTGGTGTGACCTCTACCACCAGTGAGCAGGGAAGCTCCAAGAGTCAACTGAGCCACCACGAGACTTTGAGAGGTGATGAAGAGGAATGGAAAACACCATCAGCCTCCAGTGACTGCCCTTCTGACCCTAGGCAAGCTTGACACAGGTGGACTCCAAGTTCTTGTGGCAAATACCTCCTCAAGACCAGGTTTCTTTGCTTACACCAATTTTACACGGTTTATGCCCATTTCCTAATGCTCTACTGTAGTCTTTCACAGGAGGTATCAGCTGGAGCAAGTTTAAATCTGCCTCTCAGATTCATAGTTTATTTAGATTGCCTGGATAAGGCAAGGTTTTGTATCTTCATCCCAATTCCCTCAAAGTAAAATAAATGAATGAGTAAATGAAATCAAAGACACTTCAGTTAAACAGGACCGAGAGCATTTACCTATTTCCTGCTATGTGGCATCACTAATGTAATCAGAGGAATTAAAGGAAAAAGAAACCTAGTTAGAGCACTGATGAATTATTCCTCAAAGAATACAGTCTGGTAATATTTCATTCTGGCTTTAACAGCTTCAATCAAACTTCCATGGAATCCTCCAGAAGACCTGACTTAAATTCAAAGTGCACCCTGGTATGAGAAAGTGGTTGGCCCAGATGACATCCAGAGATCCCTTGAGGGATCAAAATCAATTATTTTGTGACTCAAAAACCCCAGACTGACAGCTGTGACTTCATCTTCAGTCCAAAGGGTTTTATGGAATCACAAACCTGCTGAGCTGGAAGGGACCCACAAGGATCACCAAGTCCAGCTCCTGGCCCTGCACAGCACCATCCCCAAGAGTCACACCAAGTCCCTGAGAGCATTGTCCAAACTCTTCTTGAGCTCTGTCAGGCTTGGTGCTGTGACCCCTTCCCTGGTAAGCCTGTTCCAGTGCCCAAATACCCTCTGGGGGAAGAACCTTTTCCTAATATCCAACCTAAATCTCTCCTGACTCAGCATCAGGCCATTCCCTTGGCTCCTGTCACAGTCACCACAGAGAAGAGATCAGCGCCTGTCCCTCCTCTTCTCCTCACAAGGAAGTTGTGACTGCAGTGAGGTCTCCCCTCAGTCTCCTCCCAGCTGAACAGACCAAGTGCCCTTAGCTGCTCCTCATACAGCCTCCCCTCAAGGCCCTTCACCACCTTCACTACCCTCCTTTGGACATTCTCTAACACTTTCATGTCTTTCATACATTGCAGTGTCCAAAACTGCCCACAATATTCAGCGTGAGGCCAGCCCAGTGCAGAGCAGAGCAAGACAATTCCCTCCCTTGCCTGGCTGCTGAAGCCCCCAGGACACACTTGGCCCTCCTGGCTGCCCGGGCACTGCTGGCTCCTGTTCCACTTGCCACTAACCAGGACCCCAAGGTCCCTTTCCATGGCACTGCTCTCTAACTTCTCATTTCCAGTCCATCCATCCATCCATCCATCCAGGGATGCCCCATTCCAGGTGCAGAATCTGGTACTTTTTCTTGTTGAACTTCCTATGGCTGGTAGTTGCTCTATCCTCTAATTTATCTAGGTCTCTCTGCAGTGCCTCCCTGCCTTTGAGGGACTCAGCAGCTCCTTCCAGTTTGCAGCAATATATTGTATTCTGCTTAAGATATGCCAGCAATATCACCCTACTGGCAATGCAACATTATAGTCCTTATTTTCTAGTTGCAATAATTTGCAAATGAACAGAACTTGTGCCTGTTCTTTTAATAACCAATACTTGGAAAGTAACTTTTTTCCCCAGCTGCATCCACAGTTCATTTATTTTTCATCAGATCCGTGCCAGTTTGAGATGTGACTTTCACTGTACACTCTTAAGTCACTACAACTTCTACAGTATTACTGAGACATAAAAGGAAGACAGCAAGTGTCTAGTGGAGACTGCAAAGGTGTGATGGTAAAGAACAGCCTCTCTGGTACAAAGATGCTTGACAAAAGTTAATGCCATCATGAAAACAGTTATCAATCTAATGTCACAATCATTCCTACTTCAAAACCTTGCTTCTGGGACAATTACGATATGAATCAAGAACCCACCCTTAGATTTCCCTCTTAGTTCATTTTTCTTATATCAGCTTCATTAGTGGAAAAGGTAGAAGGGCAAACTAAACATAAAACTTCTTTTCTTTCCCAATATAATTGCATTAGGAGTTTTGGGATTAGATGCTGGCTATTTGAATTTGGCTGCTGCTGCAAAACACATGCATAAAAGCTGATGAATGAGATCTTCCTTTTACAGCCATGTCACATCCTGGTGTCAGATGACAAACTAGGCTTTAAAATCCCAATAAATTGAACTTGACTTGTCCATGTGAACTGAAACAAAGAGATCATACTGGCTCCCTGGAGATAGATAGATCTATCTAATCTAATACAACTCTAATGACTGCATTGCAATTTCACCAGAGAGCAAGCTGATTCTTGGCTTCTGCGGCATGAGACAATCCTCAGTTACTTCAAACATAATCATATTGGCTAAAACACCAATCCAAGGCCTCAGCTACTTGTGGTCACAACAAACCCCGAGGCAATTGTAACAGAGGAGGCAGACCTGCTGGATTACTCAAATACATTTTACTCCTGAACCTAAGGACCTAAGCCAGGAGTTAGCTCTGAGCCAGCCAGATTTCTTCCAATTGTTATAGTCTCTTCCCCTGATAACTTGACCTACATGTTTGTGAGGATGTTGCTGTACCACAAAGAAAAGTTTGAGATAGATCTTTCAGAAATTTGTATATAAAATAAGAGAGGAAATATATTAAAAGAAACAAAAACCAGGAATGATGCAGAAAGGTTATTCTGAAAGGGATCATGAGCTCCCTTACACAAATACAATTTTCCTGCATACAATTTATTTTCAAGACCTCTCTGCCAAAAAAAAGCTGCTTTTATTCCTTCTGTGCCTGTATTCAATGTCTTGTCTATAGCACAGCTCAGTGCTTGGCTTCTGACTTCAGCAAGGGACTGCCAAGCATCACAGAGCTTATCCATCAAATAAAATTATTAAGGGACTGGACTTCCCAACTGATGGAGATGTACTGAAATCAGGCATATCAGGAGTCTCACTTAAGTGAAAAGAAAACAGGACAACAAGAACTGGCAAGGTTAAGGCTGTTGGAACAAACTCAGGTACTTTGGATGCTGGTGCTGGCTGTAAACAAGGAGGAATTGTGCAGAACTAACATGCAGCTCAGCTGTGAGATATCAAGAAGACCCCAGTGGGACCAAATGGGACCGTGGCAGCATATTGACACACAGATAATTGTATTAGCTTTGCAGAGCAGTGTGTGTGGCTCAGCCTGGGGAGAAACAGCAGGGATCTGAGCTGAGTGGGAAACTGATAGAATGAACAAGGAAACAGTGCTGATCTTGAGGTCCCACCCAGCAAGGCTGGGTGTAGGGGGGGTTTGTATTTATGATGGGGCTCCCTGCACTTCACTCCTCTTCTAAAACAGCTGAGATTGCAGGAAGAGTCAAATGTTGCCTCCCCTGGAAGAACACACATCTGCTACTGGCAGTCTGAACCCCAAGCCATCAAGAGGATTTCTGTTAATGGAAAAGGAGCTGCAGCTCAGAACACAGGCACAGCACAGGCCCCATTCAGAAAGGAAGCATGTGTGGGTCTGTCACCACCACAACCTTCTGACAGCTCATGGGGCTGGCAGAAGAATCCAGACTTTGACACTGTACTGCCTAAAAATCAAGCAATTAAATCAATTAATGGGCAGGAACAGTGTACAGGATTAAAATCTTTAATCCTGGATTCTCTTCCTCCCACCTGATCCACTTAACTTTTTCTCCCTCAGATCCCAAGCCATCCTGGAAGTCACTGCTTCAGGTACCACAAATCCCTGGATGACTTTTTCCTGAGCCTTGCACCAAGCTGTGTCTTGGTTTTGGTAGCTCAGGTTATAGCACTTTGCAAATAGTCAGGGGAAATAGCCTTTTTCCTATGGCAAATGCTGTATCTTAAAACACAGAAGAGTGATAGCTGCCAGATGACTGGAAATTGATGTTGCAGAGAGATTGCTAAAGGAATTTGAGTGTATGAAAACTGTAAGAAAGGAGGTACACAAAACTCTTTGTATAAACAGTCAGGAAGAAGACTACTTTTCTCGTGAGTTTCACAACAACAGGTGACTTGACATCATCAACACACAAGCACTTAAATTGCTTCCTCCTTAAAGAAGCTGAAAGCCTGCAGTACTGTCAGGAAAGACAGAGGATCTCTGTCTTCTACCTGTCTTCTTTCCTGCTACCAAATTCTGTTTTTAGCAGGAGACTAAATTATCACCAACTCTAGGTAAGGCTTACTGTGGCTTTGTTCTGGAAAACCTCCAAAATTAAGAACCCCTTGCTACTTGGTGACCTGTACTAGTGTTACCCTATTTTCTCAAAGAAAATGCTTTTCCAGCTCTCTAGCTGAGTCTCCCAATCCATTATGCACGTTCACAGCACTTTATTTGGCCATCTGGACAGAAGCATTTGGCTCTGACATGCTCAGAAGGCCCCTGGGCATTAGTCACAGGCTGCCATTGGATCATTCCTTTGCCTCCTTTCCACCAGAAAGAGAAGCCAAAGCTCTCCCAGCCTAATCTTGTAGGCCATGTGCTCTCAGCCCCTGACTGACCTTCCTCTGGACTCTTTCCACCTCTTCAACATCCCATTTCAACTAGTGGACTCAAGACTGGGTAACAGCCTCAGCAGTAGTGAGGAAAGGGGAGCAGTAACTCATCTCAGTCTACAGTACAGGCTCCTCCTGAAGCAGCCCTACATGGAGTTTACTTTATTGGCAATCACAGCACACATTGAACTCATATTTGACTGGGTGTTCACCGCCTGCTCCACAACCCTTTGTCAAGAAATAAAGAAGAATAAAAGGCATATTTTGAGATGGTGCCTAAGCTGGAGGAGCTCCACCATGCCATGGCTACATGGATAGAAGGGTAGGTCACAAGGTGGTGTTAGCTACCCCTATGCTGTTTGCAATAAACATGACGTATAACATAATGACATACAGCTCATTAAGAAGACAAAGAGGGGGCAAGGGGTGTTCTTAAAGCACAGGAAAATGGCTGAAGGGGAATATTAAAAGCAAAGGCAAAGCTGATTGTGACTGTGTAGAGTGCATGAAGATAAAGCTCTGGTTTAGTATCCACAGAGCATTAGTTCTGCTCTGAATGGAAACTCATGACAGAAGACAAGTGCTTGAAATTTGATTTTCAATTCAACTTTGAAAGTCATAAAAGCACCAAGCACCAGCCCAAGAAACTGCTGCTCTTCCCTTTTAACTCAGTGTCCATTCATTCAAGAACAGTGATATGCAAAGCTCTGGGAGATAATTCCCCAGCTGGTGCAAACCACAATACCAGCAATGAAGTTCAGCCCAGCCAGGCATCCACACTAGCCGTGTGAGTTTGCTAAACAAGCTCATCCTGCTAAAAAGCCCACCCCAGTTGCTCCACCACTATCGCTCTGCCGCCTTCTGTTTTTGACCATCCAAATTAATCATTTGTTCCCCTTTCCAAAAATCAGTAGGAAGTTCTGTTGTGACTAAAGAGTTTTCATACTAGACTGGCCACATCAGTTCCCTAGATGCGGAACAGCTCAAATCTGACAGTCTCCAGGAAAATATTCTGATTCTCTTTTACCTTCACTGCACTTTCTTCCAAAAGACTGGCAGGGGGTGATGGAAGAGAAGAAATGAATTATGAGCAGAGGGTACTTTTAGAGAGAAGAACAAAACTTTTAATGCATCCAAAGATTTTTATATGCTGCATTTTAGCCACTGCTGGTAACCACTCATTCTTGAGCTGTGCTAGGGCAGGCAGCTTGGTCCTGCAGCTGGTAAGTGCACACACAGCTCCATTTATCAAATGCCCTTCAGTAGTTGCTACCACTATCTCTCAGGTCTGAGGCAAAGCATGTTCCCACACACAACCAAGCATCTGAAAGGCATTTCAGCATGCCTCTGCTGTGTAATGCACGCATTTCTCTTTCCAAGTAACACAGCTGCCAACACCTTAATCATTCCTTGGGGACCTTCAACACATCAGCCCTTAAGTGCTTCATTACCTCCAGCAGCTCCTGCAGAGCTCACATCCCAGGTGAGCCGTACACAGCTCCCTGTCAGCTACAGAGAGCAGCCTGAGCTGCAGGAGAGCAGGATCTGTGCAAATCAGCTCTAACAGCCTATCTTCTACCACTCTTTGTTTCCACAAGTTTGGCCTCGTTTGCTGCAAAATATCTAGGACAAAAGGCAAGCAGCAAGAAATCACATTTGAGACTAAAATCACTGTTTCTTTTCATGAGATCCTGTGGGAGAGAAGGTGCTTGCTCCTCTGCATGGACACTAAGGGGCTATGGAGACCAATCAAATACCCTTCACTAAAGCACCTGAGCTGTGTGTACCTCCCCAAAGCCTTCTTGTTTTTAAGTTAGAAACTGCTGCCTCAAGTCACAAAATACAGCGTTTTGAAATTGTATTGATATGTTCTTGGCACAAAAGAAAAATAAACTGCAAATGCAACCAATACAGAAACTAGAGTTGCCCTTTGTTTCTGCAGGACTTAAAACACTAAGGGGAAAATCTAAGCAACAAAGTCCATTGATCCATGGAAAGATGCAGTCTGTGAGGACAGTACACAGATACCTATTCTGAAATTAGCTTGAGCATGTGAAGGCATAACCTACCCTTTGAAACTTCTAGATTGCTCCATCAGGTTCCTTGAGATGACACTGATGGAGACAGCATCACAAGGAATCACTTCCAAGTCAATCTTCTTTTTAAAACAAGATACCCCAGGGCAATTATTTTGTGAAGCACCTTCACTAGGGAACAGCTTCACCTGCTCTCTTCATGTCAGCCCCACTGTGCCTCCTCTACAGCTCCCCCACCACCCAGAGCCCTTCCAATTCCAGTTATGATCGAATGGCTTAAAATAATGTGGGAAGGTTAATTAATCATGCAATGAATACAAACTTACACACATTAAGTATGCACAGACACGTGTGCATCCCTGATTTTTTTATTCTGCATCATTAGCTCAGGAAACTGGTAGAGGCAAAGAATAAGGAGAGAAACCAACAGTCGCTCACATGGATCAACACTTCCAGGCTCTCTCTTTTGCAGCTCATCTCACTCATACTTGTGGTTTCAACATGTGATTCACATTAGGCCCCCTCTGCTCGCCATTTGATGGTTCTGCTAAACAGATGTGAATTTATTTAGTCACAGAGCCTGCTCTTTACACTGCCTCTTTGTAGAACAGATGGGCTTTTTTTTTCCCTGTTCAACAGTGTTCAGACAACGATCATACCCAGTGCACAGGTTTACTTGGCAATGTCAAAGGAAAAGGAACAACACGTGAACACAGGCACATTCTCACAGGAGTTCTTTTCAGCAGCCTGGACACACCACAAGAGGTGATGCTCCTGATGGAGAATGCCAAACTGCAACACCAGGAACACCCAGACAAGACCAAGATCCTCAGGGATCAGCCCCAAAAATTCAAGCAAATGAGCGGCGCATGCTGCACCTGGCAAGGTCCAGAAGACACCCACCACAAAGCTCTCCTGTGAAAGCTTGACTGGAGGGAGCTGAATGAAGGCTAGGCTCCTGCAACATTCATGGGGACATGAAAACATGGCATCTCCTGGGACTCTTCAGCTTGGTGAAATAGCCTGGAAAAGCTATCCGCTCCCTGTGTGGGCATTCTTCTTTCTGCACTCAGAGAGCCTTTGGCACTGGATGAAGCAGAACTGCACAAAGGCCCTCTCAGAGCAGAATAAGACTGCCCACATGAGAAGCACGATTGGAACAGCTATTGCACTTTAAATTCACACCCTGGCTTTGTTTTGCAATGGTTTCCCTGTGCAGAAGGGCCCCGGGCTTTAGATTCAATTCCTTCTCATGTTATCAATAGCTGAGCACTGCTCCCATCTGAGCACAGGATATGGCCTATACAAGAAGCCAAATCACAATCTTAGAGAAGGATGAGCTTCCCTTTTCCTTTGCCCTATCCTGTGTATGGATGCACCTCTCTAGTCCTTCAGGAACACAATACTCATGACTTCACCCTAGCAAATGGCCCTGCTATGGGGGTAAATCATCTCTGCTCTACCACAGAAACCAAGGATGTGTGTACATGGCACACATGAATGCCGTGCCCACACTTGTGCAAACATCTAATCCCTCTCCAAAGCTGCAGTCCTGTCCCTCAGACACAGCTCTGCTCTAGATGCACTGCCCACCTGTTACAAAGACGACCTCAGTTTCCACCAGAATATACTTAGGACTCAGGATTAAAGAAAATAAATAAATAAATAAATAAATAAATAAATAAATAAATACACATACACACACACACACACATACACACACACACACTTTAAATATGGTTATATGAAAATTTGGTTTTCTGGAGAACGAAACTATAAATTTCAGAAGGAAAGTAAAAGTGGAATTCTCTCCCTGAAAGGCAGCCGGGACACAGCCATTAACACCCTCCCTGGGGGCCTTGAAGCTGAACATTTCCAAAAGCAGAAAAATGTGTGGCTTTCTTTCGGGGGGGAATGCATACAATTAAGCAGTATTAAAAAGCTAGTAGGTATTAGGCAGAAAAATATTTTCAATAATAGAAGACTGGGACTGAAAAGGACAGCTGAGACCTTGCAGGGCAACAGGCACTTCCAGCTACAAAGCACTTTGTGTCTTCTGAGAGTTTTTCCTTTCTTTTTTTCTTGGCAAGCTCTGAAACACCACAGTATAATTTTCATTCCTATTAATGACCATGCCATCCAAATACCCTGTGTATGGACCATACACCAGCACTTCATTCTTTTCTACATCTTAAGCAAAAGCAAAAAAGCAAAACACTCTGAAAGAGACTTTCATAAGCATAAAGCAAATTTATGTGCCCAATTCCCAGAGGCTGGTTGCTTAACCTTCAGTATGAGACTTCAATAACTTTGAGCATTCAAACAACTTTTCTCCATGTGAGACAAAGGAAATTCCTTCCTGCTTTGTCCCACCTGCTCTGCTCTTCGGGGTGGTGCTCCTGCTGGGGCAGCACCACTAACAAGATAGAACATGGCATCAGGAACAGGGCTCCCAAGCCATCCCTTCAGGAAGTGTGGAAAACCTTTCCAGGCATCCCTCTCCATCTGCATCCCACCTTCCCTGCCACCTCCACCAAGGCACTGAGGACAGCATTTAGTTTCTCCTTTACAACATTTTGAGCTCAGAGACAAGGTGTGGT
This sequence comes from Serinus canaria, assembly GCF_022539315.1. Lineage (NCBI taxonomy): Eukaryota > Metazoa > Chordata > Aves > Passeriformes > Fringillidae > Serinus > Serinus canaria. Next base: position 10,014,416 of record NC_066323.1, on the reverse strand, counting down.
CTGTAAGAGCAAAGTGCACAGAGCCAAAAGGCATCCAAAATTTTAAGTATGGATACTGAGATCTCAGTGGAGGGTTAAAACTGAGGGGGAGCAGAGCTGGCAAAGGCTCATGATGGATAGCAGTGAGCTGTTCAGAAGAAAATTAAGAAAACATTTTGAATTCCCTCCTAAAAGGGAACAAATAGGTCCAACACTCCAACAGAAGGGAATTTTTTGCATCTCTGAATGATAGTGCTTTGCTTTTATGGCCCGCGGCTGCTTGGGAAATTCAAAACTATTTCTCTGAAGAATTCACTTGGACAAGCTTTATGGCTTTGATCAGTTAACTATTTTTTAATGCTAATCCACCCCAGTGATATTTGTCCTCCTTTTCCCCATGTGCACAGAAGCACAGACACAGACAAATACTGCACAAAAGCAAACATTAGCCAGATGAACAGTCAGGAACAATGACATCCAGAGCCCATAACCAAACACCAACTCCATTCTGTTTTATTCCTTTCTATTCTAGAAGTTCAATATTCTTTGGCCCAGTATGACCCACTAATTGAAATTTAGGAATCAAATTTTGGAGCCCAGCAGGTATAATGCTCATGCAGTGATTTGGCCACAACTACTGTCACTCAAAAAATGGAAATAATTTTCCTAAAAGTTGGACTAAAACACGTGGTTGAAAGGCCTTATTAGAAACCTAACACAAACCCCAGCAAGTAACTCTAGTCCTCCCCATCCTCCAGATTAACAAATAAAGGTGCAGAAGTAATGATTTGCTGACATCTATGAAGTAAAGATTAAAATGAGCCAAGAGAAGGACTGAAATTACCAGACACCCATCACCTCACTGGAATTGCTCTAAGCTCCCCCACAATCTCAGGTGTAAAATCCAAACACCAGGCTAAGCAAAACTCCATTTACAAGCTCAGTATACAAATTTGTCCTCTTGTTTAGGGCACCAAAGTCTAAATGTGCACCCAGAACACGCTGGCTATCTAAGCCATTATTCAATTATCAGTCCTACTGGTTGCACCATTGTGATATCCCATGACATAAACAGCAAAAAAAATGCCACTACACCAAAAAAAAAACCCTGAGTAAGGGACAGTCCCTGCTCTGCAGCACCTTTGGTATTCAGGCTGCTATCTGAACTTTGCTTGCTGTCTTTAAGTAACAGATTCGGGCAGTATTTCCTGTGGCAGAGAATTACACAGGCTGATTATTCTCTGTGGAAAAGTGAAGAAATCCTGGAAGCAATTTTCTGTCTCAATTGTTCCCAGAATGCAGGAACAATCTCTTAGCCCTCTTCCTATTTTCTGCTCAATGCCATCCAGGCTCAGCGGACAGAATCCATCACATTGATGCCGCAGGTCTGGGTCCTGCAAACACTCAGCCAGGTGAAACCTCACACACCAGCAGCCCAACAGGCTTCAACCAGGGTCAGCTTTGACCTTGGCCACAAAGGTTTTAGGGGACAAAGAATGAAACCGGTGAGAATTCAAAGTACGTGGGAAATGTTCAGTCCTAGGTAGGACAGAGCTTATCTCAGCAGAATAACACAAATGAAATGTTTCTGATGCACATTTCTTAACCTCATTCTTTTAAAATGCACTCTCAGGCACATGGTGTGATTCTTGGGGTGTCCTGTACAAGGCCAGGACTTGGACCTGATGATCCTGATCCACCCTTCCAACTCAGTATATTCTATGACTCTATGTTAACTTTAAAAAATCAAGGAAGATCAGCAGTACTTGATAAATGTGCATCACAGGCAAAGCTCCTAAGAAGAAAGATCATTTTCTCAAACTAAAAATTTCATTATCATGGCGGGGGGAGGCGTGGGGTGGGGTGGAAAGACAGATATTTTCTACAGGGATAAACCCTCACACTTCTAAGTCAAAAATCTAAGAGCTGATGTCTTTCTACCAGAGCCTAAAACCATTCCTGTGCAAAACCGCTACAAGTCTGACCCACAAAATGGGGGAAGAACTGAGTACTGCATACTAATCTGCACCCCCTTGCATATGCTGCAGCAGCAGCAACTCCAAATATGAATTTTTCAACATTTTGGCAATATGTACTATTCACCCAGGTACATGCCCACACTCAAAATTATTCAATCAGAACCTTATTTTCCACCCAAATGAATTTTGATATAAAATATTCAATTCAGCCTAATCAGTGGGGCTTAAACATCAGTCAAAATACTTTCTTGAATTGACTCCATCAGCGCCAGAGCACGAGAAAAACCTCTTTAAATAATCTGCCTCCAAAGGCAGGTACTGACTTTTCAATTGTGTTATTATTTTTTTAATAAAAGTAACATTTAAAATATTATTACTTTTAAGCCAGTGCTGCTGAGGGAGGGACAGAAAAGAACAGGGGGCTGCTGCAGAATCACACCGCCAGTCTTAGTATCACTTCATTTTCAAATGAGGAATTTGGTAGTAAACAACCTTTTCCTTGTACACAAACATTTTTAATTTCATGCCCTGCTAATCATACATCTGTTAGAGCTCCTTTTCCACCCATTCCACTAATAAAAGAAAAATCGTCACACTAAAAATGTGGTTTGTCTGAAATGAAAATTGAGTAATAATCAACGTTCCTCTGTGGGATGAGGAACGCAGCAGCACTGGCCCAATGGAGGTGACAAAGACATGGTCTGGAAAGGGATGTCTTCACACATGCCTTGCCAGTGGCCCTTGCTCCTGGCAGCCCCTCTGCACCCCTGTGTTTGTGTAAGAGCCCTTTTGGGACTGGTTCACCCAACAGCTTCTCCCAGGATTCCTGGTGGTCCACACAAGGCACCACCACCAGCAAAGTCTCTCCTGCTGCCATCACCTCCCTCACCAGCACCTCTTTCCCCTGTTTTCTTCCCCTCTATTTTTTCCTCACCTCCTCTATCAGCAGGATATGAATGTCACAGCACTGCCCTCACCTTCCCAAATCTCCTTCCAGTGGTGAGACCCAGTGGACCTCAGCACATCAGACTTCAGATGTGTGCAGTACCTTTACCTGGGCCTTCCACACACCAGAGCTCACTGATGTGATGCTCAAAAGTGCACTTAAATATGCGATCACACCCCTGAAAACAGCTCCTTATCATCTCTTCAGTAACACTGGTGCAAGTGTTGAGGTTGTTATTTAACAGACATGCCCAGCTGAAATTCCAAGTTAATCAGGCCCCCAGAAACACCCACAATCAAGACCATCTGATTTGGCCTGAGAAATAATTTTTGTACAGTAAGGCACCAGAATGAATTGCCCTATGGAATGCATGGATGCACTATGGATGCACCGTTCCTGGAAATGTTCAGAACCAGGTTGGACAGGGCTTGGAACAACCTGATCTAGTAGAAGATGTCCCTGCTCATCACAGGGGAATTCAAACTAAAGAATCTTCTTCAAAGTTCCCTTCCAACCCAAACCTTTCCATGATTTTCTGATTCTAAGATTTACTGTCTTGCACTGCCCACACTCCTCTTTTCTGGACTGCTGACACACAGCTTTTGCCTTTTTAGACTCCTCCTATTCCCATAGCTGTGCTGGGCCAACTCCAACTCAGAAATATTGCACTTGTAAGACCTACGCAATGGTAACTGAGAGTTTTAACAAGCAGTAAGAATCCAACTGAAGCCTTAGGCAATGTGGCACAAAGACATTCTGGGCAGAGGTACATGACTCTGCTACACCTGGGACTCCTCTCTGGCCTCCAGTCCTCACATTAGCATGCTGAGCCCTCTGCTCCTTCCAGAGGCTGTTTTCTAAAGCATGATTATCTACATAAGCTCTCTCTTGTCTTCACCAGAAGTGCAGTTGTTTGACTAATCAGCTTTAAGGAGACTTGTGAGTTAACTAATATCAATTAATTACTCCTATTTTGCAGATAAGCAAACAAAAGAATAAAAAAGGCGAAGCATTCTGGTCTGAATTAATGGAAGGGAAATCAGAGCCCAAACCCACTCCTTGACCTGGGTCCAGAATAATCAAAGGCACTGGGAGAGGACCTTGGCATCCCCAGGCCCCTGCCTCATGCTCAAGAAGCAGCACCAGCCCTGCCCTGCACCACCAGCCCTCCAGCTCATTGAGGATGCACAGGCAGCCTCGAGATCTTTATTTTACTTGTGCTCTCATGCTAAAGCTGCAGGGATTAGAAATGCTACAGTACAAGCCAGCTTTCTATTACTCAAGAGACAGTTTTAGCCCAGCTGCCCAAATGCAGTTACCCCAGAGGCATCAGCACCACTCCACCATGCTCACAAAGGAGACATGATCCAAACCAGGCTGTACCTAAGATTAGGTGACCACAACCAGCTAGAGCACAGGCACTGACACATCCCTTATGTCCATAAACAAAAGCATTCAGCTCTGAATTCTTCTGACCTCCAATTACAGTGCATTCAGTCAAACAACCCTGCCAGAATTAAAAGGGAAAAGGGAGGGGAAAAGAATAAAAAAAGACTTTGTCGAGCAAAAGTACTCTTAGACACATTTGATGTAATAGTCATATGATTAACAAACTGTCATATCAAAGTTTTCTGCGAAGTAGGAACACTTTGACAGTTCATATTTTAAAAACTGACATTTTGATTCATTACTGTAAATAGCACTCTGTATTAAATATTGTGACAAGGCATACAGTGTATTTTTTGAGCTCTATCACATTTAGGAAGTACTGAAATTTTTTTAGCCTTTTTTTTTTTAAGCACGTATAATATCAAAAGCAGTTAAAGCAGAACTCCAAGAAAGCTTCTAGAGGAGAGAATCATGATTTCTGAAATAACCTACTTCTCTGCCGTCATCTCAAGCACTGTTGGGAACTCAGGCCCACAAGGATCTTAATGTACTGTTTGCATAATAAAAGAAGGAATTGTTTCACCGAACAAAAGAGCTATAAGGAAAGTGGCTACATTAAATAATGTAAAATTATTCACTAGCAAATCATCCTGAAGCTGGCAAAGAGGGAGAGCACTATAAGGTGCCGAATTACCACTCAGAATATCTGAGAGCCAGTTCATAACCAAGATGAACCACACAACGTCCAAATGACTGCCCAGATGTGCATCTTGCTCATCTCCCCCAGTCCTCAGCCATGTGTTTGGGCCCCTTCTGCAGCCCTGCCATGCCCATCCCAGACAGAGGCAGCACTCCCTCACTGCTGGGGTGGGCAGGAAGGGCTGCCCCATCCTTGGAGCTACCAAGGACATCAGGGACAGAGGTCCACAGCAGAGCAGCTCCCACTGCAGGGATGCTGTGAGCCACCAAAGCCCACCAGCTGAGACAACTTAATCCCCTTTCAGCTCCCTGCTTATGGATCCCTTTCTGTGGATCACCAGTACCAGGGCAGGACTGGGACCAGAAACAATACTGTCCATGTTCTGCATTTCCTGAAAAGCAAACCACTCGATGGAGAAATCCAAAATAACAGCCCAAGCTACCACAAAGATCTTGCTAGAGCAGCAGAGGAAAACCAGAGGCTGCCTAGCTGTTTGCAAGAAGCTCAGGTGTTATGAGGACTGCAGTCCAGGGCTTTGGAAAAAAAAATAGTTACCATTATCACTGCTTGCAGCCAGCTGCAAGTGGATCTCTGGGCTCTGTCTCCGGACAGAATGGATACACTGCCATAAACATGAGCCCAGAGACTACCCCAGGACATGATGAGGCTGTCAAGCACCCCAAAGATGGATCACAGCACTGTTTCAGCAGGGGCTTGATCCAGCCCAGCCTGCCTTTCCCCAAGAGCAGCTACACACCCCTCACATGCTGGAAATCTTGTGGATGCCTCTGCATGCCAGCATGTGTGGCAGTAGTAGTGGTCTAGCCAGACATCCAAAACATATTGGCACCACTATAATTTGTCCATTCACCAATATGTTTTCCTAAAAACGCCCATATGCTTTTCCTGCAGTTCCCATATGCTTTTGCAAAAAGAAACAAAAACATTTTGTTAGTCGCGAGCGATTGATCGCCACATATTTCACAGAAGTCAAGTAGAAAAACAAAAACAACAATAAAAAAAAGCAGTCAGCTGCTTCCCCTCCTCCTCCTCCTCTCTGTTCATGGAGGGAACTGTGAAGAGCAGGAAAAAATTCAGCCCACAGCAAAATACACACACCGCTCATTTTTTTTGCACTGCAAGATATTCTAGGAATTACAGGAGGAATCTTCATTAAAAACAAGCTATCAAGGATCTGGCAGCCAGTGGCATTCCAGACAGCAATTCAGCATCGGGTCCTCGCCGCAAGCAGCGCAACCCACAGGAATCCGCACTCCTGGAGATGCACTTTAAACAAGCCAGAGGGTGGGAGGACAGGCTGGTAAAGAGGTTACTGCCCTTCCAACTCACAGGACAGCTCATGTGAGGCTTAGTCTATCTCTCTGTGCAGGTATAAAGCCCCCTCTCACACTCAGGGCTTCCCAGGGAGGTGCTGCCTTGCACACAAATGCCAAAGCGGGCAAGGGGAGCGGGCAGGCTCGGTTCAGCTGGGAGCAGGCACGTGGGTGTACAAGTATGTGTGTGTCAAGGCTGGAGCATGTGGGAACCATAGCTGTGTAGTTAAAGACTCATTAAGAAACAGCAGACCCAGGGCCAACGTTCAAAGAGGAGCAACGCAAAACATTTCTCTGGAGAAAGATTAGCGTGTGTTCTTCTTTACACAAATAAAATTAAAGAGAGACTCATAATATAGACAAATCAATTAACTTCTGAAAAGCCAAGGGCACTGCATGCAAGAGCAGACAAGAGGGGAAAAGCTTTGTTACCGGGCCACCAAAGCAGTGCACAGGCTTTCTTTCCCAGAAAAGAAATTCAACTATTGCTGCATTCAATTCTGACGTTAGTCCCAGCTGCATCAAGCTCATTGTTACAGGGACACAGCTGCTTCCTTCCCAACAGGCCATACACGTACCTATACATCATTGTGACCAAGGGCTGGGGATCATCTTTGCAGAGACTGTGGAAAAGACCTGAGGGCAGAGGTCAAAAGACTACAGGAGAGCTTAAATCAACAGTTCCAGCCTAAAAAGAAAGAGCTTGAAGCTGACTTTCTATATAGGATACCCTGAACAGCACACACCCTTCTATCACAATAAAACTTTCTGTGATGCAGAACCATGTTCAGTTCTCCCACAAATTTAACCAGGAATGCTCTTTGCAAACCTAGTGTTTCCTTGCAATGATCCAATCTCACACTAAACCTAATGAGAGACCAGATGCAACAGGTCAAAAGCCCAGTTTTTCACAGAAATGAAGCCAAAAACCCAGTCAAGAGAAGAGAAATCAATTTCTTGCACAGGACACAGAGTAAAAAACCAATTTGTCAGACACAGCTTGCTTCACAAAATACATTTTATGATATGTTTTTGTCTTGAGAGGAGTTGTAAGCACTTGAAAATCTGACTTCACCACTCACAAATGCATTGATGTTGTTGCTCCAGTGCTGACTAGAAAACAAAACTAATACTGTCTCATTTAGTTAACATAAGGACATCTTAAGTTAATTTAACAATGGGCTTCTTCCTAGATTTCATATTTATAGCAACCCACTGGGATGGTTTATTAAACCTAGCCAGGAGAGCTACCACAGAAAGAGTGAGAGTAGCAGAAGAGCTACCATTAATCTTCCATAGCCCAGCAACTGGGAAGATCAGGCCTTGAACCAGATTCTATGCTCTTGCTATTAATCTCCTGTCCTCTACTTATTAATTCCTGGTCTGTCTTTGTCTGTCAACATTTATTAATGGCCCCAACTGTTTGCAGTAAACAGGATACTGAAATCCCATCTCCACCAAGACATAATTTACCCACAAAAAAAACCCCAAAACCACAAAAATTAGACTCAAGAAGAGGGTAAAGGCAGAAAGCAGGGACATACATTGTGTATCAAAAGAGAACAATGAGAGTGCAATTAAATTTAGTGACACGACAGAGTGAAGATTCACTGTTCCTGATTTTGGCCCGTCTCATGCCCCTAAAGTCAGGTGACATCACGGCAAACAAAGAAGCTCCACTGGTCACAGCCACCAGAGTAGTTGGCCCCTCATTCTCCTCTTCTCAGCAGGGCTGCACAAGCTGCTCTCTTCCCCCCTAAGACTCTGCAGCACCTTTCTGTGTCCTGGGATGGCACAACTGAGAGAGGCTTGAGGACAGACCCACTGCCCTGACACTGGTCCTGCTCTGCAATCTTACCCTTCCTGCAATCAAACCATTCTATCACGGGATGGACACAAAGGACGGTTTGTGTCCCACACATAATCCAGCCAGGGACTCCTACAATACTTTGGGGTAGTCCATCATGGTGATCCTTAAGTCACAGCTGAATATCTCCAGTGAATTTTACAGAATTGGAAATTCTGAAGAATGAATTAATTTGCTCCTCACAGTAATTTCTATTTGTCCACTGAAACACAGGTAGATTCAGCTAAAAATACAGCCAGCCCTCCATCACCAGCTGGGAACATCCACGGTCTGCAGAGAGCCACGTCATGGATGGGGAATGAGTTCAGGTCCACAAGCTGGAAAGCCTCATTCAAAAAAGAAGTCAAAGCAACACAACCCAAAGGACCAAGCAATTGTTCCCAGGCAGCACTCCCAATTTGCAGGAGGGCCTGCATGTTTGCTAATTCCAAACCTGGACCCAGAAACAGTAAAACCACCTCAAGCCTCCTGGGCAGGCTGGCATCCCACCATCCCAGGCTTTGGAGAAATGCCCATCAGCTGTTGAAGGACCAAACATGGTACTGAGGTCTTCCCACTGTCCCTAAACTCAGCAGTTGGCAAAAGCCCTGGGAGTTGATCCATTCCTCACCTGGAAGCAAGGCAGCCCTGTCAGGCACCCAGTCAGACGTACAGACAGGCACTTCCAAGGGACTTCTGTGGGTACAAACAGAAAGGTCAGAATCAATGTTTTGCTCACTGTAAAAGCAGAAAGTAAATCAAGCTGGCTGTAATGCCTCGCCAAGAAAACAGCCCCAAAAGGGCATGTAAGGCCAGCTGCCCTCCTGTACAGAGCAGACCACAGCCTTTTTTCCTCCCCTTTGACACAAGTCAAGTGTCAGTCTGTCCTTGTTCTGACCCATACAGGGGTTTTTCACTCCTTGGCAGCACACTTTACATCTGAGCAAGTGTTGGGGTAGCTGAGGTTTATTTGGAAGAGAAGCTACTTGTTTTAAATCACTGCAGAGCTGGTGAAAGGCACTGACGCAAGGGCTGCAGGTAACAAAGTCTCTTTGAAAGCCTGACCAGACGCCCTTCTGCCTCTCATGCTTAAAGGGCCTCTTCTTCCCAAGCCCCAGCCACCGCTCAAGGCCAGGCATGAGTCACTCCCACAGCACTGGCTTTGCCATGCGAGCATCAAGGAGCACCAAAGCAGAGATGGGATGCATTAAACACACAGCCAGTGTGAAAACAGAGTCAGGGTGGGACAGCCCAAAACCTACCTCCACCTTCGGCCCTGGTTTCCTTTCTGGGTGCCTCCAAAGACACCCAATTAAAGAGAAAACACAGTTTTTTCAGGTTACCACAAGCTTTTTTCAACCAGCAGTCTTTAATACTTCCAGCTTATTGATATCTGAGCTTACTCTGATGTTTTCTATTTCCTTTAATCTCAGTCCTGGAGAAGAAATGAGCAAGTTTAAAAAGTATTAGTGATGACTAGCAAAAGGTCCACCTCAACATAACCCTGGTGTCCCAGCTCACCATGCTCCTGGTGTCACCAGGTGACCCCCAGCTCCTCCTAACTGCATCCTCACCCCTATTTTCCTGAGATGAGCCAAGGATCAAAAGTCATTAAAGAGAAGGAGAGATGCTTCCAGCCAGTTGCACATATTTTTTTAATGAAGCCAGGCTACAACTCATTAGCCCCACCATCAGCTGCCTTGCTCAGAAGAACCAGGACTGCCAGGGCAGCAGCTTTGCCCTCCTGGTCTGTGGTGAAGGAAGGGCAGCAGAATTTCAGCAGTTGCTTCAGATCCACACCGAAGTGCAAAAAGTGGAGAAAAAATTTGCTGAGAACCTGCCCACACAGACACTGGATATTCTTTTCATATTTGCCATGACAAAAAATTCACGTTAACATTTTTGCAAGCACTGTAAGCCTGTATCAAGTATCAGCAAAGAAGCAGACAGGTGTCCTGACCACAGAGGAGACAGCATATGCAAACAGTTTGGAATTTATTACCATTATTTTTTAAAGGGAGAAGCAAATCCCAGAGATTTTTCTGTGCATGATACATTTTCTGCTCCCTGTTTGATGTTGCTTTCAGACTTCAGACTTCAAATAGCTAACACTAACCTATGTCTCAAGCCTGCTTTAAACTGATGCCCCTTAAGAGACCAGAAATGAATGCATGGTGAATCACTTATGCCACACACAGTGGGGGTGATGAGCAGTGGTCCACGTCTCCTGACTGCTGCATGGACCCAGGAAAGTTGGGGGAAAGGAGATCCCAGCTCTCTGTACATCAGAGCCAGATAACTCGGCGTAGAGCCTTTGCGTTTTTGGAGCTGAGAGCACAAGCTCCAGGTCAACAGCCCAACCACAAGTCAGACAGAACCACCCAAGCACTGGCATTTTCTGCAAAATGTGAAGAGAGATGCATAATCTGCTTAGGCTGCACTTCTACTCTCTCTTGCCTGCCTTTAGGAGATGCTTAAGAGAAGCTGCATTTTAATTAGCAGCCCCAACCAAGGGAATCTGATCTTGACAGTAAGTGAAAGGGAGCAACCCAAAGTTATACAGACTTCAGGCTGTGTGGGTCCCAGCTCTTCGCTTCTCTGTGGACATTACTGCTTCCAGAAATTAAATCACAACCTCACTTAACTTCACAGAGGTTGCAATTTGCATCTAAAGTACTGCCTAAGCCTCAGATGTAATAAACAAATACAGCTCCACTGAAATCCAAGGAGTTATTCTGAGTTTGTCTGGTTACAGATCTGCAGACCCATAAACATTACAGCTCATCCAACCTCCAGCTAAGTATCTTCTAATAGAAGACCATTATCCTTGTCAGATGGATTGGGAAAACTTGTTTAAAGCACTCTTGAATAGTCATTAGGTTGTTAGGTTTTGGTGGTTATATTTTAAGAATAAACCCCAGCAGCTATTAAACACTGGAACAAAGCATGTTAAAAGTCCACAGAGTTGGAGTGGAAATATAACTATGGTTTGGGATTTTCATTGGGAAATTGGTGAAATGGAGAGAAGAAAGAAAATACAAAACCTAAGCTGAGCTGTGCATATACACTGAGAAATCAGCTACACTATTTGACAGGTAATGAATGAAAAAGAAACACAAGAAAGAAGGAAGCAAAATCACACAATTCTGTCCTCCTTCTGAGTCTTATGAATATTTTGGGTATAGTGCATAGACAAGTGTTGTGCCAAGGAAATACAGATACATTTTGCTGGCTGTCACTGTCCCTAATAGGTGACCTCAGGGTGGACTCCACTCCTTGAAGCCTTCCCCACCTCCTGGTAATAAACCATCCCAGTGGCAAACCTGTGCTGGCTGTGCTCCCCAGGAGCAGAGCAGCACTCCTGACCAGTTTTACAAATCTCTGCCCAGGGATGAACACCACTACATCCCTGCCATGGACACACCACTGTCTTCTTTAAGCCATCTCACCAAATGAACTGGTTCCCTCCAGCAAAAGGCCACTCCATCTGCTGCAACCCATCTCCTGTTCAGATTGCTGCTTTGTCACAGCTTTGCTGATAAAGGAGAATTCTGTTTTGCCTGGGTTTTTTGACTTCTCCTGACCGAATTATATTGCCAAGAATCAATTAGCAGCCTAAGACAGGGAGAAATGGAGTCATCTTGCTTCACATTTTGCAGAAAATATGGAAACATCCCAGGCCCTGTCATGGGATGTACCAATTATGAAAGGCCATCAACACCTCACCACAAAGAAATCCATTTTAGCAGCTCCTCAGCCCTTCTGAAGGGACAGCCCTGACCAGGACAACTCTGGGTCAGCCACGTAGAGGGGTAGCGGGGAACTTGAGCTATTTCCTCAACTGAGTTTCATTTTATTCATTTATCACTCAAGCCAGAGAAGTACTTTGATCCACACATGTCCAGACTTGGATCTGAAGATGCTAAGAGTGTGAAAAGGGCATTATAGTGATAGCTCCTCTCTCACAGCCTTTGAGCTGCTGGGTGGCAGCAGATGGGGGTCACACATCCCAGCTGCTCTTCTGGGCTGGCATGTCACCACACCTGCAGGTATGGCTGTCACGCCCACACTGGTGTCTGCACCGACCACAGCTCTCTCCTGGCTCAAAAGGGAAAGGGCAGGGAGTAACACAGACACTCCACACACACCCACCATCAGTGTGTGCACAGGCGTGCTGGGAGACAGGCTTATTTAGAGCTCCACAAAGTGCACTCCATCGTAATTCCCTCCTTCTCTTCCAGTCCTGGATGCAGCCTTAAAAATCCATAGCTCCAGACAGCTAGCCCACACACTGCTATTCCAGCTCAGCAGGGAGAGCATGAACTCAATTCTGCAAGTCAAACTGGAAGGAATCAAAAAAAATTTCATAGTAGTATTTTGTTAAAACCAAAGAAGCATGCCCCCATCAAATCAAAGACAAAATAGAAGAAATTATATGGAGAAACAATCCCTACTATTGTTTTCATGGCCAAGAGTTGCAACCAAAGCTCCGGTAGCTCAGGGGCAGGAGGAGAGCCATCACAGTCTGCCACTGTCATGCAGCATGGCACTGTCCTCCTGTACCAAAGTGCCACTGAACCCTGATGGCAGCTCATCTTGAAGAGGGTGTTTGGACACGCTGCTCATGGCTCCCCAGCCCTGTGTGCTGAGCTGGATCTGCAGAGACAAACATCTGGGACAACAGCCACACACTCTCCTCCTGCACTACAAATCAATAGCTACAAGTACACAGGAATACCCAGCACATCCAGTACCCAAGTAGGAAGTGGCTGCCAGCCCCTCACCCAAGCCCTGCCACACACACTGGGCAGGTTTGCTCCTTGCTTGACAAGGACCTTCTTTCCACCAGCCAATGTTGGAGCTTCCCAGAGAGACCAAAGAGAAAGTCAGGCATAGCTCAAATAAGCACCTGGATCTACAAACAACAGATTAAATTCTCAAGCTACAAAACTATGTTTTAGCAAAAGTGCAATTGAACTCCATGTACTTGTTACATTTCTAAATATACTCTGGTTGTCAAGACAACAAAGAGACTGATGGATCTCTAAAGTGTACTGTATCCATTTAATTGTCAGCATTTCAAACTGACTCAAGGAGGGAAAAAAACTGCTGCGTGATAAGTCTAATTGTCATGGTTACCACTGGCTAACCCCATAATAAAAATATATATATTCTGGCTAAATGTGCCAAGCCATGTGAGGAGCAGATGGGAGACATTCTCATTACTGCAACAGCCTCCACTGGAAAACTAAACTTGAGGAAAGATGCGAGAGACTTTACAGAGATCTCAGACACAACAGACACCGTGGGCTGCATCTTCCCAGGCGTTTGGCAGCAGTTCCTTGGGCTTTTCCGCTGTGCTTATCCTCCCCAAGCGTGTTGGGACAACCCATAGGGCTGGGGCTGCCTCACTTGTGAACACTCTGGTTTGGGGAATTTCATCCCCCACCAAAGAAAGCCTGATATGTGAGTTGCTACTCCTTAAAAGCCTCTGACAACATCTGATCAGCAACCCCCTGGGCTTTGCACTCCCACCCTCACCCCGTTGCACTCTTCTCTCCTGATGGCAACACTCAAGCCCACAGGAACGGCTGTGCCAGGAGGCTGCTTCAGCCTGGAGCTTCTGCTCCCACACTGTTAACAGCTAAACCAAGGACTATGTCCAGGCTTGGGGATGAGAAAATAAGTGGAAAGAAACAGACCACTACTGCAAATACACCAGCCTGAGAGGGAGTTGGGAAGTGTCAATAACCCCCAGCCAGTCTGTGTAACCCATCTGATAAGTGTGATCCAGCAGTGTGAAGAGCTCCACCATTCACATGAGGTCCCTCCTGAAAGGGATGCTTCCCAAAATGAACCCTTAAACACTGCCTTTTGACATGGATCAACTTCAAAATAACATCTGAGTTATCTACCTAGATATACAACAATTGTGGCTTTCTTTCATTGATCAGAACTCCTTCCATACATTCAGTATTCACTTTTCTCTCATTAACCTTTCTCTGCAGGAGAAAGGCATCAGTGTCATCCAGGTATGAGAACCAATGGAAAACAATTTACATTCACCTGGTGAGCACTTACTTAAGATCTGAACTCAGTAAGCCTTATGGGTCCCTTCCAAATCAAAATATTCTGTGATTCTGTGATTTCAACGAAAGGGGAAGTTTCTAATTAGTCTGAAGCTTACCCAACATTTTTGACAGAAGCCATCTCAAAGTTGAATCATCCTTAAAATCTCCCCCAAACTGTTGCACTCCTTCATGTAGATAAAAACTCTGCTTCTCTGCTGTCAGACACTTTCAGGGAAACCATAAGGTGTTGCCTAAAACCATCTCCCAGAGAGCCATAAAGTAAAATCTGGTTGGAAAACACTGCTTAAGAGAAACGCCACTTTCCAGGCGCCTCAAGCAACACATCTGAGTTCGTGATATTTTCCCTGGAGCTTGCCCCTGCTCATTAGCAAGATGAACAATTTCTGAATTCCAAATATGAGATTCTCAGTGATGTAAAATGAACTTTTGTGCCTACCAATACAGTCACTGTGTGGTTCACCTCTTGTGCTGCTTCACAGAGTGGTCTGTGCCTGGAGATGGGCAGTTAATGTCAAAACAGAAGTAGCACAGAGGAGTAATATCTGGGGCTTGTGTGAGAATTATTTCAAATAGTACTTAAATTAGGACATTAAAACGAGTCTTGGGCACAAAGAAGCCTATGGTCTAATGTAAGTCAAAGGGACCTAGAGGCAACTGGTTTTTTACAAGTATTTGAGTGCACCCAAGCCAATGCAGCATTAGCATTTTGTCCTCAGATAATTTCAAAACTAAGCATTACCCATAAGGAGTTTTAAAGAGATTATAGTCCTGAAAGTTGCATCCAGATCTTAACTGAGCTGAAATCCCAAACAACCAAAAGCTTAAGATTATGCTTCTATTTCAACACCATGCAGGTGCAGGAACCTGAGTTTGGTTTTCCTGTTACTGAAAGTGCTCGCCTAAGGCACCATGCTTTTACAGTTATGGCTTTGGGACAACTGTTACATTCTGTACCAATAAAATATGTGCCCTCTGGAGCAAGCTCCCCAGGATGACTCCTTTGCTTTGGCACAAATGTACTCATTTGGTTTAGATAAAAGGATGTTCCCTAGCATCATTTTAATTTGATTTTTTTTTTTTTTTTTGGTAAGATAGAGAAACAGTTAATTTTGCTAAATGAGTTCTCTGTTGCCATGACTTCACTGCAGACAAACACAAAGCCATCAAGCTCCTTTTCCTTGGGCACTGTTTTTTTAAACAGGTATTTGATCATCTCAATTTTCTTGCTTCTTTTCTCAACATCTGGATTCCCAGCAATATCCTGCAGTCAGACAGATACACAATGGCTATAGCTACTCACTAAATTACAGAGATATTCCTGCTCATACTCTTACCCTCACAATCCACTTCTGCCAGCTGTGCCAATGCAGCCTCGGTGACTCCACAAGCAGCACTGCCTGCAACAGCAAGCAGCAAATCTCTGCAAATGAAACCCTAAATTTATGGGATTAAACCCTGAAAATTGTAATTCCCATGCTCCCACCAAGGGCTAGCCAGCAGGTGCCTACTCACCATCAAGCCAAGCTGTTGCCCAGGATTTTGCCCCAGTCCAAAACCAGAAGCCCAAAGTCCTTCCCACTGCCTCAGTTTCTCCAGTGGATGAAAAAGGCTGCACATGCATCATCTGCCTCCACAGAGTGTTATGACATTGGCTGGGTTAATATTCATGGAGTACACTGGGGATTAAGAGTATTATAGACTTCACTGAGGGAGAGAGCTTTTTCTTTTTTAATGTTTGCATTGAATAGACAGACTAAGTAGAAACAGCATTTGTAGCCTACAGCCATTATCCTAGTAAATGGCTTATTACAGCATGCAGCCTACCAGCTCACCTCCAACCAGTCTCGCTTAAACGCATGTAGGTGGAAGCGCTGCTCATTCCAAAGAACTTTCTTTTTCACTGTCTCTGTCTGATGGAGACTCTGGATGGCTGGGCTCACAAGACAAGGCTTAGGATATAAATATTTCAGTACAAGCTTGTTGTTCAGTACCTATTTACGGCAATCACAGAACAATTAATTACCTCCCATCTAAGACTAATTCCTGTCTCTCCCAAAAAGGGGGGTGAGTTTTGTCCCAAGACTTGCAATTTCCTGATGAGTCACAGCAGACACACTACAATAAGCTCAATACATCAATCAGACTGTTTCTTATCCAGATATATTCAATAAATTACTAAGATGTGGAGTGTGCTATTTTCAGGCATTGTATGCATAATGCTTTCTCATCTGAACACACGCCTTCTCCTGGATGAGACAGATGAACGTCCTACACCTCCATTCCTTCTGCCCCTCCAAATCCTATAGGTAAATAAACACTGCAAAAGCAGAAAGTAAAGAATTGCACATTTGATGCACTGATTTCTATAACACACAGCCCTCTCTCCCACTTCGCTAGCTCATTCCCTGCCCTTTGGCAAGAAAATAACTTATGTGACAGCAGCATCTGACAAGAAGAAAACATTCACAGACTGCACAGGTTGCAACAAGTCCACAGCGTCTTGCTTTCTTCATTCTAGGGCCAAGAATCATACATTTCTTGTTCTGCCCCAAGGAGAAACTCTGCATCCCTGTACGAATCCTCAGTTGTCCCCGGTTCCCACGCCACCCATTCACAAGCTCCAAGGCTCCATCAGGCAGGCAGGAGACACTTTGCCCAACCTCCAGCAAAACAGGTTATGGGGATCAGCAGGTGCCCTGTGGTCCTCATTATTTACTCAATTTAACAGACTTAGATATAATTTATTGTGTCAATTGGGCAATTGCTCCCAGCTGGGTCATTTGAGCCTACAACAGGTTGCACTCTGCCTCAGCCTGACCACAGCCAGCTGAGGAAGCTGCCTCAAAGCAGACTGTGAAGAGCAGAGCCATGGCCACATCTCCCTGGACCATGTGCAAGCCTAGGTCATCACAAGCAACGCAGTTAAAAGCTCCTAGACACCAATAGCTGCCTAAAAACGTGTGGCTATGATGACAAATAGGTTAAAGAACATGTTTGCATGACAGACTGGGTAGAGGTGACAGACAGCTGTGCTGCTGGTTGTAAAGTTGCTGCTGTGCCATCAAGGCTCTCAGCTGCTCTAAGAGCAGCCACAGCACAGACACCACCTCAAGACTACCCCTGTGCTAAACTGCTAACAGCAGTTTTCCCCCTGGCACAACTGGACTGTGCTAGCAGTTTCTGCACAAACAGCAGCAGTGCCAGTTTCTGCCAAGCCCATGCTAATTGCAAGTGACTCCAGCTCAAACGCTCTTAAGTCAGAAAGTATGTAGGTGACGTGTAACCAAGGTGTCACATTTGTCTCACCAGCTCTCCTGTGGTGAATGAACCTACCATCAGCTATGAAGATCTGTCACAGCCTCTTCTCTTTTTTCCTCCTTGGAAAAACTTCCTCATAAATTCTTCTTTTATGCCAACAAAAGTGCAGAACATTTTCAACCCTCGCAATGCCCTCAGCCTCTGGTGTAACTGCCACAGCTGCACAGAGGACATGGTCACCAGTATTCCATTCAAGGCAGCAGATCCTCCAAGGCTCAGCAGCTCCTCTGGTGCTACTTTAAAAAAGTGTCAGTCTCCTTATCTATCTAAAACCTGAGAGCACCTTGGGAATGTTCAGACAGCTTCACAAACTCTGTGAAAATGAAAAGGGTGAATGATGGGGAAGGATCATTTCACCTGCCCAAGCCCAGCTTGGAAGGACCAAGAAAAAAGATAGACTGAGCTGTGTTTTAAGTTTAAAACACAGCAAATATTCTCTTGAGTAGGCTCAGCTAGGTCATTTTAACTAAAGTGAGAATATACACCTATATTTTATTGATTCCCATTAAATACACTATTATCTCAGTCTGGGTGATTACTAGACAGGCACCAGGCTTCACAAGATCTAAAATTACATTCACTTTGAGCTACAGGTGACAGAGCAACACAATCCTAAGTACACACAAGACCCCATCTGGAATCTCAGCACTTCTCTCCATTCTTGAGTACCTGTGATAAACCTTCTCGAGGAAGTTTGCATGGGGCTATCCAGTACTAACCAGAACAGAAACATCTGCTACACTGTGCAGTTTTCCTCTCCTGTAGATGGCAACGAGCTCCCTTGGAGAAAGCATCAGGCAGGAGCAGAGCCCAAGAGCTGATGGCTTTGGCCATGCTGCAGAAGGTGCCTGTGGAGTCACTGCCCTAAGACTAGTGCCAGTGACTTTCTTAAAACTAGTGTTACAAATAAAGAGAAAATACAGGACCACCAAAAAAAAAAACCACCTCAAAAGGGATCATAAATTATCTTTTTTGTTTCTTCTGGAGAACAATGCTAGTAGCATGCGGGTCTGCAGCCTAAAGAGACAACTGAGGAGATTCAAGCTCATCTGATATTCTTAAAACATGCAAGACCAGGATTCTCCCATGCGGGGCAAGTTCACGTGTCCTCCTGAAAACCATTTGGAAAGTTTCTAAATGCAGTAGGAGAAAAATAATCCTGCTTGGTCCATGCATGTTTCTCCCTCTCCTCCCATTAGTGCATGGGGAGAAGGTTGGCTTAGAGCAATACAACATTTCTATTTGAATATGAATCACTCCTCTGGTGAGAAAACAAAACAGAAGCTCATTTCATATGAGCCTTATCTGAAGATATAATGAAAATCTACACATATAACAGGAGCAATTGAAATAAAACATGGTTAAAATACTGCCTCAGACAAACAAACAACAACACTTTCCACTCTAGAAGATCCCAAAGTGTTTTTACCAACTCATAGAGCCAGGAATAATTTCATCTGCTGCTGAAACATGGCTGTCTCTGGATGGGTACTCAGCCCTGTGTTTTAATTCATGACAGAGGGAAGAATGTCATCAAGCAGAAACTGTGAGAGAGTTCAGGACAGCATCGTCTTCAGTGGGAACTGCACCACTCCTCTGGAAAGTGGAAGTTTGGTTTAATTTCGATTTTTACAATTCAATGTGCCAGGTGGGGCAAGAACCTAAACATGCACAAGATGTTGTAATTAAAATTGAAGTGACTGGATGTATAAAGATGGAAATCCAACTCATGTATGCTGGTATTTTCCAACTTCTAACTCAAAAGCAAGAAAACAGCAGCTAGGTAGACGATTAAAATTTCTGAACCAGCCTGGGGATTACAAATAAATTTCTTATCATCCCACAGAGCTGAAGGGTCAGAATTTTCTCGCCCTGGTTCAGCCCAAATGAAGCTACAGCTAAAACCCTTCTCCTCTCCCCAGCTCCTCTCCAGCAGGCACAGAAATATTCAACACTCTTAGGAACAGGCTGGAAGCAAGCACAGCATTACCATTCACCACTGTTCACGAATGTCAGTCTTGTGCTTCAGCTGTACTGAAACACTGACAGAAACTTCATTTTCACCCTCTCTCCTTTGCCCTTTGGCTCTTCCCATCCACCTGCTGGGACTGTGGCTCACCTCACTGGCAGGCATGGGCTGCTGTCACAGAGCTGGCCAGCAGAGACCCGCTCCAAACTGAGGCCTTTCTCCTGCTACTGAAACATCAATAAACAAGAACAGAAGTCCTTCAAGGGCAGGGGATCTGAGCAAGTGATCTGCACATTTCCAACGCTAAATGTTTACTTCTCCTCCTGGCAGCATCTGGAAGCTTGCAGGCTATTTATCTGCATCTTAGAAACAGCTATTTAGTCCTGCAAATACACCACCTATTCACCTTGACTCAAAAGAATGGTTTGCTGAGCTCTGAGGAAACAATGAAAAAAATAATCTTTTTCTTACTTTTCTGCCAAATGTCTGTTAAAGCTTTTCTGAAAGGCATTTACTTAATCTTTTCCCACATTACATTATATATACAGTCACTATTCCAGAAAGAAAACAAAACAAAACTTGGTGCACCAATGCAAACAAATCTGGTTTTGGCCAGATCTACCTAAACCAAAAGCCAGCTTCCTCTTCTACTGGCTCAGGAGCAGAGACCCAAAGCCAGATAGCTCCTAAGATTTCTGAGAGGCTGACTTTTGGATAGGCTTGTTTGAGTTTGTCTTCAGTACCTTGGGACTGTGCGACAACTCAAGGGAAAATGCCTTTAAAATGAACATGCATTTGAACAGCAATTTGAAAAACTACTACCAAGCCATTTTTCTCTGTAGCAGTGACATCTCTCCAACCATTCAATCATATGCTTGCCAGCTGGGAGACTTGTCCTCATCTTGATTTAAGCAGACCTAATTAATTTCAGTTTTGTTGGGGAGGGGAAAAAAAAATCTACAACTCAATAAACATGCCATACAGGTAAAGGGAATTGCCAGGAGATTCAGGTAAAAAAAATACATCACAGATTCATCAAACAAGTCATTGAGATGTCTTAAGAACAAGCTATTAAGAGAAGTCACTCTTCCTCTCCACCTTTTATTATTAGCTACTGCTGGAAGTGATCTTTTCTGCAAATCTCGAGACCATCTTGAAATGCTGGAGATTTCAGGAAGTGAAAAGTAGTTCTCAAAATGAATTAAACTGCTTCAAAAACCTTCTGTTAAAGGTTGTATTGTGCTTCTTTCTCACCACTGGGTACTTCAGATGAACTACCCACTATAAAAAAGAAGGCCACTGAGAAGTTCTAGTTGAGGGTCCAGGTTGGATGGGGCTTTGAACAATCTGGTCTAGAGGAAAGTGGCCCTGCCCTGGGAAGGGCTGGAAGATGATCTCTGAGGTTCCTTCAAACCCAAACCATTCTATGAGAATCCCAAATTTGGTGATACAGGTGCTTCTAAGTTGTAGAAACTGAGTGAGAGAGAAGTTACTGAAACAAGGGAAAGAAAAGGTGTCCAGTGCCACTGGAGAAAGCCACTTCCAAAACCCCAGGAGAACCAAGGATCCCCTTGTGTCAGCTCTGCTACAGCCTTGAGAAGGGCTCTGTCGGGGAGCTGGCACTGCCTGCAGCCAGCAGCCTCCAGAATCTGCTCAGCCTGGCAGGAGAGTAGGAGGTGAGACTGCTGGCAGGAGCAGGCGGAGCAGCAGAGCTGGTGGAGATCATAAATGGAGGAGTGTTGTAAAACACGGAGGTGAGCACAGGCTGACGCTCACCTTCACAGCTCCCCCCAGAAAAGCACGGCTCTCTGTCAGACTCTCACAGCTTTGAAACACATCCAGATTTTGCTGGATCAATCCAGGAACCTTATTCCTATGCATGTTTGCTCTCACACGCAAACACGGCGAGGTTTTAACCACACACATTTTGAACAAGTCCCGCAGGCCCAAACTTTCAGGTTAATCAGGAAACTTGGTCTTAAATGGGATTGTAAACCAAAGGAAAGAGATGATAGATAAAGGCAACAATACGAAGCAGAGCAGTTTGGGTGAGAAGGGAGCTTTAAAGCACTCCAACACTGAGGTACTGCAAAAGGAGGACCTTTCCTTAAAACAGGACTTACTTAAAAGAATTGCACTAACAGATCTTCCAAAACTGATTTAATCACACGAAAATATGGGCTGGGCTCCCTGCATTTAATATCACTCCTGGATGGAAAGTTCTCATCAAAGCTATAACATATTCAGTTCCAGTAGAACAATTATGTGACATTAGGTAGGCAGTTGCGACTCTCAGAAATAAATGACCTTGCTATTTACCACTATGTGCTATGCCTTTAAAAGTTTCCAAAAGTAATGGTCTGTTTCTGTGTGTACTGGAATATTCAAGAGCATTTCATATCGTTTCTCATATCAAGAAAAGAGCAATTAGATCAATAATGAAACAGGAGAGCTCCCTTTTACTTTCTGCGGTTTGCAAAGAGGTTCATGTTTCTGTGTGAGCACAGCTCTTGTTTTAGTGATGTGAAAGTGTGTGGTTTGTGCGATACTTAGTTTCTTCTAATATTCAAGTTTCTGTTGTTACCTACCTACAATTTACAGTAAAGGATCTTTTATTCTCACACCTCTCAATCTCAAAATTAGATCAATTTTCCCAACAAGATTTTATTACCCGTGCAAACCTTTAACAAATACTGGAAAACTTACCGACAACACACTCTTCGTTAATACAGCATGAAACCACCCAAGACATCACTATTGCTGCCAAGTCTACCTGTGCATGTGTCTGTCTATACAGATACATGAGGCAGCAAACACAAACCTTACTTTGGAGAAAAGGACTATATTTATGTTTGGAAAAACAACTAGAATTCCATTGCAGGTCGTGCTGACAGGCCCAGCCACCAGATGCAGTGGGTAAAGATTATTAAGCAACACTTGAACCACTATCTATACATCACTATTGTGTTATTTGTAGTGATTAGATTGCTACTATTTTCAAAAGATTTCAAAATATTTAAAATTTGTCCCTACCTCTGCAAAGCACGAATCTAATTCTAGCAAAAATTTCTGAAGAACCCTCCAAATGGGAAGGACACTGCAATTACTGGGGATGGGTAATCTACTGTCTCTAGCATCAAACCAAACTAAGCCATTTATTGCATTTTGGCTCTCTCCACAACAGACAAGAGCACTGATATTTTAGTCAGAAATGTTGATTTCCAGATAGTTGTTTCTGGCCATGTTTCTCTACTCCACAATCTTTGACTGTGCTCTCCCTGTGGCTCTGAAAGAAATGCATCTTTGTAAATATACTGAAGGTCCTAAAGAGAAAATTCTCCTGCTGCTACACCACAAACATCAATTCAACAACAAAAATCTAAAACCAACCAGAATACTAAACATTTCTGAAGAAGCAAAGTAAACCAGCAGCAGCAATGTTTGTTGAGTCATCTGGTTGGCTCTGTAGTGTGAACCTACTAAATCACACACTGAAGAGTCTCCACTTCTCAGTGATGCCCTATTCTGCATCTCTCTGGGCCAGCCTCGTAGTTTGCATACAAATATTGTTAATGACCATAAAATCATCATGCCCTATCTGGCATTAATTTAATAATGATGTCATTACAGTGCACTACCCAGTCACCCAGCTGCCTTGACTTAGATTAATTCAAGCAAGACAGGACACAAATATTCAAATTCCTTGATGCATCTTGCACCCACCCAGGGAGGACTTGGCTTTGAGCCAGACTGTATAAATCCCAGTGGGATTAGTCAATTTTCAAGAGACTCCTTTATGGGATAAGTAAGGAGGTCAAATGCTGAGATCTATAAAAAAGGACATGACGGGTGTATATAATCCCCCACAAGACACATCCCTCCAACTCTTTACTGTCGGCAACAGGGATGACTAAACGCACACAGCAAAAACCATTTTAACCAAGGCCATGGAAACGAAACTGGCAAATGTACTATTTCTCATGCTATCTTAACATGAAATAAATCTACCTGATTAGATCGCCAAATATGACAAAAAAGACATCTTTGGAAGAGATGAGCAGAAAGGACCATGAGACTACTGCTTACCTGGTTCTAGCTGAAGCAGAACTGCTGAAACCCTTAAGTCTCTCTGCAGACAGCCCTGATGCTCTTGGGAAATACCAGCAGCTAAATCTGGACTATCACAAGACTCTTTAGGACATCTGTCTTAACTATTTGGGCAATGCTCAATAAAACTAGGTACAATACACTCTGCTGTAAAATTGCCCCAAGCTTGGTGTTGCCACTGTGGGCAGCTGCAGGTCAGAGTGCTGTTCAACCAAAATGTTTAAAGTAAGGGTGAGTAAGCCAAAAACATTCTAAATCATGGTCACAATTGGGCAATGGAGCTCAAGCATGCCAAATTTCAAAGGCACTTGGTTTCCTCACTGCTCTACCTTCATGCAGGAAACCTGACTGCATCCTGCAGCCCTCCAGCCTCAGGTATTTCTCAAATTTGGATGACATTGTGAGATGTGGTTTTGGAGTACAGGTAAACCCAGACTTGATACAGCAAACAGACCACAGGAACAGCTTTATTTATTTTAACATGAACTCCTGACACACCTTAGGAAAGCCATCACTGCCCTACCCTTCACCAAAACACCAGAAAGGAGCTCAAGCTGCTGCTGCAGCCAAACCCAGTGCTGGGAATGGCTCCAAACATCTCTCTGGAAACTAGCGTGATAATAAAACTTCTGCTGAAGTCACACGGCTCTCAGGCAGCTCGAGATGGGCTATCAGGAAGTGGGACCCATCTCAAACCAACCACAAGCTCCTCGCCAACAGATTCCCATCAGCAGAACAGCACCAGTCATTGCCCTCATCTGGGCACTTGGCCATGAGAAAATGTTGGAAAAGCCTCTTCTGTTTTTCTCCTCCTCGGACAAGTTCACGAATCACCACCACTGGAGATTAACTGCCTTCCTTCATCAAGAACCTGAGTAGGATTTGGACCACTGACAAAGATTTCTCCTTATCCTGCAGACCAGTTCATGCACTCCCTATGGAACACTAACAGAGTTTGTCACTGGCTCTGAGTGACCTTGGCACAAAGAGTAATTCTTGTCTCTCTAAGCAAGAATTTGGGAAAGCAGCCTTTATTGGACAGGTATGTCTGGCTGAGATTTGTGATCAGATGCAATGCACAGCACAGTGTGTGACCTGGAGAGATATTACCATCAGCTAACAGCAGCACAGATTTCTTTCTTCCCTGTCCCTCATTAGCCTCAGAAGCCGGCCTTGCCAGCAGCAGTCATGCAAGCTGAGAAAACAAAGCACATTAATGATGGGCCCCATCATGTTCCATATTAATTACTGCAGCTAGTAGTAAACTGTTGGTTATAAATCATATTTTGATAACCTGCCCTTTCTTTGACAAGCTAGCTCCAATGTTTAATGTTGCACTTAATCCTCAGATAATACCCTAGGAGTCCTCACTGTGCCCAGCAACAAATCAAAGCAACCTTCAAAAGGCTGGCACGGGTCTCCTTTTCCTACACACCCCAACCTGAAACTATCCCATTGCATCAACTTTGTTATAGGTCAGCTCTAAAGGCTGAGTTGCCAAAATCAGCAGCACACTCAGTTCTCAAGTGTCACAGGGCTGTCCCAGCACTTCTCTGGGCTGGCAAAAGCCATGTACATGGTATACACACATCCCAGCCTTCCAGAAATGCTGCACTACCAGTGCTCTGCAGGGTAAAATAGTGGGGAAGTAATCCCTAGAGTATCCCCATATCCAGAAGAGAGAAGGATTACTTCTACCTAGGACCGAAACAGTCAACTAAAATCTATCCAAAGCCATCATATTCTTATTTTTGTTTCTTTTTAATTCAGTGACATTTAGCTAGCAGAACAGCTGTTAGCAAAGGTCTAGGAGAGGTGGAATCCCATTTTCTATATAAAGAATTATGTTTTGGAGGAAACTGCAATTTGACAAAAATACCTATTTGGCAAAGTACATTTTAAAAAGTGGAAAAATGTGCTCTGCTTTTTCTAAGGTAGCAAAAGATCCACCATGGCTCATGAAAATGAGCCCAAGTTTTAGGAACAAAGATATTAAATTATTTTGCAATGTACATCCAGGGAAATAAGGAGGAGGGATGTGGCCTTTAAGAAGCAGCACAGGGAGAGACCCAACTTCATCTCAGCCAGATTTGCCCATCACCTCCCACCACCATCAAAACATGTGAAAAAAACTCATCTCAGGCTTCCCACAGAGCTGCTCTACTGGTAACAACTGGCTGGCTTCAGAAAGAGCTGGGTCAAGGCTGACATAGTCAGCACCATCCTTTATTTTACTCTGAAGGCACACCACCACACTAAGCAAGAACAAGACGTTGCACTTCCAATTTGCAGTGTTAAAATCCCAGCAGCTCAGGAAGAGAATCAGCAGTGGTAACCAAGAATCCCATCCTCTCCTCCACGGACGGATGTGAAGCCCTGCGACCTCACTCCAAGCTGCAAATTAAAAGTGCTTGCAGCAGTCAAGGGTTCATTCTTGTTCTTGCACCACTGGTGGCAGATGGTATGTGCTATTATTAAGTCTTGATTTCCAGCTTATAATAGTAGTCGTATAAAACCTCCTGCACTAAGACAAGAACTCACTATTTTTATGTTGGGAAAAAAGCAGAAGTCTTGCAGTTAAGTAATTTTTCTCTTTTAACAATTTCTTTCAAAAATTTGTAGCATACTTCTCCTAATTGGAAACACACATAAAATAGGATATGGCCTATTAGTTAAAGGTCAATGCACATTGAGCCACCTCTTTTGAAACTGATGATATTGTCATGACAGCCATAAAAGCTGCTTTGAATTTTAGTTCCCTAGAAAGTAAATATAAGGAATCCCAAGGCCGTAACCACAAGTGCCACAGCTCTTAACACTGATGTCATATTCAGCTGAACATGTGCTGCAAAAGTCAGGATGGTAAAGCTTCAAAATCAGCTCATCTAAGGGAAGGACACAGTAATTATCCCCCTGCCCACTGCCCCAGGCATGTAGCACAGTGCCTCCATTTGATGCAGCATCAACAGCAGAAGTGTTTTATCCACAAGCATTTAGTGTGGGGCTGTGTGGGGTTGCTGGGACCATTCAGGGGGGCTACTGCAACCAAATATCTCACACTGCTGTATGTTGTACTTGAGTTTGCAACTGCTCCTTCCAATACCACCTACCCAATAAATGTTCTCTTTTTTTTCCTTCTTTTTTTTTTTTAAGGAACCAGTTCAATTCATTTGTATCAATTTGTTTCTCTATCAATTAGCCAGGGCATAGGGGGCTGATTTTCAAACCCTCTTCCAGTGTGTTAGATGTAAGGGGACAGTGTAATTAATAGATGTCAGGCACAGTGCCCCTTCATGCATTGATTTCCTCCTGCTTAGGAAACACTCAGGGAGAACACAATCACCCCTGGCTGTCAGGGGTCTTCATAAAATCCATAGGCTTGGATTCACAGGAACTGCTAATCATTTTGGATGATGAGAAGGGGGAAGGCAGAGTCTGATCTTTGTAAAGCAGAGGAAATTTCTTATTAACTGCAGCTCCTGAGTGTACTTCAAAGGGAGCTTACAAGAACAGAAAAACTTTCAGAGCAAGAGGCAACTTAGGAAAACCCTTTTGGTCCCAAGCTGCATCAAGGGAGATGGGAACACTACCACTGAGTTCAGAGCATCTGCATCTCTGAGGCACCCAAACCAGGGATTATTGCAGCCACCCCAGTTTGCTCCCCCACTGTCACACCACATCACAGTCATCATCTTTCCATCACAGACAGTATGGGTTTCATCAAGGTGTCTATATATAAAGTTGAACTTTGAGAAAAAACAGCATTTTATGACTATCCACCCTGGTTGTTTCCTTTTAAGGTTTAATTTTTCCATGTCTTACATAAAGTCCTCGAAAAAAACCAAAAAAAAAACCCACCCCACAGCTCTGTCCAGGAATGCACAGGTTACAAACCACATAGGACCAGTATTTGTGCAGCACTGGTTAAAATATCCTCATTTTGCAAATGTCAAACCTCGCTGTACATACCACACAAATCAAAAGCACAGAAAGAAGACAATCCACGAGCATATTAGGCAATCTTGCTGGATATTATGCTTATCTTTGCATAAGTAATAAAGCGTTTTTCACTGTACACAGAGACTCCAACCCAAAAATACCTACTCAGAACTGCTCACTCTTAGCTACTCCACAAGGCACAGGAGACCAATTCTACTTTAAAAGAACAAAATACCTTTTCTTCTATTTGCTGAGTCTCTCTGGAGACATAAAGGCACTTTGGCAGGGCAGCATGTTTAATAAGAGATGATGGGGAGAGAAAGGTTCTCCAAGAAAGGAGATGTCAGTGCCATGTAGCCAGCACACTGCAAATGCTGTATTTCAAAGCAATATAAATAACAAATTATTACATCTCTCTCTTTAAAAGTCAGAAAACACTCCTCATGCAGAGCTCACTTTAAAATTTTGCCCTGTGTAAGCATCTAGACAGTGCACTGACCTAGTCTATGACAGAGAGATGCACAGGGAAGAACAGACAGAAGTAAAAGCTGGTCTGAAACAACACCTCATGCATGTGGTCCTGCACCAGCACCCACTAGAGTACACATCTGCTGGCAGCTCCACCCTGCAGCCTGCAAGGGCTGAGTGCCTTTCCCACTGGAAACCTTTCCGTGATGCTAATCTGAACCTGCTACAGAGGAAAATCACTAGAGGAGGACACCCAATAGCTTCCAGCCAGAACACAACACGCCTTCAGCAAGACTTTTGATTTTCACAGGCACACACTGAAGTTGTACTTCACAACAAAGAACAGCCTGTCTGTTGCATAACTAACCTTAGGCTGCATTAGATAAGTTGTGCCTTCTCACAGATCAACTGACCTTAAATAATGTCCCCAGTGTATTCAGAGCCAATAGGTTTTTCTCTTAGAGCTCAACTGACAGGTCTTCTCCTTCCAGCTATTTCTTCAGAAAGGCACACAAAGAAGGCTTCTAGAGAAATTTCATGCTTACTGTTCCAAGAGCAGCCTTCCAGGCCAAAAATGAAGGCCAAAATCTTAGCTCCAGAGCTGTATCTCCCTTTGAAGGCTTCTCGAGCACTTCACTGCAACAGCACGAGTGAGAGCCTTGGCAGGACGGATGTGGGGCTGAAGCAGATGATAACTGGAAAACTCAGCCTGTGTCTGGAAAGCTCGCTGCAGTTCTGCCATGAGTCAAGACAGAAGGAAAACAGCCAGCCATGCCAATGAAACACTGCTTTGTATTCTGGGTAAGGCAAAACAAAGGTCTGGTGATGAGGAGCTCTCGCGTGTCATGCAAGGGTCAGCGGCAAAGGCAAATTCCACCATGGCATTTCCGTTCTGTCGCCCAGCCCATTGCTGGGAGTGGATACAGCAGGATCTTTCATTGCTTGTCCAAAAATGGCATTTAACATAGCTGTGCAGCATCACCCCGCTGCCATGTTCCACTCCAGAGGAGGGCTGTTAGTCCCTGCACAAAGTTGAAGTCACAGGGCACTGTGTCATGAGCAGGTGAGATCCTTTAATATCTTTTTTCCAATCCCCTTCCTGGGTGCAAGGTGATGCAGGAGCTCTGCAGCTGCCCCAGAGGTAGAAACACATGGGAAGAGATGGAGACAGTGCCAAATTAAGCAAGCCTCTGCACCCCTCCTGGCAGGTCGTTTCATTGTCCACGCAGAAATCTGTACATTCCCTGTGATGTCAGAAACAAAATGCTCTGCAAAGCAGGCCCACATCCCTTTGGGAACACAGGCACCAAAGCAACTGCCCAATAAACCCATGGCAAAGGCAGAGGCACTAAAAGCCTGGCTCTTTTCTGACACCAGCTTAGCTGTCATACAGACTCCTCTTCTTGAACATCAGTTCCTTACTTAAAAATCATGGTGTACATATCCCTTCTTGGTGTGTGTGGCTCCACTCATCCAGCTGATAGCAAGACAGATACAGCACACACATCCAGCAAATCCCTGATCTTTTCCAATGGAGTAGATTAGAGCAGAAGCTCTGCCTCATCTCTTGCAATTAGCCAAGCTGGGCTTCATTGATAAGACTGTGCCCTACAAAAGAGCTGTGTTCTTCCACATTCAAGACACCATCACCCTCTTGCTGTGAGCACAGGAGCCCAGACTTGTGAGGATTGCTCATGCCAGGGGAGGTCCACAGCTGCTGAGGAGCTTTCTAGTAAATCCAGCCCTGATGGCAAAGAAAAGGGCTTGCAGAGCAGAGTTACAGGAATCTATTCCTCCTGCATTAGTCAGCATATACAAATACATCCTCTTGCTTCATTAAATTTTAATTGGAGTACACATGAATAGACTTCGCTGGTTACTTAATCAAAGGGAGTCTGATTACGAGGTGCTCACATGAAAAGTTAGAAAGCAAC
Organism: Serinus canaria; assembly: GCF_022539315.1. NCBI lineage: Eukaryota > Metazoa > Chordata > Aves > Passeriformes > Fringillidae > Serinus > Serinus canaria. The sequence goes on along the minus strand of NC_066323.1, from coordinate 9,984,416 downwards.
ATCCTTCCTCACTTTTCTTTTGGATTTTTTTAGGCATCCATTGTTGATTTCTTCAGGTCAGTTGACATTTTAGGGCTGCTGCTAAGAACCATGAAAAGTAGCCACAAAGAGTAAATAAAGCACTTTGAAGGGAAACAGGACACAGATCATTAGCCCTGCTTTCCTCTTCATTATCCAGACAAAATTTAAATGCAAAATCCCAGAGCAGATGTTGCATTAGCGAGCTGATCAGCAGTGCTAAACACAAGGATGGCTTTGCTGCTGTGTGTCATGCATGTGTGGCTGGACTGTCTGGAGTTTCATTCTTTTAAGTGTCCTTAAGTGTCTGAAACCACAGCAGATCTGAACCTATAAAAACTCCTACTCATAAACTTTGGGATTTCCTCAGTAATCGCATTCTCTGCAACACAGATGCTTATTTGTTCACACACGCCTTCCCCGAGGTTAGAGAAATTTGGCACGTACTTTCTTGCCTGCCTAGAATGGACAACCATCTCCCAAACTTCTTCCTCACTAAAACCATGAGCTGTATGACCAAATCCTCAACTTCCATAAGATCCACACAGTTGATACAGCTTGAATTGACTTACAGCAGTTCACACTGGCTGAAAAATCTACCAGCAAAGCAACTGCAGTTGCACGAGGCACAGCTGGGGATGGGAGCTCAGTGCCTGACTGTGTGAGAAATAAAAAGCAGCTATGTTGTTCTGCACAACTCTGTTTGCTAAGCGAATCAACAAAAACAACCAAAAACAAACAAACAAAGAAAAAAAAAAAAAAAAACAAAAAAAACTTTCAGCAATTTGAAACCATGAGAGACAACTCCATGGCCTGCTCCTGCCCACTTGCTCAGAAGTGTATATATTCTGTACAGTGACAGGTTCTGGCAGCCAGGGACTGACACACTTTCTATGGCAATGTCCTAATACTAGAAAAATTTGGTCATAAGCTTAAAATGTTACAGAAATAGCACAGGATCATAAGTTATGAGCTGAGTCAGAACTCTATCTGCTACTTGACTTTTATAATATTTTGTTCTTTTAAAAAAAAAAGCCCATCATGCTGTGGGACTTTTTAAAAAGCAGTTTGCTGCTACCATCACTTATGAAGAAGAATGAGCCTTTGTCGAGGGGGAAGAAAGCAATTTAAAATGGCAAAAAAATCGATCTGAAAGGAAGCAAAGGACAGAGATCCCCTCATACACCACAGCCCTGTGTGTAGTAAGCCCTTCACTAACACCACAGCCCCTCTGAGTGCCAGATCTGGAGGGCAAGGGGCTGCCTCTTCATCACGTACACACAAGGACTCCTCCATCAGAACTCCAGGGATGTTGATGGGATTGTACACGGTAGTACAGTGCCCTAATTCCCAGGAATCCTGGGTGTACAATGCAGTCTCCTGCATAAAAGCATTTTATTTGCACTCTGCACTTGTAAATCACTGGTAAATAATTAACAGACAGCATAAGTATGTAACAGAACTGAGTCACAGGTGTTAGCAAAGGAAAGCTGCTATAAATGGATATGTCACAGCAATAAGCCGCCTGTTCACCTGTTGGGTGCTGGAGGAATTAAACAATTTAGTTTTCATAAATTAACCCCTGACACACAGAACCTTACTAGAAAGCCCATCCATATTTCTTCTGTGCTACTTCTGACCATAACTTTTCCTCTATTTATAGTTTGGACAGTTTTTAAATGAAGAAACAATTAAGTTTCCCAGGCTTATGATTGCTGGGGTAGAGCTGTGGGGTCACACACAGGTCCATTCATTCATCCCAGGGAGGGAAAGGGAGATGGGAGCAAGAAGCCTTGCCCAGCATCCTACTGGGAGCTGCCAGATTTGCTGGCTGTAGCAGCAGGAAAGGATTTCTCAAGTATGAACCCACAAACCTAGCACAGGAGGAGATCTTGCTCCACATCTCCTCTTTAGGCTCTCCCTCCTTCCGGCTGCCCCTCACATCCTACAGGCTGTTTCTGCAAACAACCCAGGAGATATTCTTTTCTCTACACATAGCAGGAAGGCAGGGAAATCCTCCTGCCAGGTGTGACACTGCAAAGAACTGCCATGATGGCTCTCCACACTCCTAAGATCACCAAAGTCATTTGGCACCAGAACATTTCAGCCCCAAATACACAGCTGCTGGAAGGGCAGGAGGCAGAAGCCTGCTAAACAACCAGGAATGGAGAAAGCACAAGTCCTCAGAGAAAAGTGAACGACCAAAAGCTGCTCAATCCAAGGCAGTGCACTGAGGAAAGTAAATCATCAGTCTCGCCATTCTTTGCTGTGGGTCCCTCAGAAAACACAGATCCTCTGCCTCGTCTGCAGCTCTGCCTGGAAACAAAACCCAAAAAGGACCTTTTCTGACAACAGCTTCAAAATGTTTAAGCTCATTTCACCATGTTTGGTTTGGTTTTGAATATGGTAACATACAAGCAATGAATTCTTGATTTATTTTTTTTTTAAGTACAGCTCCCATAAGCTAAAAAAGTAAATGGGAGTGCTTTGCTTCCTGGGGTATGGAACTGGAACATTTTTCTAGCACCTAATAAAACATTGTTTGGTTGATACTAACCATTAAAATATGTGTTTCAAGTCATGTAATGTTCCCTGTGAAATTTGCCTTTTTGCTCCATGAAAAAAAGGGCACTGAAAGGAATCCTGCAGCCATAAGGATCTCACTTAATTCATGGAAGTATCATTTTAAAAGCCTCACAACGTGATCAAAGCACTGTTGAGAACAGATGTTCCAGGCTTTACAAATTCCAGCATAAGTTTTTTTTATGACATTTATCACTGTTAAATTCTTTCAGCCATATTTTTCCCCACAAGAAGCATGTAAGCACTTTCCTCCCCGGGGAGGATATGTTCATATGTGGACCAGTCTCCAGCTACAGACCCTGTCCTCCCAGCACCCCTCCCCATCTGCAGTGAGGAGAGCTGTGCAGTGTCACCAGCAGCTATGGTGGCAGCCAGACCCCAGCAGAGCTGGGCACAGTGCTCCCCACTTCCCAAGGGGAATGTAATGTAGGAATCAGTCTCAACGCTCAGACTGTCTCTCAACCCTTCACAAAGACCCTCTCACAGAAAAGTCACTGCTCCACCACCCTGACACCAGAGTACAGCTTACAGAACCCTCCATAAGGTGTCTTTTTTGTACCAAGGCATTCACTATCATCATCCCTCAAGGCCACAGCAGGCCACCACTGCCCTGACAAGCTCTGAGGAGCCTCATCCCACCGTAAATCCAGCCCTGCTTTGAGCCAGGAGCTGCACGAAAGACTTGCATGACTCTTTCTGCCTAAAATGTTGGATGATGATAGATCTCAGGTAGAAGCCACACAGAAATGCCCTTGGCCATATCAACAGCCCAAGAAAACACCTTTCCTGGTCCCTCAGCTCCTTCCATGGATGTGGAACCCCCTGGCTGTGCACAGGAGCTAGAAGGGTGCTTCCCTGGCTGTAGCAGAAGACACTCAGCACTGCCTGGCTCCAAGGCCAAGTGCAAGCAGGAGATGCTCAGGTGCCTTGGGGGCTACTGAAGCCAGATGAGCTGAGCCATAAGCAACAATGGGGAGCTGCAGAGCTGTGAAGGAACCTGCTTGTTCCTAAGACAGCAGCAAGGAGTCTCCATTCCCAGAGGTGATCATGGAGGCAGAGAGCGCATATTTCAACTGCAATTCAAATCACAGTCAAATTTCCACCAAGAGCAAAGTTCCCACAAAGTTTAGCTCTCCACAGTCAGTTTCTGTGTATTCACAGTCTCAGGAGCATTACCAAGTTCTCTGCTGACAGAAAGTCTGAACACCATGCAGTGCTGGGCAGTTTCATGAGAGTGAGCTGCGTACCAACTAAAGACTCACAACTACCCCAGAATCTGAAACATAAAACTTCTCTCTGAATAACATTGGGTTTTTTACCCCTTTCAAAAAAAAAAAAAATCAAAAAATAAAAAAAGGGATCTGAAACAACCAGCTCCTTTCAAATTTCACACATTCGCAGAAGAGGGTGTTTGTGAAGAGGACCCCACAAGCACATCACTTCTCTAATATGTGCCCAATTTAGTTTCACCTGTCTCCATGTGCTCCCTTCCCAATTCCTACAACCTGCTTGCACATCCTGTTTCACTATGAACACAAGCTTCTTCCCTGGGGCAGCAGCACTGCCTTCACTTCTCCTCACAGTGAGCCCAGACACCAGTCAAAACAGGAGCAAAAACACCAGACAAGTTTACCCATCTTGCTTATCCAGACTGTGAGCCCAGTCAAGGCATCACCAGGGCTGTGGCAGATCCTCACCTGGGCTTTGGGTACCACCAAAATGACATAGCAACAGGCCCACAATTAAGTCATCCATCAAGAATATGGAAGAGTGACCTCTGAAAAAGCAGCAGAAGGCAAAGGAGGTCTCCCAGAACAAGGGAGGAAATGAGGAAAACACATTAAAGGGGAGGCACCAAGGCTGCAGTGACAGGGAGGATGCTGAAAGTGAGCACAGATCTTGGGAACAAGGACAACAACTCAAGCAAATGCTGAAGGATGTTGGAAGAGCAAACACAAGCAAAGAGAGGGTCTGTAAAAAGCCTCAACCAGCAAAGGAATCATAAGCAATCACAGCAGCAGTCTTCCTCTTGCCAATTCCATGTGTTTTTCTTGATGGACCTCCTAGTCTAAGGACTTCATGAGTTGCTTAAAACTTATTTACTTTTTCATCTATGAGGTACAACTTTGTATTTTAAGTACACAGAGAAAATGTGCTGAAAATTTAAACACTCACACAAATATTGCCATGCTAGCAAGAGAGACTTTGTCCGGGCAAGAGCAAGGGCTGGCACACAAACAGGTGCATTCACATCTATACTGCAGCTTTTCAGCAAAAGGACTGTTCCCCTAAGAGTCCTCAGAGTGAGAAAAGAAAGGAGGAGGGGTGTACAGCACTGTCACAGGCCATGCTCTTCTGCTCCAGCCTCAGAGACAACCAGCACTGATATCAAAGTCTGTTTTCCTGCAAGTCCTCCCTCCCCTCACCTGTGGGAGCATCACCCCAACAGCTGCATTGCATCTTGGGCTGCAGCCACCTCTGGGGTGTGAGCCTGGGCCACCCCTGCCCCTGCACTGCCCCAGTGACAGTGCCATCAGCCACGGACAAAGGACAGTATCTGCAGAGCCCAGGATGCAACGAGGGAATTTGAAAAGGGCACTCCAGTTGGCATCAGAATTTACTGGAATTGTTCTGCTGAGTTATTAACGTCACAGCCCTGCTCCAGACCAGAGTCTGTTTTGTTATCTTGCCTCCCCATTCCAAGTGAATTTGCTGGGTGATTTTAAGAAAGAGAAAAAAGGAGTGACCAATTCTCAGGCCTTCTGATTGAGGCACCAAAAGAGAAAAAGCATTCCTACATTGCTTCCCTCTTGTTTTTATAAATAAAAATAATGTATAGCCCTAACTGGATAATAAATACGCTCAAAAGCTGTCCTTAAGTAAAAGCTTTTGATAACAAATTGCCTGTGCTAACCGCTATTTTACTGTTGAATTTTTTATTGTTGCTTAAGCACTGCAATTATGCTAATAAGCCTGAGAGGATGGTACACTAAAGCATTGAATGTGACAGATATAATACTCAATAAAATGTTAATCTTACCTGAAAATTGGAATCAAACAGCCTTATTAGTATTTATGGATATGGCACCTCCAACATGTTTCTCTTAACAGGAATATATATATGCAATAGATATTTCCAAATATACCCTACTATTTCTCATGCCTCCACAGAATTTAATTCCAGGTGGTTATTACCCCTGCTGCTAATTGCCAGTCCCTTCTGGAATAAGAAACGAGAGTGTTGCCTTCTGGGACACGCAAAACTCCTGCGCATTGGAGGGCTTTTTCTTTGCCACCTGGAGGATGGTAGCTGTGGGGATGGGGACAGCTGTCCCCACCTCTCAGCATGGCCACCAGACTTGTGAGGGTGTGGCACGACACAACAAAGGCTCTGCTCTGCCACTCTCTAAGCTATTTTTCCATACCCTCTCCTTTTATATTCAGTTATTTACAGGTGCTGCAGAAATGACTCCTGGATTTTAAGATGGTACTAAAGACAAATTCATTTATTTTGCTCTAAAACTTTTCAGCCATTGCTGACAGGGAACCAGACCCATCTGTTTCTCTGCAAGTTACAGCATTGCTGATTTGGACCAAGAGCTGCTGAGCTCTCGCAGGGGTCTGGCATGGAGGTGCTCTGTGACTTGTCACAAGCTGCACTATTTTTTGCACCTTTATTTCACCACCTAGTCCCAGTCTGCTGCGAATTGCTTTCTCAACTGATGGCATCATTTTTTTCACCACATATAAGCTTTTTCTAGGGGAATTTTTTGGCCAAACTCATGGGTTTCAGACCCAGCCTCAGGGCTCCACTGCCATGAACTTCCTAGGAATAAAATTCAAGTGGTCTTCAGCACCTTCACTTTCTCATCTCCAGAAGGAATAAAAATGAACTCATATGAGCCACATGTTTCAGACAAACTATACTTAGATTCATGGCCAGGCTCTAAAGAGACCATTTTTACTCAATGGACTGCGTAGCTTTCAAGTGCTGCAGGTTAATGCCTAAATAGCAGCTGCTGGTTTCCAGCTTCACTCCTCATGCTGCTCTCACCCACAGGAGTCAATTCTGCTGACAGGACAGCAGAAACATCAATAGCCACTCAGATATTTCCTGACAGTAAAGCAAGATTCTCACCACTGGATGATGCACGCTTCCATGGTGGCAAACATTAGGTGGGAAATATCTAGGAACTGTTTTCATGAATAGTCACAGCAGGGAAAACCTAAATGGCTTTCCATTGAAATCTGGCATTCCCAAAGGGCTCAGAGTTCACAGCAGGTAACCCACAGGACACAACTCAAAACACCACAGGACACTCTTGGGCTCTGTTCAGCCATGCTTGCAACCCACGCTGGCTTGCACTGAGGGCAAGGATGGAGTGCAAAGATGGGAACAGGGTGCCTTTGTAGGACAGAGCTTAGAGCAGCTCCACAAATCTGCACTTGCATTGTAAGGAGCACAGCACTTGGGAAAAAAAAAAAATCAGTTACTAAGTCAAGGGAAGCTACCAACTGACTGAGCTGGCACCTCGAAGAGCCAAGAGATGCATCCAGGGCTCCTCCACCCTAAGCAAGCCCCAGCACGAGATGCCAGGCACCAAATTTCAGAAACAGACAACTGAACCAGGCACACAGCTACAAAGTGCTGCAGGACCACACAACAGCCACTCCCAGAGAGGTGGCAGGACTCATCCCTGCCATGTTAAGTGAGTCTTGTCATTACTTTCAACCCTGCAGGGAAATCTAAATTGAACTTTGGCATATTGCTTTCTTTTGCTAAGCAGCAACGCTTGAATGTTAAGTCCTGACAGGCATATTTATGGACTATTCTCTGCAAATAATCTTACCCTGACCAGTCCGAAAGGTCAGAACCATAAAAAAGAATAACAATTAAAAAAAAAGCACAAGGCCAGAAAACCATCACTACCATTGGCACAACCCCTCAACTTATTAACCGTCCTTGCAACAAGGTGAATTGCAAGGTCTTGGATTTATTTGATTGATTGAGATCAAAAGATCATGGGGGAACACAGTAAATTGCATCTTTCCACAAACGCATTTTGCTTTCAAGATTTGAGCAGATAGTTGCAGGAATTGAAAAGCTCAAGAGGAGGAAAAAATAAAAGAGAAAAAATAAAAAAACATGTACAAAGGTGACTTCAGAAAGGCATCCCTTATTTTCTTCTTGACACCATCTGCATTTCTTAGAGCTATTTTCAAGTTTCTTCCATGTCCCCGTACCCCTGAGACACAACAGCTTATCTCTGCTAAGCAGAAGATGATAAGGAACAATAAGACACTGGTTTAACTCCAGGGCAGACACCAGTGTTTGCTGACATTATGGATGAAATGTAAATTTTAGAGAAAGCAAAGTCCAACAAGAGGTTGAAGATCTTCCCAGTGAATTTCAGATGTCCTACAAGATAAGACAGGTATCTAACTGATCTTCTTCACTGGACCAAGGAAGACAAAGCACCTGAACACCCCTCTTGTCATAGGATGGCTTGGAGGCTGCCTGAGCCCAGGCTCCATTTGTCATCGGCAACTCCCAGGGACGGGATGAAGGAGGAAGAAGCAATGGAACTAAAGGAGCAGACATCTTCAGGACATAATTTCAAGACCTATCTGGTGAGCCAGCATTTTTAAACTCAGGAAAAGCCTGCTGTGTTTGCTGTCAAGACAAGACAAAGAAACACAATGGAGAACATGAACAGAAGAGCAAGAGAAGAAAACTGAAACTCTCCTCCACTTCATCAGCCCTGGAAAAAGAGAGGAAAAGTAATCACTTGGTTCCTCTCTCTGTGTTCCACATGATATTTGTGGTTTGCTCAGTATATCTATATTTGTAGCATTGTGTTCTGATGTCACAATAAAACAGATGAGATTAGACCCCTGAGAAAAAGAGTAAATCCCTTACATGGACCATGGAAGTGACCCAAACTCCCAGAAACTTACTACAAAGGAGCCAGAATTGATACAACTTCCTGTTTTTACCACAAGTTTACACTACATGCCAGCAACAGAGGATTAAACTTCTTCTTTCCCCTGAGCTTATACTTCCCTCCAAAATAACATCACCATTCAGGAAACAAAGACACTGAGCACCAGCATTAATTGCTGCTGCCTCAGTACTTCACCAGACCATGCAGCTCATTCTGCACAGATACACCCAGCTTTGCCTTTCACCTTATCAGCTTTGAATAAGGTTGTTAAGATAAGAATTTCACACATTCTCATTTCTAACTATCAGTGGGTTAGTAGAACTCTCCAGAAGTCAGCTAGTCTATTTTTCCACCACGTGGAAGGATCGGTTCTCCTAAAAGCATGTCTGTTATTGCTCTTCCAACTTGTTCTTAAACCTTTCCCTGACTGGGGGAAGCCACTCCAGCACTCAGCTATCCTGACTGTAGATCATTCACTGACACCTCAGCTAAATTTCCTTGTTGCAAAAACTTAAGTTTATAATTTGTTTTATTTACAGTGGAAGGATTAATTTATTCCCTCTCTCCATGACAAGGTCACTATTTCCCAAATTTACAAGTTGAGGCAGTGCTGCTTGTCCTCTCTTTGCCCATTCTCTTTCTGCTCACAGCACATCCTCAATCTCTGCATGTGTATGTCATTCCTTACCCCAAGAGAGAAGGCACTTGGCTGGCACGAGGCTGTTTCAAGGGAAGACGTTCACCTCCAAAGGCTCATGCATTCAGGCACACACAGTACAAAGTATTCTGAAACAAGAAAAATAAAAGATTTGTCTTCAGGATGGCAGGCAGAGTCCAGTCCAGGAATAAAGGAAAATCCAGTAACTCTGAAGTGCAATTTTCTGCACCCCATTATTCAGCACACAAACAGATCTTCAAAAGCAACATCACTGACTGTAGATACATCATGCACCACGGCTCAGAGTTGGCCACATTTTCTCTGACAACCACCATAAGGGTTTGATAAATTTGTGTTCTAGGAAACAAAGTGTTCATGGACTTTGCAGAAAGCTCTGCCAAGGTATAAGTAATACCCAGCACATGTCCAAATCAGATGGCTCTGACTCCGAACTTTTAAGCTCTGTGATGGAGGACAAATTTTAATGTTACCACTGGTGACTTTATTTACAGTGCCACTGAAATCAACAGAGGCAAGATTTCCAGTCCACTCTGCGATTTAAATGTGTAATTATGGGATAGATTCAGAGGGTGAAAGTCAGGTCTGATACATGGGTTTTGAACTCACAACATATTCCTTACCTGATCTTCAGGATGTTCTACCTAGCAAAATGATATCTCTCATGAACCCAAGTGTTTGGTGACATTATAGAAAGGCAGAGAAACGATCTACATGAACAGTGCTCAGAAACACGGGGGAAGAGTTCTGAATGACAAAAAAATCGCAAATTTCATGAAAGATAACAGGCAACAAGGGAGAGCAGCAATGATACATTTTCCATCCTACTTCTGGAGGCTCTCAGAAAAACCGAGTTGGATAGTAGCAGACATAGATCACCTTCTGCACCCCATCTCATCTAAATTCCTGTCTCCCCTCAGAAGGAGCTGCTCCTGCCCCCAAAGGATCAAGTGGCTTTGTAACAAATACGCCTTTTCCGATAGCTGAAGCCAAGAAACCCTCAATTTGTTACCTGCTGCGAAAACAAGATGCCTGTTGCACATCTAAGGATGTGCCAATGCAAGAACTCAGTGCCTTGTCTTTTGCATGGATTATCCATCTGACTGTACTTTTGGCTACTGCACTTTGTCCATCTCCACGTTGTTGCTTGGGATGGTTTTTTTCATCCTTTGTAATCCTACCCAGCTGTCCTGGGCTTTTGCTTTCCTTCATCACTTGCACTCTTAGCAATGCCAACACTTACAGCAAGCCAGCCCAACTGCTGTCAGCACAGGAAGGCGACACACTCCTGATTAGCACTGACTGGATAGCAGAAGTGCTGTTTCCAAGGCTAAAGAGGAATACCTGCACCAATAACATCCCTAAAGCACCACATAGTAGCTGAGGAGACTGAGCAATAAATGCCTGAAGGTGAAAAACCCGAAGTAATCTCAAAATGTATGTTGGACAACTGATAAAAGACTCTAAATGCATGCCCATCTTTAAGGGTAAAAGTAGCTCCAAGGACTTCAGCAAGATCATCTGCAGTATCAGACACGTTACCTCCCAAAATACTAGTGAGATAAGGATGTTTAGCAAGGGATAGAGATATGAGGAATGCTTCCACCAAGAAAATACACCCATTTGTACAGCTGAATTACAACAGCTTTGAAACCCATGGAGTAGCATTGAATGGCAGCCCAGGACAGGGAGCCAAGACAACTACCACATGCAATTGAAACTGCCAAGGGATTAAGTTAGGTCAAATGTAATTACACAAATTGGATCCTGGCCAGAGTACTGGCTTATTCAAGAAAATTAAAAGAGGTGTTCAGAAGTTTCAGAGATTGAGTCCTCCTCCTGTTAATTATTTGGTGAGTCAGTCAGAGAAGTCTCAGTACTCTGGGAGGCCATCTGAAAAAGGGGAAAAAATGAGGCATAAACTTGAAAGGCATTAGAAGCGATTAGCAAAAGCCTTTGTTCTCCATGGCAATCCTGGCTGCACCAGTGCGCGAAAGCCTTTCATGTCCATGCTGAAAAGTGGCCCCAGTTCCTTTGATACTTCTGGGAGGAAGCATTTAAATTTACAAATATCCCACTGACAGAAGTTACAGACAACAGCTGACGAGCTTCTGCATAACTCAGCCAGATCATACCCAGCTCTCAGGCAGGCAGTACTCCTGCTGAAGGGAGGAATGACAACAAGACACAAAGAAGTTCACTGACACCTGGAGCAATGTCCACTCTACATGCTACTTCTGTATGAAAGCCAAGTCACGTCAAAAAGGAGGTCGCAGCCATGCGGGACAGTGGCTTCCTCCCCCTCATGCAGTTTTCAGAAGAGGGAGAGCATGGAAGGCAGGCAATGGTAAGGAGATGAGAAAGGAAGCTTTGTGGTCTGGCAGCTGAGCGTCACTTGGAAAGATTAGATCCTGTTTATGCCTCTGCCATAAACCTTCTGAGCGATAAGAGCAAAGTCACATTTATCAAAATTTCCCACATATTTACTGCTGTGCCTTTTGTGGCTGAATGAAGATACAGAAGGACTATGTCCAGAAGAGACAAGAACTAGCAGGCAGGGATTGAGATTCTGTGTTCAACCTTTAATCAAGACTTGTACTATAACCATGTACAACACTACAAAACATCAAGTGTTATGAAAAAACAGGTCTTGTAAGTCTGAGTTTTGGCACCTGAAAGAAGTAGAAGCCTATGCTACCTCTGTATCTGGGAGTCATCATTAGAGATACACTCATCCCTGTCTTTGAAGCAGTTGGATGCGACAGTAAAAGCAGTACAGAATTGGAGATTAACCTTTTTTGGGTAGCTTATTCAGTGCAATGTTCAGATGATGCACATGAAACAAACCATTTTTTGACTGACATGAAAAAAAACAGAGACATGAAATAACTATCTTCTCAACAAGCGCCATACACAAGGCATGTCAAGTGACATGGCTTCATCCCACAGTGACAGCAGGTGAACACACAACTGAAGCCTCTGCCATACTGATTTAGTGTGATTTTTTTTTTTACCCCTTTAACTTTTCATAAAGCAAGCCAGGGAAAGGCAGACATTTCACAGCACAGATTGGTGCAATTTGTATTAATGGCCCAAGCAAGGATGCAAGCAGCAGCTTGCTTCTCTTTGTGTGGAACAACCAACAGGGACAAGTCTGGTGGTACAACTGCTACCACAGCACACCTTGCCCCAGCCCAACAACACCTCCTCCTCTAGTGGCTTTGCAGCAGGGCAAGAACAAAGAACACAGGGAAAAAATCTCTGCTGTCTTGCCATGCTGTGCAAAATCCAGGGGCAAGCAAATGTGGAAAGAGTTTGCATTCTGCACTGACCACACACAAGCAGTCATTCTTCCAAAAGGTAGTCAAGTGCTCTTCCAGGTAACAAAAGCACAAATGTCCCAAATTCCTCATCCCTGGCACTCCTCTGACAAGGTAATCATTCCCTTGGAGTCCTCAGGCACCCTACAGATGACAAAGATTTCTTTTGCAAATAGGAACGAAATACAAGGCAGTTCTTCCCATTTTTCCCCAACACCTTCCAACCAGCCTCCTGTGAAGTGAGTCCACTGCTTGCACTGGAAAGACCCACAAATAAAGGCAGGTCAGACCAGAGCCACAACAAGGCCACTGCCACATGCGGGCACCACCACACATCAGGGGAAAGCACAGGGCTGATGGCACACACAATACAAAAAAATAGATTTTTCAGCACAAAGCAGGGCAGCCTGAAGGGTTTAATGCCAAAGAAGGACCGACTGCCATGCTGGCCAGGGTGTGCAGGGGGACATGCCCCTGTGGCAGCAGCAGTGATTAACCAATACTGATAATGGCCTCCAGTGCCTGAAACAAAGCATGAGGAAACAGCACAGCAAGGACTAATGCCAAGTGGCAATAAAGACAGAGGCAGGGCTGTTGTTCAAATAAGATTTTTTTTTTTTTGCCTAGGTTACTTGTTGTTAAAAAAAAAAAAAAAGGTTCTGCATGCAGGGACATCCTGTTCACTGTATTAAATTAAAGGGATGATTCAAGAGGGAACAGCTTTCAGCAGACAGGGGGGGAAAAATCAATTTCAGGTTGCTATGGACAACTGGGCTGTCTCCTGTAAAACGGAATCGGATTCAGCTCCACAAACCTGAACACTAAACATTCCCTCAAATACAACACACACACACTCACTAAATTAATGAATACAATGAAATACAGACTTGTGCCATCTCCCAGGTTTTTTGGCTGAATGAAGGATGCACTCAAATCTACTAATTGCCACTAAATACAGGACTGGAGTTTGGCTCAGTGGTGGCTCTCTGACTGCCAGTCCAACACTCCCTGGGAAAAGCTCTTTAACAGCCAAATAAACCAGAGCAGTGTCCAGATTCACCTCACTCTGGGTCCTTCCATGGGCTCTGGGCTTGCAGTGGGATCTAAAACCATGAGCTGCTGATCCAAGCTCCTAAAGAACTCAGCTAGAAGGGGCAGCAAGAACAGCCTGATGCTTTCAAGCATGTCCCAGCTGATACTGGACAGAGGCACAGGCTGCTCCTGGTCCTTGAATACCCTGAATAGAAACAATGCCCTCCACCTGAGCAGCTGACCTATAGTCACAGCTGCCAGTAGGAACCTCACGTAGAGGGACCACTGGGGACAACGTGGTGGCCATGGTCCAACAGGTGTCCTTTCCCCACGTTTTGCACTAGAATAACTTCAAACAGGTTTTAAGCACCTTCTCCACTCCCTGCAGGAAGAAAAGCCTTGGTGAGAGAGACTGAAGCAGAGATGAGGCATCTGATTCTGTGCCCTTTCCCAGTAGCTGTTAAGAAATCAAAGAAATCCATCTAGATCAATCTCTCCATGAAGGCAACAGGAAACATTCCCATCCCACGATACTGTAAGTCTTATAGAGCAGTTAATGATTTTCCGATGAAATGTACCATCAAAATATAAGATTTTATTAGCAAAATCAATGATGTGTGCAGAGACAGTCCCTCGTGTGTCTTAAAAAAATAGTCTATGAATAAACCTGACAGAAATAAAGAACATTGTGCAATTATTACAGCTGTTTTACAGGATACTCTAATAACAACAGCCCATACTTCTGGTAAGACACCTCAAGGCAGTACCACAAAAATAATAAATATAAAAAGTACAGAAGCACAGCATTCCCCTACACTAGGAGGGTGCATTGTGTTTATTATATTACATTTTTTTCCCAACAAGAAGATAACATCCTGGAACCAAAACCACCCCAATGCTTAAAGAAATATTTACCAGTCACCTGTCTTTTTCTCCTTCTCTACCAGTTCAGTGTTTCATTACAGTAGAAAAGCAACCAGTGGAAATTTTACATCCATTTAAACCTAGCAGAAATGGAAGCAAGATAGAGAGGCAACTTTTCAGCTCCCACAAAACTCACGATGTTCCTAAACCATGTACACAGTTCAGGTACTGCAGCATCACAGAGCCCTCTGCAAGCAACACACCCATCTGAGGACACAGGACTGGAGTCCTACCAGCCTGTCAGTCTCCTGTTCCCAACTGGCACCTATCATCCACATCAATACCACCATAAAGAATTCAAACAGTCAAAACATTAAGGGACCCCAAATCCAACATTCACCAAGCCCACTACCTGATTTTTTGCGGAGCTAATGAACAAGGAGCATCATGAAGTTGCATTTATAGCCAAATGATCAAGAGTGCACTTATATGAAATAGTGCCAAAAAACCACTTGACAGTTCTAACCCAAACCTAGACAAAAAAGCCTAAGGTCCACTCAGAGGAAAAAATTAAGTCTCTATTCCACTTGGCTTTAAACAACCTCTGGATGAATGTTGGGATGGATAGGGAAAGAATAACAAGAATACCCAACAGATGTTTGCATTAGCATAGATTTGCCATTCATTTCTCTTTTTTCTACCATCAAACTCCTTTATTATCCTCACTGGGTAATTTACAGTGCTTGTTGCAAAGTACAGTCTCTAAGAACAGAGACAGCAAACACTTGACAACGTAGAAGTTCAAAGAGCTGAGCCATGCATGACCTGCAAGCAGATTGTTGCTATTTCCCCACATGTATAAAAGGGCTTTGCCTTCATGCAATGCTGGAACTTGTCATCATGAAACACCCTCTATTACAACACGGCCCAGAGGAGCTACTATTTTGGGTCCTAATAACGTGCTGGGTTTTACAGGAAAGAAAGAAGGCAAGTAACATGGAACAACCCAGCTGTCAAGGAGAGAAACAGATGGGATCCTCACAAAGCTACACAGATTGCCTTAGTCAAGCGCTGTCACAGCCCATCCTCGAGATGGGAAAGCACGGTGCAGGAGCTAGATGAAAGGAGCTTGTGAAATTAAGTAGCATCATCACCTCGACAAGGCCTGTGAAGAGACAATAGAGAACTGCTTTCCAGGCACTCTGAACCTAAGGCAGTAAAACATGACTCAAGGTTGTCAAGCTGCTTTTTTTCAAATGCCTTTTGGCTGAGTGACAATTGCCTAATTCTCCCACCTGTTTGGTCCCCATGAAACACAGACAGCATCCACAGAAGCACAAGCCACATCTGCCGTCTTGGAAAAGCTCTCCCCTGGGTAACAGGCACAAGCAGGGCTGGCTGGAGGTGTCCCTGCTAACATGGCCCCGGGTGCTGGCAGACAGGCAAGCCACCAGTGCACAGGTAACACCCGGATTCATCCTGCTGTGGTTTCCAGCTCCAAATGGGGCTTCCAAACAATCTAAGAACCCACAACACTTGCCATGGCAGTTCAGTTCCCAGTGCCTTGGCATCCTGTGAACCAGTGACAGACCAGGAGAGGGGAGGGATTGGCCTGACCTTCCTCATTCAAGCTCTCAAAAAGGTGCAGCACCCAAGAGAACAAAGCAGTGCGTTGGAAACCCAGCCCACTGGGAGATATCAGGGCCCATATCCAACAGATAGAGAAGCTGTGCATTGTACTTCCAGCCCAAGCACAGCCATTCACACCCACAGTGATTCAAACAACACGGGCTGAAGGCAGATGATGAATGAAGTAACAGAATCGATTGCCTTACCTCCCCTCCGCCTCCCACTAACCGGAAGATGCTATTCAGGGAAAATATAATTTAAAGGCAGAGGCTAATGATGAATCGGATTGATTTTTAGATGAAGAAAATAGCTGTAATTGCAGTCCACCTGCTTGCAGCTTGCCAAGTCAGAGTGAGCTTCAGGAGAACCTGGCTCCCTCTCCCATTCCTTGTCCCACCTCTGTCTCCCATCAAAGCAAGAAAAAACCTCACAGAAAAGAAATTCCTTTACACAAGACAACTGCGTGTTGCTTGGAGCCAGCTCAATGCTGGCTTCCCTATTCTGGCTCAAGAGCACAGTGCCTGAATTAATGGATACAGAAGGGCCCACTTTCCAGGGAAAAGCGAATTCCAAGTTTGCAGCTGGGAAGAATGCATCGTATGTCTGGTATTCACGCTGCGCCCTCTTTTCCTCTTCCTTTTTTTGGCCGTATAAGGAGCTGAGCACAGCAGGCTGGACCAGCGAGTGCAGCGCTGCCTGCTCAGCACCGTCAGACCTCAGACTTTGTTTGTCTTTACTGGAAATCCAATAAATCCATCTAGGAAAAAGGCTAGTGCATACACCATGGAGTGTCAGGCTCAGACCCCGCGGTCTGGAGATGCAGGATCCAAACAGGAGCCAGCTGAATGAGACCAGCCCAGCAAGTGCTCCTGCAGAGCTGCAAACACATGCACTGCACAGGCAGTAATTACCTTTATTACATTGCAGGGAAAGAAGGGGGGGGTGTTAACTTAGAAACTAGAGACTATTGCAGCTACAGTCCTAAAGGGCTGTTTCACAGGTTTGCAGTACTCAAGTAATACCTGCACAGGAAATAAAAACCAGCCTGGCCTGGAGTGAACACACCTGGGGCTGGGAGGATTACATGCCTTTGGTCACAGAGAAATACGTCCTCACTAACACACACAGGTTATAAACAGGAGTGTGGGATTGCACTTTAGAGATGCAAATTGCTGGGAATTTTTCCTAGAGTCCTGACAATCCCTGAGTTTGAGTCTATTGCAGCAATTTCAGCAGTAGAATGGGATTTCCATATCCCAAATGCAATTACAATATTACCTTACAAAAACATAAAACCTTTTTGCCATTACTGCTTCTTCTGTAAACAACAGACTATTCCTGTGGGCACCCAGGGCACTGCAGGAGCAAAAAGGAGAGGAAAAGACATGCACCACATAACCTTCCCTTTATGGAGAGTAATGGGTGCTGCCCCATGGGATGGCAGTACCAGCCATCAGAGTCCCTCATGTCCGACCCTAGGACCAAAGTGCAGGGGCAGAAACTCTCAAGCAACCCCAA
Source organism: Serinus canaria (assembly GCF_022539315.1). NCBI lineage: Eukaryota > Metazoa > Chordata > Aves > Passeriformes > Fringillidae > Serinus > Serinus canaria. Next base: position 9,966,831 of record NC_066323.1, on the reverse strand, counting down.
CCCATCCAACCACCTTGTTTTGCCCTCCCACCTCTGTCCAGCATGTTAAGTTCCATGTCCTTTCCAGCACCAGCAACTCTGGGCTGCAGCTCCCCACTGCCACCCTCTCTTTGGAGGTTCTGTCCCAGCCCTGCAGCTGCCTGCTCCCCACCCTCCACCTCCACAGAGCTGCCTGCATGAGGAAAAGGGAAGGACAGTGGCCAGAAACCCCTCATGACATCTGGAAACAGTCTTCAGCCTTCACCTGATGAAGGTTATATCCAGATGGAGTCAGGGATGCTCTGAAGCACAGAATGAAGCAGCTTAGATGAAGACACATAGTTGAAGCTCAGCTGGGGGAAGGGAAAGTTTCTAGCCTCATTAATAACAGCCTGAAATTAAAAGCAGAGCTTGTAGTACAGCTGCAATTTCAGCTACCCCGCTGCTTGTGTTAACAGTGTGGCTTTATTATGGTCAGGGATTAAAAACAGCTTCAACAATTAAAGGAGGGAAAAGAAAAAAAATAATGACTGAATGAAAGAACCACCACCACCAAAAATCAGTATAAAAAAAATTCCTGCGGGCTGGAATGATTAGCAAAAAACACTTGTGTGCTGTGAGGAGCATGAGTGAATGCTTCCTTCCCCACACAGGCCCACACATATATATTATATCTGACAAGGTATCTGTCCCCCACCTATGGGAACCACCCAGTGCCCTGTGGCTCAGCACCAGCCACCATTAGCCTGCCCAGGGATGTCACCTCCTGTCCAGGAATAGGTGGTCTACAATCACCCTGCTCCGAGCAGACAGCTTAGAAACTTCTTCACTCCTACTGTCTAAATAACACAGCATTAAGAACAAAAATGGAAAGAAAATAGTCTTGCAACAAATGACTAACATGCCTCAAACTTCTCAGGAGGCACCAGTCTCACTGAGCAGCTCAGAAGAGCTGAGAAGGGGTATGCCCATGTCTCTTGGAGGTGAGCTGCTTGCCTAAGGGCTCCTGAAGGCATTCACCCCACATTCCCTGGCACCTGCCCTGACACCAGCTGGGATAAGCTGCCACTGGGAAACATCAGTTTGTTGCACCTCAACACAACAGGCACTTCCTTTGAGAGCTTGGTCAGTAATGCTGAGATTGAACCTACTCATTCTGCTTGGTAAGAATTAAAAGCAATGTCTTCAGGAGAAAGAGGAAACCTATCTCCCTTCTCTATCACCACCTGCCTGATAAAAGCACTCCCTGGAGACATCACCTTTAGGGCAAGCACCTACATTCACTGCTAAACTACTGAGGACCAGAAGTCCCTTCAGGGCCAAGCTCACTCCTGCTTTTTCTCAACAGTGTTTCTGTGCTCTCACAGGTCTTAGCTTCCGTTTTTCCTGTCTGCTAAGCAGGGGATATAAGAAGGGTCAGCCCAGCTGACCAGGAATTCTGGAGTTTGGGATTTCTTTTACTCCTTTTACCTCATGGTTGCTTTTGCCTTTGACCAACAACAGAAAGAGAGCACAGCCACAGCAGGAAGGAATCAGTTTTGTCACAAACACAGCCACACCTACAGCTCCTTCTCCACTGCAGAAGGTTAAGCTTTCAAAAATCAATCCAAACTTGGCCCATCCACCAAAGCTGCCACCTTTGCACTATGTGGATATTAACCCAAGGACACTCCCAGAGATATGCTCTGGGCAAATTCCTGCATCTACCACAGAGCTGCAATGCTCCAGAGTCAGCCTCCTGACACAATGATGGTCATCTTCACCAAGACAACAGATCCAGATTCCTCCAGTGTTTCCCATGAGGACACACAGGACAAATCTGGTCCTCTTGGCTGCTGCAAGCAAGCAGTAAAAGCAATGCTGGGAACACCCAAGAGATCTGAGCCCCGTTCCTGCTATGGGATGAATGCAGAATCATTTTCCATAAGGGATGAGAGTCACATCCCTGTCAAGGAAACTATTTGTTAACAGAAAAAATCTTCGCCATTTTTGGAGACAGAAACGTGGACTCAAAAAGTCTTGCTGCTGCAATGAAGGACAGAGACATCCAACCCAAATAAAGAAGATCCATCATTATATGACAATGGCAGTGCTCAGACATCTGCCCTCAAAAGCCAGCCAAAAGCATTTTACACTGTTTGCTTTCACAAGCTCAGAAATACAAGCTAGGCTGTGCCAGCCCTTTACAATTCCCTTCACTGGAGGGTACAAAGGACTTCAACAGAACTGCACTTGAAGCCATGTCTGCAAAAACACCACAGCTAAGGTCCAAGTCCCCAGCAGCCACACAGCTTCTGCAGCACATCCAGGGCAGGTTTGGTATCTTAGAAAATCAAAATCTCTTTTATTTTTACCCTGAAGTCTCCAGTATTCCAAAACAATTTAAATTAAAACTAAAAGACCCACAATGCACTTTTTCAGACACCAGAGCACTTTCTAAAGACATGAAGTTTGGAGCTGCACTGCCCCAACACACTCACTCCTGGATGGAAAAGAAGGGGATGTTTGAAGGATGTGGGATGACACCTGCACCAGGTACAATCTGGCAGTGGGTAAATAGGCTGTGGCTTAAGGGAAGTGCACAGGAGCAGGAAGGACTGAGGACGTGCCAGCCAGCAAGGAAGGTGCTGTGGCCACAAGACATGGCAAAAAAAAGGCAAAAAAAAAAAAAATCAGATTATTCAGATCCTGTCCGTAGAAATAGACGCTAGAGTTTCTCTTACATAGGACTGCACTGAGAAAGACTCCTCACCCCAAAACTTGTGACCTTCTATGTCACAGTTTTTTTGAATGCAAGTAATGTCCATTCCTGCATAGGCAGGTGGGAACCAACACTATGGCTGATGATAAACTGCACTGCTCCTGCTCTTACAAAACTGCTCCCAGCTCCAGTACTGGGAGATCTCCTTGTGCTCAGATGGCCAAAATCAGACAAGTGCTGAGCAGTGCCTTTACCTAAAAGCTTTACTAACATCTGAAAGAATTACAATGGGCCAACTGCATATTCTTCTCCTAAAACATACCTGGTTCAAACTCAGTTCTCCCTCACCTCCTCTGACATATGCCCATATTTCTCCATTAATAATTGAGCTGCTGGTGACACCCTGAGCAGATTCCAGAGCTTCAAGATATCAGTGAAATAACCTACTGCAGCTCAGGGTGGAAACAACATCAGAACCAGTAGCTCCCATGAACTACAACAGCTCTAAGACTTACGTTGGAGAGCTACTGGAATTTATTAGTTAACCTAATAAATGCCAATATCTCAAAATCACAAAGGGCTTAAACTTTGTACCTGTACAATGCAAGAACAAGTTCGTTACAAACGCCATTAACAATAAACCATAACAGCAGTTCCAGAGAAGGAAATCTGGGCACCTACAGTGGATTGTCAGAGAGACGAAGTACTAAAATCAAGGAAAGAACTCTGGTTTGCCCCTTTTCCCAACCTATCACAGACACACACTCCCAAGAACCCAAGCCTTTCCCCTTTAAATGATGAACCAATCACCCTTCTAGGGTGACACCACAAGCTTTGGATTCTGGTCCCATTTTAGCATGTGGAAGCCAGGAGGCACCAAGGAGACCTGTGAGCTGCTGCTTCTCAGAGACACCAGACACACCTGAACAACAGCTGTCAGTAGTTCAAAGCTGGCACTTTCCAGTTTCTGCCAATTTCCTTGATTCCCAAAAGGAAGTCTATGACCCTTCTGGATTGACGAGCTCATTTTTGTAATAAAAACATAAAGGTCCCTTGCTGCAAAGAAACATGAGCAGTCCAGCTAGGAGATGCCAGCACAGCACAAACAAGCCTTCAGCAACACATCATACATGGAGCTAAAAGCCCTGAGATCCCGTCTTCCTGTTTCTTAAGTAGTATTTGTATTAATTTGACTTAGTGTGGATTTTAAACATTACCTGAAAACTTTCCTCAGTAAAAAGGGGTCATTCAGGCACATTCACAGGAGCAGACTTCTTCTTTAGGGTGACCTAAAGGTGTAAAGTTTTGCTCTAGCTAACACTGGAGAGAGGTGTTGATCAGAAAACCACCCAAGGTCACTGCTGGTCTTGGCAAGGCTGGCTAAACTACAGTAAGGGCTAGAAAGAAGATCTGCCTAGTCTGGAGGCCAGGGGTCCAAAAGGCAAGCCAAAAAGTAACTCGTTCCCTTTCCTAACAAACTGTGTTTTCAGCTGGAAGTTGCTTGGCAGCCTTCTTGTCAGAGGATGCTGCAGGTCAAGACAAGGGATCATTCCTGACCAGGCTGAACGGGGACACAAAATACAAGACCAGACAGTGCTCTGCAAACATGGGCTGGAACTCTCCATGAGAACTGCTTCTGCTGGGCTGTCCTCAGACAGAAGGGGATGCTGCTGGCCAGGACTGGTGTGCCCCAGGAAGCATCAACCTGAAGATGAGCAAGGATGGGGTAAGAACCAAGGCACAAACAGGGGAGCCAAGGCAAGTCTTCAGGCACCCAGCTGCTCCACACCTGCCTCACAAACACCTTGGGTTCCTTGCTTCTGTGAAAATCAAGAGCAGTGGCATTCTATTAAAAAAAAATGTCACCTAAACTCCTTATTAAAGGTAATTTCCTCTCCCACCCCTTTTCATTAGCAACACTCAAGCATTCATCAAATGATCCTGTTACTTCCAGGCAAAACGTTAGTCTTCTTACAAAGAACCTATGTATTAGCACTGTCTATTGTTCTAACCATAAAAAGTTGTACTAAAAAAATCAACTGAGAAGCACAGTGTCCCATTCACCTGAATAGGAGTTTACCTTAAATAAACCTATCACACTGGGAAACCCTAAGTGCTTGGGAACAATGCTCATATGTGGAAAAAGATGCAGCAGTAACCACATTACTTTTCCCTTCTAGGCAGTAGCTTTCCACTTAAATTTTATACAATGCACCTGCTTATTGTTCTTATTACACAACATTGCATTCAATTCAAATCCATGCTGCAAGTATCCCACTCATAGCAAAGAGACTTCTGAAAGGAAAAAAAAATCATATCAAAGGGAAGCAATGTATAGTAGCACATTACACAGCACCAATTCCAGGCAGGCTGTCATTCTGATCACACCAGCTGGCATTTCAACTCCAACAGTATCCTTCAGTGAAACATCCTTGTTACAGCATTATTCTTGATGCACAGAGTCCTTTTGAAATTAATGGTACAAATTCTCTTTGTCATTTCAAAAGGACTGTGTTGCTCAGAGTGCTTTACCTTTTCATATCTTCCTTTCCAATAACTTGCAAAGGAGTAAGGCCAAAACCGGCCATTCTTTAAAGCAAAAATTAAAAATAAATAAATAAATAAATCCGCTTTCTTTGGTAAGGAACTACAGAATAGGGCTGTGAATCCCAGCTCAGGAGAGCCTTATGTGTCATTCCAGATCCAGGCCAACTCAGAAAATCACTTAAGCTCCTGATTAACTAGAATATGTGCTTAAGTTGCTTTGACTTCCGTAGGACTTAAGCATATACTTAGATGCTTTCCTGTACAGAAATACTCTCTTAAATCAAATCCTGTTTTATAGGGTCACTACACACACAGCTCACGTCCCCAAGAAAGCTCTGGCTGTAAACCAGACTGCCTGAATTTTGTGCCTCACTATGGACCAAAGTGTTTCACCCAGAGCTTTAAGTAAAGCTCAAATCTGGAAGTGCTTTATCTCAGAAAGGGACTTTGTGAAGGTTCAGCTCTCAGTTTTACATTTGGTAAGTGATGCTAAGACTCATGAGGGAGCCTACAACACACCAGAGCTGCAGATGTTTCCAAGAGGAGAAAATCTCCCTAGATCCAGTTCCATCTGCTATAAATCTCACTGTGGACCAGCCACAGGCTGTGAATGCACAGCAGAGACCAGAAGGACCTTTCACTGCTCCCTTCTGAACCACTTTTGGTGAGGTTATGCCTCAAAACACCACAAACTTTTGTCCACAAGACACACCACAAATTTTTGACACAAGACATACAGAGTTACAAGCAGGAAGTTTCTCAGCAACAAATGGGACATCAGGTTTCAACCCCATTCAATGTCACCTGTGAGGAATACAGCAATTTCCCCCTAGCCTTCTACCTCACTAGGCATGAGCAACTGCTAAATTATCCTGAACCTACCCTACTACCAAGGAGCTCTCATGTTTCAAAACTGAACGTCAGCCAAAAAGAGCCCCTTTGCCCAAACCCTCCCCTCACCAGCTACTCTCTTGCTATTAGAGTTAATTGCAAGCACATCGTTCCTACAGCTTGGCTGATAAAAAAGAACTCCTGCTTTGTAGGGGCTTGGTTTTCCCATCTTGCCTATTCTCAAGGCAGTGCAATAAATTATTATTATATATGAAGGCTTTGCAAACAACTAAAGCATCCTGTGTGCCTGCACAGGGGCATGCTGTTTCTCAGTGTGATCTGAAATAGTCAAGATATTAAAATCCCACAAAGAACTGAGTTTCTAATGGAAAAACTGATGTGCCAGATGTTGACACTGATAATTACTGTGGCAGCCTGGAGCAGAGCCCAAACCCCTCTAGGTTAGATGGCCTCACCACTCCCTGCTCCTCAATGACCCACATTACATCCAGCTGCTCCCACATTCACCCACCTCTGGGGTTTCTCACCCAGAAGAGGGATGCACACTATCTTTTCCAAGCCCTGGACCTTCCCCCTTCTCTTTCAATGACTATCCAGCCCAAACAAGGGATCAAGCTCTTCGTTGCTGAAGAAGGGCACAGGAGAAGGAGCACTTCACAGCAAAACATCAAATTCCACCAGCCTAATAGCTCAACCAGCCCTCCATTTGGGGAAGCCCCAACTGAACAAAACTCAACTCAGTTCAGCAGGGCAAAATAACTGTATTTTACCTCTTGAAATCCTCCTCTTTCTTACTGATGCCACCCAGTGAAAATATTAGGATGAGAAAACTCTGCAGATTGAAGATATCAAAGTTGAAGATTAAGTCCTTTAGCAGCAATCAGGAAAGGATCAGGACAGCAAACCACAAACTCCCAGCACACCTACAACTTCTCTGTGCCTGAGATTGGTGTCTGATTCAAACCCACACCAGCCTTTAAAACTACTTCTCCCCAAAGTGGTGCAACAGGCTCCAGAAGCAGCGGGGATGCCTGATCCTCCTGCTTTGTGCAAAAAGCCAAGACCAAAGGTGTTGCTTACCCAGGCAGCTGTGAGGAAGGCAAGCAACACTGTTCCCTACTGCAACACAACTTCAGGGCTTTTCCCCCCACTCTGGGACCTCCAGCACCCTGTGAAAGGGGATTCTGCATCTCCAGCAGCCTGGGGGCTCATGGAGCTGAGGAGAAGTCTCAACATGCACTCCCACACAGAGGCGAACAGGTTTAAGCTAGAGGGTCTCTGTGGGAGTCTTGCACTGAATATGAAATGTACTCCAGTGCCAAGCCTTGTTCCAACTGAAGGCTAAATGTCTGTCTTCCCCTCTCAAAACACATGGATGTCAAAATATCTGCTGATCAGACAAATTACAGAAACAGAGAACACATAGTTACTGCAGGGAGGAGAGCCACTGCTGCAAGCCTGCCCCAGGGAAATGCAGGATCCCAACATATAAAACAGAACACCATCCAAAAGCAAAAAGAAAATAGAAAAGTTTACTGACTATCATTTAAATAGGGATTTCTGTTACAGAAACACACCAGGAACCTGCCTGCCCTCCTCCCTCAGCCCCTGCAGGGAAAGACATCATCTTCCTCCAAAGGTGACAAGAGATGAAATAAAAACAGAAGTGACAAAGAGACATAAGGAGAGGAGTTGCAGGACGCTGCAACTTCTCACTTCAAAGCAACAAACTCCTTCTACCATCAAGTTTATTTGAGTACCACCAAAGGGTAAGACTTGAGAAAAACACAGGTACATTCAGTATCTACACTTACGCTGAGTCCCTTGCCAACCTTTTCAGTATGTCAAAAAAATATTTTAAAAACCCAGTAGTTTTCAGGAGTTTCTTTCTCCCGTGGTTGCTGTGAGAAAGCCTTGCAGAAACCATGGTAGAAATTAAATTACTTTAAAACACAAACGTGATTGCAACCACCTATTTAGCATGAAGCAAAACTCAAAATTTTTTTTTCCCCAAATTACAGTGTGAAATTTCAATAGAAAGGAACACATTTCTTTGAAGTCAGTGTTGTCCTTTCAAGCTGACCTTCAGTCACCTGAATCACATGCCCAAGACCACCAACACTACACAATTTCCATCTCCAAAGCTTTGGTCTTATAGGATTTATTGTTTAAGCTGCAAGGGAAGCAAATTACACACTGCTGACAGTGCATTTACGCATGTGAACAAAGATGAGGGTGAGGTGAGATTAGGACAAACTCGAGGGAATTAGCTCAGTGGGTTATTTATTCCATGACAGCACAGATTAAAAGGGCTGACTGTCCCTTTGGCCTTACAAGCACCCATGTGAGTTACCAAGCACGTTTTATTGGAGGGAAGGGAAAGAGATGTTATCATCCAGGTAAATATCTCAATAAACAGTTGAGTATTTGATGGACAGCACTTTGCATGTGATTAGCATGAAACCACCCAGGATCCCCAAATACCAAACAAGGAAATGCTCTTTTTAAGGCTTACTGGGGTGGGTGGGCTGGATCAGTCCCAGCTGAGAGGCAAATAAGCTGAGTCAGAGGGATCAACTACCCAGCCAGGATATCAGAATCTTCAGGCAGGGCCAGCCTTGCCCAGTATGCTCCAGTTCAGCAGTAACACCTGCAATTGAAGCCTCCCAGTCCCAACTGGTACAGACCAGCAACCTGCCCATGCCCTTTCCTGCTGGACCAGGCTTCACTGAGGCTCTCGAGGGATTGAGTAGCAGACTGTAGTAAAAGCCAGACGGCCTCATTCCTACTGACCCGCTCACACCGTAACGTATTTCTCATTTCCGAGTCACTGGCTGTTCTCTCTCAGTCCTGGTTAATATTATTTGTGTTTTAATGCTTTCTAGGAACCATTCCAGCTTTACATCACAACAAATACCACCGGGTAGGGGAAACACTTAATCTGGCTGGCCTTGTTTTTGGTACTTCACTTTAGGAACTGGTCCAAGCAGTGAGAGAAACAGCAGTGCCTGCCCCACGGCCAGACCTCTCCCCACATACACTCAGCCCCACTGGGGATGTTGCCTGCAAGTCTGAAGGTGGCTTTCATCAAGGCTGAATTCTGGAGCTCCTCCAGAAATCCTCCAAGGAGAATGAAAAAGTCAAATAAAGAGAAACCCACAAAAGCTTGAGATCAAAGGACTCTTTGGGTTCTTTTTCTCTGCAGACACATTGTGTATTTCCCATTTTCTTCCTCTCAGTCTCACCAGCAGCACATGTTTCTGCAGCAATCATTGCCAGAGTAAGTGCCCAACTCACTGGCTGAGCAACTGCTGCTCAACCCCTAGGAGGAGGTTTTTGTCACGACCTCATGCTAAGAGCTTGCACTGAACTGCTCAGTGACACCCACCTCAAAACTTCCTGAACCACTTCTTCACAGGCCATTACTCCCACCAAGCTTTTAAACCCTGCTTGTTGTCCCTTCCTTCCCATCCTCAGGTCCAACTCATGAAACTCATGCTTTACAGCAGCCAGAATGACTTTCAGGTGTGCCTCCTGTCAGAGGAAGAGCTGTTCACCCAGAGTGATGTTCTGTTCCAGCCCAGGCTGGTTATGGAAGACTTTTTGGAGAGCTGTTTCTCTTCTCAGCACTCACCCTGCTCAGGTCAGGAGGAAGCAGGTAGGAAAGGTGAGCACACAAGGCACATCCCACCATGGAGGTCTGGGAGCTGCTGCTTCCCAAAACAAGTTTGCTCTGAAACCAGATTCTGTGCAAGCAGGTACATTTGATTGGGATCAAACCAGACCCCAATCAAATGTACCTGCTTGCACAGAATGGCTTTATCCTGTCACCAAATTCAGTCAGAACTCAATTTACCTTCTTCCAAGAAGCTGTTTTCTTGCTGAGCAGGGTTATAACCAGCACAGAGACTTGGAATTTAGTTCCTCATCTACAATTCCACATCTCTGCAGTTTGAGCATTATTTTCTCTCCCAAAAAGGAGCCAGATTTTTTTTTTTTTTTTTTTAAGAGAGCGAGAACCCAGTCAAGGGTATCTGCTGTTTAGGACAGGCACGACAAGCTCAGAAGGTGAATATTATGTCAACAGTTTGCCCCAGGGAGGGGAGAGGGGGACTCACATTACAACACATTAATCATTTACCCACAGATTTTCTCAGGAACTTCTTACCCACACCCAGCATCTCAGGAGCACGTCTGCAGGGTGCAGGCAAAAAGGAAACTGGGGAGGGAAGAGGAGGAGATACCTTAAGTCAGCAGGAAAGTGTAAAGAGCTTGAAGCCAGGGGTTATCAACCAGACAAAATGACCCAGTTATGCAACTGAGAGGAGAAGGAGGATAAAAACATCAAGAAAGGCTGAATACTGTAATGTTCCCAAAATACAGAAGGCACAGATAACTGGCACAACTGACCACAACAATTACATTAAAATACAGATTACACAGCCTCCACCATGATTAAAAAAAATCCTCAAGAGACTTAAGGTACCTCTTCCCAGCAAACCAACGCTGTGCCATGGAGCAGCAGAGAGCATCTGAACTCCAGGCAGCACCTGGAGGTCACCAGCCATTTATTCTCAGGGAGTATTCCATTTATCTCCCACCACCAAGTAACAGCACTGGTGCATAATAATTTTTAGTCAATATTTCGGTGTTTTGGAGGGGAGGGAGCTTTGTGTTGTGCTATTTTTCCTACACCAAAAAGGCACTAGAAAGCTTGAAAGTTCAGATCCTGAAAGGCCTGTGGGTTTTATGGGAACCAGGGGTTCTCTCTAAATTTTTTCCCACATGCAAAAAAGTTTCCCATTTTACACCTGGGCAATAGTTTTGAACTCTGCACAGCAACAACCTCTGCTCCAATAGTGATGGTTAGAAGTGCTTTGACAGATTTCCATCAAGGCCAGGCTGGATGGGGTCTGAGCAGGCTGGCCTATTGGAAGGCATCCCTGCCTATGGAAGGGAGGTTGGAACTGGATGATCTTTAACACCCCTTTCCACCCAAACCATTCAGAGTCATGGATTAGCAATGCCTTTCTTCCAGACTCCACATTAATCTTCTGCTCACATTAGCTTTGTTTTTTTTCCATCAAACTAATCTTTACTCCTCTTACATATTACTAAGCAGTGGATTGAATCAGGTCATCTCGGTTTTGGGAGGAAGAACCATTTGCACTACCTTGTTTGCACAACAGAACCACTGAATCTGCCACATCCAGGGCCAGCACACTGCACTCCCCTTTACTCCTTTCTGGGCCAGGCCAGCTTCTAATCAATGTTTTTATGTAGGTCCCACAATCCCACCCACATGCAATGTAGTAAATGCTTGCTTTGAGTTTTTGGTTGGTTGTTTTTTCTCTTTAACCAAGTGACATTTTTCAAACCAGATGACTTTTTCCACTTTAAATGCTAGCAAAGTGGGGGTGGGGGTGTGGTGAGGAAACTAATCAGTTCATCTTTCTCCTCTAGTTTGATGCAACACTGCCCTTACACAGCAGCAGCACTTTTCAAATACAGTTTTCACCAAAATGTTTAAATGCTGCAGAGAAATTACCTTCTAAGATGCCTAGCCTATAAATTCCCTATTTTCCACCACCTGTCAATTACCACTGTTGAATGCATCAGAAATAGCTTCTCTCTTTTGTACTTTGCCAAGCTTATTCACATGAGATACCACGTCCCTAACTGCTATTAAATGCCCCAAGGGACAAGGCAGCTCAGGCATCTGGAACACCCCAGACAAATCCTCTAAAGCCACTCTAGGATGATACACAGAAATCAGGAGTGCAAGGTTTGGGAATCAAATTTTTAAAGTTCCTGGTGTTGTCAACAAAAGTCAGCCACCAACCCAATGAAGGTAGGAGCACGTGGAGATTATGGTGCCACATCACCTCCTTAAGCTCCTGTAGCATCAGAAAATGTCAGAAACATGACAAAAGCAATTTTTATCCCCTCCCAGGCACATCAATAACAATAGTTACCATTTTTAGCACAGTTTATCTTCCTGCTCAAGCACAAACCACACAGTGGTAGGTATTGTCAGAGAACAGCACCTCAGGTTTGCCAAAGTGAGTAGTGGGGAAAGTGAACTTCCCTACATTACAGAAGAGAGGGAAATGCACAGCTCCTGGCCTCAATGAAGGGAGCACAGAGTGACTTTAACCATGGAGACCACTTAGGGTGGCCAGAACAGCAAGCAACTGCCTGGACACAGGGAAAACAGGAAGGGGAACCACCTTAAATCCAGAATGAAGTGAAAGGGTTGTTCTAACATCCATCTCCGACACATAGATACAACACTTTGGCTTCCTCCCTCTTTGGGAGCTGTCCTCACAGTCACAGAAGTTTCTGAAGAGATGCTGCTTTCTCTCCTACAGCACATATCAGTATTTTAAGCACTCCCCACCAAGTCCAGCTTTACCCTTTCCCTTCAGACATGCTCTGCCCCTTTCCTAAAAGGAGAACAGATGGGGAGCACACTAGAGGTGACACACTGCTTGTGTGAGAGCAGCAACAAGCCCTGCTGTAACACCCAGGTGTGGAAGAGGGAAGAGAAAGCTTTGCCACTGATCCAGCATTTTCTCTGCTCTGCATGCCAACACGAGTGGGCAATTAGCGCAGTTACAGATCTCACACCATTTGGCTCCGCTTTCTCCTGGGAAACATGAGATGGGGTGGATGTAAACACCTTCCCAAAGAAGCAATGGCAGTTGGCCACACTGAAGGAGGAGGGGTGACACAGAACCACGGCAAAGCAAAACCCAGTCTCTGTATTCCCCATTGTCCCAGCAGGCTGCACAGACAGGCCTTGAGCACAAACCCAGGTTCTGCCGAAGAGCATCAGCCACCCCCCTCCAGCACTGCCTGTTCCCCTGACCACAAGCTCCTCCACGAGGGCTTCTCACTGCCCAAGGGGCCCATGACCACTGCCAGTGTCACGCTGCCCACCCAGAAAGGCAACACTGAAATCCATTCCTGTTTTCCATGAGCTAAGCAAAACAGCTTAAATATTACCCAGCAGTGCCAGCCCTTGTGATGGGTAAATGCTTCTGCGATCAGGGGCACATCTTTATTTAAATGGCATCTGTATGGCAGGTGCCATCAGCCCTGCCACCCAATCCATTTGTGTCAAACCCTTACGCAACCGGTGCAAACAAGCCCTGTCACTCACCCAGCCTGCTCACACAAAAGGATCGTGTGCCAAGCACGCTGACCCCTCTATTAAAATCACCCTCATCCAGCTTTTTATAGAAAACAGCTGATCTCCTAAGGCCTCTCTGCCCCATAACATGAATTGCAGAACTTTCAGGACCAGCCACACAGCTTGGGATCCGCCCGCCCAGGTAGGCAGCGGCTTCAGAACGCAAAAGGCTCACAGAAAATACACCCAATGCAAATCACTTTATTTCTGGAAGAACAGAACTTTTTCCCCCTCCATGTTTTAGCTTACTCCACCTTCCAAAATAGCCTGAACTTAGTCAAGAAAGGCATGTTCATTTTGGAATGAAGCTGCATGCACACAAAGCGCTCACACACGAGCTGTGGCAGAACAACTTGTTCCTCAATAGCTATTCTGAACCACGTCTCAGTAACAGATCCAGAGTACATCTCTGTAAATGAGACATGTTGATCTGACAACCTGGTTGAAGTGGTGGGTAGAAACTTAAAACTTTTACAAAAGCATGAGCTCTCACTGACAACTCCCTTGAAGTAAGGGCGCATCAATCCAAGAAAAAAAAAACCAGACATCATTCACTTCTTTTCGACAGACCTGCTTTGCATCTTCAAGTGTTCAAAAGTTATCAGTCCAGCCCCAGTAAGACCAACTTACCAGTAAGTTGGTAAGACCAGCTTAAAAACCAATACAATCAAAATTACTGTGCTGAAAGTTCACCTCCCGTTTGGGAAAAGAAATTCCTTTTTCCAAAACATTCCTACATGACCACATGGCCCAGAACCCTAAGTTTATTTCAAATGAAAGACAAGATATTAAAGGAAAATGCAGATTTAAGGAAGCAGAGGCTGGCAAGGACTTGATTTATAGCAGAGCTTACAACAAGACCACAATCAATAGAAATCACTGAACATATTGAACATTAAAGCTAAGACACTGAATATCTCAAAACTCAATTTTGCTTATTATTATTTGTGATTGCAAGGTCTCAGATCAAAAAGTGGTTCAGAAGAACGACCTTTATCCTCACTGCTTTTACACAGCTTAAACACTACTTTTCTGAATGAGAAATTTTTCAGAAATAATGTGGTAGTATTTTTTTTTCTGATTTTGTTTCCCCCATTCAAAATTTCACTCAGCACTGCAAGTACTAGTTAATGCAATGCCTTTCCACATGCTCTGTTTCACTATCAGGCTCTCAGTATTCAGGACTCCAGCATAGTGAGAAAATCTTTGGGATGCATCATTTAAACAAAATAAACTGCAGAATTTTTTCCCCTAAAAGGTTTCACAGGCTTAGGGTTTTATACAACAGCTTGTTTTCACAAACCATATATTCAGGATCCGGTTGAAATCGGTGTCTTGTTTCAGCCACCCTGCCTAAAACATGCACTTACTTCCTTTACAGCAACGTGAATTTGTTCACTGTGGCCAACTGATACCACATCCCTATTAGATGCATATGCATATATATATATATTTACAGGCATGTGCTGTCTCATCTAAGCTGGCCACGACCAACACAAGGCTCATTCAGCCAGGAGGAGGGTTCCTAAAGCCTTATCTGCACCCGGAGTGGTTTAGTGTTACTGGCCTGAAAGGAAACAGAGAGACATCCTGTTTATAGGCTGTAGAGCCCGATGGATAAACAAGTGCACCTCAGTTGGAGGCACAGAGGGGCAGGGGGAGGGGAACAAAAGGGCAGAAAGCGAGGCTTAGCGGCCGTGAGGACCGAAATGCCAGCCGGGCCGGCTGCCTGGGGGCTGCAGAATGTACAGAATGTGCCGCCCCGCCGGGGCTGCCGACCCGCGGCGCCCGAGCCTGCTCGTCTTTCAGCCCAGCGCTGGGCCGCTTCCTGGCACCCCGAGAGGCGACACCGGAGATGTTCTTCCACACCCTCCTCTCTGCTCTCCCAACGCACGCCCACACCACCGAGGCTTTCTGTGCATTTTGTGTTTCATCTGCCAGCTGGGCACGCTCGGGGTTTTTGCAATGCCACAGTGGGAAGGGTGGTGAGCAGGGTCAGTTGTGCCTCTCTGCTGGCCATCCGGGGAAGCCAGTAGCCTTCTCTTGGCATCTGCTGCTGGCCACCAGCAGAGGTGGACCCTGGGCTGGATGGACAACCCAAGGTCACTGCTGTAAGCCCCATCTCCAGCTACAGCAGGGAGAGACAGTCCCAAGATATGTTCCTCCCATTCCTCTTGAGTCAGGAAAACACTGGAAGTCCATCACCAGGTTAGAAGGAGATACCAGACTTATTCTCATTTTAATTATCACTTGTATTCATTGGTCCGGCATGAGGGAGTGGGTCAGGGACAGAACTATGGGATGGATGCAAGAAACAGGAGATCTATAGAAAAACCCTACAAACAGCCCTATGCTTCTGACATTGTTCTGTCCATCCTTAAAGTGATAGAAAAATGTAAATATCTACTTTGGTCCAGACCCAAGAGCCCCTTGTGCCTCTAGCAGGCGTGAACCCACAATACTCCTCTCCTGGACTGCCCTTGATGAGGAGGCAGAAGCCCTCTGGCTGCTCAACACCTGCCAAGGTACCAATGTTGTGACCATGGTGACTCACTAGGCCAGTTCCATGGAGCTCCAGGCTAGCTCCACCCTCTGCAGCAAACTTCCAAATAACACCTGAACTCCACAGACACCTGGCCATTGTTGACCAACACCTTAACAGACAAAAGGCAAACTGGGAAGTGGGGAGGGAACATGGAACACCTTATTTATAAGGAGCCTAACAGGGATGTTTCCTACCTGGCCAATCTTCGCGTGAAGCATCTAATCCCACTTTCCACACCTTTGCTGCTCCACTGATCATTTTTCCCCCTTCACTAGAGAACATGGGGAATTAACCCACATCCATTCTCACCCAGCACAGAAGGAAAAGTTTTGGCACCCCTGTTTCCAGTTACAGACAAGCATCTCATGCCAGCTCACAGAGGAGGATTTGAACAGAGCACTGACACCTCACAGGGCAACCCAAAACTAGAGACCCAGGTCAAGGCTCAGGTGTGACTTCTCACAGCTGTTTCATTTTTTGTTTTTACTGCTTCATTTTCTCCGCAGGTCCAGAAACCCTCTACAGTGGAGGGCCAAACCTCAATATGTTCCCCAGCCCTACTAGTCTGAAAGGCTCCATCCAAACCCTGTCCAAAGTATGAGTAAGAGAATTATCCCTGTGTGTACAAGCAGAGCTTGCTGGTGAGTGATGCCAGCGCTCACACTCTGAGCACTTCCATCACAACATGGCTGGCACAGCCAGTGCTTCACAAGCACCACAAAAACACCACAGTCTGCGAGGACACACAAGAACAGGACTTGCTCACACTCTGACACAAAATGAGGATGAGGCAGTGCTGCCAGGCCCTCGGCTGATGTACTGAGGCCTGGGGAACCTGAGAGCTGCTCCCAAAAGAAAGCCCTGAGCACGTAATTTCTCACTTGTTTCCCATCCTACTCTTTGTCTCCTGCAACAGAGACACTTCTGACTCATACCAGGCTTCCGCAGGGCCTGACACAACAGGTCAGCAGACTCTCCTTGAAATCAAACAATAGCAAGCACAAGGTGACTGTGCCTTGGCCAAGAAGAACCCAGACTCAAGAAAATCCTCAGAGGTACAACTCCAAAGTAAATAAATGTTGATTAACTCCTTTTCTCATCAGCTCTGTGTAGTTCTGATGCCTTTATTTTGCCTTCCTTCCAGCTGGAAAAAAAAGTTCATTGAGAATGAAAGCTAGTGACTCGCAGTGAGCAGTGACAGATGCTGCCTGCCTGCATGTGTGAAAAAACTCTGACAGGCAGAAATAACACACCTCACATGTCTTGTGGTGGCAGTGAAGCAATAAATATTCTAATAGACTACTAAGGCTCATAGTAATAATGTTGAGCTCCCTTTACAGAAGCCACTCCCCATGCCAGATGACATCTGCCATGGTATAGATGTTCCTGGAACAGGGAGATATTTTTAAATCCCTCAATGTGGCACAAAACTGTGAGTGTATCAGCCAAAATACCAGCCATCACAGCGTTTAAATATAGCTTTGCACATACCATCTATAGATGGGAACACAGACAGATACATGGTATCTAGCAGCATTACAAACAGACATTCTTCTGCTGGTCTTGAGGACTTGAGAAGAAACTTCCCAGCCAGCAGCTCCGCCTGTGTCATCGCACCCTGTGCAGTTCTCCATCAGCTTCTCCCTAGGGTCTCCCCAGAGCACCCCTCTGTACACACACCTTCCAAACCAGAACACACGGGCCCCAAAACTTCCTCTGTGCTGTGACAGGTCCTGAGGAGGAGTTAGAAAATTTTCAAGGCAGTCCAGTTCACTCAGGGACACCTCTGACACGTACAAACTCTAGGCATGGTTCCTATCAGAGGCAGGAACACAGAGGTGCTAGAGGGAAAAGAATTTGCAAGCTCCAAACTAGCAATAGCTCCCCATGGAACACCTGTAATTGCTTCCCAGGAACTCTGCTGGCACCCTAGCTACTGTAGGGGAAAAGAAAAATAAAAATTGTTTTTAAAAGTGGCTTCAGGTCCTACAATACATTCTCTCACGAGTATGAAATGTGCATCAGCACTTCAAAAAGAGCACCGCAGCTGCCAGACCCAGGGTGATGTTTAAGCTCTTGATACAGTTATCTGCCTAATAATAACCCCAAAGAGCACTCCTTGCCTGGCTGCCTGCCAGACCACATGCAGACTCTCTGCCCTTTCTGCCTTTTTTTAAGTTTTTTAACTTTGTCAGACATGGAAACGTTGACTCTAAGAAATTCAGCCTCTTCTGTGAAACAGATTAGCTGAGGCTTCTTCATTGTTGTGGAAAGCATGACTTGGGTGCCGGGGAGGGGAGACAAAGGGGAAAACTCATGTATTTTGCCTTCACGTGTGCTTTATTTTCTTCTCTGGCAGGAAACAGTGAGAAAGACTCTGACCCAGCTGTCGTCAGCTGCATTGGAAGTGATTGTATCAGCTCCACCTGCTTAATGTGGGTATTATTCAGGACTACAAGGACAATGATTTGAGGCAAATCAGCAGTGACTGGTGTGTTCTCGAGGGACAAATGCTACACCGGTGCATGACACAAGTGATCCACAACAGTGGAACAACAGCGACAAGGTTGGGAGGAGGAAGCAAAGTGGGAGAGAGAGATAAACATCTCCACCTGTTTTTCTAGGGAAAAAGATATAACAAGGGGAGCACAGCTTGTTCAAACATTTCAGAGTTTGCACAACATTTTTTCCAGCACTCAGAAGCAGCAAATGAACTGCATCAAGAGATCCAGCAGCTATAGTTCAGAGAGGAACATCGTGTCCATATCAACCTTTCAAAGCCTTATAAAATGCAAGAAGCTCAACATGGTTTCTTTATACTCAGAGAATAACAGCCTTGACAAAACAGGCTGAGGTGCCACACTTTGCCATTCAGACCTGCTATGGATCTGGCCCTGTGCATCACTGACCTTAGGTGTGGTGTAGGTCCTTCAGATCACTCCTCACAGCTAGCTACCTGTCAAAGTAACAAGGGAGCCTCTAACAAGCACGTGGACAACAGCACAGGCTGAAGCAACTGCTGCTGAAGCACAAGAGAGGCACTTCAATGGTGTTTTTAGAAGGAAAAGATAAAAAGAAAAAGGGAAAAAGCATACCTTTGCAAGTTCCAGCACATGAAGAAAGCCCCAGGTCACTGCTGTAGCTAATGAGAAGGGCGACAGTGGTGCTCAGCAAGACTGTTCAAAACATCCTCATGACTTTTTTTTTTTTTTTTTTAATCAAGCAAAATACACACAAACAGCATCATGTCCACAGCCAGCTGCTGCTTTGACATCCATACAGCCAGCAAGACCCTGTGAAGTTTTAATAGGCAGGTCAAGCCCACAAAGACTTTGTTACCACCCTCTCCTGCCTTCACAATGTACCCCATTCCCCAGTGGTTTTACTCTGAGAACTTCACAAGCTTTCACCAGAATTGCTGCTCAGAGAGCAGCCTGCTCACAGACAAAGCACACACAGCTCCAGCAGGAGAGAAGAAGCCCTTTAGCTTATTCTGCATCATATTCCTCCAGGATCCGGGTAAATAACAACATCTCACAAAAACTAATTGCATCAGGCATGGGACCCTCATGACCCAAATGGGTGAGTTTTCATAAGAATTTACCACTTTTACATCCACACAGTCAGAGAAGTGGAAGCAAGCCAGGAAAGAAGGGCGGCATCGCCCTTTGCAAACACCTAACGAGTCCAACTGAAAACACGAAGCCCAGCACCTTTGGAGACATCCCCCTGCACACCCTGCCAGGGCAGGCGGCTGGAGATGAAAAAGACCCACCAGGAAAGTTCTTCCGTAGGAGCTGATATTTCAGCTACTAAAGAAGTTTCTGTTTAAACAGATATTAATTGCATATGCTCAGGAATTTCTCAGCTTTACCACTTAAAAAACACCCAAAGCCACTTTGAGGCTCTTCCTTTTTTTCTCTCCCACCTTTATTTGCTCTGTAAACACATTTGTGTGCACTCTGGATCCTGTAATATTCTGCTGCATTGACAGCACCTCCCAAACAGAGCAGCAGCAACCTACACATCTCACCAGGGACTGCTGAATGTTCTGTGTCCTGCCCCTGCCATCACAGCACACCACAATGCAGAACCCCACAGAGCCCAGCTCCTGGCAGGACCTTCTCCCAGCACAGGATGAAGATGTCGTTGGTGCCATTTGTACCAACAGACTGCACTATCAGGAGCAATGCTCACAACCTCAGCCCGCTCCCTCACAGGCTCAAACTCTCCCCACGAAACCCTACCTGCGAGCACTGGGGTTGTTTATTAAAGTGCTGTTGCAAGTTTACCCACAGATCAAGGCCTTGATTGTGGCAGGTGGAAGATGTGAAATAACTGCAAATACTTCATAGCCTTTTGAAGAGGTCGCTGAGGTCAGCCCATTGATACTTCGCATCCCATGCCAGGCAAGAGCAGCAGACAGCCTCCTGTGCACAAATAGGATCATGGCCAACTGCTATGGCAGGGCTGCCCAGAAAGCTGCTCATGAAGACACCAGGAAGAAGGGCAGAACAAATGGAATCACAAAACTTGGATCAATTCTTTGTCTTACCATATACGTACCTACAAATAAATGTTTATATACACCTGGCAACACCTGCGCAGCTTTGGGCAAGCTTTGACTCTTCCTGGTCAGTAAAGAGACAGCAAACTCAGTGCTCTAAACACACCTGGAGGCAAGATAAGACCCAGCAGAGCTCCATCTCCACCCCATCACTGCACACAGCAGGAAACTTCAGCAAGGCCACACCAGTGAAACGCCTCTCGAGCCCAAGGGAGCAATCTGTGGCACCAGCCCAGAGGAGCTCCTGGCAGATAGCCCACAATACTTTCTATTATGTCCTTTAATATTGCCTTACATCTCGCACATCTGCTGGCCTCCCTCCCCAAGGGGAAGGCTGGGAGTGACTCCTCTTGTCAAACAGGTCTGCCCCATGCCTCGAGCAACACGAAATCTCCCGAGAGCAGCCAGAATCTCTCTCCCCTCTGAAATCAGGTCACCTCCACCACGCTCAACCTCAGCCCACCTAGAAAGTAAAGTTTGAACCAAAACTCAGACCCCCTTGGCTGGGCTGGCCATGCCACCACCACTAAGCCAAGCGAAGCAGCCTCTGCAGCACCTCACAGAAAGGGGTAGGAGAGGGAAGTCATTTTTGACAATGAAAATGTAATGGAACATTTTGTATCGATCCGCTGTGGGATGAGTCATGTTTAGAGTGACTTGCCTCCTCTTCCCCTCACTTCCCCACTCCCAAATTATGGACTGCAAGAAATGAGCAGAGATGATGGGCAATTTCAGATGTTCTGAACTCAGGTTTCTCTCCTGCTGGAACAGCATGCCTCAACAGCAGATGGACTGAGCTCCAGAGATGTCCTACATGTTCCCACACCTTATACTGGCTACAACAGAATTGTGTCTAACTAATGGGCAATTAGGAAAGAACTAGAAGGATGGGGGACTACTTTGTGGAAGAAATGAGGAGTCAGAAGGAAGATCTGAACAGGATCAACAGTAAAAGGAGACACAAAAGGAGATGGGGATCAGACACAAGCCCCAGAAACAGATAAGCAAGCTGGAGGTAGATTTCTACATATGCACACACACACCCTAATCTCTGATTTGCTGTCTGAGTCTTTAGGGGACTAACTAACTTTGAGGGTATAAAGCAGAAGATGACAAGCTGCTTATGCACTTGGCTATTAATGTTTGGCAGTGGGACACAGACAGGATGTGACCACCCAGCACCCCACCACATGGGGCATTCAAGCCTGACCAAGAAATCTTCCAGCGCTGGACTCCAGCCAGGACCAGTACTCTCCATTCAGAGAAGAAACTGGTACTTCAAACCCTGGGAGATGACTAATTGCAGTAGCTGAGTTATGGCATAGCTTTTAACACACAACGAAGAGACATTAAGGTCATCTTGACTCTCATCTACACCATCCCCTCCCACAGCAGACTTGCTGCTCTTTTTTTCCTCCTACTCCTTTTCTCACTTTCTTCCCTCCCCTTCAACATTCTTTCCTTTCAGGTCTTCTCACCTCCCTCCATACCTCCCTTACCTTCCTCTCGATCCACTCCTCCAGCACTTGAAAAATCCTTCACCCACAACTCCCACAGCAAAAGCCTTTCTCTTCCAGGAACCTGCTTTATCTGGAGTTTGATCTCCAGCAATTACCTGTGCTAACCCTTCCACAGACCTCAAGTGTACATTTGTCTGCCTTGCTTTGCAGAATCTTTAGGACAAGGATTGTCATCTTCCCCACTTGTAAAGCACAGGATACATTTATGGGGCTAGTAAGTGATAAATAAGCCACCTCAGCATTTCAGGGTAGCTCAGCGTGGCTTCCCTTGGTGTTTGCCTTCCCACCACTGCAAACTAATCTACCTGTAAGACTTTTTCTTCCTTATCTCTGTTACGAGATTATCACTTGAATTTATCTGCATTTTTCAAAAAAAGTTGAGACAGGGAGGTGGGGAAACAAAGGGCCTTTACCAGCCCAGTTCAACCTCAGCTCAAACCCTGAGAGGTAGAGGAGCTTGAGGGAGCATCACAGGGAGAGACCACAGCCAGAAGTGACTCACTGGGATTATTTCAAACCCCATATCTCACTTCTACCCAGTCTTCAGTAGGTTTTTGGACAAGCAGACATGGCTGTTTGCTCAGGGAGCAGTAATCAAATCTACATCCAATTCCCGCAGCTGAGCATGTATCTGCCTTTGGAAGGAAGCTGGAGAAGAGACGAGTAGACTATTGAAATGGAAAACCAGGGTAAGGAAATAGAAATTACAAAGAAAAGATTACCCACAACACACAAGGCATCCAGAGGTGATAAGAGGCAGCCTGAGCTTCAGTGAATAAAAACATAAAAACATTAAAACAGGGAAAACAAAACCCCCCACCCCTGTCAGAGCCCCTGCATGGAACTGGGCTGGTTGGCTGGCAACCACAGCCATGCAGGATGAGGGATTTGCATAACAGGTGGAGCACTTCTCAGGAATCAAGGTCATTCCTCAGGAATCACTTCTCAGGAATCAAGGTGCTCATTCAATTAAAATAAGAGGGCAAAAGTACTTGCTAGACAGCTCACTGAGTTGAGATAAAAAAACAGCTTTTAGCATCATGAGAACCTAGGTTGTCTGGGGTTTTTGCTCTCTGTCTCCTTGCACTCCTCCACCACATGGATCTCACCCCATCTCCCTGCACACACCAGCTCCTCAACTACATGAGGACACTGCTCCAGTCCCTGCAGCACACCCATCCCCAGTGCCTCCCAGCCTTCAGAAATACTTCAGTGGGAACATGCTCAAAAGCCACATCCTTCTCCGTCCCTGCAGCTCTAGCAGCCTCTTCAAGGTTATCTGATGCAGCCTTCTGATGCAGACCCTCACACATCTTGGGGGAGAATTAGCTGATAACTAACAAAGCACTGCAGGAACCACGTGTGTCAGGAAGCCCATGTGATAACAGCAGTGTGCCGTGAGAAACCTCATCCAGAACCGCAGGAAAAATTACAATTTTTGTTACTGTTTTCATCTGAACTCACCAGCTACCCTCAAGACTACACAGCACAGGAATGCCTCCAAGTAAACAACAGCAGGGCCATTTAAATCCCCCGTGATTAGACATGGTCACCAAATCAGCGACAAGCAAGACACAATGAAGATTAAGAACAAAAGTCAAACAATCACCTAGAAAATAACAGGAGACCATGTAAAACCACCAAGCCAACAAGCACCCATTCCTTCACCCAGAATGCACACAGCAGTATTTCACCCAAGAGGGATGGAAGAACTGGTGCTTAATGCTGACCCTGGAAACTTGCCCAGAAGTTTTTTACACCACTCAGCACCCTGTGCATAAAAGGGCAGCAGTGGTGACACTCCTGGTGAACTCCTGCTGGCCAAGCTGTTTGGCAGGTATCGTTTAAAAAGCTGGGTTGGGAAAATATTGCCTTTTTATAGCTTATCTCAGTGCAGACAGCTGCCTCACACCTCTAGAAATAGCAGGATTTAACAGCCATGTTTGCAGGGACAGATTTTAAAGGTTCCATCTTCTAAGAAACAACCTACACATTCAGAAACAGGAGGCCAGATTTGTTTTGATACTGGAACCCCCTTCCATATGCTAAGCATACCCACGGATTTGCAAAAACCCTGCTCTGAAAATGGGATGTTCATTCAGCAACAGGCGAACAGTAACTGGCGTTTGCCTTCCTATAGAGTCTGTTCCCAGCACAACCAGCAGCAAAGTAGCAACAGGATTAGGCTGATATTGCCTTTTGCTGAAAATTGTTGGCATTACAGAAGTAAAATAGTGGTGGAGGAGAGCATTAAACACTGGAAAAACAAGACTAATAACTTAAATACAAATACCCCACAGGCTAAGCCAATCAGCACCTCTGTGTTGTTCCTTTTAAAATGGAGCAAGTCAGGATCAGATCCCAAAGCATTGTTTTGATTTGTCTGAGGTGATAAGGACTGAGCCAAGAGATTCATTCTTGGGTCAGTCCCACAGCTGCAAACCCCAATCCCAGGAGTCTGGAGGAACTTCTTCAGCCTCCTCAACTCTGTCACGCTGGTGAGTGCAATAGGGTTAGTATGATTTTCCTACCTTTTCAAAATAACGAGCTTTCTTAGATAAAAAGCACCAAGTTCCCATGTATTTAACACTGGAAGTGCTGATGATAAGGATGTAAATGACTCCAAATCTAACAGGGCTCTGCAGAATTTCCACTGTACCATCTTTTACTAGTAATAGTTGGACCAGTTGACTACAGCATCTTCCTCATCAAGAAATTTTTAATTTTTTTTTTTTAACTGAAGGAAGGGTTACTAAAGACAACAACCTACTGTGAAATGACCAAAATTCCTATGCAAACAACTCATTAGCAGTGTTCAAATGCAGTTTAAATTACTAGTTGTTAAAGTGCTCCTCAATTTCATGGTAAGTTTCCAAGCAAAATTACATGCTATGTACTATTTAATTGATTGTTTTCTACTTCTTAACATCCATTTATTCCCTCCTCCTGTCCTTTTCTTAATTTCAAGGGATGATAATGACTTTTCAGGGAAGAAAGGGGAACAGCAAATGGAGTTGAAGAGGGATTTACCTGAAGAACAAGGATGTAGGAGGGAAGTGGCTGCCAAACAGGCAGCTTCACCAGAACTCGTCCCTCTGATATTTTTGCAGTAGGGGTGTGAGACAGCACAGCACAAGGATTCTTTTCCTCTCCACCACAGGCAGCCAGGCTTCTGAAACCTGATATTTCTTTAAAACATTGTCCTTCCCCACCAGAACAAGCAGTAAGCACAGTTAACTATCCCAGGACATCAGTAAAGCAACAAGAACAACTCCTTTGCTCCTCCTGGGTACGCTAGTCCTTGAACCAACGCACACACTGGAGGCAAACAAGTTGCTCTCACTTGGAGATCTCATCCCAAATGCAAATACCTAACTCACAGGAGCAAAGTCCCCCCCAAAGCTGACTGAAGAATTAAGCTGTGACTGAGACTTCCTGCTGTGTGAACCAGCTGGTACAGGAGAATGTGTATGATAAAGCTAATAACAAAAGACATTTCTTAAAAGCCTGCACTCCACTCAGATCCCAGGAAAGAGCAGCCCTACAATTAGGTGAGGTGCCATCTGGAAATTTCTAACGTAACAATACCTGTTGAGATCACGTCACACACTAGCAACACAGATCAGCTTTATGAAATACTCAATGCCTCCTGGTTTACCTTTAAGCAACTGATGCAGAAATATTTTGTGCTCAGAAATGTATGACTTTATTAGAGTAAGAGAGATGGTTTAACAGCATCACTTTGCCCGAGGCCACAAAGCACCCACCTGTCTGCAGGAGCTGAGCACAAGCCATCACATGAATACAGAGATTTGCACTTTTCCTTAATCTGCTGCACCGTGCCCTAATTTCTGTGCCTGCACACAGCAATAACACTACTTTCCTCAGCATTCAGGCACAATTTAGTACTTAAGGGATCCAAAACCTTTGCCTAAAGAAATGCAAAGTATAAGATGTGCAGAGGTTTGTAACCTTCACCCCTTCCATGCCCACATGTGCCAGTCCCGTGCTATCTGGGGCAGCTTCTCTTACCTGCCATGGGGCACATACACCCAGCCCTCAGTCCATACTGAGCTCCCTCAGAGCACTCAAATCACAGTGCTGGTGCAACCCCTCTGCCAGCTATGCAGTGCCAGCTCTGGATTGATCAGGGCAACAGCCAGGATGAAGGATGGGCTGTGAACTCAAACCTCCTTACATGGGAGCTAAAGCAAGCTCTTTGCGTTTGACACATCCTTAAAAGAGACTGAGAGAAGCTTAAGAAAGGCAGGCATGGAGCTCTCTGAACGCTCTTGAGGACCAGTGTCACGGAAGGCTTTTCAGGCTGGAGTGTTTACTAGCTGCCAGGCTAGAGGAGGGGGAAAAAAAATTTTAGACAGCTGTATTAATTTACAGGTCAGCCCTTAATGGCTCTGTTCCTGGAGCAGGAGAAAATCCTTTGTGGATCCTGGATAGCATCAGTGGTCACTGAATCTGCTCAGGTCCTGGAGAAACACCAGATGGAGAGCCCTGGCAGTCTGCAGTCCCAGCCGTGGGCATTGCCTCATCCTCCAGAGCTCCCCCAGCTCTGCCAGCACCCACCAGGAAAGGGGGACACAGGCAGCACATGGGGAGCTCATCCTGCACAGTCTGTCCAGCTCTCAAGTCACGTCCTCGCAGGGGTGAGGTGCTTCACAGAGAAGGATCAGCACGTGAACATTTCCCAGACGTGCCAGACTAGCCCTGCCCGGAGCACTGGGTTACGGCACCCAGGCACTGCTCATCCTTGTCTTCCAACAAACAGCACGTCCTGGTGAGCAGGAAAGGGAAGAAACTGCGAGGGGAACAGAACATCATCATTTCCAGTCCCACCGTGCTGTTCCCAAAACTCCAAGCTCAGCCACAGGCAGCTGGTGAAGCCTGGACGTGCCACATCCACGTGCCACCAGAAGCACGGCCATCGCGCAGGGGCACGTGTGCACAGCAGAGGCAAAGCACAGCACACAAGGAGCAACACAGACCACGGTCCCACTGCCACAACTCCACAGCTTGGCACTACCATGCACAACAGAGGATGAGTGTCTGCTGGGGGAGTCCCTGGGCCAAGGCTTCAGCTGCCGTGACAGCGCCATACATGTCCCCAGGGCCGTTTCCTGAGCCGTCACCTCCCCTGCCCGTTCAGACTGGGCACTCTTTAGGACAGCAGTTCTTCCCTTTGCACCCAGCCCAGCCAGGCCCTGACCCCAAAAGCTGCAGTAATCCAATCAGCCTTTTAAACAACAAAGATTAAAATACAGCTGAACTCTATAAACCCCCAGCATTTCTCAGCCACAGAAAAGGCTCTAGCAGTCCTCCATCTCTTTTTGTGGCCGAGTGTTTTCTATCACACATCCATCCTCATGCTAACTATCTTTCCCTGTTCAAGACAATCCAGACAGTTTTGTACCTCAAGGACCTGCTGCAAATCCACAGCTCTGAAAAAAACAGGGAGTATTAAGCCCTATTTAAAAGGGCAAATTAAAATCAACAAGAAGTTTACCTTTCCAACAAAGGTCTCAAATTTAAGATGGAGAGTATGAAGCAACAGGTCTGAAGAAGCCTAAAAATACCAGTTAGCTGAGAAGATACAAGGATTACTAACCAGCATTGGGAACAATAAAAGTTTCACCTATGCCCCTTCCAAAGGAAAAGAATGAAGTGCAGTGCCTCCCATTTGAGGTGCAGGACTGGCTGCTCCACGACCCCCAGAGCAGTGTTAAAAGCACTCTGCACATGTTACATGCTCCAAATGACAAGAGGAATGCAGGATGGTGGATCTCTGCTCCAGATTCCTCAGCATGGTTTTAGCTGCAAAGAATAAAACAGGAAGCAGAGCATCTTCCAGGTTCCCCCACACCCCTGACTGTCTGGATGAACTGCAGCTTCCTTTCAGGAAATAGAAAGGAAAGAGCAAGAGGAGGGGGGAGGGGAAAAAAAGAAAAAGAAAAAAAAAAAAAAAAAAAAAAAAGAAGCAGCCAGCTACAATACCAGACAGATTAAATACTTAATTAAATACTTAAACACTAAGGAAAAATACAGAACAACAGGAAAAAAAAACACACACTCAAAGTTTATCCAGTTACAGTAGCTAAACTTCAACCAAGAGAAGAGAGTTAAATATTAACAATTGAGAGAAATATATCCATGTGTTATACAGCCTTTTATCACACACTCTTGCTTAAGAGACAGAAATCATACATAAGCTGTGTTTTCCTTGCTGACCACATGAAAATATCCTCCTTTACTCCACAGTGCTCTGCTGCCTTGCTGCACTAACAAGTGAAACTAAAAGGAAAAGTGTGACTGAATGGGAGCTGGCTTAAGTTATCTCTATACCTATTCCTGAAGAAACATTTTACCTTTGAGATCAACCCACTAAGCCAACTCTCCCTGCTACAGAAGGTTTCATTGTGTCCCTTGCTGTTGATCCACATGCCTGCCTCCACCAGCAATGCACACACTTTGATGCAATATATCTGACTAAACAAAACAACAAAAAAATCCCAAGTTGCTTGCTATAACAGCAATGATGCACTTACCAGCATTCAGGCAAGCTCCTTTGCTAACATGCTTCTCTCTCGAGCACATCAAATTTGGAACAAGGTCCAGGAGCAAGAGAGAACTGAAAACTGACCACAACAAGCTTCCAAAACAAGAAAGGGGGGGGGATAAAAAAAAAAAACCTTACTACAGGAATTCAAATCCTGCTTCCACCAGACCCTGAGTCACCTCCCCTCCCTTGCAATAGATCAGAGCAATGGGTAAACATTTCCAAATATGGAGATCAAAACTCCAAAGGA
Organism: Serinus canaria; assembly: GCF_022539315.1. NCBI lineage: Eukaryota > Metazoa > Chordata > Aves > Passeriformes > Fringillidae > Serinus > Serinus canaria. The sequence goes on along the minus strand of NC_066323.1, from coordinate 9,938,107 downwards.
TGTCAAAAAAAAAAAATCACCCTTCTCTCCCTGGCTTTGGCACAGGGATGACTTGCCCCTCTGAAGCATGAGCTGAGCACACTGCCTTTGCTGACCTACACAGAGCCTGGACATGAGGCCACACGTAAACACCTTCAACTGTGCTTTGGAGCCTCCTAGCATGATGGGTGACACTGCATCTCTGTCCCCTCTTAGGGATGCACAGGCAGATTCAATGGGAGCAACTCCAGGAGTTGTTGCTGCTCCAACCCCTGCAACAAACTTCTCTTTCATACCTCAACTCACCAGCAGAAACCTCCTAGAACTACTTTTTAGAGTGTTCTCTGAAGGCAAATATGCAGATTCAGGCTGTGGCTACAGCAACATCAGCTTGGCCCAGAAAAGGCAGGCTCAGCCATCAGTCACACCAGCATCCCACACTGGCTGCTCACCTGGCACAGGGAAATCTCCCCTGACCTGGCTCATCAAGCTAATGCTTCATAAAGAGCATGTATTTGAACTCGCATTATGGAAAAAAAAAACATAAAAACAAAAGACAGCACTGCAGAAAGGCACAAACTGAAGGACAAGACAAGATCCCTGTTAGGTACAAGGAGCCCCAGGATAGCAGCACCCACCAATCCCTGCTGGGACACACAGCACTGTATCCCATGTCACGTGGGAATTGGGGAGCACCCAGCCTCCCTACCCCTGGAAAAGGGACTTGAGTGTCAATGCTCAAACACACAAACCAAGTTTAAGAGGCATTTTTTTTAGAGGGCATAACTATCCCTGCAGAGCCTGCATGCACACCAGAGCAACATCCCCGTGCTAGCACTGCCTCAAGCATCAGTCCTCAGCAGCAAAGGCTGACCTGCAGGCAGCAGGAGCTGACTCTGCCTGCCAGCATGGGCCAGCAGCCTCCTGGTAGCTGCAGCCATGGCTCCTGGGGCAGGCAGCTTCTCAGGAATGTGCACAGCAGGACATTTTCAAGGCAAACAGGCTGCCGAGGCAAGGCGATCCAACCAGACCAGAGTGATTCCCCAGCACCACCCACAAGATGCTATTGAATTTATAGGGAAGGAATTCCAGAGCTGACTCTGCCCATGTATGGCCAAAACAAACTGTAAAAAAGCAACATTACAGTACATCTGGCTTTCACTGGTACTGAGGCACAGGCTTCGGGAGGAGCCGAAATCCTGCAGTGCCAGAGGCACCGTGATTACCTCCAGGAACTGAGCAGTGGTCTGGGCCCGTGGCAACAAGAGTTTAGCACCCACAGGTGACAGAAAACAATTTAAACCATTGCTTTGAAAGATAACAAAGTTCTCTGACTTTTAGAATACACCCACATTTAACTCAGTGATCCATTACTACCCTTGCAAAAAAAATCAACCTTGCCAGGCAGCACCAGGCCATGTTCAATACACTGGTGGTCATAAAGGCAGCTTTAAAAAATCAACAGCCCAAGTGGCACTAAGTGGTACACCAGGACAACCTCAATACATTGCAGGCTGCAACTAGCTCTCCATGGGTAGCTGATAAATTATTTTTCCAAAAGCCTACTAAAACCCCCCACAGGAGCTGTGTGCACCAGCCAGTAGCAGGGTCACCAGGAGATTTCTCCACGGTCAGAAACAGGAGATACTCACAAAACCAATGTAAAAAGTGTCAGGTTTGTGCAGGTTTTACCAACTCTGACTCAGGTTTTGCAGCAGTAAAGCAATGGGGAACATCCGAAAGAGCAAAAACCCCATCACAGACACACACCAGCCCTTACTGCTCTGGTGTCCCACCAGAGTTGAACAGATCAAAGTTCTCCCAAAGAATAAAATGCCACCACCTTGCCTGCCCTGCCAGCAGAGAAATATTAGCTGTGTCAGCACGAGAGGCAGAGAGAGGGCTTACGGAATGGGAGAGGAATGCAGGCTTCATGGCACACATGGTGGGGACAGGGACACGAAACCCAGGGGAGTGAGGGCTGCTCACACTGCCTCTGCCTTTGAAGAGGGGTCAGGCAGGGTATGTTTTATGGCTCTTGGGGTTGAAACCTGGGACTAACACTTTTGTGACCTTAGAGGGACTCCCATTTCAGCAGAGAAGAGAGCTGTTAAGAACGGCTGGGAGCACAGGGGCCTGAGCAGATGAGGACAAGCCATTCCCCAGCTCCTGGCAGGCAGCCCAGCACTGCTCTCCAGTGTGTGTAAGTTATACCCATCAAACCAGGAACGAGCACATGGCTCCTCGGGCTGTACTTGCTGATGGGAGACCCACAGTATGGCTACACCCCCAGCTTGACTTTCCGCAGGACAGCACTAGGATCTCCCCTCCTTTTCCCAGCTGAAATGGCTTTATACCTTCTCCCTTGCTACTGTGCTCACTTTAAACAGAGGCACCTAAGCACCTGTGTTCAGCAACTCTGCTTCAGAACACCTTCTACCCCAAACAACACAGAGGAGGGTAACCAGAGGGATGGACATATCTGTGTCCAAACACAGCCTAACCACGATTTCCCTTCTACACGGCAACACAAATCCTCCTCCTTGCTGCAGGAATAAGCTTGGGAAGTGAAACCTTGGGGGTCTAGGAATAAAATCTGACTTAAGCCTCCTGCACTGCAGTACAGATGATTATAAGGCAGCCACTGGGTCAGGGGTGGCTAATTTAAATGAAAAATTACAAATTACATAAGCAGGATGACTGAGAATATCTAATTCAAAAGAACATCTTGAAGGGGCAGAGAACAGAGGGACTACTGGAGAATCACAGGGACACAGGCCATGTAATGCAGACAGCAAGGACCAGGGATGCTCAGACATACAGATGCACAACCATGCACACAAACGCCTGCTCCTCCACCATGCACAAAGGCAGATTTAGGACTCGCACACTGAAGTCCTGTGCAGTCAAAAGCCAGCACAAATGTTTGTGACAGTTCCACAGGCAAAGGCAAAAACCGGGTGCAGAGGAATAAATATAGAAAGAAGTCAGGCAGGCAAAGCAGGTGCTGGCTTGTAAAACCTTGGCCAGAAAGGCTCCCCAGGAGGTTGAATCTGGTAGTTTTGCAACAGCTCCACAGAAAGACAGAAGAGACAGAAAGAAAAAAAGAGAACATGAATGCATATGCATTCTTTAATCACCATATATAGTATATACAGACATTTGGTATATACACCCCCGAGCTCTCATATGCCACTGTATAGTATATACTATATATGCATTGCCATCTTTGTTTCCATGTGCCTACACTTGCACAGCCTGTGTCTGTGTGTGTGTATGCATTTCTGGTGTGTGCATTTGTCATTACCCCCACGCTGCCCCTCTGTGCATGCTATGACACCACACAGCATGTCTAAAGCCTCAGCACCACAGCCTGGGATGATTTCTGGACACTCACAGCTTCTCACAGCTGAGCCCTTCCCCACCAAAGCCTCTGGGTCAAAGCACCACCAGGGAACCATCAGCTTGTCTTGTATTTTCCAGCGATCCCACTCTCCCTCCAAGCTTTGAGAGCCATGAGCAAGGTGCCACTGTCAGAAAAGCCTTCTTGTTCCTTGTGCCTGTGAATCGTGTTTACATACCAGTTCTCACGCTGCACAGCCTTACTGGTGGGATGAACTCAGAGCAGGGCGTTTGGAAACACGCAGGGCTCCACCAGACTCACGACTTCGGGTTTCTTTCCCACCCTGAAAAGAGAGAGACTTGAGTAATACACACTGGATGGGCTTCCCAACAGCTTGTCTCCAAAGCCAGCAGTTTAACCCACACAATTTCTGGGAAATGCAGCATTTTCCTTCCCAGCTTTCTCAAGCAGAAGTGTCCATACTCCTGGATTCCTTTCAGCACCTCCAAAAGCAAAACCGACTACCCTGAACCGGGCCACTGACCAGCAATGACCAGAAATGTCAGCTGCCAGAGCCGGGCCAACAACTCACACCTCAAGTCACTGCTCCTTTACTGCTCTTGATGCCATTGAGAAGGGAAAGGGATAAGGAGATGCCAAATGAGGAATAAAATAAGAGTACAGGGTGAACCATCATTCTTTTCTGGCCTTGGGCAGAGTGAGGGAGCTAGAAGGCACCATTTAAGGCATTTTAAAGCTCATGGGATTACCATTACTGTGAGCAGAGCTACACCAGCAGCCCTCCCCATCAGCATGGCCTTTTCTGTCTGGAGTTCTGTACAATTCCCAGTGGGGACTATCTCACCCTCTCCTGAAGCTGAGAAGCAGACACTACCTTCTCTTGATGTGACCTGCTCAGTGTTGTGCTTTCCCCTTCTGCAGATGATGAAGTTAGAGCAGAGGGGACAACCAGGCCATGTGGCCACCACTCTACGTGGCATGGGACATGGCAGGATACGTGTCAGGGTGCATCCTACAGAGACCAGCAGCATCTGAAGCACGCACTCCTTCCTGTCCCCATCAGCCCCTGGCCAGCATCCCGTCCCAGCCACATCGTGGTCACTCTAAAGCCCTATCTCTGCCCATGACAAGCACAAGCTTGTCATTGCAGCTCAGCAGAGAAAGCTTCTGTTGTTTGCTGGTGTCACTATGGAAAAGCTCACTTCAGACTTATTTGTTCTACCTGTGCTGTTCATGGTGGTACATGTGAGCCCACAAATCTACAACACGCAAGTAGCAAAATGTGTTGGTGGCTCATGGTCCAAGCCCCTCTTCCCTGTCACAAAGTGAGATGGCTTCCCGCCCTTCCAACACCTCTCGTCCCCCATGCAATGTCTGAGGCTACAACAGACAGGAGAGTGGCAGGGCTTTTGCCTCTCCCAAGCAGAGGCACACATCCATTGTGCCAACACCACAAGAGCACACTGAGCTTCATTCTGACCCAGCTCAGTCCCATGGTCCCTGTGCTGGCACCCAGCCCTGATTCACCACAGGGATAGGCAGGTTTGAAAGCCCCCAGGACCATCAGAGCTCCCCTAAGGTGTGATGAGGACAAAACCAACTGAAAATTCCTATGGCCTCTCCCTCTCATTGCAGGGATGAAGATGAGTAACTGCAGTGGTTTATTACTAATGAACTCAGCCAAAGAGCAATTTCTCTCCATCCATCAACGAGGAGACAAGAACAAGCAAATATTATGGTTGTGCATGTTTACTTTTCATTTTAAAATGATGTAGAGACATACAATTTAGGTCCTTCCCACAGGCTCCTGGCAAAATGCCCTTCAGTCTTATCTGCAAAGGCAGGAGACAACAACGCTCCCCTCTGACTCCAACACTATTTCAGTTCGACTCACAACAGCCCCTCCAGGAACTCCAGGTAAGTCAATACTTCTTGAGACCCAACCCGTGTTTCAAAAATTTTGGTTCAGGATTTTCTCTTGCCAGGTTTAACTCACAAAATGTTTACAAGATCAGTGATAGGATTTGGCCAGTTGAACTGCATCTTCCCTGGCTTTGCTTCCCACATCAGCTGTCCCTGTCACCTGTGACTGGGCTCCTGCAGCAAGGTGAGCAGGACACCACATACCTTCCTTGAGGCACCTAGCTGAAAACTTGCTGTGAAACCACCCTCTCAGCAGCAAAGCAGGCACTCCATCCTGGCAGCACATCCACAAGTGAGCAGGACAGGGACAGCCTGCCTGGTCACAGCAGTACTCACCCAAGCCAGTCTATCAGACTACTCCATTAAAGACAAAATGATCAGAAGCAGTTCATTCACTCACTGGCTGACAATAGTGATGCTGTATTACTGACAGTAAGAATTAATGTTTCTTAAGAAAAAAAAATAAATATGAACTTAACACACAAGTACAGAAAGCAACTTTTTCTGTTTGCAGATTTAAATCTAAAACCAGTAGTTTACAACACCTGAATTTAAGAATCAGTCCTGTGCTACGGCTTGAGTTTTCTTAGATTGTTCAGATTTTTCAGGAATGGACAGTGGAAAAACCTCTGCAATAATTCCAAGTTTTAAAGAGCAGAAGTCAGCACTTTCAGAGAAACAGGCATCCCTAACATAACTCCACAGTGGCCACGTAGAAATGGAAGTAACCAGACACCAGGGTCCCTATAAATGAAAATCTACTTGTGAAAATGACTTCAGCTAATTGCACTTGTCCCAGAACAGCCTGGTTTGAATGGCATCTGTTTTTCTGACTACTCAAAAGCTGCACTCACTTTTAATCTCCTTTACACTTGAAAGTGTTACCAATATTTAGAGTCTCTTTATTACTATTATTATATTTTAAATCAGCATAGCTGTACTTGTTGAAGCCCAAGTGCAAACACCAGTTGAAGTGGGATAAAGCGGTCTCGTGCTGGGATCCTTTGTTCCATTCCTTCACGAAGCAGATGGCTCAACCTGACAGCCACAAGGAAAATTGTCATTTTAACTGTTCCAGTCACCAATTTTTAAACACAGACAAGCTCTAGCCAGTCACCCATCAGCACGAAATGACATGGGTCCCTCCCCACTCTGATTGGCAGGTGCATGAACAGCTCCCCAGATGCCAGTCTCACTCAATCTGACCTTTTCACTTTAAATGAAAACCACTTAAAAGCCTGCCCTGTTCTGACATATGTCTTTTTATGTCTTTCCCACTCTGTGCCAATATACATGTTATTTGCTGGTCAAAGTTCCCAAACTCAGAATTCTCACGTTATCTCCTCCACTGCCAGAGCCCTGACCCTCAGGCACTCTGGCCACTGCAAGCACTGAGGGAGCTGTCTGAGATCTCCACATTCTCACACATTGGAAAAATCAGACCCCTTTAACGCAAACCACAATTTGGAGTCCAACTCTGACTCAAAATTCATTAAATGCATTGGTAGCTTTACACCTGAACACAGCCATACATAGACAGGTACTCATCTTTCTACACTGGGACAGTGACATGTGCAGGAACTGGCCCTAACAGTTTTTTGTGTTAGCATCTGTGCTTCTCAGGTTTCATGGATTAATATTAAACGGCTTGATTCAACAGTACACTGCTGAAGTTATCTAATAAAAGGATCACACAAGACAACAAAAGCTGGGGACGTGTTTCCCCTGCTCTGCTGCCAGCACAGCACCTGCTCAGGGAGTCACCAACACAAACAGCCTGGCTGCTGCCTTTTGGGGTGTCAGATCCTGTGCTGGTGAAAAGCAGTGACTCTGTGAATGGTTTCAGTCTGCAAGGAAGCACACACCCCTCCTAGATAGCACTCAGGACAGAGCTGCTTCCAATCCCACTACAACCCCATGTGTCAAAATTAGCTATAATGGGGCTTATCACTTCCGAGCTCCTAGTCCAGCTCTTGTCCTGGAGGAAAGCTGATCCTGACCACAGCACAGACCATCAGCTTGGGTGGGAACAATGTGCTCTATAAGAGAGCAAACTCCCTGGAAGCCCCTATGTGCTGCAGGGTGCAGAGCCTGATGCTAAAAGCATTGCCCCAAGGGAGCCCCAATGTCCTCCAGCAATGCACAGCAAGCTTTGGGACCAGGATACATATTCTTGTCTATGCAGTCCCACTTGATTTCAGATTTGTCCTAGTGTTCATTAAACGTGACTAAAACAAGAGGGGGAAAATAAGTTAGAACAGGAGGGAAAAGAGAACACTTCAGCACAGAAGGGATGGGATCCAACTTCTGCTGAAGGGATGGCATCCAGCTGCCCCAAAGATTGTTGTGTTATAGAAAATGAAAAGATCACTTGGAGCAGAGCAGATCTAAACAGCAGCTAAGGAAGCTGTGAGACAGCCCTACCTACAGCATCCCACAAGCCAGGAACCACCCTGAGCTGAAGCCACTGGGCCACAATGGTCAGGAACCAACCCAAAAGCAGGACCAGCCATGCTGCACTGCTGTTATTTTAAATGCCCAAGGACAGCTAGAAAAAAAGGGTGGCTAAGGAACGAGAAGAATCATCATGTCTGTGCCAGAAAGCCTGCGGGTCCCATGCTGGAGCAGCCTTTCAGCAGCTCCTGTCACTGCCAGCAGCACTGCCTGTGATTTACATGTCTGTAACTGACACCAGGATTGGATCCTGTATTTTCAAGCACAGACTACTGACCTCACTCTGCTCACACTCCCTCAGCTTACTGGAAGATTTTCAAAACAGCCTCAGTGAGTTTTATTTTAATTTTTCTTTTTTTCCCCCACTGTTTGCTGTCTGCATTTCACTACGCCTGGTCAGAGAGACACTGAGCAAGAGGGGGGCACTTTCACTTTCTCACTCAAATGCACCCCAGCTTCTTGATCAAAGGACAATCAATCATGCAGTATCAGAGTACCACAGATCCTGGGTTTCAAACCATGGATAATGTTCTTCAACCTAAAACATAAAAGATGCCATTCCCTCAGTCCCCAGGGAATGGCCAGCCTCCCCAGGTAGCATCAGCAGAACAGTGCCCTAATAAACCTCTTGTGTTTAAGGTGCTCGGTCAAGAAAAACACACTGACAGTGCCCAGGAGCACAGGGAGCAGAGCAGTGCTGTGTCCCAAGGCAGGAGCCCAGCCCAGGGTCTCCTGCAGCCTGCTTTTAAGCTGAAATCTCCTAGGGCAGAGGTGGCACACGTTTGCTGTGCCCAGTCTAAGGGGTTTATTGTAACATTTTATAGTAAAGCATAATATTCCCTTAACCATTTTGGTTTTAAATGGCCAAAATTTGAAGGCAGAGAACACCTTCTCCCAGGCTTGCTCAGGTGCCACCACAATGAAACCCTTGGCAGCATGGCAGGCCCTCTTATCGTGGTCCTGCAAGCCATTTGTAAAAGAAACTTGTAAAACTTGAAGCCTTTATGACCAGTCTTCCTGTTTAAGGATTACATTTTTGGTCAGATCATTTGAAAACAGCAACAAATAGCTGGCAGACAACTGGATTCCACACTCCTGTGCCCACGTGGTCAGCCTTGGTATTTTTGAAAACATTATAATCCATAGATATGTTTAAAAAGGCACAATCAACCAGGATCAGTAAATCCCTCTGGTTTAGAAATGTTTGCCCCTCCAAGCATTAACCATCTTTTTTCACCTTCATACCTTAATAGCAAAGGTATTTAAGTCCAGGACTAGCCTGCCCCCATCTCAGACTTAAAACAAATACATCCAGGTAGGATGAGCATGTATTAAAAATAAACAAAAAAAACCCAAAACTTTCTCAGTGTTGCTGCTCCCCTTTTCAAACAGCTGCTAGGAGAGGCCAAAGAAACTTATTCCTTCAAGAAAAAAAAGAAAAAAGCTTGGATGGGGCAGAGAGGCCCAGGTAAATGTGGTCATGTGGCAATCACCCAGCAGCATGTGGAGCAGCCTCACCACTGACTGCACCTCATAAAAACATTTCTGTTTTCAACAAATATTTTTACCGTCAGAAATAGAATAATAGGAAAAACCCAAGTTTTTTTTTTTTTCTTTACAAGAAATGAGTTGCAAGCTGACATTTCCCTCAGAAAGCTCAATTTTGAGAAAGGACACATTTATTCCAAATATAGATAAAAATTTCTGGAGCAATTCTGAGAAGCTGTAACACCTGCTCTTATTGCATCTGAAAAGTATGAGGGCCAGAGATACCTGTGTATGCATCTGCCTTCTGAACAAGAGAGTACCATTACCTCCATCATAGCTGGGGACCTAGACATGCAAAAGATACATTAAAAGGCTGGTTTAGTTCATAAATTAGCCTGACTTCAGCTGGAGCCAGACTCCTGACTGAATTTGGCCCTTATGCCAAAGGAATAAAAAAAGAAACAAATAGTAGGGGCAGCAGTTGAGGCTCTGCTTCATGCTTTTCTCTCCATGTGATGGAGAAACTGGGATGCTCCCAGAGAGTCCCCACTCCAGAGTAGTGATGGGGAGGGACAGTGGCAAAGGTGCTGCCCTTTACTTTACTTTACTATGGGTGACAACCTGTTGTGACCATCACACAGAGCCCGGGAGCTTCTCTGCAGACAAAGCTGCTGCCCCTCTCCTTCCCCAAAGAGCATCTGAACATCACCACCACCAGCCCTGCGGTGTGCAAACCCCAGCCTGACACCAATAACTAAAAAAAGGAGAATGAGAGAGTCTCCTGCACCCACAGCAGCACCACAAGGGAAAGAAGAAAAGGCAATCCCAATGCCCCAGCTGAGCAAGACCATGCACATGCTGTCCCACAGCAAAGCTGCCAAACACCCATCTGTCCAGAGACCTGGTGATCTGCCTGCAGGATGACACAGCTCCATGCACTTCCCCTGCATGCCAGGAAAGGACTTGTCCCCCAAAAGGTGACAGAGCTGGGGACAGCACACAGCTGCCTGGCACTCAGCCCTATACATGCTCCCATCCAACCAGCTGGGACTTAGGCACAAGAAAAAGGAAGGTGGCAGAGCTCAGATACCCCTTCACCACCTTGTGCAAGAGAACCAGCACTCACAGATTTCCATGAGAATTCTGTGGAATATTCTCCCATCAAAGGGGCTTGCTTAACTGTCTGTAAAAGGAGACTGTGATTTATCACAAAACTTTTCAGCACAGTAAGGGCAAGTATTGCCACTTCTTTACTCTCCTTGAAAACAGATGATAAAAAGGATTTAGATATTCCCTGGCATTGTACCTTGACCTGGAGAAGCAAATACAATGGACTTTCACTGCATTTCCTTTATTATTTGCCTAGAGCACCAACAATTACGACAAAATTGCATCCCTGAACCTCCATGATTCGGTTCACTTTGTCTGCATTCCTGTTTCTCAGAGAAAAGAAAGAAGCTTATGGTTTGCAAAGTTAGCAACTACACATCTCCCTTACTGGAACTCACCAGTGCTTGCAGGGAGAGATCACACTTCTTCCCATGTAACTGATGGTTTCTCAGCACAAAGTTTACTTGGCTACTCATTTTCTGTGTTCCTCCAAGAGTTTGCCATGTGATATCCTCCAACCTGCTACACCTGGGCACTGTATTCCGGAAGAGTTCAGATCTACTCACTCGAAACATTCGCTACAGCGTGTGATCGCAACATCACACCGAAGGTACAAACCTCTCGAGACCAGGAAAGGGCTCTTCAACCTTCTTCTGTCTCGCTGTGTGATTCACAGGAGCACCTAACAGCACAACACAACCATCACACCTGTCTTCACCTACTCCTACCTACCATATTAAGCTTGTCAGCAGGAATTTTGTCGCCAGCATTTGTTACCGAGCCAAGTGTTTTTATTTTTTATTTGGTGATAGGGAAGAACAGAAGGGAACCATGGAGGCTTTTGGAGGCAAAGATCTCTCCAGGACTTGCCAGACAGTGATTTCAAAGACAGAACTGGCACAGAATCAAGGAAATCAGCATCCAATGTGCAAGCAAGACCAGCTCCATGACAGCCACCAGCCAGACTCATGGAGCATTAGTGACTGCAGTTGGGAAAACAGAAGGCAGAGGAGGAGACAGAAAGACAGACTAATACTGCTCCTCTCACAAGAGGTACAGACATATGGTCACCACCCAAGAAGGAAACACAGAATAAAATGAGGGGGGAACCTTCGTGATCAACTGCAACATCTTAGGCACCAGTGGCCAAGCACAAGTCAGCACATGCCAAGACTGACCACACAGCAGTGTGTGAGATACCACACTTGGCCTTCAGCCTAGAAACAGGAGACACGCGTGGGAGCAGTGTGGGAAGAGCTGGCAAGCAAAGGCTGTGCCCTATCAGGGCTGTGAATCTGCATGTTGCACACAGGGGCTCACAGCAGCCTTGCAAAAGCCATTTGCCCATAGCCACCATATATAGAGTTCCAACCCCCAGAAACACAGCTGACCTGATCACCAGGTCTTTATCAGCATTCACAGAGACCACAGAAGGTCAAGAGAGCCATCACCCAGGAACAGAGGACAAGCACAGCGAGCTCAAAGGGAACTTGACAGGCCAAAAATGACTGCAGTCAGAGAGGACGAGGGAGAACTCTCTCATGTCACCCTCTTTTTCTAAGGCGTTCAGAGGCAACAAAGCCTCTGACCTTTGATTAAACCACGCTACTCTCAGAAGAGGGGGTGGCTTAGGGGCTCAGGAACTCAATAAGAAACTATTTATCTCAAGGTCATGGGTTCATACCCTCTTCAAGTTCTTTTTTCTTAGTCAATTAAAACAGGAGACTTGATCTGCATTAAAAAACCCGTTGCTAAGGGCACAGCCAGATACTGCCTCATCAAACAGGCAGATTAAGAAAATAACAGCCCCTCTGCTGCTCCCTGCACATGCCACAGCAGAGCACAGCAATTTTGGGAATGCTCCCTGTGCAAAGTGAACACAACTCACTTTTGTACTCAGGGTGCGAAAGCAAAAGGGAGCATTGCAGATGAGCGGGCACAGCTGCCATCACCAGCCCCTACAGCAGGTCAAACACATCCATTTCCAGAGCAATAGGAACGGAGCTGATCCTGTCCCAGCTTCTGAACCTAGTCCTAAGAGATTCCCGCCCACCCCAGTGCCATTCCTTTGAGAGGATGGATGTTCAGGCACTGACTGCTGCCCAGACAGCCATTCCTCCTACCCCAGCTGGAGCTCACAGGCCCACACCCCACCATGAGGTAATGGTGAGGATAAGCAGAAGGCTGGATATGTGCTTCTGTTTCTCACACACACAGCAAAGAGCAGTTGCAGAGCTCAGGGCTCTGCTTCCAGGGAGCCCAGCCGCCTTGGACTGGACGTCTTTCAGCCCTCAACCCAGCAGTGCCGTCAGCCAGCCCCTCCAATTTGCACAGAAAGGGCACCAACGCTTGCATGGACAATCAGAACCAGACAGAAAAGGAGAAGAACCTCTGACCCCCTATTGCTGCAGTACAGTCCTGTCACGGCAAAAACTTGACAGAAGCAGAGACTGGGCAAACAGAAAGGAAAGGGGGCATTTTCCACTGTAACAGCAGGCCCAACTCAACATCTGAATCGAAGTTAATGTATATCTGAAACCACTTACTGATAGAAACTAAACTATCTAGGAACTGGGGTTCCTGGGAGTGAGCACACACACACTCAAAGCCTTTTTTTTTCTTCTTCTTGCTGGTTTTTAGCCCATAAAAAGCCAAGATAAAAACACACTCTGGCACACAGGGTACACACATTCACTTCTATCGCCTTTAATGGCTTCCGACCAAGAAAACACAACCTCCCAAATGTAATTATTAACTTCATAACATTTTTACCAACCCTGTGCTTCTTCTATATTTATCCTTTGGTCCAACAGCAGACAAAGGATCCAAGCACCAATTCCCTGTGCACCAGGATGGAGCTGCTGGTCCTGATGGGGCCCTCCCATGTGTCAAGGCCAGTGCAAAGTAACACGCACACAAGAAAGGGGTTTGGAAACAAATAGGAAGTCAGCACAGTTTTGCTCTGTTCACCAAAGATGGTAATTATTTTGGAAAAGACTACAAACCCTTTTGGCTTTTAATTAGCAGCAAACCAAGTCCACTCAGCTCCTATGAGCAAGAAACTATTAGGGGTTATATGGATCCCCAACCAAGGTAAACAAATCTGTACCAGGACTTCACCCCCAGAATAACTTCTGATTGTGAAGCACAGTTAGCAGGGGAATGAACAGGCTTCTCCTGCAAGCTCCTCACTCAATTAAACTAATAATGCAGACAAAAAGGCTGGGCAGCAGCCGCTGGCAGCACGGGCTACAGTCAGATGCACACACTTGGTGCAGTGAAGGGACTGCAGCAGGGTCAGAGCAAGGAGGGACAGGACAAGGAGCCCACAAACCCTGTCATCACAGAAGACACCCAAGACTTGTCCTTGAGGTGCTGAATGGCAAAATCTGGTGAGGTCTGTGCCCTGAGGAGACTCCAGGAAGTTTTAACTACATGCAGGTATTCAGAGCCATCATTTATGTTTCATGGAGACTGATGAAGAACTGAGTGGGGAAACACCTAAGGAAAGTGCTTGATTTATTAGTAATCCAGAACTATCCTACTGCTGTCCCAAGCACTTCACTTAGCAGCTTTATAATCACAACACTGCCTAAAAAAATCAGGACAGCCACCCAGCCAGAGCAGAAATAGAGGCCAGGAGAAATAAATATGATCCTCAGTCCTTCTTGAGGACTTCTTGAAACACAAAGATTCTGGAGAGTCCAGAGACATCTCCAGAATAAACCACCACTTTCCTGTTCTCAGAGGTGTTAAAGCTTGCAACTAAATGTTGATAGTTGGGGAAAGAGAGGAACTCAAGTAAAGGACACAGTCCAACCAGGACCTCACACACAACCCCTGTGGAGGTGGACACATCAGCACATGGACAAAGGCAGCCAGCAAACAAAATCCACAGCCCTCTCCTTTCAACTAGACTTGAATAAAGTGGAAGTGCATAAACATATTGCTAAATCCCCTTCTCCCTCACAAACTAAAGGAAGCTGTGTCTTTGATGTCAATGGAAGCCCAGGCAGCCCTCACACAGTGGCAGAGCAGCCTGAGGCAACGGCAGCAGGTGCCCTGCTGAGCTGAGCCCACACAGCCACCAACACACATGGCTCCAATGGGATCTTCTAGCAGGTGTTACTGGAATCCTGGGCATCTCTCTAGCAAAGTGCAATGATATTTAACTTCCTTATGTGCTCTGGAGGCTGCCAAACATCTGTTGGGATTAGCTGGTTCATGTTTGAGAAGTGCACACAAACACTGGCGTAAGGAAGGGGCTGGCCTATTTATGGATGGGAATGCTGGACCAAAACCCAAACCCACACACTGTATTTGCACAGGGCTGTATCTCCCCTGACACATTTCACTGGTTTAGGATGAAGGCACGAGGTGTCCCCTATAGCTTACAGCCTACTTCTGGTCGCCGATAACTTCAGTGAGTCATACTGCTCCCCTCCTCCACTTTACCCCATCCAAATGCACAACTGACTTTTGCTAACAGGCTGGGCCAGTACAGCTTTAACAGGAGCCCCCAGATGGGGGTTGCCCTTTGCAGGGCAAAACCACCTTCCCCCAAGCTCCATCCCACGCTCTGGAGTACTGCAGATCACACCCACAGCCCACAGACCTCCAGCAGGCTCCTAAACACCCAGCTACAGCTGATCAGCCACCCAAATTCCTCGTGGCAAGGGATTTTACAAGTTTCATGTTTCTCTTGGGTGTCCCTCCCTCACACAGAGGCCTCCTGTGAGTAAGGGCTGAGGAATGAGACAGAGAGTATGCACAGCTCAGAAACTGCAGCAATAAACAGCCATGAGGGAGATGAACTCCACAGGAAGGATGAGAAGAGCTCAAGTGGGTTCCAGATTGACCTGTGCACTTTTGTTACAGGGACATAAGTGACAATGGCTTGCAGTGGCAGAGCCACAGCAGCCATACATTCCCATGACCCAGAACTGCTTTGCACCAAATTGCAAATCCTACAGATACAGCTCTGCTCTATCAGAAGCTACTGCTTCCCTTTCCTCCACACTTATCAGGTCTTTATCTTAGTCACATTCTGCTAACAAGCACTTTTTACATCTTTTTGATCTTTGCTCATAATCAGTCACTGTGTTCGCAAGTCAATCATTCTGCTCTACTCTCAGCATTCTTCATCTCCCAGGGCAGGACCCAGAGGTCACCTCATGGGTGCAGCTTGTGCTCTGTGCTTGGCTCCACAGGAGTTTGATGCACACTGTTTGTCAGACTCACAATTCTCCTTCAGGTAGCAAAATAAATGCCAGGCCCAGCCCAGGATGCTACTGGTCAAATTTGGAGATATGGACAACACAAGAAAATCTTGGCTATGGGATATGGAAACAAAAAACAAAGGACAAAAGGAACCAGGAGTATAGCAATACCATACCCAGAATTACTCCTGTCTTTCATTAGATGGATAGATCTTCTCTTTCTAGAGATCAAAAGCATCTGGAATCACTTTCATTCTACATCAGGTAGAATCTGCACAACTAAAACATACAAAATATATTCCCATTCTAGCAGGTGCCTTGGCCAAGGGAGTTGACACTAAATGAGATGAGCCAGTGACTTTCTGATAACACAGCTACCTTTGCACATCCAGCTCCACCCATGAAAGTGGGCACACCCTTAATCAGGCATGAATCAAACCACCTGAGACACAAGAAATTTATCAAGAGTTCTTGCCCATCAGGTTGCTTGTGCCTCACTGCACTTCAAGGGAGGGGGAACAGCCAACAAAGGCAGGCAGCTGCCCTGAAGCCAACAAAGCTGGAGCAGATCACTTTCACTTGGACTTCTGGCACTTGACAGCATAACCCAAGACCTAACACACCCCCTCAGGTGTGCAAATGAATATAGAATGGAGGCTTGGGCCATGGCAGCCAGGGAGGCAGGGTGATGTGGATCTGAGTACGAGAGCCCAGAGAGTGGCCTGACCCCAGACAGGGTGGGGACAAGCAGCACAGATGATCACTGTAACACCCTGGAGCACTCCTCTCTATCCTATTCCAGGGCAGAGCACAGCAAAGCAATACACCCACCAGTGCAAAGGTGAAGTGATATCAAGCCACCTGCCCTGCATCCTCAGAAATCTGATACCCAGCTGTAGGAACAGTGCCCACAACACACTTCCTGTAGGCAGTGTGTGCAATGAGGGCATGGAGTAACTAACTTCATCCAGAATGACTTATAAATGAACACACCCTGCAGGGATCCTCATGCATAGTAAGACAGCGAGCTCTGCTCTTACAGCTCCTTCTCCCAGGCTACGATGTAGTCCTTAAAAATTTCTCAACTAACTTCCCCAGCTTCCACACACCCCAAGTTCACAGTTCTCCCACACAACAGAGCAAAACACGCCGTGCCAAGCCATGGAAGGAGACACACAGGCACTCTGTGAGCTGCCATCCTTTCACCCAGACACTTCAAGGACCTGGGTGAGTGCAGTGCTTTAGAAAGACATGCTCATTTATATTGTTTTAAGTCCACCTGCTGCTCTGGCCACGTTCCCAAACCTCAGATGCAGACAGAGACTCAAAGAGGCACTACATGGCAAGAACCCCGTGCTCATTCCTGCAGCAATGCAGTGGTCCAAGGCATCATTCCTAACTTCCAAAACATGCATCTGCCCCACAGTCCTTCACTTAATGCCACTGCTAAAGTCTGCAAATGTCTGCACCACTCACAGTAGGGTCTCCTGCTCTGTATAAGGCTGACTCTTCACTGCAGTGTGGCTCTGGTCACTCTGCATGCTACAGTAGGAAAGAAGCCAGACTTCTCTCCAGTAACTTTAACCCTACTGCACTTTGCTGTTCCCCATCCATCTGCCTTGGGAATACGTTAGGATTTGGGTACAGGACAGTGCTAAAACACTCGCTTATCTTCAGGCACACAAGTAATGGCAGAGTTCAGCTGGATTACTCATACACTTGAATTTCAAACTTACTATGCAGAAGTTCACCAAGACCTCCTTAAATGGCAAAGATGTAATGTCGTGTTTTCCAAGCTCGGCTCTGCATCCCAAGGAACTCGAAAAAGAAATGGATTCTCTAAAAAATCACCAAAGTGAAACTGTGCTAACGAAGGCATAATGCTCATACTCCAAAAAAAAAAATAGCCTGCAGGATCAGAAGTGATGAATAAGCTTTAAAAGAAGCTCCAACCGTAAAAAATGTCAGTCACACTTCCCATGGTAAAACAAGTCACTGAGGAAGCATCTAGCAGATGATGTGAAGTCCTCAATATTTCTACTCCTTGAGAGATGTTTTTATACATAAATACCCCCAGACCTTAACAACCTCTGTGGCTCATTTCTGGACCTCCTCACCACCACATTTCAATTCCAACAGCATTAAGCTTCTCTAGCCTCCAAACGCCAGAGGCAAAGACCAGCTTCCACACTAAGCTAGGTATTTTAATACTCATGCCAGGTAAGTACAGGCTTTGCCCCCACTCAAAGATAATGATGATAATGCATAAGAGGCAGGTACAGCAGGAAATATGGCAGAAGATAAGCATAAGTGCAAGGAACAGTTCAGAGTAATCTTCAGAGCTGAGCAGAAAGGATGTTAACTTCAGTCCGTAACTACAAACAATTCTTCCCAACCATTTCTTTGCTTTATTATCAGTTATGACTGCACACTTAAGAGAACAACCCTGGTCTAACTCCTTTTTACTCCATGATTTCAGTGTCAAGGGTGATGTGAGACAGCGAGTTACATGCCTCTCCAAGCCTCACTGTCCCACCAATAAAACGGCAAGAATAATCTTCCTTTGCATTGGGAAGGCACTACAAAAATAGTCCCTCCAGCTTCCAAAGTGCTCCAATGAAAGAGTAAAGAGCGCTCCAGAAAAGCACAATAGAAAATTAATAACTCTGCATTCTGTCTCGAGTTTGAACAGTACATGATAAACAAGGCTTGGGGCCACATATTGCACAAAGAGGAAAGCAACTGAATGGATGCTCATTAAGTATCAGCTTCCACTCTGAGCACAAAGAGTACGTGCTCTGGCAATTAAGTGGCTATATCATAAAACTGATTGTGCAGGGGAGGCTGAAATTAACGTTCAACAACCTTCATTCTGGCATTTCATAGCTTTGGAGCACTTGGACTTTGCAACTTTAACACCATTCTTTTAACAAAGTTTGCAGCACTCAAACAACTACAGGTTTGCCCCGTGCCTGCCACAATCACTATGCATTTTTTTCTGGGGATATTCAGATTATAGTGTCTTGGCCACACTAATACCTTGAGGTATCTCTCAAGGTTTGCCCAAACCCCAGTAAGCAAATCAAGTCTCTGTCTCAAACAACAAGGCATGTCAAATCCAAGCCAGCTGATGTCCCTCAGCAAAGAGCTTGAAGAGGGACTTCACTGACACCCAGGCTAGTGAGGCAGTGAGGATGCAGCAGCTGGAGCTACAACCACTTATCAGCTGCTAATTCAATCACTCTCCCAGCCCAGCCGCTGTTGCCTGTGCTATCTGGGAGACTCCTTGCTTTCATTCATGCCTCACTAAGTGGAGTAATTCAAATCTGTTAAGGTGAGGTAATAAACTGCTGAAACAGAGATCTCCTCAGGGTATGTGCACAGAGCACGTTGAAAATGCACATGCACATTACTGACACAGAAACCACCCCAGCTGGGGTACAACCACCACAGCCACTGCAGCAGGACCACCCACAAGTCACCTGCAACAACACCCCAACATTCTCCGTCCAAAAAGGAAACCTCGCCATCCTAAATTCCATGCAGCAGCCACACCACTGAAAAAGCCCTGCAGGAGATATTTAAACATAACAGAGCCAAGTTTGAGGGAAGGTTTGAGGCTGGATCATTTCTAACCCACTACACAGTGCAACCCTACCCACCCCATGGGGCTCCACAGATCCCTTTTCAAGGCCTGTGGGACAACTTGTCAATTCAGTCTCCTCCATCCCACCTGCCTTTGCCCAGCTGTCTAGGCTGGTCTCACAACTGAGCAGCTGGGTCCTGGCTCCTCGGCAGTATTCCAGCCCACAGCCCTGACACAGGCTCTCCATGTGAGAAGAGATCAGGAGGAGAGGGAGAATAGAAGATGACTCCAGCTCCCCACAATGAGATCGAATGGCCAAATAAAAAAAGGAGAGGGTAGTTACAAATTGATGCATAAACAAGACCTGACTGTGCAATTCAGAGCTAACAGGGCAGTTTACTAAATGTTAATTAAATCCTTAGTGCCTGTTACTCCAGTCATGGAGATCAACTTATTTTTAAATTAAATAAGCAGTAAATGCTTAGATGAACTTCTATTAAATTTCACCCAGTGAGTGAAATATGTGGGGCTTTTAATAGACATTAAACAAGATAGTTATGGCAAGTTAGCTGATACTTTATTACATAAAGATGATGGCCATATTAAATCTCAACTAACTATTCCACTGGCAGCACAATCATAAAAGATTTGGCGGAAGTTTTCCTGCTTTGAAGCATCACTGAGCAGCAGGAGCAAAGGGAGGAAGGCAGCCAGGAGTTTAGAAGGTGCTCATGTGCATAAACTCTAAGACACGAGATAGGATCCCTCCCATCCAGATCTGCAAACCCCAAAGAGGGGTGATAGGCTATTACCCAGCAACAAAACTGGCATAAGCAGAGACCCTCATGCATCCTCCCTGTCCCCAAACCAACCTAAGTAATTGATGGGTTTGCTGAGGAATCACAGTATTTCCAAGGTTCCCTTATGCCATCAAGGGCAACAGAAAACTTCCTAACAGCCTGCAACACTCAAAAGCTTATAACATTGTCTAAGAAAAGGTTATCAGCAGCCCACAACTCCACTGATGTTTGTTTTCCTTCCCTGAGCATATTGTGATAGTTTGGGAGTTCTTCTGACTCACACGTGTGTGTCACTGTCACCCACAGATCCCAACAACAGATACTGACAGTCTAAAATGACAGAGACTTGCTGACAGTGACTTAAAAAAATCATTTTCATGCCAGCTCTTGCAGTTGCTCAGAACCTGATCGAAACCAGCTCTTGGAGATCAAAACAGAATCTCCACTGAGTTGTCTCTACCGATAACCTTAATTGCAATGATTAACTGTGGGTAACAGGTTTTAGTTTTTTTCATGTTTGGACTGGAAAACACTGCCAGCCCTACATGGCCTGCCATGCCCAGGAGCAGGATGAATGAAAAGAACCAACCCTGTTAAACTCTGCTTCTCAGGCAAGCATAAGCTCTCAAAAGCTTTAATGTTTTGTGAGGTTTTTTTCTGGTCTGTGGTTTTCGGTTTGATTTGTTGTTTTCTTCTCTCTGTTTGTTTCTATTTTGCAAAACAAAGAGCTTCCTAAATCAGAAAGAGGAAAACACTAAGTTCTTCAAACTTTACTGAGTCTCTCCCCCAAAGCACACATGGACACCAAACACAATATCTTCCCTCCAATCCCTTCTCTGGAACCCTTGTTTTTGAAGTTATTTCAAGTATTTTCCTATGTATAACCCACACTCTTTAAAGGCATTGTTCCTTGTGAATCTGTGCATCAGATAACCCACATCCTTTCATAATTTATGGTTTCCATCTCCTTTGCTCGTTCCTCCTCTGCTCTGGCTGCAATTGCAGTAATCTCTCTAGCTTTTCACAGAACTACACTGATACAAGAGTGAGAGCAAAGGGAGATGAAGAAGCTACTGGGGTGAAAGACTGGCTGTGGAGGACCTTGTCTTGCAGACAGGAGCATCACTGTCACACTCACATGTGCACATAGCAAACACATGCTGAATCACAGGCTTCTGCTGGGTCACATGGCCTTTGTATTCATCTTACTTTCCTGAAGGTTTCTCCCCATCAAAAACAAAGTACCTAAAAAGCACACACATATCTAAAGAATCATAGAATATCCTGATTTGGAAGGGACCTACTCTTGGTCAGTGTATAGTTCTTCACCATCCTGATGCCATCTTTAAAACCTCTCCATGCATTCACAGGGAGTTATCTCCAGCTTAGCAGGGCTGCTACAGAGCACACCAGAGCCTGGACAATCAGTTAAAGGTGAAAGCCAGCATCTGGGGCCAGCCAGAGCAGAGTGTCCAAGTGTTTCTCAAAGCCATGTCAGGGAGAGAAGAGCTCAGTAGGAGAAAGGCAGAGCTGCCTGGGTCAGGCCTTCAGAAGCTTGAGGAGCAACAAAAAGCCACTGAGAATGTATTGTTCATACAACCACGATGGGCAGAGCAATAGAGAAACCACTGTGGGCACCTTGAGGGTATTTGTTTCCACAGACACACGGAAACTGTTCTTGGAACAATTTGTCATCCACCCAAGCTACTGCTTTTCTCTATCTGTGTCTATCTAGTGTCAGCCAGAGATGCTTCATGGAAACCTACATGAAACTGTTTCTTCTTTCCAATTAGATGTTTATGATACAACTGGCACCACCATGGGCTGGTACAACTCTCAGTGTGCCTGACACTCATACAACCATCCCATCTTCTTTTCAGACTTGGCTAAACTCTTGTTCTCAGCAACATTCTGCATGATCAATGCCACCATTAGTTACACTGAAAAGCGCTTAACTTTCTTCATTTTGAATCCACCACTTTCACCGTGGTTTTCATTTTTACAGAGGAACAGACATCCTTTTTCCACAGCACTCACTGTTTCTCTGACATCTTTCTAACCTGCATCCTTTTAATAGGAGTGATCCCATACTGTTTGTAAAACTCCCTCAAGTTTTCCAGCTCCCAGCCATTCTTACTATCCCTCTCCAAAACTGCATACAAAAAGTTTGACTGATCACAAGAGTATTACTTAAGTTTATAGTAAGGCAGGTGGACACAAACAGTAATTTTAACAAAAAAGGCAACAGCCAAGCTTCAAATCTGAATGATGTCTCCACTCTGAGCATGAACCCCCACACCATAACTCTTACTAGGAGTTATAATTAAAAATACATACTGATGATCATATATGTAAAAGCACTCCAGCTTCCCTGAGACTGCAACCAACACTATTAGGTACCTTGCAAAACTCACTAGTCCAGCTCTGGAGCTTCACCCCTGAACATCCTAAAGAAACAAGTGCTTTACAAGGGATACACACCTGAATCTGCCATTACACTGCTTGAAAGCTTGAATTACACTGCACCAGTTCCTCATTGCTCCCATTACCTCACTAACACAGCACAGCTGAAGGTGTTTCACAGGGGAATCCAACTTGGAAATGCAATGTGCTCTGGAAATTTCCAGGACACAAGACAGATAAACTACCCACAATTCCCAAGATCCAAATATCACTTCTGACCTGCCAGTCTAAAGCCAGGATTTTGCCCATTCCTCCTGGTTTCACAACAGCATATCACAGACAACATCATTCAATACTTTTATCCCCTAAAGCTGGGTGATTCTCCACCAAACACAAATAAGAGAAAGGATTCACAGAGCTGGAACCAACACTGAGATGAGCATGCTCACCAGCACCCTGCCTTGACATCCAGGCTGATCTCCAAATGTGTTCCAAAGGGAAAAATCTCACCTTTGAACAACAGGAACTGGAGTTTCTCTCCCAGCACCTCTGCCCCACCAGTACCAAACACACCAGGCAATCAGAGCTGGCAAGAGAGAGACAGCTGTATAGCAAGAAAACCAGTAATTCTCACTGACCCAGCATCCCTGGAGACTGAACATCAGCAATTCAGAGCAGCTTGGAGCTGCACCTAAAGAAACTTTAATGAGACAGTTCTAGCTTCATTTTCCTGGACACATCTTTCATTTCCACCCTGGAAATTACCCAGACAGCACACAAGGGCTGCATGCCACCAACCAGGACTGCTGGCAACATAGGACACACACAGCCAATGCACCCACGGCCACACAGCACACAGGGTGGGAGTGATTTTTGGGAAGCAGGTCTCCTACCCACTACACAGCAACTCTCTACAGGACCATTACTGATGGCAACTTACTGATGCTGCTGCTCTGCTGGACCGAGGTGTCCCTGATCTGGCAGTTTTTCCCAGCCCACACAAGCTGAGCCAGGTGGAAAAAGAAAACCTGAATACTACAATTAAAGGAAAACCATCTATGGAACAACGGCAACAGGACTGAAGGGCCCATTAGCAGCACCTGCATCATAACAAAGTTAAAGGCAGGATTTGACAAGGCGGGTAGGGGCTTGCTGACAGGTGGCTCTGTGGCCACTATCCACACCAGGAGCTGCTGATAGCCCATCCCGCAGGGAAAAACCTCCAACAAAGGCTAAACAATTGAAATAGGGGAATAACAAAGCTAATAAATTTAGGAGCAACAGGCTGTAAGGTCATGAGGTGGGCAGGGTGAGACAGACCAAGCCAACAGACAGAGAGTAATTTTCAACAATAAATCTTTATCCACAGACACACATATTTCCCAAGGGAAATCACAGAGTATTATTTAGCCTTGTGTGGGCCAGCCCTGCTTCAGCAACAGTGGGGATAATTAGAAAGTCCCCCACATCCCTAAACTGTCCTGCTGCACAGCAGGCTGAACTACGCCAGGACAGCAGCCAACATTTTTCAGCAAGAACACAGCCACATTATCAACACAGAGATGAAATGCTGTGTCCTCTTCTCCAGCTTTGCATGTTTCCCTACTTTCCTAATATACCATTTCTCTAATTACTTGGTGAGCTGGCACCTGCTCTATCACCCAGCTCCCAGGCACTCCCCACTCTCTCAGCTCTTGCCCCAGAAATCACTCCTGGAATGTGCAAGCACAAACTCTACAGGTAAGTAAGTTAGAAATCCTGGAATGTGTCCAAAAACACTTGTGGCTTCCATGTGAGACCTTCCTTTTTTGCATGGGTCAAAATCCCTTTGTGCAGAGGGACAAAGGTGTTGCAGATGTGCAGGGAGACAGACACATCAGCAGGTTTTATGGCTCCTGCAAGCTCCTTAAACTTTTGTGTACCAATTGCCTAGCAAAACAGAAATAGACAGGAAACTAACTCAAGAACAACACAACTGGGCTAAAAAGTCAATTCCTACAGGTGTAGGAAAAAAGAAACAAACAAAAAATAATCAAAACAAAGCAGGAGAAGCCAACTCTCGCTTGTTTCACCAGTAGGGCCAAGCTGCACCTCGAGGTACAGGAGGCAGAGCAATTAGGCAGGAGTTGCTTCATCAACGCCTCCTCGGGAGCACTACCGGCTTCCCAGCACAGCCCCGGGGCGCGGGGAGTGCTCCTGAGCAATGGCAGCAGTAAGGTTTGCCTGTTCAAAAGAGAAGAGCAAAAAAGGGGGAGGGCAAAAAAAAACTTATGCTTAAAAAAAAAAAAAGAAAAAAAAAAGCCGTAGGTGACGTCAGGGTGTGGGAAACTTTTCCGTCCTTACCTGGTGGGGAAGGCAGGGCCTCCCCCGGCATATAAAAAGCTGCCGGAGCTTTACTCAACTTATTATTTACTACGAGCCGCGGCCGGGGGTCGGCGGGCGGCGGGGCGGGGCTACGGCAGCCCCCGCCCGGGCCAGGTGCACCTGCGGCACCGGCCCGTCCGCTCGGGGGGCCCGGCCCGGCTCACCCCGCTCGCCGACACCGGCCGGGAGCCGAGCACCGGGGCCGCCCGGGCACCGGGGAGGCTCCCCCTGCCCCGGGCCCGGCGCTGCCCCCGCCCCGCGGCCGAGTCCGCACCGCACCGGGCCGGCCCCTCCGGCGGCCGCGGCGCCCCGGGCGGAGGGAGGAGCCAGGGCGGCCCCCCCCGGGCGGCCGGCAGCGCTCCCCGCCCCGGCCGGGGGTTCCAGCTGTGGCACAGCTGCCTCGGCGGGCCGACGGGGGTGGGGGGAGGAAGGGGGCAAGTTATTATCTGCAACAATACCTCGGGGGAGGAGGCAGCGGAGGCGAGCGCGGCGGCGGCGGCGGGAGGAGGTGGCGAGGGGCGGGCCGGGGGCGGCACCGAGACCGCCCCCCGGGGCCGCCCCGCACCGCCCGCCCCCGGCCCCGCCGCCGGCCCCTTCCTTCCGCCCGGCGGCCCCTTCCGCGCCCCTGCCCCGCGGCGTGCCCCTGCGGCCCCTCCCGCGCTCCCGGCTCGGGAACCCCCGCGCCGCTCCCGCCGCGTCCCCCGGGCAGCCCCTCCCGTGCTCCGCCCCGCACACCCCTCCCTCCCTCCCTCCCTCCGGTCCGTCAGCCACCCCGCATCCCCCCGGCCGCGGCGCTCCCGCCTCCCGCATCCCTCCGTCCGCGCCCCCTCCCCGGCCCTTACCTCCCCTGGGGCGCAGGGAGGGGCGGCCGGCGGCCCCGAGCTCGGCGGGACGGCCCCGAAACAAAAAGCGAAAGCGGCGGCCGCTGCCTCCTGCTCTGCCGGGCTGCCGCGCTCTGCCCGCGGCTGACGTCAAGGGCCCAAATTCCTGCCTTTCCTTGCAGGCAGATTTGTCCATGTAAGGGCTGGGGCCGGGGCCGGGGCCGGGACGGCCGCACGGCGGGAGGGGGCTGCGCTGCGCCGCGGCTGGGGGGGGACGGGCGGCAGCGGCTCCCGGTACCTGGGCTGGGGGGAACGGGGCTGGAGGCGGCCCTGACCCTTTGAGCATCACCTTCAATCTCTGCATCCCGGAGCCAGGAGAGCCGTAGGCCCAGAAATGCACCCTGTGCCTTGCAGGATCCAACTTTTCACAGGGAAGTTTTGTCCAGGGCTCCTTTTGAGTCTTTAGATGTTTATCCAACCAACTTTTAATCTGTTGTTCTCCAACTGGGGCAAAGAACAAGGTGAGGGGAGGTGAAAAAGGTGCAGGGGGTTCCAAAGGAGCTGCCTGCTCACAGATTCAAAACAAGACTTGTCGCGAATACTAAGGAGAGGGGGAAGGGGAACTATTTTCTGATTGCTTTCTGTTTGATTGTTTTGTGGCTATTTCTAAGGACTGCAATTAAAATAAATTGGGATGTTGAGTGTGATTGTTTTTATAATGGAATGTTACCCTTTAAGTAGCTGTTCGGTATCTGCCCTGGAGAGAACGGGAAGGCAGAAGGGTTACATTGTGTTCAGGCTGCGGAGGGGAGCCTTGCCAAACCTTACTCATTTGGAAGGAGATTTCTGGGTGAATTTGTAGGCACTTCAAATGTATTTCATTTTTAAAATAAAGGGCTCTGGTGTGTGCTTTCAAGAAGATATTTACATCTTATCCCATTACCAGCTTTAATGTCCACAGTCAGTGCTTGACAGCCCCAGGAGGGCAAGATTGCTCATTTGGACACAAAATAAAGGACAGTCGGTGCCTAAAATACTTAAGCTGTAGCAGAAAATTGTGATTCAGCCTCTCTCCACCTTCCGTGGCTGCCAAAACCAGTGTACTTCCCAATCAGATACCCCAAGAGATTTTACCCCACCCTGGCAGACCCCCTCAGAAGGGAAAGCATGGCATTTCCCAAATTTAGTCCTCAGTGCAAACCCTCCTCTAGGACTGACTTGGTGTCTTGTGCTGGCCCTGTGTACCAGAGGTGCTAAATTCCCCCCAGGAACAGAGGCCTGCCAGGGCCAGATTGTCTCCTTAGAAGCCCTGCAGCTCAATCTGCACGAGCAGTCATGGCTGCAGGTGTTTTCTAAGCATTGGGACTGTGACTAGAAATACCCCAGCCTTGTCCTAGCCGCCTACCTGGTGTTTAAACCCTGCTGAGATCCTAAAGCAAAGCCGAACGGTGCGTGAGTCACCGGGGCCCCGTGCCGTAGGTGTTACCTAGAGAGCCAGCAGTGCTCTGTGAACCTGGCCTCTTGTGAAAGACACGGGCACGGCTGATTCCCAGATGGAAGAGACTGCGGCACCAGCTCAAGCTGAGCAGCCAAAGCCTTTGCCTGAGGCCCTGTAAAGCCAGGTTCAGTTCCCTCCTGCAGAACGTACAGTTCACCTGTCTCCTGCCAGCTGAGTGTTGGGCTGCGAGGCTGTGCTCCTGCATTGTGCCCCGAGGATAAGTCACAATGGGATTTTCCTCCACCAGGAGCAAGTGGTCATCACCAGGGGTTTCCTGGCACCCATGTTTGTCAATCTCAGCGTGGTGGAGCTCTCGATGGCAGATAGACACAGGAACTGTTGCCTGTTTTGGTTTTCTTTCTTCAGGTGCTCTTGCAGAGCTGCCACAGCCCTTTTGTTGTGTCAACTGGTGTCTAGGGGAAATATATGAACACTAAAAAAAACCCCTTTGGCCCAAGATGAGAGATAAGTGTTTTTCATTTAGTATTTCAGACAAAACCAGTGGTCAAATATTTTCCTGGCCCCATATCCAACAATTATTGCTTCTTTATCCATCAAGCTTATGAAATTTTCCAGTGCTGTTAACAGAAGATAGAATACTGTGCCCATCCATAGCAGTGTCCTTTAAATGATCCCAAAAGTTTTAAGCTTTGAGCCTCCAGAGTTTGAGATAGTAACTACTACTACCTCCATTTTGCTGGTAGATGAACTGTGACTAATCCTCTGCAGCACAGCAGCAGAAGTTTGATTTGCAGCCCGTTACCCTTGTAACATGCTGCCCAGAATGGTCACTGCCTTGTCAAACACAGCATGAATTTTCTGGGTTTTTTTCAGTTTCCTATCATGACCAATATCATACACATTGGAAATGAAAGTAGAAAATTCAAGGTGTTGAGCCTGGCTGTGAAAATCTGCTCTTTGCCTGGAAAGAATCAAAAATACTGGCAAACATACAATCATTCCTTTGGTAATATCTACCGCACCCTGCACCATAGCAGCAAAATGAATTAAACAGCAAAAGACTGAAATGCCTGACATTGCATAGGCCAGTCTGGAGGCAGGAATACAGAGTAAGCCTGGGCCAGTATTAACTCAAGGAAATTAAGTTTTTTAGTGTTTAAGGTGCATGACAAGGAGATTGGAAACTTGGCTTCTGCTCCTACTTTCCCTGTATTGTGTGACTTTAGGCAGTCAGTTCACCTTCCCATGTCTGGAGGAGCCCTTGGAAACGCACAGCACAAGGTTTAGAACAGGGAATGACACACCATGACCCCCTATCAGACCCCATTCTGTGCAAAGTCTCCAGAAGTCAGCAAGTGAAACCTTGATTTTCAGAGTTTGTGTCTCTCCTTTTCAGTGAGATTTCATATGCAAAAAGTCACGAAACAAAAAACTCAGGATGGGAAGAGCCCTTAGGATGCCACAGGAATTCCAGCTCTCAGGCAATAAAGCAGGAGCAGCACTGCCTAAACTGACAGGGGTTCACCTACCCTGCTTATAAGAATATCTAGAGGATCCATTCCAGAGCTTTACTGTTGGATATGTTTGCTTTATCTCTCTCCAAGTCACTTTTGCTGTAAGTCAGCTCTTAATCAGATGAAGTTGTGGGGAACTGAGATATTCCCTCACTAGCAGCAATTCCAGAACAACAGGAAAGTCACCCACCTGGTGAACTAATTCTTCTGTGGGTAAAAGCCAAAGAGGCTGGAAAACACACTAAGCATGTGTTTTTGGGAGAGCTGCCACCTAATTTAGAGACAAAGATCAGATGCAATTAGTGTTAGATCAACTGGAGACTCCTCTGCCCCAAACCACAGCGCTCCTCACCCGCCTCGCCAGGAGGACGCCAGTTTCCACCAAGACATGCAGTGTCACACTTGACCCTTCAGTCTCTAAAGGGCATTCTTGGAAGCACATGCAAAACCTGAGCTCACAGCAACAGCATTCCTGTGGCACTGGGAAGGAATGAGGAAACACCAGCATGGATGCTAGGCAGACAGGAGAGAAAAGACTCATTCTGCAAGACTGAGTTAGTTTCCCAACAGGCTGACTGCTTCTGATTGAGAGATACTCATGTGTGCTGCCTGGTAGAACAAATCTAGAAACAGCAGTGGGGCCAATCTTTGTGGTTCCCCACCTTGCAGGTATGTTTGCACCCAGACAGGAATGCAAGACATAGTACTGAGCAGGCTTTAGTGAGTCACAGATCTCTGACAGCAATTGAGACTGGGCCAAAACCCCAAGGGAATCTTCACTGGTGAGAAATACAGTCGCCAATTAACTCCCCAATTTACCAGGAATGGTAAAGTTTTGTAAAACTGCAATATTCCAGTGCTGAGAAGTACAGTCGAGCAATGTGCTAGTGTAGCATATACTTCATTTTAAGGGCATGCTTAAATCCAATTTGAGCCCAGAGAGATTTCAGCTCAGATTTAAGGGTTCCATTGAACAGGGTGAATTTAAGGATTGAAGTGTTTTGCTAGACTGTATCTTTGGTTAATGAGGAAGGGGACTTGCTAGTGCCTAGAAAAAAGAACTGCCTGAAGCATTTTGGCACATCCAAACCATTACTAGCACTACTCCTTTCTTCTAATGAATGTTGATGAAATTACCAAAAGAATTGGTAAAGAAGTTGATCATTTCATTAACAATCCTCACTCTCTGGGTCTCAGTTTAGTTGGGGAAAAATAACAAACTTCTAGTATCTCACCAAAACGAGGTGTAATAATTAAAGCAGAAGCCTCTAGACTTTGTATTTTATGCCATCCGGTATCTTGCACAGAACCTAACTAATGGTAAATGTCTCATGTCCCGATTTGAGCACAGAAATAATGAGTGCTTTGCTTTACAGGAAGAGAATCAGTTAAATACTTTATGGAGCCTACACTGAATAAACAAAGTACCCCAGTCTTAAAAGAAATATTTGTGGTAACAAAATATTTTTGGGGACGTTTTTGCATGGGTTCTGACCTCCCTGTTGAGAATCAAAGTGAAAATATTGAATGTACTAAGCAGATGTCTTCTCCTAGTGACAGCAAGATGAGCAAAGACAGCTGGTTAGAAGAACAACAACAACAAAAACACATCATCATTCCTGCTTCAGCTCCAAAAAATCTTGGACTTGTTGTCATGGAAGAAAGCTATATATGTAAGAAGCCAAGAAAAAGACAAATATTATTGAATCTGGTAGCATTTTAGTGAATGTGCTGGAAATAACTTAAGTAGGAAGAAAAACTGGATGCACTCCATTGTTTATTAAAAGAATGCCTCTTCCTATTTCCACAGGGACCTATAGCCTATATAGGCATTAACACGTTTACAAGATACATATTTTAAATATGTTTCTTCATTCATCAATCTTAAGGACTCTTCTGCTAAAGTAACAGAGTTGCCACGCATGGAAATGTATACAGCCACAAAAATATTATCTCTGCAAGCTAAAATGCCAACTGTGGATTTTGTCTGTAACTCCTTCAATCAGGGAACATGGGTGTATTGCGGAGACACCTAGAGAGATCTTAAATATTAGGAAGGGAGAAGATTAGAAAATTATACTCCCTTGGTGAAACACAGGATAAATAATTCACAATGAAAAAAGGAAAAGAAAAAGGAAACCAAAATTAAAATAAGAAGAGCTGTTCTGGATGAAAACCAGTCTGAGCTGCATTGAACAGATCCAAGAGGAGTTTTTTGGCAAGACTACAAAATAAGCCAGTGACGCTCTGGGCACCCTACTCAGAGGTAGCACATTCTCTCTTGATAGTTTTCATCTGAACAAAACTTGATTTCTGTGTTTGACCCCTGGACATTTCCATTTCCCTTTCTGTGCCTTTGGGCATACTTGAGCGAAGAACAGGATTGATGAGAAGAGTTTAAGAAATCAAAAGCTGTGCAGTTGGTAATGGCAAAGACAAGTAATTTGAGGCAGATGTTCCCAGTAACTTGAGGTGGATGTTCCCAGTAACTTGAGGTGGATGTTCCCAGTAACTTGAGGTTGTTGTTGGGCCGTTTGATAGCCCAGATCCCATGGTGCCATCAGACAGTGCCCTATGCAACAACAAAGTTCTGGATTTGCTGGCTCAGGAGGTGTCCTGCATGGAGTGCTTCAAAACACCTACAGAGGTCCTAAATGATTTAAAGCCCTGAAGAAGCAAGAGGTTAATTTGGTTTATAGTAAAGATATATACAAAGAAAATTATGTAAAGAAAAGTATTTTGTCTGGAAAACAACTGCCTTGAGAATTGAGAGCTGTGACCAATCTGACATACCAGCTTGTAAACAGAGGACAATGAGGTCAAAAGGAGAGGACATGGCTGCTGGGTCTCCAGTTTCTGGCTGCCAGCTTTGCCCTTTCTCCACCAGGCGATTAGGCAGTAATAGTTTTTGAAAGCAAATTGGTTTATTTACATAATTTTTTATCCAGAAAAGCAGGGTTAAGTATGCAGCTCTGTCACAGAACAGATGTGGGACTTAGGGAAAATTGCAGCTTGAACTGAGCTGGAAAAGCTTCCACCATTTGCCAATATCTTGGAGAGTCTGGAATCTTTCTCATCTCTACTGTGACAAAAACAGAACTTCTCAACATTTTGGAGGACTTTCTCCCTTGTAACAAAGGACAAAAAGCATGCAGTGAAAAACAAATCCCAGTGCCAGAAGTGAATGAGAATCAGTTTTGCCTGTTTTTATTCCCCACCTTGCTAGCCTCAGCTCCAAGACCTGACCTACAGATGTCCAGCCAGCCCGGGAATAGCCATGCCACAACGAAGGACCATCTCAGCCAGAAATTCCATGCTGACTCCAAGAAAACATTTCCTAGAGTATCTTGCTAAAATGGATACACTCCCACACATCACTACATGAAAGGAATCATGTCTGACAAATAAACATTTCTTAATAAGAAACATTTGTCCAACATGTTTCTCCCCAGTACTCTGGAGCTTTGTGCCTCAGTGCACCATCAATAAAAGGAGACAACAGCCCCTTCCCTAGGCTCTGGGAGATCACTCTGGGCTATGAAGGTGATGGACTCCTTACCTCCATTAGTTACCCTCAGAACTCTGTATACCTTATGGCACATAAGTATGGAGTGACTCAAGAATTTTTATAGACCCATTTCAGCCCACGTTTGACCTTGACCAAGAGCGTCTCTGCCCAGAGGCTGCTCCATTTGCTCTGTCCCACTTTGGGACACAGAGGCAATGCAGGGCACCTCAGTATCCCTGAGCTCAGCCATCCCTGAATGCGCATTTCCTCACACCATCAAAAATTTGGATCACCAAGGAGACAGCCCAGCCTTGCTGCCAGTGAGGTGACAGATCCCTGGCACCGGAGCTGGGCTCAAACTGCTCATGAGCTGCTTGTGGCTGGAGAGGAATGTCTGCAGAGAGCTAAACCAGATTGCTCATAGATCTCTTCCAAATTGTCTCTAATTTAGTGGACAATTTGAGAGTAAATGTGTGCTGGAAGCATCATCTTTTCTTCAAAGTAATAGCCTGAGAACACTGAGTTTGTGGCTGCACTGGAGAAACATTAGGATCTCACTTGTGCCTTGGCAAATCCTTAAGATGTCAGAGCCACCTATGTGTATTCTGTCCCTTCTCTCAGAACACTTTAAGTATCTGTTTGGTGCTACAGGCACACCACAGCCACCACAGCTCCAAGAATGTGGTGAGGTTCCTAGCAAGGGCTGGCTGGGGTTGTAAGCCTGAAGCAATATGCTTACAAATACCTGATCTGCACAGAGCTTTTAGAGATAATCAAATGGCTCCAAAGCTTCAGAAAAGCTGACATTTTGGTGCCACCTTTTTCTATTAGTCCCACACCTACTGCAGGGAAAAGAGGAAAAAAATTCAGTTGGTATTTGCATTATTATATTTGCATTATTATCCTAACTACATTTCAGCCAAAAGGTTCCAACATTTGCAGAACTTCTGGAGGCCGATCTCACCTGTTCAACATCTCACCCCTCCCAAGCACGGACTGAAAAATGTCACCTCTCTCCACTATTAAATCAAAAGCTGTCTACACCCATATGTCAGCTGTTTACCACCCTTTGTTTCCTCCCTTTGGGCAGCTGATAATGGCCTATATCCTTGAAACATTTGTTTTATTTAGCATTACAGAGAAGTAGGGCTTAAGGCAAACAACATAATTATATAACCTTTCCCACCCTATCTTATTACAGAGAGATCAGCTTGCAGCCTCACCTGTGGAAACACAGTAACTCAACTCTTTGAATGTCCATGACTTCATATGGACTTTTTCCTGCTCTGTTTTTGTCCTAAGCAGAATGGTTCACAGGTCTTTACCTTTGGGTAGGAACAACAACTTACTCAGCCTTGCTTTAGCCACACTGGTGGTGTTCCACAGATTCCTAGATGACATGGCCATGCTTCCCAAATGGTAGGAAGGCCCTGATGGAGAAGCTGAATATCACAAGGCAGCGTTTGAGAGCACCCAGACTCTGTCCCCAGCACCCAGAGCATTGCATTGGTTAATGCTGTTGGCATTGAGCACCAACTGCAGGCTCTGCACAGGGATCTGGGACTGGTACACACCCTGCATCAAGCCTCACCCCACAATGAGACAGGCAGGCAAATGAGAAAATTGGGCCCTGGCCCCTTCCTGGGATTAGATCATTATGATGGGTAAATATTTTCCTAGATAGACAGCTGAGATAAAGAACTCCTGATGTCTGAAAAGGAGTTTGAACAAAACTTGGAAGGACTATCCCTACCCTATAATTCTTTATAATGTGCTTTTACCAAATAAATGCCTTTTTTCCCCAAAGAACCCAGGGAAGTTTTTCACTGAATAGCAAGAACAGCATCTAGTCTACAGCCAAACTGTTCACCAGTAAATATAGGGAATGGATTTAGTGACAGGTACCAAGGGTTGTTCCCAGAGGACATTACAGCTCTACACCATTCAGTCTAAATATTCACTGAGGAGTACAGAAAAGTGAATGGTAGAGGCAGAGTCCAAGAGATTGGCTTAGAGGAATTTGTTTCATAAAAGCGTGTTTCTGCAGAGAAAAATTATTGTGATTGTGTTTTAATGAAAATCAGTGTTCTCGTGCTATAGCAAATAGTGATTATTCATTCTCTATCCCTCTACTCTGCATTATTCATGATTTTGTGGCCTCTCCTCTATCCTCTCCCTTCGTATTCCAATCTTACCCTGAGTTTTCTCAGAGTTTGGGAGCTTTTGTATCAGATAAACTGGTTTATAAGGTAGTCTTTGAGGAACAAGTCTCACTTAAATCTCACATAATATCCAAGAATGTTCTCCGGTATTTGACCTCTTTGTGGATGAAACAATACTCTTCAGACACAATAACCTTGGTGTTTCAAAGCTGTAACCAGCACCTGTGGAGTTTTCAAACAAATAGGCTCAGTGTTCTTTGGTGCAGTCTTCCTCACTGCTCCCACATTTAATTGCTTTGTAATTATACTTGTAAAACCTGCAATGGGATTACACATGGGGGAACGAAAAATAATTTTTAAAATCACATTTCAGAAGTGGAGGGGATTTATGGGAGCTGCAAGACAAAGAAAAACCCACCTTTCTTTCTTTCTTCATTGTTGTCTTTGGAAGGCAGCCATCAAAGTTTCCTTGTCAGTAATACAGGGATTTGTAAATAGAACAAAGAGCTTCCTCATTATAT
Source organism: Serinus canaria (assembly GCF_022539315.1). Taxonomy (NCBI): domain Eukaryota; kingdom Metazoa; phylum Chordata; class Aves; order Passeriformes; family Fringillidae; genus Serinus; species Serinus canaria. The sequence continues at coordinate 9,903,432 of NC_066323.1, read as the reverse complement.
AACCCAGCACCGTCAGCGTGTGTCTTCGCAGGCAGTTCCCTTGAACTTTGCATCTTGCTCCTCCTGAGAACAGTCCTCCATGCCAGCTTGAACAGATGTGGTTTCCTTTAGGAAAGGTTTTCTGTAAGGGTCATTCTGACTTCCCTTTCAGAGTTTTCCAGCCTCATGTGCTCTTTGCTCAAGGGATTACTGTGGTGGATGCTAACTCCATGTGCTACTGTTAAGCTTCTCCTCACCTGCTGGCTGAGCTGAATGAGTGCTGAAATCTCTGTTCCACAGAAAAATCTGACATTTCATGTTTTCCTGAATCAGACCGGAAAGCTGCAATTTCCTGTGAACCCAAATTCTGAGAAACATTTCAGAAAGTGCAAAATGGCCCCAGCACAGCCTTTTGTTTGGGTGTTATCTACAGGTCTTTATGAGACTTAAGCTGGCTTTAAACTCATCATGTTCCAAGTGATCCCAAACGCAACCAGGCAGACCCACTGTTCCCAAAGCCACTCATGGAGCTGCAGTGTCTGCCAAGGGTGCTTTGCAAGAGAAAGGTGACACAGAGCCAGAAGTGGTTTTCTCTCACCCCATGCATTATTCTAGCATTGCCACTGCTTCAATTCCACCAGTGCACTCACAGACTTCAAGCTTACAAGCATTTTAATTCTTATTTTCCAGGCTCCTTGAAAACAAAGGCTTTTATGGTATATCTCTGAGGATATAACTCAATAGCTTGTACAGCCCTGGCCTAATATCTCCAACATATCAAGTGCATATTGAATGGCACTATTTTAAAGTTTAATTATTTAAGATGTTTAAACTAAATCAGGGCACAAGGCCACGCAGACCCTCTTACTTTAGTATCAATAGAGCTGGAGTTTCATCTCTGGTTGGTTAGAAGAGTTTTGTAAATGAACTAGGATAAGACATTCTACAGACAATGTACATCACCAAATGCAAAACTTAAACTAGGGTGGTATCAGTTTGTGTGAAGGCAGCTTTGAAGCTGCAACAGCATAGTGGGAAGAGCAGCCCTGCCCTGTGAACAAGTGAGAAAAAACAAAAGCTGCTGCTTGCTGGTCTTCATGGAAAATGAAGTTTAAAAAAAAGAAAGAAAAAAGAGGTGGAGGAAAGAACAGAAGCATACTTCAAGAACAAATTCTCATCAGACTAAAAATCAGTGTAACTCCCACATTGCAACACTTTGCAGGTCTAATAGACACAAAGCTGTTCCTTCACCCGAAAGCCAAACATAAAAGTCACGGAAACCCATCATGCCAATTCTGGGGCTGCTTTCCGGAGCAGAATCTCTTTAAATGTCAATGTTCCCTTTGTTCTGTGCACCCTTTATAATGAGTCTATCATCTGTTTGGTAGAAGATCCAGTGAAATATGTAATAAGGTTATCTCACCATCTCTCTCTATTGTAAAGTCATATCTCCTCTTCCACTCATTAATTATTGTCTTCCATTTCCTGTGTCAGATGTGAATCAGAAAATAGGGACTCAAGGCTTGCAAGCTTAGCAACTTACCATATATTAGCTGAGCTGTGGTAACTCTCCATGTGCTCCCTCTTAGCCTGTAATAAACAAAACCAGTGTGACTTTGCTGTACACAGGTCTGCAGCCAATGCAGTTTGGATTAACCTCATTTCATTGTCAGCTAAGCTGACAGTGATAGTGGCCATGGCTCAGCTGATGTTCAGTCCTCATATTGCAAGACTTTGCCTTTAAATGCTGGGAGCAGAGCTCTACCAATATAACTATCTGGAAAGCTACGATGATTTATGTGCTGTCAACATACGCTAAAAAAAAAGGACAGAAAAGCAGCACAATTACATGATTATCAGCCAATGCCCCTTGGTTTGCAGTTTTTCAACCATGAACTGCTCAAACTTTGGATCAAGAAGTGAAGCAATCTGTTTCTCAAGTGCAAACAGGGAAAAGTTATATGAGTCTTATAGCAATTTCAGGCAAATATATCACAGAAGCAGCATGCTTAGCCTTTTTACTGTGCTTCTGTCTGAATTTTCCAGTAAGATTTCCCTGATATATAGTAAGAGTCAAAACTCTAATCTCTTTTAGCTCTTTTTTATTGTCTCTGCAGCACTAACTTTGAAAAATGGCCTTGTCCCCAAAGAACTGCACACAGTCCATGTAGAGAAGCTGTTAAAATAAATGCTTTACGTAAAAAATATTGCAGACGAACTGGGCTCTGAGGGTTTTAGAGCTACAACATATAGATATAAACCAGAGCAGCTAAGTATGAATGGAGGTCATACTCCAGTAGAGAAGAAGGGAAGTCCCCTGTCTGACAGTGTTGCACACAATCTCTGAAAGCAACAATTCCTTCTCTTCTTTCTCAGGGCTGCAGAGTTTTAATAAATGACTATTCTCATGTTAATGTCCTTCTGCCTTCCTCCTCACTGACCTCAATACACACCATGCTGATTCATAAAGTTTCTTCTTTCACTGGATTTGAGTGCTTTCTGGAGACCTTATTTGTGCTATTCTGCCTGCAAGACATCTGGCTGATTTATAGAGACTAAGACACAGACAAGCACAGTGTTGGCTGCCCTACCTGGATATTGTGTTTCCTACACATTGTGTTCCCATCTCTGCCCATGCCGTGGTCTGATTTTTGATAGTCTGTGTATTGTTCAAAGAAGAGAGCAAACTTTCCACCTCTCAGAAAAGCTTCTGAGATCCTCAGGAATAGAAGTATGCTTTTCCACCTGTATTCCTCAAAAAGCAGTGATATCTGTGTCTAGACACCGATTGGGGAAATTCAGGCAAGGGATAATGTGCAAATAAGAACATGATTCAGTGGTGGCAAAAATACAGACAAACACCAGGTGCCTCAAAGTCTGAATCACAAACACGGCAGTGAAAAAATCTGAGAGCACAAGAGATGATGGAGGAGCTTGACTTGGCATTTATCTGTTTATTCCAACAGGATATGCAGATTCCACCCTTCTGACATCACTGCTCATCTGCCTCATCAGTGCCTCATGACACAACCCCTCTCCATAGCACTGAGTCAGCACCACTGTGTGATCTCCTCTTGGCAATGTAAGATGTGGTGAAAGGCTGCCCATGATGGTGAAAGCATAGAGGGATCTCTAAACAGGTCGCCAAAGGGATTAAAAAACTCATGGTCATCTTATGAGCACCCCTCCCAGGAAATAACATGGGCTCAGAAAAATTTACTGTACGGTAACACAGCAGTGTTCTATGGGAGTGCTCCCACAGCAGATGGAACAATAATTCATACAGTGTGTTCAAACAAAGGAGCAAGGAACACTTGCACTTCACTCCTGGAGCCCCAAAAAAGCTCCAAAGTGTATTTTCCCCTGTAACTAACAGGTACAGACTGTTTACTCTTCTAGAGGCCTGGACTGAAAGAACATTTATTAAAGAGTCCCTGAAGTGTCCAAGACCTTGGGGCCCTGGGCAGACTGGCCTAGAGGTGGGTGCCCTTGCACACGAAGAGAGGTTTGGAACTAGATGAACTTTAAGGTCTCCTCCAATCCAAACTATTCTATGATTCTGTGAACGCATCACACACATGGAGTGCTAACCCTCGTCTCCCCCAAACAAAAATAAGCTGTTTCCTATTTTGAAAAAAAAAACCAACCCAGAACAAAACAATAAAATTGAAAGAATCTGAGATACTCATAATAATGGTTGACTTACAAGAGGCAATGTAAAGAGAAGCTTTATGTCAGAAGAAACTCAGCCACATGAAAACTAAAATATTGGGCCACTACCCCCAAGTCTGATCTTAAACAGTCTCTGAGTTTCTAAACACAACCCTAAAAACATCCCACGCTGCACCTCAGTGTGTCATTCTGTACCACAGGGACAGGTTTTCTTCCTGGAAAACCAGGTCCAGAGGCCAGGAGACTCTTATTGTATTTGCACATACTAGTGCCTTTTGTTGGGGGATTTAGGTCACAAGAGTGTAGGAAAGGCAGCTCTGAATCACCTGGCTCTTGCACGTGTTGTGCAAAGGTTTCTGAACTCAACCTCCTTTCACGACACACCCTTTGTTTGTTACTTTCTCTTAGGGCTTTTTCGCAACCCCATCCACTGCCAACACAAACAAGGTTGCAACATCTCCCTCCAGTCTGTCTTCCTCTGCTCTGCTCTAAATGTCAAGCAGCTACATAGCACTGCTCACTTGCTTAACTGGGCAAAATACCTGCTGTGGCAGCCCTCTGCCTTGACTGCCTCCGGGAGAAAGTTTCTTGGGATTGGTAGGTGACAGAACCTGCAAGTCGGTCTTAGTCACGTTGACACCAGATACCAAGAGTCTTGCGCAGGTAGGACGCGTGGTTGGCTTTGCTGAGCTGCCATCAAGCATCTGTAAGGCACCGGGGGAGGCTAAGAAGAGTAATTATCAGGGATCACAGTGGCTACCAGAAGTTGTTTCTGCAACTGTGGTGCTTTCTACTTCGCTGCAGTGTGTACCCTGTGCATAGAGAGCAGGGGAGAGAAGTTGCTGCTGTTTGAATGTCATTTATCAATGTGAAACAAATTGTGGGACCTAGCTCCACTCCTAATATTTGGGATAGCCAGAGTAGATCCCTTCTTACTAAAGGGGCACCACAACAAACACTCTGTGAGTAGGGTCTTTAAGCAGGTAGGGAACACAGGCACTCTGGATACCCTCTTAACTCCCAAATCTTGTGCACAGTAGAAAGGAGATATATTTGTCCGCTGAACAGAGGATATCTAGCAAGCCCAGGGAAATGGAGAGTGCATGGTGCCTACACTCAGCCTCTCCACACAGCCATCACAGCAGAGATGCCCGAGGACTCCCCATAGACGGTGGAATACTGGCCTGCCTGTCTGTGTTTTTGGCATGGCCTCCTGCTCGTTCAGATAGAGCTGTTGTGTGTGTGGGATGGGGCAGCATCCTGGTCTCCTCCTCAGCTGGGCTATCACCAGCCCCCAAGCCCCTGCCCAGGGTGGCACGCCAGGAGCCGGGCTGAGGGCGGTGCTGCTCACCGGCTGGAGGCAGCTGCTTCTATCAGCAGCCTTCATCGGGGGATTTTCTCTTATTTCATTCTCAAGCTTCCTTCAGCCTTGGATTTGCATAAGATCCTGGGTTAGGACTAATCTGATCCCAGGCTGGGAACATTGCGTCAGGCCCAGCGAATCCTCCATGCCAAACTGTCTCTGGTTGGGGTGTGTTGGCGCTGGAAAACAGAACTGTGCAGGGACAAATGGCAGCTTGAATTTTCCTTAGTAAGAGGAGGTGCCTGGCTTTGTATCTCATTTAAATTCCTGTGCTGTGTGGCAACTCCCAGTCAAGTTTCTATTTGTTTACAGCCCTTGTAGCCAGGTGCTTTCCATGTTCACTTAAGGTTGCCTAAACAAGAAGCATGTCCAGCCTCCAGGGCTAATAAGAGCACATTGTCCTTGGTGGCAGGAGGACATATCTTGCTTTATCTATGCATTCCCTGGCAAGCAGGAGTGGTGGAGAAAGAGACATGTCTCACTGCCCAGGTAAGAGTATGAATTCAAGTCTCAGAATGTAAATAAATATGTGGCCATTGAGTTGGAGGAGTTACAGGTGACAGGTTGCAAGTGTAGCCATGGCACCTCCTGAAGGGCTGTTCACTGTGGGCATATGGCTGATTGGCTTTTCCAGGTCCCACTGGATTAAATTCAGGAACATACTTGGGAAAGTGGGGGTTTCTCTTAAGGTTTTCACTTGACAGAAGAGTTGAGGCTTAGTAGTGCCAAGTGTCTGATATAGTAATCACCATCTGTCTTGCTCACCTTTCCATCACTGCTTTATGGCCAAGAAGATGGCCTGAGCACTTTCTTTGCTGCCAGATTCACTTGCTTCAAGAACAATTTGGCATCCTGACCTGGAGCAGTTTTTTTATAAAATATAGACACAGGCATGTCCTACTATAGGAGGTACTATGAGCACGGGGCTGTGATTGACACTGGGGTACAGACTGCCCATGGCCCCAGATCCCTCAAGACAGTGCTGACCTACTGTAACACATTGATTATCTCACTGCAGTATTTAAAAATATATACTTCCCACTAAAAATGGTGTGCTCCTCTTGCCAACCAGACTCAGTCTAGATCTGTCTCTCATTTCATTGTCCAGTCCCTGGCAAGCCAAATCATTCTACAATCTCTGAAACTGAAGACACAAAATCACCAATGGAACAGTGCTGATTGGGTCAGAGGTGCAAAGATTTCAGCTCTCCATTTCAAGAGCCATCCTCCAGCTCACAGCTGGTACAAATGGGTATGTCCTTGGCAGTTCAATCACTACTGTCTCCTTGGCTTGAAATGTTGTTTTTTCTGATATTAGAGTATACACAGGCTCAGCCCAGATGCCAATCATGAAACTAAATGTGCAGTTGTAATGGTGGGCAAAAACTGCAGTGCTTTGTTTTACTTGAGCAATGCTCAAAAGTCAAGACATCCTGTCTAGAACATTAAAAACTGTACTTTGTCAATTTACAAGCAACACAGTGGCTCTCTCTCATACCAGAATGTCTATTCCCTAACGCCAGATTCATTGGAATAATACGAAAAGAAAAACAATTGCTTTTTTTTGTTGTTGTCTTTTTTTTAAAGTTTACATTTTACTCCTAAATCCGGAAATCTTTTGATTCCAGTAGGAGCTGTGCTGCCTTGCTGCTGGGATTGGCTCTCTGCACAGGCCTTCAGTAGGGGATTTTTCTCCATTGAGAAGTTTTCTGTTTTGTTTGGGGATGTTTTTGTCCTGGTGACAATTTTGGGTCATGCCAAACCTCCTCGTGAGCATCTCAGTATCACAGCTGCAGCCCCACCTTTCTCACAGAAACACCGAGAGCATTCCTCCCCCTCACAGACAAAGAGAGTGAGCTCCTTGCCCAGAATAACAGAGGCTTTCCTGGGAGCAAATACCTATTCCTGTAGTCACCCAAAGGAGAAGACATGTAGACATGTCAGTGACAAGTCTTTTCCTTTTTTTGTTTTTTTTTTGTTTTTTTTTTTTTTTTTTGTTCTTTCCATAGGGAAGAATATTAATTCCTACCCAAATTCTGTTTGGGCATTTTTGTTGTTTGGTGTTTTGGGGGTTTTTGTTGGTTGGTTGGTTGGTTGGTTGGTTTGTTTTTTGGCATTTTCCTGTTCCCTTTCCTGCAAAGCTGGCTCATGAAGCTGTGTCCCAAATTGTCTGCAGTGTGGCTTTGCAGTGTTGTGGTCAGGGAGCTGGCCTAGGTAGCTGCTCCATACCACACACCCTTGTACCACTGAGCAAGAGAAGTCAATGAAGAGAAGAGTCTGACAGTTAGTTTGACAGCTGTAGGAAAATGACTGTGTATGATGATTAATAAATAGAGAATATTTATGAATGCCTTCCCTCTGAGAATCAGGCTAATAGTAATTATACTTTTCTAAATCCTATCTATAAAGTCATCTGCATTTAGGTAAACAGAGTCATAGAGATTTTTCTGTTGGCATAAACACAAGGCAGAGTCCCAGCTCTCAATCTTTACTTCAGACTCCTGGATGCCAACCTTCATTCTCCGTGAGGACAGAAAGAGAAACTGGCTCCAGAAAATATAGTCAGTGTTTACATTTTATTGAACCACTAGACATTGCTGTTGGCCACATCATGAAAACAGTGCAGCAAAGAGAGCCTTTCATTTGCCTGTGCTTGGCAGAAAGTGTCGTTCTTTGGTTACTCAGCTGAAGTTGACAAGTTGCCCAGTATTTTTATTATCAGGTTGTCAGCTCAATCTCACTACTGCCCTCTTAATTTATTATTTTGTATTTCAAAATCACAGGTGTGACTCATTGCACAGCCAGAGGTTATAATGAAGTATCCCACTCATCCTTTAGCTCACCCTTTGTTCAAGACAATGCAGATTGCAGGAGGTTTCTGAGGAGGTAAGAGGATTGCAAAAGAGTCGAAGACTCCTCTTTTATCTAACCTATGTGTGGGCAGTGAAACTGCCTGATATGAAACCAGTTGGGTGCAAAGGTGGGCATGGAAGTTCATTTGTCATTGTGTCGAGGGTTGAAACTCAGAAGATACAGCAGCTGTCATTAGAGATAGGCAGCCAAACCTAAATCACCTCACCCCGAGGGTGAGTCCAGAGACACAGTCCTAGGATAACACTCTTCTCCCAAGATTTTCTCTATGCTTTAGTTTCCAGCAGGACAGAAGATGAAAACCAAGCAGGCGTTTTTCAATTTAAAAAAATCTTATTCCCTGCATTTTATGACTTAAATCTGGAAGCGACTCTAAGAGCAAGATTATGCCAGCATTGTGCAAATATCAATCCCGTGGCATTAGAGTTTTTGAAATACAAATATAAGTTTTTTAGCATAAAGTGACATATCATCCATGTTTCTCCTAGGAGAATCTGGGATAAGTTGCTGGGAAGAAGGAAGAAGGAGAACAGTTCTATTGGAAAGAATGTCTTGATGCTGATATGAAAATGATGTGGAAGTCATGGGCTGAATTAAATATTTTTCCATGGTGGAAAATTGATGGGAAAGCTTCCTGGTATCAACAGCTCATGTGAAACAGAGGAAGAGATCCTTTTATCACAGAAGAAGAGTGTCAAAATCCAGAGCTATTCTGAATCAATTTGCTCTTTTAATTGTCTTGTGCAGACGTCTGTCTCTGCAGCAGAAATGCTGAGCTCATGATTCATGAAAACCGAGCACATAAACTTGAGGAGATACAAACAAAATTTGCTCATAACAGAAGGAGTTACAATGCCACACACACCACATGTCCTGGCAACTCATTCCCCCCAGGGGGAAGGATGCATGTCCTATGTCCAGTCTGAGTAACCTGGGGCAATGACAGGCAGGGGCAGAACTCTTGGGGTACTTGGTTTTTTTAAAGCTGCAACATGGAGCTGTGGCAATGCCAAAAAGGGTCCCTGGTCTGCTCTGTCTCATTGCTGGGGGGCAGGAGCTGTGGCTCAAAGGATGTCCGCTGGCAACACAGAAAACTACACCAAGAGCACTGGTTCAGCTCTGCCATCTCCAATTTCTGTCAAGTGTAGAATAATAGCTATCCAGCGAGCTGGGACATGCTCCACCAGCATCAATAGGGCTGTGCTTCAGAGCATCCCTCGAGGTAGCAAAGAATTATCCCCATTTTATAAATGAGGTAACTCAGGCACAGGGATTAAAGCCAGAATGTTCCAAGCTGGCTGCCTACTGCTCGGTACCTACACCCATATTTACGCAACTCGTGGCCTGATTTTCAGAAGGGCAGGGCAATGAAAATTTTGGCCTGAGGGGTTTGTTCACACACAGTTTACTGGTAACAACGCCCAGGATGGAAGCCTGGTCTCTGCTACCTGTCTTACACCTTAACCACTGAAAACATCCTTTCTACCACTAGCCAAGAGTTGGTGGAGGTTCCTGAGTGTCCCCATTCACCATGCAGAGGTTCAGAGTTAGCAATGCAGACTGGCTGCCTACGTGCTCTCAGCTAGAGGCTTTTAAAGAGCAATAGCAAGAGTAAAACTGGTGAGATTTCTTTGCTACCTTCTCAGCTCTTCAGAGCCCAGGCAGCTTTGCTTGACTCGCAGTGCTTTGCTAAAACAGCATGTCTGGTGTGTAAACCTCTGTTCTGCCTCACACGTGGCATCATCTTTCCCTCTGTCCCTTCACCATGTCCTGCTCAGGACACCTCAGCCTGGCAGAGCACAGATCCAGTGCAGAACAAGTAAGAAGGGAGAAAACTGGCCAGATGGATATCTGAACTGCTCGAAAGCACAAGCACCAACAGGAGCAAGTTAATCCCAGTGCCCCCTCACCTCTCCTCTGCACTCTCTTCCTGGTCTTTCACTGAGCCTCAGAAATAGCCCTGATTTATTGGAAACTCTTGAGAAGCAAGGAAATAGAGTAAAAAACATACTCCCATACTATCAACTTGCAAAACCTAGGAGGCAGAGCACTTGCTGGCTAGCTACAATAGAGTTTACAACTGTCCCTTCTAAAATCATCCCTGCTAGGGGCTAATGTGATGCTTGTCTTAGCTTGTTAGAGAGCCTTGCTGTCTTTAGACACGTACTTGAAAAACAGCGCTGGTGGTTGGTTGCTACCTGAGGGAAGAAGGACAAAGGATCTCTCTCGGCTGTCTCTGTGGAATGGTCACTGGTCAGGTCACCTCCAGCCTGACCTGCAATACCAAGTGCATGCTGCAAATCCATTGCTGTCAGCCCGTGTGCTTTGTCTCATCTACGGAGTCCCAGCCACCTCTGACCTCTTCTTTCCCTCCCTTCAGGCCATGTCCTGCTCACGAGGCTCCTGCTCAGCTGCTCTGTAGCTTCCCCCCACCCGGAGGGAGGACAGGCGAGAGGAGGTGACAACCTTCAGCAAAGGGTAAGGCTGGAAAAGAAGGAAGTGTCAGCTCAATCAGGTCAGCTCAGCCAACCAACTGCTGCTGTAATCCCTCTGCCTCAGGTCCCTGTGCTGTTCTGTTCGTGCTCTGAATGCTACTGTACGAGCAGCAACCTTGTCCCCATGGTACTGTCAGCCTGCAGCTTCCTGACAGGGAGATGAGGAAAAGGGATAAACAGGAAGCAGCTGATCATAAGAATCTCCCAGAACTCTTTCCAGATCCTTCTTTTTGCAGTGTGTTTTGGGAGCATGGACTTTGAGATGGACTTTACTCCTACTGAAGTTCAGAAGGCCAGACTTTGCAGCTTCTGATTTCTCCAGAAGAAGGCTGAGAGCTAGATCTGAATCAATTCCTAGGCTGGAGTTCATCTCCATATTCACAGCAAACCCAGAAGCTTTGAGAAGCCCCAGTTCCTTCTGCCCAGGTCTGAGGTGCCTCTTTCGGGGTTGGAGCAACTGAGTCTCACCAATCTATCAGCAGCCAGGAGGAAGCTGGGGAACAAATGCCTCCTATTCAATAATACTTGGTGCTGCATTTTATATGGCAGCCAGTGCATTATTCTGTGGTGAAAACAAACCCTATTCTTCTCTGCCAGATAAACACACTTTATCCTATAAAGAGCAGCATTTCTGACTGTTCAGCAGCAGCCAAACTCACGATGGGAAAAATAACAGGTGTTTGTAAGACACTCCCTGTTTATTCACAGTGCTTAAAATAATTGCTTTAAAAAAATCCAGCAGAGATTTTAATTTTCTATGCTCCCACATTTAAAAAAACAAAAACAAAAAACCCCCTAAGCTTGGCTCATAGTAGTTGAAGGCAATTCATTATGAAAGGGGTGTTCTTTCTGTTGTGGTAGCAAAGAAACCTGCTTATGAAAGCTCCTGAGGAGCAGAATAGTAAAGCAAATTCCTGCCTAGAACCAACACTTCCCTGTGCTTTTCATCAAGCTCTCCAGGTGGAAGCTTTTATTATCAAAACACGTGATTTTATTGTCAAAAGGGGATGAGCAGGGATTGAGCTCCTCCAGTTGGTGCCCATCATTGACCAACACTGCCTTTTATAAGGCAACGATGGCCTTGGGCTGGCTTATGCCCTTCCTTCTTGTTCTGGTGGTGGAACAGGAGATAAGTGCACTGCTCCAGGGGGAAAAGTGTGTCTCAGAGGCACCAACCTTTCTTCAATCACTGCTTGCTTCTCCGGGAAATAACTGGCAATGGATCTTGATCAATAGACGGCTTTCCAGCACAATGGGCTGACACACGGTGCTGGAGGAAGAGGACAGAGACTCCCTGTCTCCATCCACTCTCCCCATGCTTGCTTACAGCACAGATGAGGGACATCCCTGAGCTGCCCAGAGGGTGAGGGGACACTCAGTGCATGGCTGCTGCCAGAATTTGGTCCTTGTGGTGGCGAATGGGCCATGGATGAAGTCCCTGCAGGAGCCACCCAAGGGAATGTAGCATCATTCCCGTGGGCTACAAGCTTCATGAGACAACAATTGTGGTGGTCCTCTGTCCTCAGGACTTTCCCTTCCTATGGGGTATGCCTCCCCTTGAGTCTGGCCCCCTGCAAGCTGTTGGGATAAGTCACAGATGCTCGGTAGCTCCCTGGGAGCCTGGAAAGAATAGGAGCAATAGGAGCCCACCTAGCAGCTCTCCAGTGCTGTCCCAACCCCCAGGTGCTGCTCCTGGTGGTTCCTGGACTGCCATCCATGTCCCAGGTGGATGTAGACACAGCCTAAGCCTTGCCTCCAACACAGGACTGAGACACCCTGATGCTGGCAGTAAAACACAGCCACATTTTAGATTTTACTGTTCCCACAAAGGTGCAGGAAGAGTTACACAACCCAAACCGTCTCCCTGGGAGGGCTCACCTGTCTCTAAGCGGCGGACATAGAGACAGGCAGATGGGCTTTGTGCAGACGAGGGGCTGAGCAGGGTTTGCAGCAGGGACAGGGCTCCCAGCGCTGCGGCTCTTCTCTGTGCCACGGCAGCGTTCCCAGCTGGGACCCGGCTGCCGGGGCACCGTCGGGCTTGTCACACACAGCAGCCTCTGGCCTGAGCAAAAGAGACAGATGAGAGCCAGAGAGAGAAACAGAGGCACAGGGGAGAGCAGGCAAGAGAGCAGCGTGGGCCGCGGGGACTCGGCAAGGTGCCACTGCCACTCGGGCTGCGACAGCGACCTGTCCTGCCGCGCAGGGGCTCCTCCAGCAGACACTGGGATGAGGCAGAGGGCAGCTCCCGAAAGGGCATCCCCACAGGCACACAGGAGGAGATGAAAGGAGGAGGCTGCAGTGCGAAGCGAGGCAAGATGAAAGGCCGGAGGAGCAGAGACGGCGGTGACTCAAAAAGCAGAGCCAGAGGCAGCGGCAGCCGCGGCGCGCTGAGCACGGAGCGGCCCCGGCGCAGACACAAAGGAGAGCTGCAGCAAAGCGCGGGGTCCCAGAGCAGCCCTGAGATCAAACCCATCCCCAGCCCAGCCAGACTGCGAGTGTCTGAGCAATAAAGGATCTCACACTGCTCCGTGCCGGCAGCTCGAGGCCTGCGGGGCGAGGCAGGGCTTTATGCACACAAATGAAGTACAACCGAGTCCTCTGTAGAAGCTGCACTGGCCTGGGCAAAAAGCACAGAGAGGGGAAAAATGGTAGAGATAGAGACAGAGAATAGAATAGAATAGAATAGAATAGAATACAATACAATACAATACAATACAATACAATACAATACAATAGTTAAGGTTGGAAAGGACCTCTGAGATCATTGAGTTCAACCATTAACCTGACACTGCCACTAAAGCGTGTCTCTGAGCACCACATCTATGGATTTTCTGATCACTTTGCAGGACAGTGATTCCATTACTTCCCTGGGCATCCCATTTCAATGTTTGTCAACCCTTTCAGTGAAGAAACCCTTCCTGCTATCCAATCTAAACCTCCCCTGGTGCAACATGAAGCCATTTTCTCTTGACCAATCATCTGTCACCTGGGAGAAAAGACTGACACACCCTCCCCCAAGCTGTCCACAACATCCAGTAGGGAGCAATAAGGTTCCCCCAAGTTTCCTTTCCTTCAGACCAAACAACCCCAGCACCATCAGCTGCTCCTCCTTAGACTTGTACTCCAGTAAGACAAGTACTTCTCCAAGCAACAAGAAGCAGCAAATGCCCTTTCTTAGGCAGGGTCTTAACAGAAAAAATCAAGAAGCAAAGCTTGTACCTTTGCTTTGATACCAGTCAGGCACCAAAACCCATTAAACCTTATTCAAGATGGTAAAACCCACACAAAGTGGCATTTCCAAGGCACCCAATGTCTTTCAGCCCTGGATCTGTCTGTCAGCATGCCCCTGGGGCAGATCTACGTGCCTGACTCTCCTTTGCCAGGCAGGCAGTCACCGACCCTGTGCAGCATTTCATCTCCACTGGAGCGATACTGGTGACTCAGCACTTCCCCTGCAAGGCGCTGCGAGGGCTCTGCTCCAGCGAGGGGATTATAGCAACAACCCAAGTATAATAATGGTGTGGCTGAGCAGCAGGGATTTATGAGCAGGCAAAGAAAGTGAGAATTATAGGTGTCCAGTCCCTATGACAGAACCACCATATATTTCCTCCAACAAAGCGTGTGACAACAGCTCCATAAATTCACATAGTAACAGAAGTGAGTGCCAGCTCATCATTGCAGCTATTTAAGGAGCCAAGTAGCACTCTGCTTATTGCAGAAGTTCACAGTTAGTTAAAAATAAGCATTAAAAAAGTCACTTTTGGGCCTTGGCTGAATAAGGTTTTTTATTCATGATGCCCAGCATTGCGTTCTGCCTCTTCTCCTTTTTGCCTACACAGACTCTCTTTGGCAGAATTTCGTGTTAGGTACTGTCAGCTTCCTTCTGAAGGAGATTAACTTAGGATGTGCCACAAACAATTGTAAAACTTAGCTGTGACTATGAAATACTTGATCCTTTTCAATACTAGCAGATCTGAAATGTGCTTTAAAAATTCTTTAGTTCCAGCCCATTAAATAACTAGGGAGAGCTTCCCTGAGATGTAATTGCCGAAGAGAATAACCCCAATATCCACAACATGCTGAATAGGGTTTTTTTAATGCTGTCTCATGATCAGATTATTTGCAGTACCTGTCAGCTAATGTGCTGTTTTTATTGCTAATTTAACACTTCTTCCTAAAGGGAGAAGGGGGAGAGGGTAAAAACAACTCTTCACAGTGAACTGGAAATCAAAAAATAGCTGTGTGTTTTGTTGTCACTTCTGCTACTCTCTTTTCTGACGTATAAAGAGAAGCTCACTTTAATATGACTAAGTCCCCTTTAAACATGAGAAATATCAAGTTTCTCTGAATCCCACAGCTTTTATTCTTTCTTCTTGAGGCTTTAGGAAAAATTTGAAAGAGACATCTCAGCTAGAAAGAAAAGTTGGAACTTTCTTAGGTTAAGGCTTAACATCAGCAGTGATTGGAATGTAATTTTCCTATAAGAAAAAATTTGGCATCTCAGTGAAAAAACTGAAAGATAGGAAATAGAAATTAAGGCTTTCTGTCTGTGAAGCTGGAGCTCTAGGGCCCCATTCTCCCCCAGAGCCTGCTGTCCTGCTCAGACTTGGTTTCCCATGCAGCACCTCACACTCCTGCCCATTAATCCCCTTTTCCTGGGAGCCTTTCCTGAAGTCAGGACAACAGGTTGGAAACCTGTCCTTGGAGCCTCATGAGGACTTGGTGTGTGTGCACTAAAATTTCACCAAGACATATCCCATGACATTTTCCCAGGGTCAAAATTATTCATATTAGCAAAGAGAGAGGAGATTCTTGTTTGGTTGGTTTGGTAAGAAGGTGATGTTTTGTCCAGAAATGACATAACTTTGGAGGAAAAAAAAATAAAGTTACTCAAGAGCTAGTTTAAAAGAAAAGTGTTGAATGGAAAATTTTCAGCCAGCCCCACAGAGATCCCTTCTTTATGTCCAGGTTTGGAAGAGCTGCTGCCCGGCTCTCTGTAGTGGCTGGTGTCACGTTGCACGCTCCTCCAAGAGCAGCAGATTGCTTATGCATTAGTTCTTTTGCATAATAACAGCAGTGATAGTGGGCTTGGGTGTTTGAGGGGTTTTTTTTACACACATTGTTTGCTGCTAACAAACTCAGGAAGGAAATTTACAGTCTTGAATGGGGAGTGAGGTCTGCAAGACATCCCCAGCAGGACTGGGCTGCTGAACCTTGCTGTGACTCAGCCAGCACAGGAAACTTTTGTTCTGAGCAGCCCCATCTCCTTTCCCCCTCTGCTCCAAGCACAAGGTTTATAAACAGGTCATGGTAACTTCGTTTAATTTTGCTTTTAGGTTTTTTTTTCATTCTTTTTCTTGGAGTGTTTCATTGCTTTCTGTGTACGAGGTTATTTATAGAAATAAACGACATTAAATGGACAGTGTGCTTGAGCAGAAAATCTTGGGAAGGGGATCCTCAGCTTTTGTGGTAGAGCATTTGCTGTTCTTGGTTGGATGCTGTCATACTGGTTATGCTGAATTAAATGCCCTTGTTTTCTACCTCTGTCCACACCTTGGAGACCAAATATTGCACACAAAATTGGAGAGCTCCATGTGAGAGAGCAGGGCTCAGACAGGAGGGTGCAGCAAATATGGAGGACAGAGAGAAAAACCATAAATAAAAGATCAACATGGGGTTTCATGCAGAGATCTCTGTCTACATTATTATATTTCCATCTACAATATTATATTTCTATCTGTTCAGCAAATTCACTCCACCTCATTGTTCCCAAACCTGACATGTAACAAAACCAATTAAAATACTTGTAAACTTAAATAAATAAAGACATGCAGAAGATGTGACTATTCAAAGCCTAGCAGCTTGTACTTGTGCATTTTTGTCTCCTCATTAATCTGTTTATGAAAGGGGTTTGATTAGTTCCATATATTCAGCTTCTGAAGTTAATACCTTAGTGGTCTAAAGTGTTTGTACCAAGGCTAACACTGAATTTTCTCTCTACTGCAATAAACATGTAAATATGAACTGATTCATGCATACAAACAAATTTCCAAGATTGAGTTCAAGAACAATTTTCAAAAAATGTTTAAAATGCTTTGCTGGGGAACAGCACAGGGCGCCTGTTAGTTTATTCTGGCTAGGGAGACTTCATACACCCCTGTATTTCTCTATGCATGTGTGTGTCTGGCACAGAGACTCTCATATTTTTAGTCATTATTCTATAGGATATTCAAAAAATGCAGCTGTTTTGTACAGCTATTAACCCAGCCCCATAACCCAGCCCTATCTGACCCAGCCCCACCTGCACTCACACAATCCCAGTCTGATTTCTGCTACCTGCTCCTCTCTACGTGTTGCAGCACAGCTCAGCTTTGTCTCAGAGCAGGCTCCCACCCCTATCAACACTTCAGCAAGTGCTGAGCCCCATTCCCATGGCCAGGCAGGGTTGGTTTGCACACAGCAGTTAAGTGCATGTATAAATATTTACAGAGTTTGAGGCATGGTCTGCCTAATTAGGTTTCCATAGCAATTAGCCCAATATCTTGATTAAGACCTGAGGCTGCTTTTATTATAATAAAAAAATAATACAAACCTCATTAGATTGAGATGATGAAACCAGAGCACTCTTACGAGAAGAGAGTAAATGTTGGCTCAGCAGCAGGGAATGGACTTAGCAGGGCACAATGATAAAGCAAATGAAGGTGACGTTCTGCTGTGTGGGGAAATTCTCAGCATCCCAAGACACAGGTCTAAGATCTACTGAGGAATTAGGCATCTTTGCTAAGAGCAGCCATCACATTGTTTTTCCTGGATTTTAAACCTGTTTCTGGTTTGCTCACATGATAGAGAAATGCCTGCAGCCTTGTCTTTATCTCAGAAATCTTTGAGCAATTTTCAATATTAGTAGAGAACCCACACTGAAAGGGCAAAACACAGGGTCAGCAGAGCAATACCTTCTTTGCTGAGAGAGCATTTTGTGTCTCAACAGTTACTAATATTATACATATTAATTACTGTGAGCAGCAATCCATGAAGAAATTACATCTACAGAGCAGTTGTGCTTCTGCTGTAGGTCGGCAGCAGCCATAAGCAGAGAGGTCAGTGCTCCTGGCTGGTGGGACAGAGAGATGCACAGAAAAACTCCCCAGCCTCCACATCTGCACTGAGTCAATAGGAGGGGCTGCCATTAACTCTGTAAAGCTCCAGCAACAAGTTCCTTCTTTACAGATCCTGACAGCACTTCCCACTGAAACCAGCCTTAAGCCAGCAGTTGACCAGTGTTGAATATTATATTTGTCTTATTTTGTTATTTGGACATCATTAATTTCCTTCCTGCTTCATCAGTTTTCCTTTTTCTGTATGAAGTTTCAATACAAACTAAACCAGTTCTATATCCTTTTATGAAGTTTTTTAAAAAGGGAAGATGCTGCAGAGTACTGTTAGATCCACAGCAAATCTAGATTAAGCAAAATGGCAGCTCATTAGCTTTCATGGACAGGCATTTAAAGTACTTAAGAGGGGACATAGAGCACTGCCCTTTACATTTACTTTGGCACTAATATCAGATTAGAAAGAGAAAGGTTATTAAGTAAAGGTAATTGTCTGCTTTGTAGGGAGAATCTTTCTGAGGTACAGCCTGAGGCACTAAACTTTAAGAAGGTTAATTGTCTCATGGTGGAAGTCAAGCTATTACTGTTATTATGGACAGTTAGGAAAAATTCAGCCTGACATCCAAAGTCCAATAACGAGTCTCAAAGATGGAGTCGATTGGCTGATAGCCACAGGCCTATAATTAGAAAAATTGGCATTACAAAAATACAGATGAGGCAGTGGTGAGCCCTGTCTGTGCAGATGTGGTACAGCAGCTGGAGCCAGAAAGCAGCACAGGGGTGCTCTGACAGCCAGCCAGGAGCTAAGCCTAGGGGAAGCCCCCGAGCTGGGTGAGTGGAGGATGGCCCCAGGAGAGATTTCTAAGGAGGACATGATGCTGACCCCAGGTGAAGCCAGCCTGTCACTGCTCATTCTCATACATGACAAAACAAAGCACTGGCCCTAAGAGCTGTAGAGGTTTGGCTGGGAGTTGGCACTTGCAGCTGATTCCACCCTCTCAAAGAAGCTGACATTCTGTCCAAAGTGCCCAGAAAATGGTTAAAGGTTTTAATCCTCCTGGCTCTGCTCATACCCATCCTTCACACCTTGTTCAAGCCCCCTCAGTGCCTCTGCATTCCCTTTTCCAAAATGTTTTAAGAGAAACTGCAGGAGCAAGAAGCTCAATCGTGCCAGGATGTAACTATGAAAAACATGCTAAGGACAAGTCAAGGCTTCTTCTGCACCTCTCCTGGGCACAGGTGGGGAAGACTGAATATTTGGATGGACAAAAATACCAAAATGTTCATACATGTGATTCTGGCTCAGACTTACAAACTACCAGCAGAAACCTCAGCAGGAAGCCCCCGGCCATCACCCTCAGGAATAATGTTTCCCTCCATTTGCAAAAACTTGATTCTGGTGGGGAGCCTTCAATAACAAAACTCCATCTCCTGGACAGCAAAGTTCTGGCTCAGCAGCTCTCTGCCCCCTCAATCACATCCAGACCCAAAGGAGAGGTTCAATTTCCAGCTCCCAAATTCTCCATTGTCTTTATAGCCCTAGATTGGGGATTTCTCCTCAGGTGCAGGAAAGCCTTTTCACCCACTAATCCACCTCTGTGCCACTCCAAGTGTTGTCTTACTTGGGTTTCAGCTCTCTGGGTCTGTGCAGGCAGGAGATGAGGGTTTTCCATCCCCACAGTTCTGGGCTGTACCAGGGAGGGACCTCTGTGACCTGCACTGTGCTGGCAAAGAGCTCTGGGATGTTTTACACCCTAAAACCCTCATGTGTTCCAGAAGAAGACAACTATTTCTTCTGTGTTTGCACCAATATTTAAACACCTCAGCACATCCTGCTGACAGCTTAATTGTAAAAGTCAGCTTGGACATTTTCCTAGCCCAGGCTGATTTTCATCCTCCAAAGCCCCCAGCAAATGATGTCTTTGCTGGTGCTCCTGTGAGAAGGAGCTGTCACCAACCACACTGCACAGATGGGACCAACAAAGGGACACAAATACAAGGAGCTTGTCCCCAGATTCTGTAACGCAGCACCCTGAGGGTCCCAGGGCAGCCTTCTCTGCCAAACCCACAGCTCCAAAACCAGGGGGTGTAGGATCACAAGCAGCTCTGGACATGATAAAGACATGAAAAAGAACAGGCTGAAGGCACAATATGAGTCACACAGGTTAGACAGAAGGAGCACTGAGGCAGGGACTGATTTAGGACAATCTCCTGTTCCTCACTCAAGCACTCCAGTGTGCTGCTGGGAGTGTTTGCCCTCAAGACCCTGATTTTGAGCAGTCTGCTGGTGGCTGGCTGAGGACAAGAGGAAGGTGCATGAATGTGCTTCAGTGACATGGTGTGATTCATCCAGAGAGACATATTTCAAGTAAACCCACTGGGCAGCACAGGCCAGGTCAGTGAGATGGCTGTGCTCAGGAACATAGTCCTGCAGTCCAGACTGGACAAAGAGTCTGGGACCCAAAACTGTGCATTCCCTCAGAAAGAATTTTGTGCAGAAAGGAAAAAACAGGAAAAGAAGAGCAGAGGCTGACATGAACATATAGGTTGAGCAGGGAAAGCAGCTGTCCTGTGCTCCTTCAAAGGCTGACATGAAGATGACCCCTGAGCTACACACTTCAGCTGTGAGGTGACTGATGTCAGGACAGGCAGGGGCTGCCCCTGCTGGGGCTGTCTCAGGGCATTTGCAAAGGTACCACATGGCCATGGCAACAGGGAAAGAAACTGGGGAGGACCTTGGGAAAGGCTCTTTCCTTGAGTAAATGAACTCTTTGGAGACCAAGCCTGCTTTACTTGTTCCTTCCTTAAGGCTTCTATTTGCTGAGCTTTGGCCTGTGCTGGTGAGTGATCTGTCACACCATCTTCACTGAGAGGAGTACCAGAACCCAACCACTGCAATCACACATTCTTGATAGCAGCCACTAAGACCTAGGCAAACCAGAGAAGCTCCAGGATACCTACTGACTGTAGCAACCCCTGAGTAGGAAAGCACAGCCTCACACAGAATTAGGCAGCTTGTAGGCTGATTCAGAGCTGCCCTACACCTTTGGCCTTGGTGGCTGTCCTACAGCAGGGTCCCTGTGGATGAGTGCTGAGGTGACCTGCAGTGTTACCCCTGCTCAGGCTTGAGAAAACATTTAGTACTTAATGGAGCTGAGCCCTGTTCTCCTCTGTATTCTTTGTGAGGACAATTAAGCCATCTCAAAAGAAAAGCAGGCAAAAATTAGGGTCAGGCAAAAAATAGGGTCAGGCAAAAATTCTCCTGTATGTGGGGTCCAGTGGTAAATATTCTATACTGAACTGTGCTGATTCATACCAGTGGAGGGTCTGCCTCAGGAATGCTATCTGGAAAAGACAGCACAATTAATCCCTCCCACTTCAACCCCTGAAAAGTGCCTTTAATGGTAGGACCACAACGTAGCAGAGTATTATTTCACTGCTGAAGAAACCAAAGCTCGAGTAGACACACTGGTTTCCTGGAGCACTGCAGCTTTCTCGTGATATTCCCAAGGAATGAGGGCCAGTGCATGGTGTGAGTTGATCATTGCACTCTCCTTTGTCCTTGTAATCCAGGCTGATAAAAGCCCTGGTCTCTGGACTTCCAGTCTAACAACATGTCCAGTGCACCCCATTGCTCCTTCTCAGGTGATGAATCTTCTCCCTGTGCCTACAACTGCTCTTCCAAGACTGCTTCCCCTGCTGCCTGCAGAGCCAGGACCTTCCATCCAGCTCAGGAGAATAAGGGCAGGATAAAGACATGAGTTGTAGGTAGCAGTTTCCTTGCAGCATCTTTCTGCTGCCAAGGAGGGAGAAAAGATGGCCCTCGAGCCATGGAAGTTGGCAGAGTCCCCGTGAGGCCATTCTCTGCTGGCCAGCCCTGCTGATGTGCTGTAGAACAAGAACTGGCCAGCACCCACAAGGCAAACCTGCTGCTGATTGCAGAGAGCTCCAGAAAGGTTAAAACACTCTCCCCTTTTCACTCTGACATCTCTGCAACCCCTTCCTCCAGCCAGAGCTCCACTTAATAATTAATTGGAGAAATATGCCCCTTACCAAGCAGCAACCAGGACATTTAGATCCTCCTGAGGAAAGCTAAGTCTCTTTCTGTAATGACTGGCAGCAGGAGATGGGAGGCATTTGCAGAAGGAGGGTGGAGTGCTGTCGCCGCTGAATCAGGCTATCAACCTGTTCTTGCCAACCACTCCAGGGCTCAGCACAGGCAATTTTCATCCCTCAGCATCTGCTGAGCTGGTCACAAGGTGCAGGTTACACCACAGTGGCCTGGAGACATCAGAAAGCAGTACTTTCCCAAAGAGACAGGACAGAGGAAGACCAGAGGAAGACATGGGAGGCCCAGGCAGATCCCAGGTCAAGCCTCCCCTGCTGACATTGTGCTTCTGTCTCCTGTTCCAGCAAGACCCGAACACAAAAGTTTGTGAGATTTTAGCTCAGAGAAAATGAAAAAATTTGCCTTCCAGATCATTACCTTTCCAGGGAAACCATCAAAAAGGGGCCTCTTCTCTCCTCAATGCTTTCCCATGCCATCCAGCTAGGCAGTTCTGGCCCTGGCTGGGGTGCCTGGGATGTTTCTATTCTGCTTGGAAGCTGTCTCTGCTTACAGGTGTGTCTGTAATACCACCCAGTCATGTACCATGGTCCAGTGAGTAGAACATCTCTGGAAGCACAGGGAAATGAGATTTGTACTCCTCCATATCATAAGGGGCCTGCAAAAGGGCTGCAGAGGGACTGTCTCCAAGGGCATGTCGCAATGGGGCAAGGGTGGTGACTTTAAACTCATTGAGGGCAGGTTTAGATTAGACAGAAAGAAGGGGGGTTTTATAATGAGAGTAATATAAGACTGGAACAAATTGCCCAGAGAATTTGTGAATGCCCCATCCCTGGAAGTGTTCAAGACAAGGTTGGATGGTGTTTTGAGCAACCTGGTATAATGGAAGGTATTCCTGCCCCTGGCAGGAGGGTTGGACAAGGTGACTTCAAAAGGTCTCTTCCAACCCAAATTATTCCATGATTCTACAATATGCAATGGTTTGTTCAAGTCTCAGATGTTCACTATATCTCCCAGATATGAATTTTCACTGCCAGTATAATGTGAACAAGAATTTCTTATAGAGCAACCTGAGGTCGCCTGATCCAGAGTGCTAAGTGTTATTGTCATAGTCAACTGAACTAGAGATAATAGCTGTATGATTAGTTATATTTATGGCACAGTCCTTATCATCACTCATTTTATGTGTGCTCTTCTCACCAATCCATATTTACTGCTTGGAACAATTCAGGCCCTTATACAGCCTCATAAATCCCATTTAATTTTGATTCAAGATGGGCAACGCTGCATCCTAAGGTGTTAGCTAAGCAAAGACTTAGCAAAAAAACCTACAAGAGCTTACATCTGATGGAGAGTGTACAATTCAGATGCTGCAGAATATCTGTGTGCTGGGAAAAGGTGTGGTATTTAGTAAGCAACTTTAAAAGGTGGAGCTAAAGCTATGTGAAAGGTTTAACTGACCAGTTCATTACTAAGTTATAATAATTCAAAATATCCCAGTCAAGGTGCTGGGAATTGCCTTTCATCATTTACATCAGACTTTGTACTCAACAAGGACAGATAATGAAGACTTTCAATGTTATTTTAAAAGTGTTGTGGAGATATATTCCTAACCTTCTTTTCCTGTTTGCAGGTAACTAAGGATCCTGAATTCACAGACAATAGGATAAATGCATAACTAAATGTTGCAGTGAAAGCTTCCAGAAACAATATGATTTTTCTGGCAGTTACAAGGTATTAAAAATACATTAAGACATAGTGGAAGAGACTATTGATACTCACTGGAGGTGATCTCATGGGTATAGTGGAGGTCATGCCAAGTCATGACAAGAAATTGCACAACAGTGTCTAGTTTAATTTCTCCAGTACACACTGTGCTGAAGCCTCACTGTTCTCCACCTGTCCTGAAATACCTTGTTTTGCCATAAAACAAGAGAATATCTTGTCATTTGCCACCAAGCAGTCATGAGACCTCATAAAAGAGAGACTTTCTCTGCTTACAGGTTCAGTGACTTTCATGGCCCTATGGTGGCAGATGGTGAGAGATCAGAGGAGGAACAGAGCTGACCTCTGAAACCTCATTTCCTCCCACCCCTCCAGAGATGGACACGCTGCCCAGGAGTCTCTGCACACTGCTCTCCAAAAGTGCCTCTCTGTTTACTCTGGAATGGCACCAGACCCATATTCCCTCTTCCAGTCCTCTCTGCCTGCATGTGGCATATTCATGAGCCAAAAAAACCAAGTTCAGGGTAGATCCCCACACTCTAAATGTGGATGCAGGCACCTGCAGGCTGGGATTTCTGCTGGAGGAAAGAAGCTTGGCCTCCCCCCACTTATCTTGTTATAAAAAGGCACTTCCCCCAAGACTGGCTCTTACTGGGGCAAAGAGAGAAACATTTGATCCTTTCAGACAAGAGTCTTCTTATCCAGTAGGTTTTTCCTGTGAGCATCTGCTTTAGACACACACTGAGTGCTTCCACCACTGTTTACACTCTTCCTGGTTGGAGACATTTTGGTATCTGCCCTCCTGTAAATGATCCAGCTGTCCTCCATGGCCACTCTGATCATCCAAGCAGTCTTTCCTCTATGTTAGCACATATTCTGCCCGTTTACTCTCCTTGTCCCAAGGACTGTCTGCTACACTGACCACATCCTACAGTGCCCACCACACTCCTAAACCCAGGCTCCTGAGGAGAAGCTGCCACTTATGCCCAGCTGTAACAATTTTGCAATAAAGAAGAACCCAGGAACTGGCCAGTGTTGCTGAAAACCATTTTCATTTGGGTCAGGTCAAATCTGTGAGTCCTTGTTTGGGATAAATGGCTCACAAGCCAATTTCTTTGGACTTGCAGAGTGCATTTTGAAAACCATCATGAGCTCTATTTCAAAACAGAGTGAGAAGAGAGAGTATCTTCCATTATAAAACCCAAAACTTCACATTGGCTGCTCTCTCATTAAAGGATTTAAGATGTTGTTGTTTTCTGATAAGCAGCAATTGGGATGTTCCTGAATATATTTCAGTGCTGGATACATTTGGTTCCTTCCTTTCTTGGATGCCTTTGCTTTTTCCCTGATAACAAAAGCTTTCTATCTGGGGCACCTTATGCAATTTATCCTTTTGTCTCTTCCACCAACAAAAAGGACCAAAAAAATTACTTAGACAACATCATGACTGGGCTGCAGTCCCAGGCTGGCATCCCTAGCTCTGATGTTTCAGGCAACAAGGAGATTTTTCAGGAAGTAATTTCCAGGGGAGATCCTCAATCTGCAGTCCCCAACACATGTACATTTTCTCTGGTGCTTTACAGATGCTTTAATAGTGCCTTCATTAAAGAAAATGTAGCAAGGTTTGGGATCAGGGGTCCTGGTTCCACAAGCTCCACTGTCCCATATCTTTGTACCACATGGGATTTAGAGAGGTGGTGATGCAGATGAAGGAGCAGCAGCAGCTCTGGCAGGCCCCTCTGAGCTACCTTTAGGACCAACACAGCAGCAAAGACCTTGGTGCAGGCTGAAAACCTGCCTAGGAATCCAAGCAAGCATTAGGGTAGCAGTGAGTGCTGTTGCCAGGACTACACAGATACTGGTAGCCAACCCAGCCAGGTCAGCACCAAGCATTTGGTTAATAAAATCTCTGGTAATGCCACACTGCAGAAATAACTCCCAGCCAAGGGCAGTTCCACAGGGAGAGGATCACTGTGTGCCTGTGCATCAGCTGAAGTCAGGTCACGGTGTGCAGATGGCAAGGAAGAGCAAAATAAAAGAAATGCCTGTGTTTTACAAATAGGGGAACTGAGACACAGATGGAATAGGCAGCTAGTGTACAATCCTGAGTACATGCTGAGAAAAAGGAATGCTGAGATAAAGCCAGGCACTGAGCAAGTTCTCCGGAGTCTAAAGTCAGGGCACCAGTCATGATGTCAGCACTACACACATGCACACACACAACCTCTCTGGCATCTGCCCTGTGGGAAGCAAGGAATTTAATATTTATCTCTTGGAGCCTTTCCTGACAAATAAAATAATGAATATCTGTACAGCCCTATAAGAGCCTTGAACAGAAGGCTCCATCAAAGCAATGTATTAATAGTTTGTTTGTTTTTGAAAAAGGGAACAGATGGACAAAATCTTGGAAAAAGGAAGAGAGAGGCAAGATGTGATTCTGTGTTGTAAAATTCCTTTCCCACTTCCAGAAGTGACTAATACTCTCCACTTGGTGCTATTGTACAACAGAGACAAAAGGTAGTGCGTTTGCTACAATTTTTTTCTTTTGGTATGTTTAGAAATCTCTTCATCAAGCAAAGCTCCAGACTGCTGGCCCCACTCTCCACTGTTTTAATGAAAACCTGACACAGAGTTGCCAGTTGATAAAGCCATTTTCTGGCATTCCTTTTTTTCCTTATCTCCCTTGCTCTTAGGGAAGTGATGGGGCATTGTCAGGCACAGAGTGCCTGAGTGCTGGGTTGCAGGGGACACCTCACAGCAGCTCTATAGATTTCCACTGACAGATCACTTGGCACCTCTCTAGACAGACTCAAGCTGTCATGCCTCTTCCTGTGCTGCTCGAGGTCTTACTTCTTTCTGCCACTTCGGTGCAGTGTCCTTGTGGATGTTTTCAGAAAGCAAACCCAGTTTGTCCTGGGTTCCTCACTGATTTACTTTCAGAACTACAAAGAACCTCTAGCACCAAACTCTGAGCATGCCTTCACCTACAGATTCTCTAATGAAACAGCAATGGCCACTTGAAAGCTCACAACAAGAGCAGGAACAGAGCTGAGTTTTCCTGCTTCCAAGTGCCTGTGCTTGAGCTGAACTTTGTGTTTGCACCAAGTATAGCCAGGAAAGCCCTTTCAGTTCAACAGAACCCAGCAGAGTCCAACAGCAAGCAAATGTCTTCACAGCTATTGAGGTGGCTTCCATTAATACCCACATTGCTCCTAACAGCTTCTGAAGTAATTTTTAAAGCCATAAACCTGCCTCAGCCCCATCCAGGTCTTTAACAGGCAGGTGAGCTGCATGCTAGGTAAAGAAATGTATTCAGCTCCACAGGAGAATTGAAGAGTTACAGCACAGCAAGGGTTCCAGGCAGAAAGGGACCATGCTGAAATATCTTCCAGAAAATAAAATTCCAGCCAGCTGTATTTTATGATTATGTTTAATTACCAATAGATCACATATATACATGCCTGTATTTTCACATGTATTTATATGCCAGATCTCTACAATCAAAGTTGAAAGGTTTCATTAAAAAAAGCCAGAAGATTAATGTTGTCAGAACCTTTTCCTGTATCATAGCAAAACCAAAATTTCAGTAACAACAGGACTCTTATAGCTTTTCAATTCTTTGCAACAGAAGGCTCAGCTGAAAGTGCAAAAATCCAGTATAACTTCCCAGGATGGAGGGCAGCAGGAATCATAGAAAGGTTCCTTCTCTAGCAGAGTTCCTGATGGCCTGAACATCTCCTCTTAAGACACCATTTTAACCCCTGCATGTCCTGCCAGGGGCTGGAGCACAGTGCTGACTGACTGGCTGACAGACAGCCATCACTACTATCTCCTTACAAGGCATGGAGTTTCTGGGAGTCAGCAAGTTCTCACTGCTGATTCAGATTTGATCAGATGTGGCTTGAGATGGTGCAGCTGGATCTGAATATCTTTGCTATTGAATGTACAAGTTGGAGCACAGAACCAGATTTCCAGCCTTCACTGAAGCACATTAATTACCTCTGCACAAGGTTTATGCACATCACCACAGGCAGAGTTTGCCTGGCAGTGCCCAGCCACTCCAGAGGTTAAAAGGAGGAGGGAGAGATGGAGGATTTGTTCAGGAACACCAGAACCACAGAGCTGCTGTAATTGGTGATAATCAAAATCTCTTCATGTTTCTCATCACATGAAGATTGCTGGTACTGGGAAGAGGGGTGCTTAACTGTGTGCCCCATTCCTTCCAGCCCTTCCTGCCATCCACACAGTCACACACTAGAAAACACCTGTGTAAGGAGCATCCCTGGGCTCCACTGGCACTGTGAAGAGCTTGGCATTGCCAGAGTGAATCCTATGGGAGAGGCAACAGCAGGATCATCACAGCCACAGCCCTGCGGGGCACTCGGGCAGGAACAAAGCGATCCCGAGGAACACAAAATCCTTTCAGCAGCGCGCCTCCACTCTGAGCTCGCTTACAAGGAGACGAACCGTGGTCCCCTGCAGGTGGGCTCCTGCCTCTCTGCAGTGAAAGGCATCGCAGTCAGGGGCAGCATTCCCTCCCTTTCCACCGTAGGGCCGATTCCCGGAGCTCCAGCCGAGGAGCTATCCTGGGGGAGCGGGGCTGGGGCCGGCGTTCAGCACCAGCGGGAAGGGGAAAGCTCAGCCCAGACTCAGTCCCTGACACCTCCGGGTACGGCCAGGGTACAGACCGGGTCACCAGCCCCTAGGGGGACAAACGGGGCAGGGAGGGGAGGCTCAGGCTGCTGAGTCCAGTCTCCTGCTGTTGGAAGTAAACATATCCCAGGACTTTACCAGCTTCATCTTCAAGCTGCTTCAGGTCACCGGGTTTCCGTCTGGCTTTGTACCCGCAGCAGTTCTGCTGGGAACTACTTTCCAGCCTTTCTTCTGGAGTGGGGCTGCCGAGGGCAGGGCAGTGCTGCCGTGATCTAATGCTGTGTTTTAACACACAGGAACAATGTTTATACAGAATACAGCTCGAACAGCACGTGTGTAGGGAAGCAAAGTGCAAGTTCTCTTGTGCCAAGGCGCTGGAGCAAGCAAGCACCCAAGTGGGTTGCATGCATGCCAAGGATGGAATGAGTGTTTCATGTACAGCTACTTACAGATGCACTTCTGTCCACACCAGGGTCAAAGGCCTGTTACAACCCAGCTTTATAAAACAGAGATGTGAGTCCTGCTCCAGAGTGCTCATGCTCTGTGTGCAGGTCTCCAGAGATACTCAGCTGTGAGGCCAATTTTGCTGTGCAGGCTGGAGTGAGCCACCCATCATCTGTGCCAGCAAAGAGGGGACTCCTGCACTCCGCAGTCCCTGGATGAAGATCATCACTCAATACCAAGTTCTTTGCAGTTCCATTTCACCATCTGACTTCTATGGCAGCCAGTGCTCTATATAGAAATGTCATTTGCTTCATCTCACAAATCCACTGATGAACTGTTACAGGCCCAGATGTCAAGCTTTAGAGCAGGGCAAAAATAAAAGATATTTGGAGTAGTTTTGTATTTTATTTAATAGAAAAATAAATTAGGCACTTCTCTGTTAGAAATGCAAAGACAGTACTGAGCTAGTGGATTGATCTTCTCTAAACAGATTAAAAGGACTATCCATAGCAGCAGAAAAGAAAATGTTTTGGTTCTTCTAATCCCCAGTAGGAAGGAGCAATGGGGAGAGTGCAGGAACTGTCATGCCTGGAGGAAAGGATGGACACACATACTGTAGTGTCAAAGTTGCAGCACTGTCAGCCCAGCCTCACAAAAATCAGGGATTAAGGCACTAGAAGAATTTAAAGCAAAGGAAAATACAAATACTTTGATGTGGAAGGTGTGCACTCTTACTTGTGCTTTTTCCCTCAGCCAACATATGCATTAGAAGAGAAACTTTAATAAAGAGATTTAGCTGTGAATTCCAGGGGCAGGGTCCCTACAGAAGACAGAAGGATGATAAAAATGGGAGGAGCTGTGTGTGCTGAGCGATAATCTAACTTCACTTGCTGTAACAACTGCCATGGGACAAGAAAAGCAGCAATTAATTATGATCATATTCTTTTTAAAACTTCTTTTGCTTTGAGAGTTCACTGTTAGTAAAGGAGCCAAAGGTTTTATTTTTAGACTATGGCTTTTGTTTTGACATTGCCCAATCATGATCACACGAAATCTCTGTGTGACAGGGGATGTAGAAAGGTGTGTACAGGGGGTCTCTGGAATAGCTCCAGCCCATCCTCCCCAGGTGTCATCCAAATCTCTGAGCAGACATTTTCATTTTCCCTGCACAGTCCAAGCATATGCAAAAGGGTGGGAAACAACCTCCTGCTTCTTCTGCAACTGAGCACAGCGATATAAAAACCTCATTCTCTCTCCTTTTATGTTGCCCATAAAGCTCCAAATGTTGCTCTTAAATGGAGTCCCCCTCATGCATATAATTGAGTGAGTGATTTCTCAGCCACCTGCATTATGATTTTACTGGGCCAAATGTTGCCCATTTCCTCTGTTAAAGCACTTTTTGCTGAGTTTTCAGCTGCTGCTATGCATGAATTTTCCAGAGCAAGCGTAGACAGCAAGCGGCGTAGAACAATTAACACTTCCAGCTAACCTTATTAACTTCCATGGTGCATCAACAATATAAGATGCAGATTGATGTCACTTGCTGCTTTCTTAGCAAGCCTGAAAATCCTGTGCACTTTCCTTTCCTGAGAGCCTACATGCAGAAATAAAAGCCCAGCAGTTCCAGAGATAATTCATTACCACCACACTGGAGTGAAGGCAATAGCTGCCTGACAGTGATGCGTAGGAAGGCTGGCTTCCTCTTGCTCCTGCCAGGCTGGATTTTCTGATGTCTAATAATGCAGCTGAGCTCAATTTGCAACCTGAGCTGCAGAAGGATTTCCCCTTCCTTTGTAAGACAGGTCACAAAACCAGCAAGAAAGTAAAAATCTCCTTTACTTCACATTTAGTTTATTTTATTTCATTTGCACTTTGTTTTTTTTGTGAATTGCTTACTAAAATGTCATCTGGGCATCGCTGTCCAGCTTTCAAAGGTGTTTGGAAAACAGAAGAAAACCATAACAATTTCTGTTCTACAAATGGGGAAACTAAGGCATCAAATGTCATAAGGACATCCCAACACTTGCACAGGTCAACAAGCAGCTAAGTTTTTCCCAGTTCAGGGTTCTAATGGACCAACATCTGCTTTGTCTGATACCTGGAAAAAATGGAATAAAACGTTGACAGTCTCAGATTTGACAAAGCTTTCCTTTTTTTGTCCCCGTTGAACATTATGCTTTGAGAAACATTAAGGTGCAAGTACTGAAAAGCCAGAAATCCTCCTAGATCATTAAAACCAAAAGTTGCATAAAAAACCATTTTTAGCAGTAGTTTCTCATAAAGGCTTCGTTTACCTTCAAAACCTGCTGTTCCCTACCAGATTGTTTCTAGGGGAAAACCAACCAGATATAAAGAACAATTGAAACAAGACAGACTCTTCTCTACATGGTCATGGTACCTTCCTCAAGACAGACAACTCAGGGCAAATCAGACCTACTGCACCCACAAAAATAAATAATCCTGAGGTCTCTGTGCAAAAGTTCACTTCCACCACATGCTGGCCACTCACTCCTCCTCTGCCCCTCAAAAACCCTTGACCTGCATGAAATTTGGAGATTAGGGGGTCTCTCTTTCCCTGGCCTCCAGATGGACTTTATTTCCTACCAGGTTTTTAGCCCAAGGGTGAATTGCAGCCTCCTTGTCCCCAGGGGAACAGGCCAAAGAGTTTCAGTAAAAGCTGGGATTCACCCATGGGCCTGTCTCAAAGCAGGTTGCAACATCCAACCTTGGATAGTTCCCAGGCCTCTACTGCTTTTCCACTGGGAAATTTTTTTAACCTGGAATATTCCAGTTTAATTTCTACCAACAATCAGCTTTTGGACCAAATAAAATTTTTCTGTGGTGTTTTTTTTGGTTTTGTTTTGTTTTTTGATGGGAAAAGGGAGTGGTGGTGGAGTTATTTTTTAAATTTGCATTTTATTCTCTCATGTCTAGATGCATTTTTATAGCTCATAAGACTTTGAAACGCCACCCTCAGTACATCATAACCATGCCTTAGATAATGATCTAGCTGTATTCATATTTTGCTATCTTTCAGGCTAGTTTAAATGGATGTTTTGGTTCCTGGCAAATTCACAAATTAGGTGGCAAGGGGTAAATATGCAGCACTTAACATGCAAAGCAAAATCAAGGACATGTTGATCTTGGTTAGGCTTTACATTCAGTGTAAACAAAGTCCTGCAAATTCCATAAAGAAAAGCTAAAAATTAAAGAGCATGACTCTTTTTTTTTTTGTCCAGTGAAGATTTTTTTTTTTTTTTTTTTTTTTTTTTTTTTTTATCCCTCTTTTAGGGTTTAACTCCTTCCTGTTGCTGTGTAGAGAATTTCTTCCAAGTTGGGTAAGGTTTATGGAAAGAGCTGTCACCCCTTGTAGCCTGACCTAGTCACCTTCTTTCTGGAGAAATAGGTCACAGGTTACGATCAGTGAAAAAGACCCAGTAATCCTGCCTTGTCCTCTTCCTGGTGGTGCAGAATTACATCCTATAATCTGTTTTCCAGGGCAGAGCCTATTACTTTAAGAGACAGGGCACAACCAGATGCTACAAGTTTCACTGACCCAGCACATTGTCCTGGGTGTCATGAATTATTTGGCTGCTATGGACAGTTTATTCCTTTCTCTCCTGAAATTTTTCACCCAATACCTGCTGCTTCTTAAGATGGTGCAAACTGTCTGTCCATGAAACACCTGGGTGCACAGAGTACCCTCAGGTGGCACTGGCTAGGGGGCAGCTGATTTCTGTCTTGGAGCACGAGTTCCCCAAGTATATTTATCCTGTCCAATGTAACTAAGGAAACTCACCAAAACCTTTGGGAGTTCTTGACCTCAAGCTGGGATAGTGATAGCTGCAGTCTAATATACACCTCTCCACTAACACATGGGATTTACTCTGTATTGATTTTTAAAAAGACAGTAGAGAAATGGCCCTTCCACAAATGAAAATAATTTGCTCCAACTTCTTTTTCTAGAGACTACCAAAGCACAGCAGCCACTTTGAGCTGTAACTCTTAAGCTATAGCTCTAATCCATGTGGAAAGTTCTACCTTTGGCAGAAGAGGCCAAGGAAGGCAGCTACTGGTTCACCCTCAGCAGAGCTGAGTCAGAAAGGGACTGTGGGCAGGCTGTGCCTGGCAGGGTAGGAAGCAGAAGAGACAAGTGGTTAGATCCTTGAGGGCTAGAGAGTTATTTGGAGAGGAGATCCTGTTGGGTGACTAACAGAAAAGAGGTAAAAAGAGATGTAGTTTTTGTTCTGTGATAACCTGTGTAACTTAAAAAACAGAAATTATTTCTTCAGCTTGAAAATCCAATAGGGACAAGTGTAACAGGAGGAAGGAAAAAGGAGTAAGATTGAAGAGGGCATGGGAATTTTCATGCATGACATAGCACCCAGGGTGTGAATACCAAGCACATCTGAAGATGAAAAGCTAGGTCTTGTTGTCCTTTCTCACCACGACAAGGGTCAGGTCCAAGCAGGAGCACGTGACACGGGTCACGTTCGTGGCAGAAGCTGCAAGTGTACGTGAGGGCAGTCAGGACTTGGCATCAGAGCCATCCCCAGATAAGGAAACGCAACCAGCAAGTAAAGGCAGGACCTGGCAGGCAGTGCTGCCTGCTGGACCCAGCTCCTCAGCCTCGGATGGGGTTTGCAGAAAGCACCAACACTCCGGCAGCCTTCACGCCACTCTCCTCAGAGCAAAGTGTGGGGGCAGCTGGGAGGGTGCACAGGGAAAGCAGCCATTTACTGGTAGTGGTATTTGCACCATGATTTGGTACCCAGCTGGTCTGGGAAAACAGGCACCAAGGACTCAAGACAGTGGTTTGGATTTTTTAAGTGAGGAAAAGAAAAAACCAAAAAAGAAAGAAGACTTGGTGCATGATGGCTTCTGAGCAAATAAACCGTGGGTACTCCCTCCAGCCCTGCTCTCCCTTCCCCAACCACACCAGCTGTGACTTTGCCTCTTCACAGGCATCTGATGGACCTGGCACCTCATGCTTTAGAGAATAAAGCTAAGTGAAGGAAGGAAAAGGAAAGGAATTATGTTCTTCAAACAGGGGATGGGAGCACAGCCCCATGTGTTACTCTGCTCCAGTTTGTAGCAGCTTGTTTAGTTTCTAGAGTGATATTTACTTGTACCATGGCCTGATTTTTTTCTGAGAAATAAGCTTCATAGTTACTGAGTTTTGCTCTGTACCAACACAAGAGGATCCCAGAGATGACAGCAAGCTGGTGGTAGATCTAGACCTGGCTCCTGTGCACGCTCTGCTCACCAGACTGATTCCCTTCCCTTAGGGCAGCAGCCATGCAGGCTCTAACAGAACTAAAACACTGAACCACCCGACAGAACCTAAGCCCTAGAGCACTTAAATGCACTAGACTACCAAAACCATTGAGTCCCACTGCTCCCATTCCTTAGATGGGAGCCTCAGGCTTGTCCCCAGATCATGGCAAAGCTGCCAAGAGCCTCACCAGCAGCCAGTCCTGGAGCTGCACTGGGCAGGCTCCTGCTGAGCTGCCTCTGCTTCTGCAGGGCCACAAACCCCCTGGGACCAGCACAGCAGACAGGAGGAATCATATGGAGATGAGAGGTCTAGCCCACACCAGCAGCTCCTTTCACACACAACCCTAAACTCTGATTTGGTTTAGCTGCCAAAGTACCAGATTTCTGCCTTGACCACAACCACCAGATGCACCTCAGGTGAAACCCAGACCTTGGTACGGTTTCCCCGAACTTCCTTCCAGCTCAGACACCACCTCACTCAGTGAGTCTTGGGTCACCTGGTAGAAGTACCATGAAATTACAGTTATCACATTTCCCTTGTTCTTTCCTGTCCATGTAGTCTGTGAGGCAGCCTGCTCCCCTGGCAGTGTTACCAGAACAGCACCCAAGGGTAAATAAGCACAAGCACCAAAGTAAAAGTACCAAGATACATGGGGTATGTAACATATCTTTGTGGGAGAAGTTAGTTTTCTTCCCAACACACAGATCCATCTCCCACTAGAAAGAGGAACCAGGAGACACGCAGGTTTTTGGGATTTTTTTTCATTTTTCTTTACCTCACTGGCTGGTCCAGCTGATTTTTGTCATTTGTCCTTGTTTGTGGTGGTGGGTGACACCAGCCCTTGGCAGAGGGCTGAGAAAAGCACAGTTACTCCCTCCTCCCCCAGCACCTTGAGCTCTGACTTCCCCGTTGGGACACTGTGGTATTGTGTCCTGCCCTGGCACGGGTGGCTGCATGCAGATGCCACTGCCATCCAGATAATCAGCAGTTATTGCTGTGACAGTCTCTCAACATCACTACTCAGAGGAAAATTTTGGTGTGTTTATTAGGCCAGGATGGTTTCTGAGAACACAGGTGGGATTGGGGTCCCTCATCCCCACAGCCCAGACACGAGAATGTGAGTGCCTTGCACCTGTCAGCAAGCCTTATTGCCAACAGAGAGGAGCCGTATTTGATTTTTTTTTTTTAACAGCTCAGTAGATCATGTCAGCAGACAACAATGTGCTCACTCCACAAGACACAGAATTTGACAGGCAAAACAACCTGCCAGTTACTTATCATTAGTGCAAATGACTGATTTTTCGGTTCACCGGCAGTTCAGAATAATCTGAAGGTTTTATTTTGAGTCAAACTGAAGATTTTTTTTCTCCAGAACTTTCAGCTCACCTTGATATTTCACATTCTACTCCAATCTCTTTTAAATAAAACTTTTTATTATCTTCTAAAAAGTGCAAAAAACAAAAGAGAGATGCTTCATTTGATCCAAAATTATTTCCATTATTTTAACTTCCAGCTTATAAAAGAAGCAGGGTGGGGGGGGAAAAGGAATTCAAGAGCAGATAGTTCTCACAGTAAAATTATGGTCCTTAGATTTTCCTTGAAAAAAATCTTGTAATAAAAATTTTGGGACAGCCCCTTAGCCTGTTTCTGCCCTGCTTCCCCCACCCCTCCCAGTCAGGCTGCAAAGCCCATCACCCACATTTATTTTTTGTAGGCTTAGAGATCACAAGTCAAAAGGGAATGAGCTGCTCATTTCCCATCACTCTTCTCCCTCATTCCCAACAGTGTCCAAGGTCTTTTGCACATCAGTGAATCCCATTCTGCCTCATCCCTGACTATTTCAACCATCCAGAGCCAGCCTTATGCCATCCACTGGCTTGGAAATAAAAACGCATTTCAGACTCAACCAAGGGAAAAAAAAAAAAGAAAAAAGAGGCAGTAGGTGTGCAGGCCAACCCTGCAGGTGCTTCTGCAATTGAGTCTTGGCTCGGGGCAGTAAGCGTTAGTGACTTTTAATTTCCTCTGTCCCCAGGCATCCTGGATAATATCACTCAGATAGTTCCAATTCAACTCCTGACCTGGCAGACAGTGCTGGGTATCCCACCGTGCTCCATTGAGTACACTAAGCCTCACATAAGCCCTCTAAGCCACTGGGCTACTTTGGTGAGCCATTTAATGACATGGAACATGCTTTTCCCTACAACTTTGCAAGGAGGGGAGGAATCTACGGCAGGGAATTAAAGACCCTCCAAACAAATTTTAAACACAAATTGAATTTTTTAATTGGACTGGAGTGCTGAAACATATTCAGGGCCTGACCTCAAACCAGATCAGGAAGGAGAAGCAGACAGTCAGTTGGCTCTGGAGATTTGTGGGGGATCACAGGTGCCTTTAATAACCAATACTACAAGATAATAGCTTGGTTAGGGATGGGAATAGACTAAAAATTATACCAAGTAGTTCAGTTTTAGTCCAGTTTGCTTTGAAAAAAAGCTAATATCACAGTATGATCGTAACTAGAACAGGAGGTTGGAAAGACCCCCAGATTACTATTTTTAAGTTTTTGCTATTGCAAAACTTTTCTTATAACTGTGACAACCTGTGGAAGGTTTTCAAGCCACATCCTTGTGCAGGGCATTCTTATATTGGTTGCTCCTACTGGAAAGAAATTTCAAACTCTGCAAGAAACTTGTTCTTAATTATCAGCCCAAGACTCTGTGGTTAGCAAATAACATTCTCCCTTAGTTTACTGGCTATTCTTCTCATTTCTTTTGGAGAAACCCACTAAGAGGGTTCTTACTTGAATGGCAACAGAATCATGAAGTTTTGAGGGGGCAGATATCAATCAACTGCATCATCATGACCGCAGTTTTAATTGATTCTATTGATCAGCTGTGGGTTACCCTGGAAGAAAAAGTGTTGGACCATTATTTGGTACCTGAAGTGCTACCTTGCACTGCCTCTCATTTCATCCCTGTGCTCTGTCTTGGCTGCACACTTCCAGAGGTGTCAAAGGGAGTTGAACCAAGTTAAAAGTTTTCCTTATCTTCCTGGAGCTGCTTTGAGAATCACAGGCTCCAGGCAGGAGTCTGATCTAAGTCTCCAGCTCAGCACTTGCTGAAGGATCAACAAGAATATCTTTGCGAGTGTCTGAGAGCCACTGGGTTGCACAGTGCTCAGGCATTTGGCTGCTGCAGGGAATCCTACTCTGATGTTTATTCAAGTCATGACCTGAGCACCCAGCACTTCAGTTTGCAGACAACAGGAACCAGGGGCAATCGGCATTTTTGAGCATCTTCGATCTGCTAACTGACATTTTCTGAAGATGAAAAGCTTTTGGGTTGACTGGCCACGAGAGAAAGCCCCCTGCCCCCAGATAGTTCCTGCATGGGCCTTGGCAGTGGGCCCAGACAACGTCAACAAGCTTTGAGCATGACTTATAGCACTATCTGAGACAGTGAAGAAAACAGAAACTCCCATGACAGCATTCACATTCAGGTCTTGTTGATGAAACTACCAGTCACTAATGCCAAAAACAGCAGAGATTATTTTTTACCATGTGGGCTTCAAAATTCGCATCAACAGGCAGAGTAGCATCTTTCACACAGCTCCTTAGAGCACCTCTCTGCCACAAGCCTACCCCTCACACCCATCTGGCAGCAGGCTTCCCCGTAGCAAGGCACAGCTTACTCCTCATTTCATCCTCCTCCAGCACTCCCATTTGCGTTTTGGCCACTTGTTGCATCCTGTCTAATTCCTGTTCAGGCGTTCATCAGGGAGGGGAAGGTTGTTTTTGCTACTTGCCTGTGCTGCACCCAAAGTAATGAGCCCAGAACCTTTATGTGATCTCCTACCTGATACTCTCATTTAAGGTGGGACTACAAGGAAGACTTTCCTTTTTTCAGCCTTGACAACCAAGTGGAAAACACGCAATTTCAGACAAACAAAGGTTATTGGGAAACCTACTTGAGGGTCTGTCCAAAACATTTAATTTGACAAGCAACGTTCTGTGTTTAGAGTTTGCCTTATCTCTTTCCACACTTTCAAACCAAAGTTCTGTGCATCAAAAATATCCTTTTGAAACAGAAGTCAAATTGCTGCCTGCAAAGCATGGGAAAACATTTGGTACCAACATCCCTATTCTTGCCTTGACCAAAACTCAAACCATATAAGGAGCAAATAGGCTTGGCCTCTGAGAAGCAGTTTTGAGCCAAATTTACTGTTCATTCACAAACCCAAACCAGTTCTTCATGCAAAGCAACACAACCACAACTTCAGGTCGTTTGTGACCTTGGCCTTATTCAAAACTAATGAAAGCTTAATGCTCACAGATTTTAAGTCCTAATCCACAAACATCCCAACCCTCACTTTGTTTGCTCAGTATTAAAAAAATATGGGTTTTACTTTTGTCCCCTGCATCTCTTTTCAAACAAATCCTTCCTGCCTTTGGACAAGCTGACATTGTGTGTGTCCTTGAGCGTGTTCAAAAGCAAGGCAGAGCGTTCCTTTCTCATTACATGACTTGGCTTATCAGCCCTGCAAAGGTTTGGGTTTCAGGTGTGGCTCTGTGCCAGGTGTGACTGGCCACACACCACTCGCACAGCACCAGAGGCAGGGGCACAGAGCGCGTGCAGGCTTACAGGCTGTCCTTTAGCAGCACCAGGAAACTCTGCTCTCACCTGCTGATCCTCATGGACAAGCAAACAGCCTCTAGCCTCAGAAGATGGATCAGGAGGAATTAAATTATATTTAGCATGTTGATTGGGAGGTATGATATAATTTTCCCACTGAAAGCAGCGATAGGGTCTCAACTGTATTTTGATTTTACTGCTCTATGGCCAAAATCCATAGTGATAAAAGTCTGGTAAAACTGGGGCAAGACATTTGTCTCTTCTAATGTATTATCAAGAGCATTAATGCAGAGATTTTACCTCCTAAAGTGGACTGGAAATTATACACAAGAGGTAGGCCACCTAGGAAATAATTCCTAGACAATGTCATGAGGTGGTGTGCTAGACAATGCCACTGCAGAGAGGTTGCATCCCCTATAAACAGACTGCCTCAAATCCATTGAGGTGTCCTTTTACTGCCAACTAGAACAACAAACTGGTAACTCAGCTTTCACCTATTAATTTTGAAATTACATACTCTATTTACATATAAATGTAAAATACTGTACGTGTGAACAGTTTTCATTTATGTGTCATAATGAAAATGGACTCCATATGCTGTCTGGGTGTACAGCAAGTCACCCCCCAAGACATTCTACCATTCTTTGGTGTTCTACTTTGCATTTATCTAATACCTTATGTAGTTACTCAGAGGTTACTGTTAGAATAATTGAGAACATGCATCTCCAGGAGGGCTTGTAATGAACACTCTACATCTTATCTACCAGCAAACCATTAGATGCAATGCCCTGGTGTTCTTCACTTACACAAACAGGTGTCCCTTGGGCTGGCTGAAATTGCCAAACCAGCTTTTGCCCATAGTGGATTGACAAGTAGTGCCATTGGCCAAGGAAGTCTTTCTGCAGGCAGAACAACTCTTGTGGAAAGGAGAGAGGATGGAGGTGGTAGAAAGGAGGAAAAGCTCTTCTGGAGATGTGATGTGTGTAAGGAGAGTGCAAGCTTTGAGAGGGCAGTGCAGCCGCTGGTAATTTTTGCAAGTTCCTACCTTGCAAGTTCCTACCATCCCTTGCACTCATTGGAGTGTCTCAGTACTCTGGAGAGGCCAAAAACATTTGCAGGCTCTTGGCAATTCCTGAGCAGGTCATTTTGGCCAGTTAATTAATGCCCTGAAGCTCTTTGTCACTCACAGAATGAATCCACAGCCCTGAATTCACAGGCTAAATTAATTTCCCTGATTCATGGCCTGGACAGAGCTTTTACAACAGGGGAACCTCAGGTGCCTGTGGTGCTTCTGCAAGTTTTCAGCTGACATGCCAGTGTGGCCACACCTTCAGGATTTGCCAGTGGTTTCACAGGAGAGTGTCCTGAGCACCCAGGTGGTTACAGAGTCCCTTCCCACACCTTGGGGCAGGTTTAGCACCCCCAAAACCTTTCCCTGAAGATTTGGCATATCAAGTCTCTTTTTATACAGTTGCTCATACGGCTGCTCTGATCACAGTATCCTGAGTCTAAGAGGAGTTTAGCCCCACAATAATCCCACAAATTGGGGCACTCCTGCTATTCCCGTTGTACTCCTACTGAATCACAGCACTGATGTAATTTGCCTGGGACAGAAGATGAAGTCTGGGCCAGAACAGGAAACCGAGCACAAGTCCCTCAAATTCTTTGCAGGCACTCCAAGCCTGGGCCATCCCAATGGCTTGCCATATTTGTGAAAACATCTGGAAGGGCTATAGGAGCAGTGTGTAAGACTTTCACTGGCTTGAGCAGGCATGGAAGTGCCAGCCATTCCTCTGTGGGTGAATGTGCTGCAGCAGGACAGTTGGGATGCCATTGCATCACAGCCCCATAAAATTCTGCAAAGCCCTCAGGAAGAGAACCTGGTGCCAGGCACGGGATCAGCAGGCGAGCTGTGGGCAGCCAAGGAAGCTCTTGACAAGCAGCATCATGCAGCACCTGATCCCAAGCCCAGAGCAGCCACTGTCTCCAGCACACTTTGAGCACACTTGTTCAAGTGATCACTCAACACCAGAGGTATTTGTGAGAGATCTGCTTTGCTTGTGGTGATGTCCAGCTGGCAAGAGATAACTATTAGACTTCTGCAGTGCCCTGCACACACTCCAAATCAAGCAAACTCTGTGTTTAAAGGCATAAATGAAACCACAGCATTTTCTCTTCCAAGATGAAGATTTTAAAATCTGGCTTCAAAATGCTCAATTAGAGGTGCAGAAGCCACTTAACAACTGAACTGACTAGCAAAGCTCCTTGAGGCTTTGAGATGCCCCATGCATTCGAGAGCAGTCAGAAGATGATGCTCTTAGTCCCTTGTACAGGGGCTTTGTTTCCTCAGGACGAGGGTGAACATGGGATGAAAATGCTGTTAAAACTGGTGGAAAGCATAGAAGCACATTTGGGCTCAGGTCTCCGGCAGCAGGGCACTAAGCACCAGGGTGGGCTTCCACTTCTTATTTTACAAAGATAAAAATCCTGCCTGGAGTTTGTACAGCTGGAAGATAAATGGAGTCAATGCACAAAAAACACCCACCAGTGGCAGAGGCAGAGAGATAAAAAGTTGCTAGAATTTGATTGCACCCATTATTAAAACTTATCTTTAACCATCTCTCTGTCTATTGATTTCTAGCCAACTATTAACTAGCAATGACCTTAGAGGCTTGAAAATAACTTGGGAAGTCAAGTAAACGAAGGGGAACCCAGCTGCATACAAAGAACCAAGATATTTGCAGAGACCCTCTTTGCTTCTGCTCATTGCAATAAACTTGTGCTAAGTATTTTTCCATTTAAACAATCTGAGTCAATGATCCAAAAAGCTGAGGGTGTGGACAAGCAACTGAGTGTACAGAGGAGCAGAAGGAAGGAATAGGAGTTAATTTTAATTGTGTCTACAGCCTTGAATTGATGTAATCTTAACCAAAGTCAGAAGACAAAGGTTCACATTTTAAGAGCTTAGCTCCACTGGCTGCAAGCCTTCATGTATATTAAAAAGAAACATTAATTATACACAGGTCAATTTGACTTTTTCAGGACATGGTATTAAACTGTACCTAGTGCTAAAGAAAGCCCTTTTTGCTGTTTAAAAACCTCAGGAAAACGGGCAATAGGAGTTCCTTCTAGAAGGAGAAATGCAGTATTTCATCAAACACCTTTGTTTGTCTTCCAAGCTTTTTCAGGCCTCGAGATTCTTCTTTTGGCAATCTAAGAATTTTCACCCCACGTCCTTTCCCTCCACCAGCACATTTACTCCAGTGTCCCCAACATTTCCCTTTGTTCAGTGCTTCAAGATTCCCTGCAGCCACCTCACCCAGCCCTATACCCACAGCATCCTCCAAACTCTGCCCCTTCCCAAGACACTTGGCTCCTTCCCATGTCCTGGAGGGATCATCAGGGGAAGGAGCAGCATTCACTGTGGTTTGGTTTAGGCTATTTGTGCTCTAGCTGGACAGTCACCCACTTGTCCAAACAGCACGCAGAACTTTTGAAAACTCCCTGAGTCCTTTATACAGAGCACACTATTGCCTTGCCATTGGTTTTCAAGATGCTTTTGTAACAAGGATTATTTGGGTTGCCCTGTTTAGGTTGGCTGATCAACTGGTTCTACAGCTTCTGAAAGAACACAATAAAGATAACAATGTTACTATTTCAAAAATAATTTATATTCTTATGCACCACATTCTACACTACTTTGGTTTTGGCCTTGCTTAGTATTGTGGCCAGGGCAGTAGTTCCTAAGAAAATCTCTCAAAATCTTGGAAAAATATTGTCAAGATGCAAGCCTGTTGATTTAAATCCCATCCTGGATCCAGTGGCTGATCTGTGTGTGAGAGTAAAGTGAATTGTGCAAAATAGGGCTAAAAGTGGTGACTGTGCACATCAAACTGGGAAATTTCAGAGAGAAATGTGGGATACATTGAGTTTTGAAAATCAAATGTAGGTTTGCTTCTCCTTAATGGAGAAGAGAGCTGGGGCATTCATGTATCCAAGTTCACACAGGGCACAGTCAGATAGAAGAGCAAGAAAGCCAAGGTCTCTTTAGTGGTAGTCCACCACTACAGAATAAGAGCTTGCAAAATTCTGGTGTTTACAGTTTGTGGGGAAATCTTTTTGAAGGGCTTTATGTGCTTTCTCACTCTCACCATAGGCAAGCCAGGCCTGAAAGGGCAGCATAAACAAAGTAATTTGAGGCCAGAAGAGGAAGATGTCAAAATTCTTCTTAATTTGAAACCTAAATAGAACTCTAAATATTTTGGCAATTCAGCCATCCACACAGAGGATTCTTTTCGGACTGACACTCAGGCAATCCACCATCCATCCTTCTCAAACAACTTTTGAAGGTTTTGACTCAAATGGGTCACATTTGAAAGAGTGGTAGAAATTTCAGCAACAAGAAGTGCCCAGAGGATTTAGCACAGCCAGTAGAGGACAGGAGGCAGAGATCCAGAGGAGTTTCCAGTGTGGAAGGGCACGTGGTAACAGCCCTTAGGGAGCAGCTGCCTGGCCAAGCAGCACATGTGTCCTGCCTCCAACCAGAGCTTGCCCAGCTCTGTCCCAGCTACAGCATTACGTTATCTTCCGTGTTACAGAGCCACAGGAAGAGCAGTGTGAAAAGAGCTGGCCTTATTATGATAGAAACAGAAGTAGGATGAAAAGGCCAAAGGACAAAAATCCACAGGAGACTTCAGTAACTCTGGTGTTCAGGAAACAACAAGGCTCTTTCCCATCCCTTCATCTTCTTCCTGTGAAGGGTGAGATTACCCACCCTAAAGGCAGGAAGACACATACACCTCCCTCACCAGAAGAGACATGGCATTATAATAGCAGGGCTATTTTTTCCCCAGGAAAAAGAATGAAATCAGCTATTTACACTGGACAAATTACAAACTCTGGAAAGCACATGAGGCGCACAAAGAGAGCAGTTGTATCACAAATAAATAAATAGGTGGTGGGGGGAACTTATTGATTAGCTTTGTAAACGCAGTTGCCCAATCAATAGCAATTTCTGGAAATGCCTGGTACTTATTTGGTGCAGCTTGCACAATGAGGATAAATAATAAGAGTACTTAAGGGGCACGTCTCCTGACACCACTGCCGAGCCCTGTACAACACAAAGCCAGAATGTGGTACAACAATTGCACAAGCCAGGACTAATCCACTCTGCTTCTAAAAAAAGAAAAATTGCAAGCACAAATCCAAACACAGCCATGCTATCAAAATAAACACCTGGATCCCAAAGTATCCCGACAAGTTCCTGCTGTTCTTGCTGTAGTTGGCTGGCACTGAATACAGGATGGCATGAAACTCCCCCATTCCCAAGTATGCCCAGCTGGGAAGCCATGGGTCCCCCAAGGATCCCTGCTGTGTGGGAATACACAGACCCTCCCCTCTTCCCTGAATGACCAGGGTGCTCCTAGGCACAGTAAAGGCCCCAG
This sequence comes from Serinus canaria, assembly GCF_022539315.1. Classification (NCBI taxonomy): domain Eukaryota; kingdom Metazoa; phylum Chordata; class Aves; order Passeriformes; family Fringillidae; genus Serinus; species Serinus canaria. Next base: position 9,859,702 of record NC_066323.1, on the reverse strand, counting down.
ATCTTGGACTAGGAAAAGAAATAAGGTACAAAGCAGCTTGCCAGAACAGTTAGCCTGATGCAGCCCCTCCATGCCAGCACCAGCACCCTGCCTCTTGGAGGCTCGGTTTGGACGTGCTGACCTCTTCCCACGCCTTCCTCTTCAAGGAAACCCAGCCCCAGTGGGGCAGGGAGGGTCCCAAAGCAGGACCCCTGAGGCCACACCACATGCTGCTTGCACAGCAGCAGCTCAGCAAGAAGCATGGAGGGCCAGCATGGCTTCAAGGAGCCCTGATTAACCCTGACCCAGGCTCCTGGTTATACCACAGCCTTGTGCTAAAAGTAGCACCTGATGGGAAGAAGGGAAAATCCACCTCAGCTCCCCAGAGGCTTCTCTACTTCCCTTCTTTACAGATAGGAAGTTTGCTCACATTGTAACATGAGATCATAGCACAGGAAAGACTGAGGAACCAGACGCTCGTTTGAGCCACAGCTTTTTCACTGCAGCTGCCAAGGATAACGATGTTTGCATGAAACCTGTTTACAGATACTGCTCACAGCCCTCCCGTGAGCTGCCTGTGCAAGAGCCCATGACCAGCCCATCATAACAAAGACCTTCACCTACCCAACTTACTTCAGCCAGCTGCATCACTCCAAACAAGATGGGGCAGGGAGTTTTCACATCCACAGCAGCCAGCACCGCCCGTACAACTGAGGGCTGGAGGGAAAGAGGAAAGATGTTTGTAACATAATCCCTTATGTAGTTTTTGGTGCAGATTGCTGCCAGCTGGGTGGGGAGAGAGCAGGGGAGCTGCTCTTCTCACTGGACAGAGCCCAAAGGTGTTTCACATGACTCTTCCCACCTGCAGGTGTCTCAGGACAGAGGGGACTGGGGCAAATGCTGAAACCTTGTCATCCCTACAGGAGAGGTCACTTACTCTATCCCATGGTGAGAGACTCCATGGGACTGCACTTGTTCTTGAATCATGGCAGGATGAGAGGAGTTCATGTGGAGTATGAGTGACTCATTTTTCTGTTCCTAAAATGTTGGTATTACTCACCAGAAAAATCCCCACATATTCTGAGGGATTTCAGTGCTTTTTGTCTTTCATTAACAGCTCATCTTGTTTGCTTCCTCATCACGGCGTCCTCCTCATAAGAACTTCCTGCATCCTTTGTCACCACCTCACAACATCATCACCACAGCCAAACAGCTCTTGGAAGCTGGAAAAGACATTAGGCAGCAAAGGATCCCTCTGCCACTTAAGGAAGGCCCTGTGAGCCTCCCTGGCTCCACGTTCAGCAGTTAGACATGCAGGTTGAGGGTTGCATGGATTTTCCTTGTGACTCAAAGCAATTTTCATTTACAGTCCAGAGGTGTGCACTCATTACCAAGGGTGCATAAATGAAAGCCTTCAGTTACCTTGCACAAACAGGACAGGAGTCCTTACATGAATTCCTGTGTCTCCTAGGAGGGAATGCACACACACTGCTTTTGGATCCTGACATAGCTGGTATGGGGAATTAAAGGCATAGCCAAGTTATTTCAGCTCTCTGTGCGTAGTTTCCCTAACAGTAAAAGATGTTTGCTTTGCACTGACCTTGAGGTTAAACATAAATGGAGGCCTGGAGCTGCTACACGCAGAAAACTGTGAAAAGATAAAGAAAATTTCTTGGGGACCTGCAAAGCAGTGAAAGGGAATGCATTTAACTTAGGAGGGGTGTGGGCTATATCTCCACTTTCCCTCCATCCTACAAAATCTTAAAATTGCTTTTCTTGCTTTTTGTTTTAAATAATTGATGTGTGAAATGCTGACTCATAAGTCTGGGGTTACAGGAAAGGAAACTTTGTTTCTTGGTTAAAAAATTCATTTCACGGCATAGGCAGCTTCCTCCAGGGCTGGCTGGCAAGCCCTGGGCCACCCAGTGTGTGCCCTGCAGATGAGGATGATCCCTCAGGGGAGGATTTCCCAGGCACTGTGGTTCTGCCCATCATTCTGCAACAGGGAAACCCAAGCGTTGCCCCACCAGGAGCCTGGCAGTCCCATTGATGAAGTGGAGCACAGCAGAGCTCCCTTGCCTTGGTGCTAGAGCAGAGGTAGGGCCATTGGGTGTGCCAGGTCATGTTTCTCTGGGCATCACCTGGACCCCCGTGGGCTTTTACCCACTCTGCCTGGGCAAGAAGAGATTGTGCTGGGGCTGTAAGGTCCACACACTGTTCCTTCTCCACAAACAGCAGAGCAAATTTTGGACTTCCCCAGTTCTTGCTGTACCAAAGTAGCAGAGAAGAATGTCCCCAAAGCTCAGTCTTGAACATAAATGACTTAATTCCTCAAAGACCTTGCCATACAAAGGAATAGAGGAAGTATTATCTGTACGTCATAGGAGAGAAGACACTGAGATCCTGACATTTTTTTCAGCACCTGACCTGCAGTGATTTCCACAGCAGCCAGGCACTTGCACTCCTGCAGTGAGCCACATGTCAGTGACTCACTCAGCGTCAGACAGAAAGTCTGCAGCGCCGCAGCAAAGACAACTTCACTCTTCTGGAGCTCACAGAGGCACTTCTGACACCTGGGGTGCCCTGACACTTCCCCTCACTCCCTTCAAGCAGCATTATTTCATCGGCTGCCAGGCACAATTTGCTGTTGGAATTCAGTACTTTTATCTCTGCTCTTTGATGGACACCCCTGTGGCATATTTGACTCATCTTCTTTCTAATATTGTCGTGATAGAATTCAACACCCCCTCCATTCTCCTCAGACGTTACAGGAAAGGTGGATTTGGAAACTCCTTTCTCAGAGCAATTGTTAATAACAGCTCCATTGTGCCTGACAAAGCCAGTCACAGTCTGTGCCTTCCAAAGCCATAGGAATGCTGTTGCTGTAGCTGTGCCTTGTGTTGGCAATGGCTGTGCAAGGTGCAAAACAGGGAACCAGCCTCTGTCCCACAGAGCTTGCAATCCTAACAATCATCCATACTTTGAATGTTTACTATATAAATATTTAGCTTAAGAAAGCATCCAAATCACATAAAAGCTCAATGGATTGAAAAGGTCAATAGAGAAGCAAGTTTTTCAGGAGGTTGGGTTTATCCATAGAATAGCAATGTGCAGAGCTTCCGTGTCGTATTTAGAGAGAATCAAAACCTCTCAGAGAATGAAAAAAACTTCAGATGTAAACCTCTCCTTGTGCAAACCTTTCCTGAGCAAAGTTTTCTCCACTTGGAAAAGGAGAGGGATTGAAGAGCTCCGTGAGCTGAGCAGCATTTGCTTGTGCAGGGCTGAAAGCCCTGGGAAGTTCTTGTGGCAGACACGTATCTGAGAGGTGAGGCAGAAAGTGAGTCATGGTGCCTTGAATTTCACCTATCAGGACAAATTAGTTAATTGAGGATACACCAACAAGTACAGGTGCTGCTGTGGATGTGTGTATGAGACAAAAAAAGAGATGGCACTTCAAAGGCAGCATTAGGAGAAAGCCCCAAGTCTTGCTCGTCTTTTGTGAGAAAGATTTCCTTGAGCTCTTGAAGCTAATGGGAGTAAGGAAAAGATGTTTCTCCTTACTCCTGACGAATGCTTTCCTATTTAAATTATAACCAACTCTAGAGTGAAGTGGGATGATCTTATGCAGATTCTACACAATGACAAGCTGGGTTTTTTTAACAAGCAAAATTCAGATCACTAGAAAGTGCTATGCACTCCTGCTACACTAAGACAAAAAGGGACCCTTACAAATATGGTAACAGGGCACATTCACAAACCTGCACCTACATTAAGGGCTCTCAAGGACTGCTGAGGAGCTTGCATCTGAAGGCTGTGAGACCACACTGTGGCTGGACTGGAATTCCTGCTGCTCCTCCTGCTGTCTAAGCACTGTCCTCTATGGCTGCTTCAGAGGGCAGTGGGAGGCAACCGCAGGATCCAGCAACCACCTCTCCCCTGTGGTGACCGGACAAGAGAGACAGATGCATGATTGCATAAAAGAATAAAAGAAAAAAGGAAGAGCTTCATTTCCTCCTGGTCAGGCCATCTTTGCTAACCAAAATGTTTGGGGAAACTTTGGGTACAATCTGTGGGCATGGCAGTGGTGGGAGAGACTCCTTGGGGAGACATTCTTTGTGCAAGTGAGAGCTGGGTCCTGTTTGGAGACCTTTGTTCCCTGAGCCAAGGTAGAATGGCTGGGGTCTCCAAAATGTGTACACATAACAAGTATCTGTGTGCTTTATAAGCACAGACATGAGCATATGTACATGTGTGCTTATATATATATATATATATATATATATATATATATATATATATATGTATGCACTATGTAGGCACTTTACCTTTCAGGTTACCTGGGGCACACAGACCTTCCAAAAGGGATAGCCCACATGGAAGGATGAGTCCAAGAACAAGTAACTTCAAAGCAATCAAACTCCTGTTAATTTTTACAGCTGGAGGAGAGAACTCTGGATGTGATTGAACACTTTGTGCATCTTTACTGAAATTGACTTTTGGAAGCACCATGGTGAACCAACACTAATGCAGCACTGTGACAATGTGTTTCAGCAAAGCTCAGGTTCTTTTCCCTCTGTCCAGCTGCAGTGTGTCCAGGCAGAGCTCTGGGTTATGTAAGATGGGAATCAGAGGACTGATACAACTCTTGCTTCAGTAAGGACAGATGCTGCCAGCTGGGCATGTGAGCAGCCCTGCCTCTTGAGTTTGAAATGAGAGTATTTCAAAAGGGAGCATAAATATAATATTTAAACATAAATATTTTGGGGTTTAATGCTGCTGATTTAGTTTTATTTTAAATTTATTTATTCCTGTTGAGAAAAGCTTGTGGTTAGTGGGCCTTTACTCTGCACTTCCTGTCTTATGCCCTATTTTGTTCCTACTGTAAAATACTGAATGCAAGATAATTCAAAACAAATTGGTTATTGTCATGTTCTCAATGGCTGTTGAGGCAGCACAGCCTTCTTTTCTAGCTGTTATCTCACTCCTGTGAAGCCTGGACATGTGAGACTTGTCTTAGGGAAATCCCAGTGTTTCTGGTTTTTGATGCATTTGGGATTACCTTTGTTTGTAGTACACTGCAATTTCGTTTTCATCCGTGTTATGCAAGATTTTTTGAAGAGAATTCTGGTCAGCATCAGACAGTGTCTCTTGGTAGGTTATAAAATTTTCTGTACAGCAAAGGAGAAAAACTGATTGTTCAGGAAGGGAAAGGACTGGGATGCAGATTCCCTGGCATCTGTTCCCAAGCTGAACAATTTACTGTGCCTTGCACAGGCCACTTACACAAAGGCCAGGCACTCCCAACAGCCCCTCATCCTGTGGTAACTCAGAAGCAGAAACATTAATTTATTAAGGTTTACTCTATAGAACTTCCAGCACACCACATCAGCAAAACCCTGGGGCTGCTCAAGCCATGTGCTCTTCACTGGCTGAAGCTCAAATAAGCAAGCAGCACCTAAGAGGATGATCCCAGCAATTCCCCTTTGCTGCTCTCTAATTAATGTTGCTGCTCCCCATTCCAACAGCACCCAGGTGGTTTAATGGTCCTGGACACCTTAGCAGTGCCCAGGGACCTCCCAGGCCCTCCTGCAAGTGTGGCCTGGCTGTGACACTATGGGTTTGTCCAAAGGGCAGGGGGTGCAGATGGAGGGGAAAATCCAAGGAAACACAGAGGAGACACAGGTCAGGGTGATACCGAGTTTTTTGAGTGAGTTTTTTGGCTCTATTTTCCAAAGGGAGGTCTCCAAGTAGGTCGGCAAGATGCCCCACAGGAATTTTGGGATGCTCCATCCAAAGGTGTGTGACTGCATTCCCAGCCCCCTGTGGGGGAGCTCCTGTGTCCCAGGGAACACCTTGGCCAGCAGCACCTACGGGTGTGCAAACATTCCACCTCTGGGAAACATGCTGAGCTACTGAACATGCCTCCAGCTATTATAATGGAATTATAATGATGGGTAATTCTCCGATTGCAGCCTGGAAACAATGCTGGAAATCTCACTTGGAGACTGAAAAGCACGCAAAGGTCTCCCTTTGCTCTGTCAATTCCATTTGAGCTCCACTGAGACCCCACCCAGCTGGGGCAAATCAAACCACATCCATTTCCTCCATCTCTGCATGGGCTAGCAAGTGTCCTGAAAGGTCTGGTGTGGATTTGCAGCTTGTAAATACTGCATAGCTGGGAACCTCTCCTACGGAAAGCAAGAATCCTCTGGAAGATGTCAAGAAGACAAGACTGCATATCACAACCATGTAACAAGGAGGTGGTGAAATTGCTGTTGCGTTAGAGCTGAGCAACACATGATTGCTCTGTCCTGCAACTGTTTTCAGTGTTTAAATGTTTTTCCCTGCACGCAAATATAGGTGATGATAAGCATTTTTACAATGAAAATGTGAAAAAAAGCTCTACGGGAGCAATCAACACTGGTTCATTTTGATAACTTTGAAGTGTTTTGTATTCAGCCACGTTAAAAAAAAAAAACTCATTAGCTTAAATTGTGAAATCAAAAGTAATTTTAAATGAAATGAATTTTTCATTTCGGAAATGATAAAATGGCAATTTCCAACCCTTAAAATACAATTCAAATTGAAAAATTTGCTCAGTACAACCCTTTCAGGGAAAATGCTTTGTTTCTCATATATTAGCATTTTTGGGTGACAATACGGTTCATCAAAAACCTCTGCACCTCAATAATCTGCATCCAGGCTTCCCCAGATTGCATGGTGACTGTGCGTTGCCTAATTGTGTGTGACTAATACAATTTCATGTGCATTTCCGTGCACTGGGGATTCATTGTTGCCACATACTACCATTGGGAAATCTCTGAGCGTGTGTCTATGAAACAATGACAGGGAGACAAGAGTACCTCCTCTGGAGAAAAGACCTAGGAGGAGGCGGATGATTGGGAGCAAAAAATTATCAAGGCAGAACAGACAGAAAACAGAGCAGCTGTGCCTCTCCCTGGTTTGCAGGGCACAAAACCTCCTCTGTTGGGTGGGACTTACTGGGACAGTGTTGGAGAGGTCCTCTTTGATGATGAGAACAATGAAACCTCAATGCTTGAGAAAGGAGGGCAGAGAAAGAGAGCTTCCCTTCTCAGGGAGAAATATCCTGGGTCCACAGAGCCAGGTGGACCACAAGTCCTCAGCAGCATCAGGAAGGCAGCCTAAGAGAGACTTGATGCCCAAGGGATGGAAAAAGAGAGGAGGGGTACGAGCAAGCTGCTGTCCTCATTGAGAGCCAGCTGGCAATGGTTATAGTAAGCCTCCAACAAAGCTCAGTCTGCGTGGCTGGTGCAGCAGGTACAGAGGGTACAGAGCCCTCTGACTAGCACTCAGACTCCCAAAATGGGCACCTTTCCAACCCCTCTGTGCAGCAGCACCCAGGCTGGAGAGGAGGGTTGGTTTGTGAGCAGGTATTTGTCCCGTGGGGCTGCAGGTCCCACACCTCCATCCTCTGCTGTAAAACCCCCTGTGGTGGTGGAGGGTCCCCAGGGACCAGGCATACAATGGGGAGGGGGTCCCTAATGCAGAATAGGCCCGGGAGGTTTTTAAGAGATGTGTAGATGTGGTGCTTAGGGACATGGCTCAGTGGTGGCCTTGGCTGAGTAGGCTGATTGTTGGACTTAATGATCCTGGAGGTTTTTCCAATCTAAATGGTCATACCATTCAATGATTCTATGCAGAGAAGAATAGAAATATACCTCATTAGATATGGAGGGCATGCTTGTGAGCTCCTTAACCAGGAGGCTGGAGTGAGTCACCATCTCACCAGGAACACCAGGGAGTCATGCCCTGTGGCTTGGCAGAGGGGATGTGTTCCTGCATGGTGGCACATCCTATCAGTGGGTTGGGTGAGTGAGAGGGAACACGCAAACATCCTCCCTAAAAGGCAGCAGCTTGTTTGGTGCAAGTCTAACATGTTCAGAAAACATCTTCCAGAAAGTGTCCCTCTGGGAATTAAGGTATTTCTCCACCTACTTTTGGGATGTTGGAGGTGTGAAATGGCACCTGAGGCGGCCACTTCTAGATTTAGGTTTTGGACTTGATTGCCTCAGTTTCAGCTGTATGTGCCTGCACACAGCTACCCTGCACAGGAGGGGTAAATCTGAGTGTAGATCCAGTTAAAAACACAAGGCATTCAGAAAGGAGGGGAGCCCTAGAAATACTTGTGAGCAAGGGGGTGCAAACAGCCATGTCCCAGGGGAAGTATCTAGTTTTTGCAATGTTTATAAAATAAAAATAAATTAAACCAGCAAAAGTCCTGAGGAGTTAACCACTCACTACTGCTGATGGGGAGAGGCAGGAAAGCCCTTTGATGCAAACTTTAGTGAGAGTGACAGGCTTTTCCCTCCTGGCTGCTGTCCCAACCAAGCTGGCTGCTTGTGCAGGTGGCCACGGGCCACTGCCCTACCCAGCCTGTCCCCTCTCCTAGCCACAGGCCCTGGAGAAGGGCCCTCTTCCTGGCCCCTGATTGTAGGCTTCACAGGAATGTAAATAGTGTACATGGCAATAGAGATGCCATTATTTTTATAATTGCTGCTAATGCTGCCTGAAATTAAAAAAAAAAAAGAGATAAATAATAAAACCTGTTCTGCAAGCAAGATGACAGGAAAAGGCCTTTGTAATCAAACAGGAGGAACCCACCCCTTTTCCTCTTCTACCAGCCTCTACTTCATTGCTTACAACATTCTTCATTGTCTCAATTCAGCATTTTCTTCTTTTCCCTTATCCTTCCCCATAGAAGTGGTATATTTAGTCCCTCCTTTCTACACATCCCAAGTGCCCACAGTCACACTGATTGTTTGTCATCCTCTGGATCCCCAAAGCCTTTCACAAAGCACTTAGATGGCTTCTTGCTTTTCAGATGTCAGAGTTCTTTGAGGCAAGGGCTCCCATTTCTGAAGTGCCTGCTCTGCCCCCAGCACACGGCACCCCTGACCCTGGCACTGGTCTGATTGTCCCTGGCATCTCACAGAGGGGTTTCAGAATCCACCACAATAGGTTGGCTAATGAACTTGTTGCTACAGCTGGGCTGGTCTCCTGAGACATCTCTGTGTGGAGGGAGTTCTCTGAGAGAGAGAGAGAGGATACACAATTTTGGATTGAATACAGGGCTCCAAAAAGGAAGGTGACTCATTGAGCCTAATCATTAGGGTGTGTGATGATATTATCTAATGAGGAAACGCTTGATGATGCTTTTAGAGACTGCAGAGAGCAGTGAACTGGCTGTAGAGGAAATCAGAATGTGAGTGCTTTCGACATAAACAGTGTTCAAGAAATGGGATCTGAAATGTCTTTGGGGAGAAGAGCAGAGCAATTTCAACACCCTCAAGCTTGCATCAGGGTGTGTTGCTGCTTCTGTTTAATCTTAGTTGTTCACATAATTCTCTCCTTAAATAACTAGCTCTCTAGAATTCAGGACAAAGGAGTCTTGCCTAAAGAACAGATGTCATCTCTTTTTTTTTCTGAAGCTTGTGTTTGTTGTTATTGTATTTTTTCTAAGTTGAATTGTGCATGAGGTTTTAATGAAAGAAAGCTCTCAGGCTGGTGTAGGTTCCAAATCTAGGCTTAGTTAAGCAAGGGGTTTTACAGAATCTCCAAGAAAAAGAGAAACATTTCAGCTGTTGCTGTTCTGTTTTGCTCTGGGTTGGGTTTTTTTTTGTGGGTTTTGTTGTTGTTGTTGTTGCTGTTGTTTTATTTTTTTTAAGAAATCTCCTTGAAATTTTTTGCTTGACTTCCTCAAAAGAATCTTCAGCTTTTTTGCTACCTCATGAAAACCAGAGAGTGAAACCATGTAGAAACACCAAGTTGCAGTCCCCATTCTCTTTTTCTTAAGCTGAGAAAGATGAATGAATGAGCTGCCTGACACATTTCTCATTTCTGCACCTCTTGTTTAAGGCAGCTGTGATATACCTGGGCAGTCTTCAGTAAGGGACCACAGTGGTGAGTGTTGTCATGCCCCAGAAAAGTCAGTAGAAGACTCTAAACACCTCAGAGAAAAGCCTGTTTAAGTGTATTCAGCAGGTGGGAATTTGGCTCTGTTATTTTACTTAAGTTCTCAGCATCTGATAAGCTAATGTGTTAATCTAGAAAGCAATAGTGCAGAGGGAATGAAAATAGCACAAATTAACTCTTGTTTCTTCCCTTAAAACAGCAAGAAAGGTCTGCCCTTCCTGAAGCTACAACACCATCAAATTAGGCTTTCTTTGCACACAAATTTTCAGTCTTATTTAAAATCCATTACAGATAGTGGTTTAAGCTTGTTCTTCATGTATTGGAATTAACCGAAGCTGACAGAGCACATACAGCCTCCTGCAGCCCTTTGACTAAATGATGTTAAACTGGTGTAATAGATTTGGATACTTTTCACAAGCGTGGACTCTGACCATTGCAGCTCTGGGTGCAATGAGATTTCAGCTCTGTTTTAAGTAAGAGAAAATGAAAGGAGAATCGAGCCACGATCAAATGAAGGTTAAGGTCTTGTGTGAGCACTGTGGCAGCTGTATCTCTGATGCAAATGTCTGCAGAAATGTCAGGAAACCCTGATGCAGGTGTTTGGGAATCCAGACATAGTTACACCAACCCTTTTTTCTTTCAAATTTTTTTTTTCTCTTTCTTCTGCTCTAGCTAAATACATCTCTGGGCTCAACAGCACTGTGTGGGCTAAGGCCAGGCTGGTCTCACGGCTGCAGCTGTGTGTATGTGCGTGTGTGTGTGTGTGCATTCCTTCTCACTCTCGTAAATGTGCAGCAAAAGTGTGAAAAAAGAGCAGCTGGCACATCTGAGAGAGAAAATTGCAGTGGAAACATGGCACATTTTTTAGATCTTGGTTACTGTGACACAAATTGCGAGAGCTCCCATCCTCTTAGGCAAGAATTAAAGCTCAAGTTAAACAAAACCTGGCCTCCCAGTCCCCCACCACCCCAGGGCAGTGACATTCTGGGGTGTTCAGAAGGCATAGGCTGGGATGTTTCTCTTCTAATTGATTAAATCTACCCATCCCTCAGACTTACTTTATCGTTAATAATCACACAAAGACAGGAAGGGATGAGGACACTCAGCATTTCTGCAGAGGAGACCATCAAACACCACATATCTGGGTCTCCTCGCCTCGGTGTCTTTGCAAAACCATTTGACGTGGCCATCAGGAAGGAAGGATGTGCTTCAGAGGTGGTAGCCGAAAACTTACCACAGCAGAAGAGCCAGTTTGAACTCTCTTTATAACATATTCTTCTCTTGAGTGCAGCTGTGCTTGTAACAGAGATCGGCTGAGTCAGGAGAGCACATAAAGAAAAGCAGGAGCTCAGCTCTTCAGCTGCTAACACATCCCACACAGAAGGGGACTAGGTCCTTGCAGGTGCTGCACAATCTTCCACTGCCTCCTTGCAGCTCACCCTCCTAGCTGGGAAGGAGAGACAAACTTTTACAACCCTCACCACAGAAAATTCACCAAGCGGGTCGGCTTAGGGCAGTGCTGGAAACCTGTGGGACATTCACTCCATCAGGGAGACTTTAGACCCAAAGGTTTCAGTTTGCTTTTTAATGCATTAAAGCTGGGCTGACCCACGGGACCTGAGCATGGCCATTCTCAGGAGGAAAGACAGCATCCAACACCTGAGAACATCCCTTCTTTTTTTGTCTCTCCAGATCTTTATCACACTGCAGACATGGTACTGACAGACCGCCTGGAGGAGGGCAGAAGGAGCAGGGAGGGGCAGAGCCCCTGGTTTGGTGGTACATCCCAAACCCACGAGATGGCCAGCAGAGATGTACCCCAGCAACAGCAGCCACAGCCTTGCCTGTGCCTCACAAGAACCATTTGCTCTGGGCTGTGCTCCCCAAAACAAACCCACTGCTGTGCACAGAGCTCACCAAGCCACTGCCACCCCCGAGGGTGACCTGGGCCAGGGGACTTGGTGATCCTGCTCAGGGCCTCTGCTGGTAGGTCCTACATCCAAGACAACAACATTATGAGATCATTCTTCCCGATAAGGTGAGGACAGCAAAAGAATACATAAAAATAGAATAAGAATAATAAGTTTAAGAATTATAAACTTAGTAGCCTCTCAGCATTCCCCTCTTCTGTGAATGTGATTCAATGTTGTAGTAGAGAAAATAGCACTTAACAAACCTGATTTAGTTCTTTGAGGAGATTACAAAGTTGCCTGATAAAAGTAACTACGCAGATATGCTATACTTAGATTTTCTACAAGGGGATTGAGCTAAAACCATGACATCCTGCTTAAAAAATAGCACAGAATAGTATGAACCAGAGGATATGTGAGACAGATTGAGAACTGGATAACTGATAGATCTCAAAATGTTGTTGTCAGTGAGGACTCATCACCAAACAACAAATTCCAAACAGGTTTGGGACTCAGCCCTGCTTTACCCCACTTTTTTTTATGATCAGTCTGGAAGACAATGCAAAAGGGCACTGACAGAGGGCATTGATACCCACCTTTGGTGGCAAGGTGGTTGAAGAGGCAGCTATGCCAGGGCATGGTGACTACTGGGTAAACAGGGCTCACTTGCAATGCATTCCTGCAGTCTGGAAGGAAGGAAAAGGGGAGGATGCTCATTACCAGCAGGACTGGCTGCAAGTGTAGCAGAGCTCCCGAAGGAGGGCTGGAGGTCGTTGTGGATGAGTGGTTCAGTGCAGGCACCTCTCCTGGCAAATGGGGGCAAGGGCTGCCTGGGATTAAGCACACAGCGAAAGTGGTAAGTAGGATCAGGGAGGTTAATTTTCCTCCACATAAAGCACTGAGACTAAAGTGGATAAGATAACACAACCAGGCCTGGGGCTCACATTTTAATATTCAAAAGGTGGTTAAAGTGAGGGCAGGAAAGAGCCACAGAAATGAATTAAGGAGTGCAAATGCCTTAGAGCAAGATACTGAAATTGTTCGATCTGTTTCATGCACCCAAAGGGGGACGGAGGGGAATATTGAAGGGTGAGTTAAGATCAGTGTATAATTAATTCCATCGGATGAAAACAGAGAGTGCAACAGGGCTTTTCAATGTAGTAGAGAATAGCATAAACACCAACCACCACTGGTGAGAAGCTGAAACCAGACAAATTCAAATTAGCTGCAAGGTGCACGTGTTTAGCAAAGAGGTGATCAACCACTGGAACAAATGACCAAGGGGAGGGGCAGCTTCGCCTTCTCTTGGTATCTTCAGATCATGACTAGACACCTTTCTGGAAGAGATGCTTTAGGTGAGCACAAGTAAAGGATAGGTGGCTAAGAGTTATTGTTATGAACTCTGTGGAGCAGTCAGGCTATAATCTAATGATTTCCCCCCACCTAAACTCTCTCAGCCCTGATACCAATCCATGATATCACACAGAGATGCCTTGTTCATCTGAACAGCACCCTAAGTCACCATAGTTAACATCCCTGTTGCTTAGTGAACTTACATAGGAAGCCTGTGCCAGAGCTTGATTGTTAAATAACCCCTGATTCCCACCCAAATAACCTGACTTCAGACCCTATTTTCCCTGAAAGAACCAAAAACTTGCATCTAGGTCATCCAAATTTCCCCCCAGAAACAGCCTCTGGGTATAACAACAGTGTGGCAGATACAGCATTGGGTCATGCATTAGTGTATCTGCTCTAAAGGTCGTGCCTCTGAGGCATCGGCGCAGGCTGGGAAAGAAAGGTTCTCTTCTCTCCCAGCATGGACACTGTAGATTGATGGTCTGACCCTAAAGCTTTTGATCTCTCCCTCATCCTTCATCATTTAGGCAGCTCATCCTGTACAGCACTATACAAGGTGGTCAAGAACAGAAAGTGAAGAAAACATACTGTATTTTCATGCCCTTAGCAGGGCTGGAACAGTAACTGGGGAGAAGGGGTTTTTCGTTAAAATTCCCCTTGAGTTACTCTCATGTGCATGCAGACTGCATTACTGCTGAATCACCTTTTTTAAAAAAGCCAGCACATTATATGTGTGCAAATATAGCACTGCCATGGTCTATAACGTGTCACCAACACATGCAAAGAAGGGGGAAGCCATTCAAGTGTGACAATTCACTGGGCCTCTACATGTTGTGGACCTGAAGAAAGTTTTACCTCCTGTATCCTGTTCGGTCAAATGCAACCCAGAGTGGGTACCAAAGTTAAAAATAGCTATATCGTTTGTATAACAATATCTATATACATTTTTAATATAAATTCAACCTGTCTCATCTTTTCAAATCCCATCTCCCTGATGCCCCTCAGCAATGACCCAAGGGCTGACAGTCTCTGCCTTCCTCCTCTGCTACCCTAAGGAGAAAACCCTCCAAACCCAGCAGGCTGAGGACCTCAGGTTTTGGGTTGCGTTCCCTCAGCCCAGATGTGTTGGCTGGGCCAGTGGCCACAGGGCTTTCTTGAAGCCCTCACTGGCTGGTGAGCAGTGCGTGGGCTGGCACGTGCTCCTTTCTGTGCCTTGGCTCTGTCCCTGAGGACCCCTCAATTTAGGACTGGGGTGCTGCTGTCTGCATTCGTGATGAGTAGGCTGTAAGTCCCCAGCCAGCTCTGCTGTGTCCAGAGGCACTACACTGGTCATGAGACCCACTTCAGGGGAGAGGATGGTGTATTCAGGCACCTCTATGTCCTAAAACAGACATATGCTGGTTCTTGTCACCCATGAAATCCAAAATGTATATGGAACACATGCTACAGTCACCATGGACTCAGTTTAGGGCACCTGGTTTAGCTGGAAGTCATTGAGACCATTTTTTCCAGCCATTCTGGTTCTTCCAAAACTCCCAGTGGACACAATTGCACCGCCCAAGTTGTGTGTGCTAGCCATACATCTTCACTATGGACTTTGCTCGGGGCTCATCACCATACAATGGCAGTCCTCACAGAGCTTATTGCCATGAGGTAGACCTCATTTGGTGGGGTTAGTTTGGAGCAGTTTGGGGTCTGACACAAATCAGAAGCCTCTGAGTTCTGTCTGGGTGGGTGGGGAAGGCACCCAGGGGATGACTTGGGATGGAGATGGAGAAACAGAATTGCTGCTGGTGCACGGCAGAGTCTGGGTTTCCATGGACATTCTGCTCCCTGCTCAGCTCCCTCATGCTCAGGACCTGGGCAAGGCAGGATGTTCTGCTCCACAGGGTGGTTTTCCTCCAATGTGCTCAGGCAGGATCTCGGCCCTTCGTCCCACCTGTGCTTGTGCCAAGGGCCAGAGCACAGCACAGCACTAATCCAAGGCTGGTTTCTGGGACAGATTGTTCAGCCAGCCCCTAGTGCTTAATGCATGATCTCACCCAATGGCCTAGTTTTTCTAGTGATAGTGCTTTTCAGGAGCTTTGCAAAGCCTTCCACATAATCTAAGGGGTACCAAGATGGGAATCCATCCCTCCACGGTAAAGCCAAGCACCACAAAAACATCTTAGCCATGAGTAAGTGGCAGTAGCTGATCTGACCTGCATGGCAGCTCTGACAGAATAATACCAACAGTTCAGCACTTGAGTTCATTATTCAAAATCTGACTTGCTAAGGTTGGGCAAACATCATGCTCATTCGACACAACCACTGCTGTGGGAAGGCACACGGAAAAAGTGCCACAGGCCAGCGGACTGGGGATCAGAGGGGGGAGGAGAGCTGGGGACCATGCCTGGAATCTCTCAGGCTGCTGCCCCAACAGAGGGAAGATGGGTATGTGGCATTTTCCACTGGCATGCAAACAGCTGAGTCTATCTGATATCTGGCACACAAGTGTTTGGCCAGCTATTTACCAGCTCACAAACAGATAAATATGCAGAGGAGGGTGCTCACAGCTTTCCCACAAAAGGGAAGAGTGAGAAAGAAAGAGACACGGGGAGAAGAAAAAAAAAAAGAAGAGAGAGAAAAACAACCCTAAAAAAGAGAACAGGAGTGAGAGTTGTCAGTGCCCGCAAGCACTCACAGGAATAATAGCAATAATCACTGTCATCCGTAAGAGGCTCTTGCGCCAGGTTCAGCCTCTCCCCCTCCCTCTCTCCCCTCGCCTTGCTGTCTGAGTCACTGGATCTGAGTCACACTCCTGTTCTATTCCTGTACCCTTCCCTTCAGCTGGGGATGTAGATTTGTTTTGGCTGGAACGATCTGGGCACAGGAGGGACCATCTGCTGCTAGTTCTTGCTTGCTTTGCTCTTGTTTCTTTCCCAGAGAAGGGAAGTGAGTGCTGCCATTGCAATAATTCACAGGGAGCATGCTGGGAACATACACCCCTTACTGTACAGCCAAGGACTGCCATTTGTCATCTGAAGGCTTGTTATCCGTGGCTGACCCTGAGCAGTTGTCTCCACGTGCTTAAGCAAGCAGCTCTGACAAAATCTCTTCCCTGCATATCAGCTCTTTCCCAAGGAGGTTGTTTTTCCCTTGGTCAAGCCCCAAACTGTTTTTGAGGGAGCTGGGGTGGTTAGTACAGCCTGCACGTTGCTGTGTTGAAGGAGAGGCACAGGGAACAAGCTGACAGCATGCAGGGACTTGCAGCCAGTGTGCACAGCGCATGTTGTGACCGAAGGAGTGCTCCCTTCTGGCTTTCCCATCAGGAGCAGCAGCCCCAGTCAGTGTATGCACTCTGTCTTTCGCTGCAAGAGTAGTAATTAGCAGTGGTGAGGAAATGCAAATGACTTAATGCCTAATCCACCACAACCAGTGTCTTGGTTGATTCCTGCATCCACATCCTGAATAGGAAAGTCAGCAGAGGGAAGGTGTGTGAGAGAAGAATTTACCAAAGAGCTGAACTGACAGCGGACAGGAGGATGGGCTGAACGAGCAAGAGCAAAGGTCTGCAAGAGCAAAGTCACACTACAGGCATAGCAGGGCTCTCAAGAGTGACCAGACCTTTAAGAGGCTCTGTGTCTGAGGCACCTCTCTGGAGGGATCTTTAAAGGATACAGCAGTTGGAGACCTCCAAAGGAGAGACTGTTCCAGCAAGCTGTGCTCAAGCATCCCAGAAATGAATGCCCCATGATGAAGGGTTGCCTTTTGAAAGCTTAATCCCAAGGCTGTGCAGCAAAAGCTAGTATTTTCCAGACCTTTTTTTAGGAGAGACAACAGAAGGAGCTGCTTCATGCCTGAAAGAGAATATAGCTGTCCACTCAACAAAGCCTGAATCCTGAACCCTCTGGAAAGCCAAATAAACATCAAATCAGCTTCATACTTTTCATTTACAGTCCATGGGGCTTGTGAACTTAACCTAAGGTCACAAAGCCCTGAAGCACTCTGTAGTGAGCAGTTTTGCAAGCCCTGAAGACAAATCCATTTCCAGAGATACCTTTCTTGGTCTCATTCCTCACCATGCCTCCTGAAAATTTTAGACAGGATTTCCCTAAACCTGAGAGTTTTAAAAGGTTTTCAGTGGCCCTTTCCAGAGTGAGCACTTAAATGCCTGCAGATCAGGGAGCCCACTGACTGATGATAGCCACCATGCTAATGTCATATCCCCCCCAAGGATCAGCGTTGTCAGGCAAATTGATTCTCTGAAGAGTGATCTGGGCTCTAATTTCAGCACAGTAGCAGCTCTTTTTGGGGCAAAGATGCTCTAAAAGCAGTTTGGTGTTTGAGACATTGCTCAGAGGGTTTGGATGTCAGCACATGCAAAACCACCATTTCCACTGGTCCATGTGTCACATCAGCATGTAGGACACTTAAAATGTTAATGTCTTTAATGCAGAGGGAAATCAAATTACCACAAGGATATGACTTAAAAGGTCTGGGCCAAATTCTCTGCGGGTGGAGAATGCCTGCATCATTCCTAATGGAGCTGTGATGATGTGACTGACCCTCCCCACAAGTGGTGGCTAGACACTCACATCACAATTCCACCCAAGCTAACTCTAATTTGCTCTGAGTCTGAGTCATCTGCCCAGCCAAAGACAAGATGCTTCACCTTCAGTGGCTGAGATGGGCACCTGGTTGTTAAGGTTTGCCTTGCAGGTGTGCCCCAGCCAGGACCTCTGGCTCTGAAGGCTGCCAGCACAAGCCACCAAAGGACAGTCTCTGCCTCAAAAACTTTGTAGAGCATGCAAATACCAAAGCAGGTGCTTCCTGATCTCTTTAGGGGCTGGACACCAGTTACAACAAACAGGGAGCCTGGCAGGAGAAGCTCACAAGAGAGACAGGTTAGTTACCCAACTCTTTCTAGGGTGCTGGTTTATTATTTTCAGTGCTCTTATTCAATTCCAGATAATGCAAAACCACCTGATCTCCAAAGAGGCTCGTGTTCCACCTCACAATGACTCCTGCTCCCACCCCTGCTCCCAGTGTGACCCTGTCCCAACAGGGAAACCCTGACCCCACACGACTTCTGGGACTGACTGTGCCAACTTGTCCCTCAAGACTTGCCAGTTTCTCACAGCTGGGATTTAATTCAGATAATTCTTTCTGTTTTCCACAGTCTTTTCTGAGGCAATTCTCTAAAAGGGGTAATTCTGGGGTAATTCACAACACTCGATTCCTTGCTTTGCCATATCCATTTGAGATGGCCACCCACTTCAGCTTTGTTCACTCCAAGAGACATGGAGCGGAAGCTTTGTCCTATACCAATTAAAAAAGCACATTAATTGCTGTTCTAGTTGGGTTCCTCCCATTCTTGCAGACGTTTCTTGTGTGCTCTCCACTATGCATTATTTAGCAGGAAGGACACCCAATTCCTCCCAAAGGTACAAGAGAAACCAAAGATCAGTCTTGGGTCTTCAGCAATACTGTTTTCCCCTTAAAGCTCCTTTCTTCCTTTTTGCATACTTCCTCTTTGTCCACCAAATTTTATTCCTTCCAAACCTCCAAAACATGAGGTTGATCACAATCAGCCCAAGGCAAACCGTGAGCAGAGACACCTGATCATTGCCAGTCTGCATTTTTGATCCCAAGGACCCTAAGGATGATGTCCTCCCCATGTTTTCTTTTCCTAGGCATGCTTCAGAACACCCTGGAATTGCAGTGCATGCCAGTCACTGAGATTTACAGCTCAGCAAGTTTAACCTTAGATTCCCTGAATAATGTGCACACGTCTTGCTAAAAGTGGTGCATTCAGTGAAGGCTTGACATATTATCTTATGCAGCTGTATTAAAAACACCCTGCCCCTTCAACCATAATAGCCCAGGCACACATTACAGCTCTAACCACATTTCATAGCCCAGTGCTGTCCCTTAACTGCAAACCTCCCATCTGCAGATGTGCCATGCCTCCAGAGTTGATTTTGTTTCTGACTAAGAGATCTTGAGCAGCAAATGTAGGATAGGCGAAAAACACAGGGATTGCAGACCAAGAGAGGTACAGGCATTTAGTACCCATCTGCCCTGTGTTTGCTTCAGAATTTGCCTGATAAGACACACGTGTTGACTAGAAAATGTTTATTGTTACTGCTGGCCCTAACTGATCAAGTGTAAAATGCACACCCTGCTTTCCCCTTTGCTGAGCCCTGACAGCCTCTCTGCAGAGGGCTCCTCCTGGCCAGGATTGCCTGCCTATAGACAGTCCTGATATTTTGGTCTCCCAAATGATGGGGCTAAGGGGATCCTCTGAGAAAATGTCACCTTCATTGCTGCTGTACTGTCCAAAACCCAGCCCTGCCTCAGCAAGGCTGGACTCACCAGAGAGTCCAGATTAACAAGGCATTTGCAAAATGTACGTGAATCATCCCGTTTGCACAAGCATTTGCACATCAGGAGTGATAACATGCAGGACCAGCTGATCTCTGAGAGCAAACATGGAGATCCACGACCCACACAGCCAAGGCAAAGGCCTTTCCCCAGAATGGCACACCACACTGCTCCTGGACACATGGATGCACCTCTGCTATGAACCCTGCCAAAACCTGGGGAGCAAAATGAATTTGAGTCTATGTGAAGGCCAGAGACAAGTTCAGATGTGGTGACATGGGAGGAAGCCCTAAGGCAGCTCTGGCTCCTGATGTTTCTAAACTCCCCATCCAAAGCAAAGAACAGGTTATCCTGATTTTTCCCATCTGATGCACATTAAGAGGAGAAATTTGATACCAGTGGACTTGTGCAGGATGCTCAGGATTTTGTGGTAGAGCACTTATAATTTCATCCTTCCAAAGGACAGCCCACAAAGTGACTGGAATTTATTACAACAAGATTAAACAACAATAAGAAGTTTTTAGAACAGACAGGATGAAGATGAACACACTTGGAAATCTTGAACACTGTGAGTTGCATCCATAGTCCTGAAACAGCAGGGATCAGGAGGAATTCCTCCAATGAGACACTGATGCAATCCACCTCTAAGGCAGGACCAGTGCTTGGGAATCAGCAAAACCAGACCCTTTGTTTCTGAGCAATGACAGCTTCAAAGTTTAAATGTTTGTAGAGAGATGTTT
Organism: Serinus canaria; assembly: GCF_022539315.1. Lineage (NCBI taxonomy): Eukaryota > Metazoa > Chordata > Aves > Passeriformes > Fringillidae > Serinus > Serinus canaria. The sequence goes on along the minus strand of NC_066323.1, from coordinate 9,839,397 downwards.
TCACCAAATATGATATGCAGTGATTAAAATAATGAGCTGGAACAAGCTGAAGTTATAATTGCTCCTTTTCCTCCCCTCCCCTGAGTTGGTCTGAGTGCTTCGTTAACTACCTTGATGAACCAATCAAGAGTTGGCTAAATCAAGGAAGGAGCAAACAAACCCTGGGAGACATCCCTACAAGAAAAGACATAATCTGGACACTGAGCTTTGAAGGCAAGCTGTATAATGAGAGCTGACTATATCTCAAAATCCATGTTAGCTTGAATGAACTTATGTAATAAACATTTATCACAGAACATATGTCACTGAGCACCTGCCAGACTTCAGGAATAGAGCCAACGCAGCTTGAATCGTATATGTATTAAAAAAAAAACCAACTTGGCGGCAGGAGGCTGGCAGACGCTTTTACTAGAAAAATCAGAAGTGATTTTGAGAGGAGCAGAAATTTCCTGAAACCTCTCTCACTCCATGTGGGAATATAGCACTTGGAAAAAGCAAGAGGCTGATCAAGCTGTGCTGAGTGGAGGGAGCGGGATGAGCTCCTCTGCTCATCCCCTCTAGAATTTGTCCCTCAATCCCCACTGCTCCCCTGCATGTGCTGCTGCCTGTGGAGGAGTGTTCTGCTCCTGCCTGGCTCTGCTCAAGGAAAAAGGCAGCACTGGACAGTGCAGGGCAGCTGCTGGGAGAACACCAAGCACAGGGCTGAGCACGGCTGGGAAGTGAATTTATGGTGAGATGAGTAAAGCTAGCTTTACTTGTAAGTAAAGCCAGCTCAGGGGGAAAGTTAGCACTCAAATCAAGCAGAATGAGGTGGTTGAGGGATGAACTGAGACTGTGGGTGGGAATGACCATGAACTGTGGGTGGGAAGGGGGTTCAGAGCAGCGGTGTTCAGTAGAAGTCACAACAGCAGAAATATAGGGCAGGGTAGTGCAGAGACTTGGGCAGGGTAGTATGAACCTGGTCTGGGATTTTCTTCCTGGGCCAGCGCTCCCTGAAAGCAGACACAACACAGCAAGGAGCCAGGGATAGGAGGTGTTTCTGTCTGATACAAATGAGATCAGGGCAAGCACTAGGCTGCACCAGGCATGAATCCCTTAACTCTAGACACAGGCTGGGTATGAGAAGATGGAAAGAAATGTGAAGCAAAGGTGACAGAGCCAGGTGAGAGAAAAGGAAGGGGACTACCTTGCCTCACCACTGATGGGCATATCTGCACCCCCTGTGCTTTATCCAGAGCTACCCTGCTCTGTCAGGCACCCACAGCAGGGCATCTGCGACAGCTCCATCCCTGCTGGAGGTGACAGACCTGGTTTCCCCTGCAACACAATAACTCAGGCCACGTAGGAGATGAGTGGGACTGCACTGCTCACAGGCTGTGTGTCAGCTGTGCTGGAGCACGTGTGGGTATCTCTGAAGGGCAGTGCCTGTGCACTGAAGCCAGACCCTGAATTTCCTGTCTGTTTTATCACACTTGCAAACTGACGGTCAAACCCAGCCCTGGGGAGCAGGTTCTCTGGGAAAGATGAGCAAGATTTGCTTTGCAGCAGCTATCCTCACATTTTTTTCAAAAACAAAAACTTGTAATGGGCTCTTCCTGCCATATGGCTTCGAGCCTGATGAACTCTGCCGAACTGTCTCAGTTTGAGGAAGGGGAGTGAGTGTAAAGAGCACAGAGAGTAGAGAAGAAGTCTACCCCAGGAAACAGGTATAGGATAGTTGAGAGGAGAGGAAAGGATAGAAGAGAAGAGAGAGATCAGCTGGTCAGACTGTCCAATCTGCACCTGAGTAAATCCAGACTCCCTTCCCTCCTGCTATCTAACTTCAGAACTTCTCTGACTGCCATTATCATTGCATCCGAGCACCATGGGTTGTTTCAGTGCTTTTATCATGTCTTTTCCCTGCTGCAGGTGTCCTTGCTTTCCCTTACAGCTATAAATGAGAAACAAACCTTGGGGAAGATTATCAGATGATTTCCAACTGACCGTTTGGACTTTCGATCCTAGCTGAAGTGACCAGGTACTTGCCACTTGACTATTAACTAACCATCTGCCCTGTGTTTGGGCTAGAACCAAGGGCTTGGAAGCAGTCCAGCAGGTGCCATGGAGGGTTTTGCCTAATCCCATTCATTTTGGTGGTCCTATGGTCAGATCCAGTAAGTGCAAGACTGAAAGGAAGCAAGAGGAAGGAGACAGCAGAAGTGCTGGGAAGAGCGAGCAAGGGCATTTGGGTGCTGCATTTCTGCAGGGAGCTTCTGGCTATTCAGAGGAGCCTAAGGCTGAACAGCCTGGCTCAGACTCTCAAGGCATGCATGCCACTCATTTGCCTCCCCAAACAGCAGATCCCAGCTGCTCCATGGGAAGACAAGAGTCTATCTGGAGAGAAAACCCTCACTAAACACCTGATGGTACAATGCTAATGACAAATGATTCGTTGTTATTGCAACTCTCCCTGCTGCACTGAATCCATGGGCTTTCATTAGTGCTCTTCCAGGATGGCTCTGCCACAAGTGTGTAGTACTTACCTGGGTCACAGCTGGCTTGCTGGTCTTTGCTAGTGTCCTGGAGTCACACCACTTGGGTTTTTGCCCCTTCTCTGTGGAAATGTGAATGCTGATCCTGTCAGCCTGTCAGATTCTGACCCGTACCTCAACACATGAATTGCTTCAATAAAACCCTGCTAAAGCAGAACCGTGATGATTCATGGCTGTGCATATCTTCCACAAGTGTTGAATGTAGGCTAAGATTACAACAGATCTGGCATTGATAACTGCTTAGATTCAGGGTCTTTTTTGTTTAAAATTAGGTTTTTAAAAAAAAAGTCTTGTTGAGAATTTGTAGAGGAAAATCGTACTTTGAACAACTACAAAAAATATATCGTGCAGAAAGGGAGGTTTTGCCAAAAAAAGTCCAAGAGACACTTTTCTCTTTCTCTTCCCTCAGCTGCCAAACAACGTTGTTCCCCTCAGCTTCCCCTCTCCCCATTTTTGGATGAAGAATGTCTGTTTTGAGTAGCCAAAACTAAGCAGAAGTTGAATTTCCCCAGTGTTAGCTAAGTTTCCTCAGTGAGGAGCTGATGTGGTCACTCAATGGCCCTTCCAGCAGCACCCTGCTTGTTTTACCATTTCTGGAACTGGGTGATTAGAGGGTAAAGCCTTCCTCTCTGCAGTGCTGCACCACTTGGAAGATGCTTTACTCATCTGTCTAACCATAACCTACATTGTGATAATTAATGAGTCAACATTTCTTTCTGCACATGACAGTGGCTGGAAACAGGTAAGGCACCGAGATAGGCGGAGGGTGACGCACCTACACAGACACCCCCGGGGCTGACTGTGCACTCCCACCAGCCTCAGGAGTCTCCACTGGGGGTTGCACACGTGGGATGGACACAGCTCAGCTGCCAGCTGTGACAAAAACACCCAACCCCTCAGCCCGGCGGGGAAAGAAAGAGGCATGAAAGCGAGAGGAAGTGGAAAAGATCAAGGCGAGAGTGTAAGACAACAAGCTCACCACCGGAAAACAATAAAAATAAAATTGCTCAGAAATAGCATAACTGACATGCAAAGGAGATCAAAACAGGCCCTCAAAATATCTCTTGGTGGGGGGCAGGGGGTGCCTATGGTGGACACCACGGGGCAGCCAGAGGATGTGCTGCGGGTGGTGGGCAAGCGTTGGCTGTTTCGTGGCCACGTCCACATCCTGCCTGGCTCCCCAGATTCTGACCTACAGGTCTCTGGGGGCTTTGGTCTCCTGGGAGATGAGCACTGCTCTGTGCCTTCCCCAGGGCACCAGAGCACACGAGAGGCAGCTGATGTCTCTGAGCCAAGGGTGGTGTAGGGGCTCTGTCAGGAAGCAGGTGCTGTTCCCGTTTGGCTCACCCCACCTGTCCAGCCATTCCTCTGATGCAAAGAAAAGAGCTTGGGCCCTGCTCCACTTGCCCCAGCGCAGATTTGGAGCACACGCTGTTTACATCAGCAAAGGAATAGAGAAGAAGGGAAAGGAGAGCACAGTTCTTCAGGGTTTGCTTTGCTGGAAAGGACAGCTGCTCTCAACTTGCCTTCATGAGAGTGCTAAAGTCTTAAGCTGCTGAGGCATTGAGCATGCTTTGACCTTTAAGCAAAGATAAGGTTCCAAAGTCAGCATTGTTCTGCTGTAGGTTGCTCCACTGCTTGGAGCTGAGCATGCTCTAAAGCCTTGCTGTGCTGTGTCCTGATGTGTTTCAGACTGCTGTGAGCACAGCACCAGGGAGCAGGATCATGTCCTGTGGGCCCATCTCCGCTCTGCTTTTTCCCAGCAATGTGACCAGTAGCATTCAACCAGCTCTGCTGCCATCTCTGAGGAGATTCACTCTCCTGAAACTCCAAGCACAGACTAGACATCACAGCTGGGGCACTGTCCCACCACAGGTCCAGAATAATATGTCTTTCACTCCTTGCACAATAAAACAACAACAACAAAAAAAAAAAAAAAAAAAAAAAAAAAAAAAAAAAAAAAAAAACAACAGAGAAATCACTCCAAGCATGGGTAGGTCTTCAGAGGAGTCCTTTGGGCTAATCTCCTTTGGGCTAATCTGCCCAAACTTGCAAGACCTAGTTGCAGGCTGTTCTGGCAACTTTCCAGCTCCCTGTGAATCAGGGAACACTGGGACTGCCACTCAAGGACAGCAAACTGTTTAAAACATAATACCTTATTCCCATCTGGTGCACTGAAATGCATGGATGCCCATGGACGTGTTATTCTTCATTCCCTCTACAACAGAGCATGTGATACAGAGTTTTCTCCAAGGAGAAGAAGGGTGAATGAACACAGTCAGGGAATGTCATTGTGTTTCTTGAAAGCATAAAAGGCAGGGCTAAATACTAGGGATTAATTATTATAGCTGTTTAATGATGCTAGGGATTTTTAATATTATTATTATTTCTGTGTGTTAGCCGGGGCCATGGCAACAGGAACACATAAGGGCCACCTGCCTGGGCTGTGCCAAAAGAATTTTATATATGGGTTACAAAAGTCACTGGGACAAAATGGTGATGAACATGGGACGTGGCTGGGCTGGGGTCCACTTTGGCTGGCAGCAGGAACTTCCATCTTGTGGGTCCGGACATTCTTGACCAGAGTTGAGAGTAATTCTAAATAACGCAAAGCTGCCTGTGAGCCCTGAAACAGCTACCCAAAAATGGCCAGTCGACCTCCTTGGTCCTGCAAAAACACTGGCTGCATCAAGGCTTTTATAGAATGAAATACCAGTTTCTGGACTTTAATTTTGGTGCCCTGGGTGCTGCAATAGGGGATCTGGACACTGACCGCTCTTGTTCCTTGAATACCAACTCATGTTAAGTAAAGCAGAAGTAACATGGTCCTAAGTGTGAAAGGACAATTTTTTTTTTTTTTTTTTTTTGTTCCTGGTTTCGGAAAGCAAGAGAGAATTATGCCCATGCGTTGAAGGAAGTTTAATAAAGGTTTAATTAAGTGCCTCAATCTTGATTTAGATGTTCTCACTTCTAGTGCTGGAGCTTGGAGCTGTTAGTCATTAATACTCCTCTCAGGTAACTTCCACCACCCTCAGCCCCTCACCTGACTCATGCACACACTTGACAAAGATTGCTGATATCCTCTCTGAAAACTAATGAAATCACAGTGTGATATTTTGATTTCAAGGGCATCAAAGTGATGCAAAATACTGATGGAAAAGGGAGGCTCTGATACCACTGACACAACACAGCTCTTCTTGTCTCTAGATCTGAAAGCACCTTGAGAAGGAGATCCGAATCACCCCCTGTCTCTGTTCAAGGGAAACTGAGGCACAGCGCTTTGCAGAGATGCAACCTGTGTGTTTGGGATGGAGTCGAGCTGCCCCAGCCCCAGGCCAACCTAACACTTACTGACCACACTTCCCCCAGAGCAGAGATGGGCTCTGCCATGGGCAGGAGATCTGTGTGTGTGTGTGCTCGTGTAATTGTCTGTGGGTGCACAGGTTTTACAGAGAGAAGGATCCCAGACACAATAACAAACAGAGAGGAAATCAATTCAATGGTCAGCTGGGAAAGCAGGTCCTGCCTTGGCTGCTTGGAGTTTAAAGGGCACTAGTGGACACAGGAAAACACTTTCTAAAGGCTGGAACAGCAGCCAGATTTCTTCCTGAGATTATTTCACAATATTTGTAGTTCTTGTTTGCTGCACAGGAGATTGGGTAGGCAGAAAGGCCTGATCCCCATTTTTGTACTTTTCAACAGAGAAGAGTGCTCCTGACCTGCAAAAGGCTTCAGGATTCCTTCAGTAATTCACAAATTGCTGATCTTCAGCAGAACAGAAATGGGAAAAGAAGTGATTATATAGATTTCAATAGAGTACTGTGGAAAATTGAAGGACCATTAGCAAACCTTCATATGGGGCTGGCATATACAGCTAAAGAACAGAAGGCACAGGTCTCTTCAGGTTATTAATAAAAGCAGCAAACATTTCCTTTGCTTACTAGCCTGAGTATGTCCAATTTTTGTTATGGGAAAAATGCCATGCCCCGATGAGGATTATTACAGGCATCACTTATACATTTGGAGATCCCACTGCTTCTGGGAAAGGTTCACCCACTCCCCAGAGATGCCCTGGATTACTGTGAACCTGAAGCTCAGCTAATCAAAAATCTTTTTTTGTCCTTTCTTCCCCTTTCCCTTCAAGGCTGGCTATGCAGAGCTGCTGGAGTAGACACATTGCTCCCCTGAGGTGACTGCCCCAGGCAGCCCCAGACCCTGGGATGCCCGGACAGCCCGGGAAGAAGCAGAGCTCGAGGGAGAGGCACAGCTTGCAGGGCCATGCTGCAGTCACAGCTGCTGAGTGTCTGTGGACTCAAAGCCTCTCTGGGTATCACAACAACCCTCTCAAGATGACTGTGCTGGTGAGAAGTGTGATATCAAAAGCTGTGAGGCTTTGCCCCCAGAAAGTAGTGGGCTCAAGGCTCCAGGTTTGTTCCAGCCTTTCCCTCTCCCCCAGCAGCACTATGACTGAATCAAAGCGAACAGACTCAGCCTCTCAGCCAGCTTGGAAACTGGTTCACAAAGAGAAGTGACTCACTCCATAGCTATCTACCAGTCAGAAACTCATCTATGGGACAAGAGCCTTGCAAGAAAACACAATTTTCCACAAGCAAGGTCAGCAGTTTTCTTCAGGCACTCAAGCCCGGGGCAGCCCCTGTGGCTGGCAAAGTCCTCCTGAGCCCACAACCCCACCCTGAGCCTCTCCCAGCCCAAGAGCTGTGCCCTGAGTGAGGGAAGAGGAGGCTGGCATGGTTGGAGGCTGCTCCCAGCCTGCCCAGCTGGCAAAGCCATGCCCCCCTTTGGCCTTGGGCACCAGAGACGTGACTTGCTCTCAGCACCGCCACCTCGAGCAAATGAGCTGTGACTTCACAGGAATGTCCTCATCACAGAGCAGGGACCTGATTGCCTCATGTCCCTGTGGTCCTTGCACCTTCTTAAATGTTTCAAGGTCATTTGACATCACTGAGACAGAGTATCCTGAGTCTTACGTGCAAGGCTTTGTCTCTTCTTGGTTTTGGTGCCAGCCCAAGTCTCCATTGGTGCCAAAACTGACACCATCAAGAATGCTCCACTGCTGCTGATTGCTCTGGGAGCCCAGGCCTCAGGCTTTTTCCCTGACAATTCTACCACTAGATCAATATCTGTGCTTGAACAAGAGCAGAGCACTCAGAGATGCCTCCAAATATAAATGGGACCCTTGCCAGTAATGGAGAACCCATCACAGCTTTCCAAAGCTGCGCCAGTGTTTAATTAAGCCTCCTGATAGAAACACATTTTATACCTAATCTGCATTTGTCTGGCTTCAGATTGCAGCCGCTGGATCTTGTTTTACCTCCCCTAATTAGGCAGGTTTGGTGTCATTCCATTTCCATTCCACATCACTTCCCATCAGGACCAGGGTTACCCCAGGCATTACTTTTCCCTGCCCAGAAATGTTGCCTGAGTGGAAGGTGAGGGATTCAGTCTCTTATTTGACATTTCAGATGCCAGACAGTCCATTCAGAGCTGTGCGGGCTTGGGTGAGGGATATCACACGTTTCCCCAGGGTCAGACTGACCATGCATTTCCTCTGGATATTCTGCATGTGAACAAAATGTTCCCCACACCTCAGACATGTCGGAGTTCCCCTTCAGCTCTTGCAGAGATCAAAACTAAGAGTGGACTCTGTGCCCTTCACTTGGTTTACCTCTTCAGGAGCTTGTTTTTCTCTTTTCCTTTTCTGCACTCTCCTGGACCACCTTTTCCTTTGAGGGATGGAACTGGTGGCCATTCCAGAATCACCTGGCAGACGGACTACAGCTGCTTGGTTCACCCTCATGGTCTGGTCCACCTCCTGCTCTCCTGCATCCCCTCCTAACATCCTGCTCCTCCCACAGGCAGCCCCTGCCTCCTGCTCTCCCTGCCTCTGCCTGGTTTCTCCCATGGAAACACAGCCCTCCACCTTCCTAGCAAAGCTGTGTCCTCGGGGGGCACAGGCTGTTCATCAGCCTGATGGATTGATTCAGTCTGACTTCCTCACACTCATTTATTCAGGTTTCCTAGAAAGTCCTTTTCATCAGGGCCTTCCTGAGAGCAGCAGGTGGTGTGTCCAGGAGTACGTGTGGGTCTGTGGGTTGGGGGAGCTGCCTGCCAGCCCCTGCTGTTCCCCCCAGCAGTGTGAGGGGCTGTGCCAGCTCCGTGCATCCGCGCCCAGGGCTGCGGGGATCTCGGCATCTGCAGAATGAGCATCTGGGAATGTGCATCTGATCCTCAGGCCACGTGAGCAGGGGGCTAAAAATAATAACCAACTGCCACTCCATTCCTCAGCAGCATCTGGGAGAGTTTGTGCAGGGAGGAGCAGCCTTCAACATCTAACACTTCCCAGCAGCATCCCTCTGCTTTGCAACCTGGATTTATGCATGAGAGAAGGGTCGAAGGCTCCAAGCTATTTTTTTTTAAAGGGTTTCTCTAAGGGAGCGTTATGTTGTGAATTTTCTTCTACTTTACCCATCAGCTGCTGTCCCGGCCTGTCAAAAGATGCCCCAGTTTTGCACTTGAAACTTCATTTGCCCTTTGCAGAGGAGCTGGCAAGTGACCAGTGTATTAGTGAAAAGGTGACAGTACTACAGAAGGAAGGCTGTGAAGACCATCCCTGTGAACATGGATGGAGACCACCTTTTTAGAGCAGCCAGTGCCTTCCCCAGCAGTGATGAGCAGAGTTCAGCTGTAGCAGATCTGCAAGATTGCTGGTGGCAACAACCACTGCCTTGGCAATGTATTTTTGTACTTTTGGTCATCAACTTTAGCTGTGCCACTCTGCAGTGGCACTGACCAATTGTGGGCAATGGTGTCAAAAAAGAGTCACCTGTGGTGGCAGCTTTTTTAAGCTTGCTTATTTTGTAGGGTTTCCTGCCCTCACTCCTAATACAAAAATAGTTTTACCCAGAGATTTCTTTCAGTGAGCAAATACCATTTTCAACCAAGGAACAGCAGCAGCATATGGATCAGGTGCTGCACATCTCAGGGAGAAAGCTCAGCAGAGTCCGACACAGCTCACACCTGCGTTCCCTGTGGTCCTACAAAAGGGCTGGGCAGCTCTGGAAAAGCAGAGTATGATTAAACCTCACTGTGCCTTGTTTCTTCCACTGCAAAATCAAATTAATATCACCCCTGTGTTTCTTGACAAAAGGCAGGCAAATCCTGCACAGGGATGCAGACAGCAGCACAGGCCGGCTGTGGTCCTTGGTGGATGCTGACTCAGCCCCATGAAGGAGGTTTGTTTTCCTTCTCCATCCCTCAGCCATCTCTGCTGCCTCGAGGGGCACGGGAATGAGTGAGCACTGAGAGGTTTCTCTCACGACCTACAGATCAGAGGAATGAGCAAGTCGTAGCAGCTGTTGAATAAGGAGAGAAATGTTCCCTCGTGTACCAGGAGGGACATGAGCAGGGAAGGTATCAGGTAGCAGAGCATTTCCACAAGGAGTTTATTTCAGATCCCCTTGGCTCCCCAAACCTAGTGCTGTAGCATTTCAGGCTTGCAGATGGGACAACACCTCCAGGGCTGGGCAATTTATGGTTTGTGGGCTGCCTGTGGCTCACAGGCTGTTCAGAGCTGGTTCAGGCAGCGGTGGCTGTAGGTGGGCTGCTCCATAACCCCGACCCCTGGCTGGAGGCAATGGGAATAAACCTATCAAAAATTATTTTCTGGGTTACACAGCCACTGGATGCTTGTCCCTCCTGCTTCCCTAAAGAGCCATATGGGCTCTGGGAGCATTATCCCCTCCCAGCATCATAGAGATGGATTGGCATTTTTGGGATCACACCACTGCCATGCAAACAAGCATGATGATGCCTCTGCTGTGGCCTGGTTTGTACCAAGAGAAAGATCAAAGCACTGCCTGCTCCATGGAGCAGTGGGGTGTGTGGGGTGGTGGGAGAGAAGGGGTGCATTGCAAGAGGGACTCAGGAGCACCAGCCTACTGCATTTGGCTTTCCCAGTGGGTAGGGAAGTGCCTGGCTGGATTGAGGTTGTAACCACGACCAGGATGTGTCAAGACCATCCTTGAAATCCTTGTTGAAATTGGGTCTCCTGGGAAGTCAGCCAGGAGCGCAGGGAATGCAGTGCCATGGCAGGTAGTGAGTAGCTTGACTCACACCTGGGCTGGGTCCCCAGGCTGCCATAGACTCCCACCTTGGGTGGGTCAGGGTGCAGGTGCCAGGTTCTGTGTCCCAAATTCTGAGGCAGTCTGGATGCCTCAGTGGCAGAAGGCTGTGTGGGGCAGAAGACAGCAGCAGCCTGGTAGAGGAGACCCGGCTTGGCAGGGAGATCAAGGCCCTGGGAGTGGGAAGGAAAAGGAGATGAACCAGGAATGAGAACTGGGCTGGGATGGGGTGTGGGAAGACGAGCTCAAGGGAAACATCTGAGAGTCTGTCTGTGGGAGGATGAGATTTGGATTCCCTTGGAGCTGGCAGACCCTTTGAGCCCTGATCCAGATGTTTCCCATGAAAGTTCTTCAGCATCCCCACCCCGATCTTTGCTCTCAGCAGTACCCAGGGGAGCTGGGAAAGGACAGCAAGAACTCTGCAAGCTTTGGCACCTCCCAGCTGGTACAAAACCCTGAGGAGGAGAAGCCCCATCTTCTTTGCCATTTGCCTTGTACAGCCCCAGATACAGCTCTTGGATACTGACCCCTAGGGAAGGAAACAAGCTGGAGAAGGAGTACCCAGGGCAGTATCAGAGCTCCAGGGATGGAGCAGCAGGGCTATTAAATATAGCTCTGAGTAATGTGGTAGACCCTGATGTGCTTAATGACTGAGAGAAAAGAGAGATGAGGTCAGGATGTGCAAGTGACCGTGGCATTTCTGCCGCGTGTGGTCAAAACTGATGTATTCCTCCACCACTTTTCTCCTTATTCTTCCAGCCTCCAAAACCATTCACTTTTTATTTGTAAGTCTTCTCTCTGCATTGGGAAATCTGCTGCCAGCTCTTGGGTTGGAAACCCTACGCCCTTCCCTGCTTCCCGGGAGGGAGGTGAGCTCCCTGCACACCTATCTCCTCTCCCATCAGCTGTGAATCATGGACCATCGATGGCAGCGCAAGCCAAGGGAGAGCAAGAGGTAATTAAAATCCTCAGGGGAGTGCTGCAGCCATCTCTCCATGCTAAGCCTGTTGAGGCTTTCAGTTTTTCATTTAAAAATCCCCAATTTCCTGCTGAAGAAGCAGGTGGAAAATGTCCACTTACATAGTCCCCAGCCTGTGGCCAAGCAACGGATTCACTGTGGCTTCCTGGTTCCAAACTCAAGAACCTGTCTAGCCAGGGACTGATGCTCAGGGCTGAGCTTCTGGGGGTGCTTCACCACACCAGCCCAAACTGTGGCCAGCATCAACAACTCTCTGCCGCACGTTCCTGAATCCAGATCATCCAGCCCCTCCCACAGTGCACCCCAGGAACAGCTCTGCATGGATTTACACCTCTGCACAGCATGAATCATGTCCAGCGAGTCTTGAGCCGACCCTTGCAAGGAGCTCCTGAGGCATTGCATGAAAATTATTTATGGGTGGTTTTTATTGCCTGTAAAAGGATGTAGAAATCGGGCAGTGCCCTTGTGGTTTTCTTCTGTCAAATTATGATCAAGGCTGCTATTTTGCAGCCCAAATATTTAAGAGTGAGACCGAAATCTTTACAAGGGCTACCACATTCCTTAGGTTATCTCTATTGGTTCTGCCTGGGCCTATAAATACTAGAGGGACTCCCAAAGTAAATAATACATTTGCCTGCACATATGTTGCTCCAGGGGAACTCCTATTTCCTGCACCATGGAGGTCAGTAGGTCAGGGACTTACTTGCAAATCAATAGAAAATTACCTTTCAAGTGACACCTGCATTAACCTTTGATTCTTGTTGGTCTAGATGAGGTTAAGGCCACCAGTCCCTATAGGGAGAGTCTTCCATTGCGCCTGTAATTTATTTGTATTATGATTTATTTGCATTTTCTGTTTCCCTCCTTGATCTTTGGAATTACTGGCAGAGTTCCTACACAGCATGCAGAGCCATTTCCCTGCACATTGGTTGGGAATGGCAGGAGATACACAAGGCTGTGCTTTTTGCTGACAGGTGTCAGAAACAATAAGGAAAATGTATATGTTTGGAAATGAAGAGAAAACTAAAACAAACAAGAGGAAGCAATTATGAAGACCCAGTTGTCAACATAAGCTCTTCTATCCAAAAGTTGTGTCCTGAGCTCAGTCATTAATGACAGCCATAGGTCATTGAAAGTGAACAAGTTGCAAAAATCAAATCTACTTGTCACTACAGCTCATCTAGAAAGAAAATTGCTGGACCCTACAGCCTCCAAACTGGTGTGAATCACTGGTAATTTTCATCAGGGGCTGGTTCACACCTTGTATCTCTTCTAGATTGCATGAAGAAATCAGACTGGTCATTTAATGTTTCAGATCTGCTTGTTCTTTTTGCTGTCTGTCCCCAGCATTGCTGCAAGGCTGTGCTGGTCTGTCAGGAGCAAAGAGCTTAGCAGAGCATTCTGTGCTCACCTCATCCCTCATTCTCCCATGGCAGCGCCAATGTGTTACAGCTCAGTATCACCTCTCGCCTCCATCTCCCCTGGCCAGAGCTGCATTTGGCAAAGGCATCATGGTCCTGCCCCAGAGGTGTCAAAGGGGTCCTCAGACCTCGTGCTAGATGCCTTCCCCATAAGCCAATTAATGTGGGAATTTGGGTGGGACCCTTTTCCCTCTCCCCTCCCACAGAAGTTCTAAGATGCCCTTTTCTGGGTATTATTAGGCTTCAATTGTCACGCAGGGACTCATGGACACAAATCTCTTTCCATCAATTCCGATGCTGTTTCTCACTGTATGAGGTGACTACATCTTTTGTTTACTTCTAATTCCTCCTTTGCACCCCAGAGAAACGCTCCTTGGTGGCTTTGCTGCAGAGCTCTCTGCAGACATGAGGGATGTGCTGATCATGGGAAAATAGCTGGCGTGTCCCGAGCAGCTCCTGCAAGGGCTGAATTCCCAGCCAGCCCCAGCCATCCCGTCAGGGTGTGCAAAATGCCCAGCAGGCCTGAGATAACACTGAGCAACTCTCAACTGGCAGGAGGGTACTGTGTCCTCAAGGCCACTGTGGTGGTTTGACAAAAATCCACTGGCACAGGCCACCACTCTGCCCTGCCACCCTTCTTTGGCCCATGGGAACATCCCGGGTGCAGGGGGGACACGCAGGTCTCTGAAGCTCGACATCCTGTTGCTCTGGGCATGTGCATTTTTGGCCACTGGCTTCTGATTGTCACTAGGGACCTGTGGGTCCTTCTAGAAAGCAATTAACAGCCAGAATTAATATGGGCAGACCATAGGACTTGGCACTCTGCAGTTGGCAAACACTCCCTGCCCCTCTGGCTTACTTCAAGCCCTGAACCTCACTGATTGTATCCTGTTAACAGGCTTTAGTTCTGGATACCGTTGAGAGCCTGCCAAGCACAATCTGTGGGATGTTTTAATTGGAGCAGAGAACAGTAATAAAAAGACCTTTGCCCAAACCCTGCAGATGAGGCTAACAGGAGGGGAGGGCCGTGCCGCTGTTCGGTCACTTCCCTTGAGCTGTCCTTGTTAGAGGGAACGGACCTGAGGTCCCGATTTGCTTGCCAGCCATCTCTTCTGCTTGGCCTCTTTGTGCACAGCAGAAATGTGCTCTGACCACCCAAAGCCACCCAAGCACAACAGCACTGAACAATTTTCTGAGGCTTCCTGAAGCCAGGGGGGCAGTGGCACCCTGCAGGGTCTCACCTGGGAGGCTGGAATACCTGCCTGAGGGTCCAGCACGGGAATGGGAGGTTGAGACATTCCCTTCCTTCACCTGCTATGGGAACAGATATCAAGAAGCATCTGGAGAAGAGTTTACAATGTAATGTCCTCCTCAGTCCACTTGTATTCAAGCAATTTCACTTTTCAAGGACCTTCCTGGGAATCTGAGGTGACCAAATCATCACCTCTTTAGGCCACTTTTACGACACACACCCTCAGCAACTGAAGCTGAATCAGAACAGGGCTGGACCAAGTTTGTGCTTTGTCCCAGAGGTTTTTCCCAACAAGGCTGCTGATCTGCAGCTCTGCCGGTAAAAGCTCGAGCACTGGGACTGCTCTTCCACCTGGGAGCCTTGGCAGGCAGCAACTGTTTCCTGCTCTCCACCCTCCTTTCCTTTCAGTGTCTGCTTTGAGCTGCTCGGTGTTCTTGCTGTGCGACATCACACAGCACCTGCATTCTGCTTCACAAAGGGTTGCATTTGCACGGGGGTCAGATGGTGCCCCTCCAACCTGCTGACCACATGCTGTTCAGTCAGCAGGAGAGCGCCAGGGGGGAAGGCTCAGTGTGGCAGCAGTAAAATCAGTGCTGCCACAGATTTCAAAGGAGAAATTGCCAAGGATCAGCTTGTCCACACAGTCCCTCGAGGATTGGGATATGTGGTCACTGCGGGCTTCGCCAGGCCCTGCAGGTCCCATTTGGGCTGGAAACAAGGTCAGGAAGAGATCATCCTAGATTATATGACAGCAGGTCAGAAATCTAGTCTTGGTCCCCCTCCCGTAACCCAGCCCTGCCTGGGCATCCCTACTGAGGGCAGCAGGGGTGGCATGGGGATGGAGGGGGCTGCCTGGGGTGGGGAGGGTGGTGGGGGTCAGTGAGGGAGCCCAGGGCACAGCAGCCCACCCCTGCTGAGTGAAAGCCCCGTGTCTCAGCCGCTGCCCCGCACCGGCACGGCGGGACCGGCCAAGGGCAAGCACGGCTCAGGGCTTTGACTGGGACCTCAGTTTCACTTCCTGCCCTGTGTGGGGAGAAACCATTAAAAATATCTGACTAAGGCAGACTTCTCTGCTCTCGGTATTACTAAACCCTCCCTGCTCCCCAGCCCCCTGCAGTGACAGTGGTGTGGGCAGAGCTATTTCACTTTCCCCTGGTTTGCAGGCTCCCAGGTGGGCAGCCAGATGTACAGCCCTGAACACCTCCTGGCCTCTCCCAGCCTTGCTGGAGCACAATCCTTTGTCCAACAGACCTGGGGGCTTTTCCCCACGACCTCAGTGAGTCACAGCTTCTTAATCCTCAGAGAGGTCTGAGGATACCAAGTCAGGGTGGATGATGCTGAGGGCCATCAGGTGGGGATCAGGTCCTAGGGATGCTCAGAGCAAGGGAGGGTTTGGGACCCCACTTGCCAGGCTCAGCATAGCTGGGCTGCACAGCTGCCTCCTGTGTGGGGCTGCAGGGGGGAAATCTTGACAATCTCACTGTTAGCCATCAATAGATTGATCACAAACTGATTTTCTCTTGGATTACTCTGAAAGATACAAGCATTTTAACATCTGCCCCTACAACTGCAATATTTGTTTTAATGACCACGTTGACTAATGCACACAGTGCTTTACAAATCTGTAACATGCCTTTTCTTGCCAGAGTAGCTTGCACTCAGAGCACATACAGACCATTGCAGCTTAGAGGAATAGTGGTTTGTAATTTGATGTATCCTCCTGCACACGTACCAGGTCCTGTGGTGCAATTAGATGCTCTCTTTTGCAAAGGCAATAGTAATTAATGCTTCTGCAGAAGCCTGGGAGCTGGGAGTGGGACAGGACACGTGAGGTGAGTTAAAGCCAGGGCTGAATGGCTATCAGAAACTCATATCTGAAACAATCAAGAGAAGGTGCAGCAAGTCACCTGGAAAGACTGTTTTTTCTTGTTTTTCCACTTTTGCCCAACTAAACCTTTTTATTGATTTCACTGCAGATAAAGACATGAATACTACACCTACATGGTCTGTCATGAAGGCCAATGTTTCATTCCATGTTTCCAAACTCCAGACACACTGACTCTTGGACTAGATCCACTTATCTTGTGCATTTTCTGCCTGTCTCCTGTGCCATTCTTCCAGCTGTACTGGTGACTGATACAAGATCCCATAAAAGGTTGGATTATATTTCAAAATGGGTGAGAATAACCTGTGGCAAAATATCCACACACCACCTAAGATCTAAATCCCTTGAGTTTTGTTGCTACAGAATATTAGTGTTTTCACCCTGTTGGTGAAACCAGGTGAAAAACTGTGGGTGCTGATATTCATACTGGGCTGCAGGTAAGTGGAAGCTGCCATATTTCTCCATTATTAGCTTGACTGGTACTATTGAGCTCTGCTCCCAAAAGCTCAGGTGAGATGGAATTCCACCAGAAACGCTGAGCTCTGCTTGCAGCTGCACGGGGACCATCTGAGCCCTGAGTGAGGAGCCATTTGCAGAGACAGATCCAGAAGCAGATGTGAAGGGTGGATGGAGCTGCCCACCCATGTCAGCATCCAGTGGAGCTGACTGGGGCTGATCAGAACTATTGCCTCCCTGGAACAGGCTGTGCCTGGGGAGAAAGCCCGACCACTCTCCCACTGCTGTCACTTCACGTGGAGCCAGTGAGATGGGAGCAGGGCTGGCACCCCGTGGGAAGGCACTGTGGAGGAGGCACCCAGAGCCTTATTTCATGGTAGAAGAAGAAGCTGATTAATAAGCTTAGAGGTTCTGGGCTGAGCCCACTCTGGAGAGAGAGAGGATTTTCAGTGAATCCATCCTCATTTTTCCTTGCAGGAGTGACATGATGGATAGCAGCAGCAGTGGAATCACTAATAGATTAAAATGTTTCCTGCACAGGTGAATCCCTGAATTTAAAACCCTGGGGATAACTTGTTTGGGGGATCCTGTGGAGCAGGGCAGACAAAGCCCTTCAGAGTGAACATACAGCAACGCTCTCCTGGAAATTAAACCCTGATGGGGATGTGCCTTTGGAGGCTGGAGGGCACCTCATGCATTCAGCAGTGACCCCATCCCCTCCTGCACAGGCTGCTCCTTCAAAGCAGAAGAGACTGGTCAGAGTTTGGGGGCCATTTTTGTACAAAGTAGTCAGGAATTAGTGAGAAGTGGCTATTTTCAAAGTTTAATTTAAAGGAGTTGGGCATTTTGCATATGATTACATAAAACAAAGGTGAGATCTTCCTTAATAACAGATTTTTAGGAAATGTGAGGCTATATGTGCTGTTTCCATCACTCCAGGGTGCTGCAGGTGTGTGGAGTGCTTAGGATGCTTCAGGGAGGAAGGAGGAAAAGAAAAGCTTTTGGGATTAAGTGGTTTTTGTTCAGCTAATCAAAGCTCCTCACTCAGAGTCAGGACAAAGCAGCTAAGACCTCTCTTTTTTTCCCATTATCAAATGAGAGAGGTTTCTGTTGGCTGTCATCCCACAGGAAGCTGCAGGTTGCTGTTGCCCCAAACCCTGGGCAATCCCATGCTCCAGAGCAATGCCCTGTGCTCAGCAGTGCAGCTCCTCCAGATGTTGGTGAAGGACATCTGTCAGTCAACACTCACTCTTCATAGGTCACCCTGAGCAAGAACTGCCTCAGCCATGTGTGGTCGTGGCCTGCAGACCCCAGCCCAGGGCCAGGACCCAGCTCCCAGTGTACCCCAACTTCTGTGCTGAGCGAGGGTCCTGTCCATCAGCTTTGGACAGAGGCTGAGTGTGCCTGGTGCTGGGTGAGCCCTGGGCAGCAGTTCAGGGGTGCCTGGTCCATGCAAGGTACACTGAGCTGGTGCACCACTACCTCCTCCAGCCTTTCCAGGGCAGGAGTGGGAAAAAAATGGGTTAAGGGAATGTGAGAGAGTGTGTGTGTGTACACGTGGGTGTAGGACAAAGTGTGTAAATAGAGGTGAGGGACACACCGTGGGAATGAGGCTGGGGGCTTGGAAAGGAAAAACTCCTCCACCAAAAAGCAGAATTCCTTCACCTGTTTTTCTCATAAAGCAGCATGAGTATGTTTCTGCTACAGCAGCCTCCTTTCACAGCAGCTGCATTATGAAATTACTTCTTTTTAACAAATCCGTCTGCCTGCTTTTTAATAAGCAGGGCTTTCCACCATTGTATATGTGCGAGGTCTGACCTTTTCATAGGAAAAAACATTCATAACCAAAAACTATAAATAGAAGCCTTCAGACTGGAGCAGATCAAGATGTAGGTTTGTGACTTTTTAAAAAGAAAAACAAAAAACCAACATAATGTGGGAGGGAGAGAAACAGGCTCTTTTAAAAAGTCATAAACTTCTATTATTGCCTTAAGCTTACTTAATATTTATTGAAGCATTTAATGAAAGACTTAACAGTAAGGCTTACAAGACCCCTGTATCAAAGCAGGTATTTTTACAAAGGAAAGGAAAAAAAGATTAGAAGTATATTAGTATAGGAAAAAGGGTATTTCCTCCAACTACGTAATGAAAACTTTATACAAGGTTTGTATTTCTAGGGTAAATTAGGTTTTGTACTTTTTTCATGTTCTGGCTCTGCAAGCTCTCATAATGTACATGTAACTTTGCTCCTGAGTACAGACACTTGGCCTTCAAAGGGAGTACTCATGTGAGTAAAGCTGATCATTCATTGTTTCCACTTCAAGCCATATTTGGTCCTGTGTTTTAAGTCCCAGATGCTGAAGGTAGGTGATTACATAAGAATCTCAGCTTTCTTTTAAAAAATGAGGGGGAGAAAAGTAAGTTCTAAATCTTGTGGTTGAAGAGAAAGCTTGGAAACATGCCCTCCACGGAGCTTCAGAGTCAGAAGGCAAATAATAATGAAACAAATCCTCCATTTAAATCTGCTAATCACAGACATTTCTTGATTGGGAGCAGTATTAGTTAAGTGCATGCCAAAGGAGTTCATGGAAGGGGAGTACGAAACCATCAGTGCCATTGTGGCTTTGAGCCATAGCAGCAAATCACAGTTGCCACATGCAAAGACCCTTGGTGGATCTGCTCACAGAAGCTCTGAAGAACTTCACCTAGCAAACATTCAGGTACATCAAAGCGAATCAAGAGGAGGCTTTGGTTAACATGCATTTAGCTCATCTGCTGTATCCCGTGCCTCAGATTCTAGGAGATGCATATCTCCTCTGATATTCAATACAGCACAGAAAATAAATCAACTTGCCTGGTGCTGTCAGCATGAAAATAAAAATAAGATGTTAGCTGTAGCCACTGAAGGGTGCAGTGGTAATACAATACTTCAAGTCTCTCTGTTGCTTTTTTATATACTTCAGCAGCCTAAGAAACAATTACACTGATCCATATTTCATCAGGCATGGTGGGCTGAGCATCTTTTATGACCGTTTTGTACCTTCTCAAGTGTTACCTACAGCTTCCTTAGAGAGGTATCCTTTTGCTGGAACTGCTCAGTGCCAGGATCCTTTCTCCTAAGAGGCAACACCTTACCACCACTGCTCCAGAGCATAGCACAGCCACAGCCTTCCCTTGAACCCAGCACCTCCGGTACCACGGCACTCCCCACGTGAGGAACCAAGTCATGGGGTTTGCCCAACACTCACAACAAAGAACTTTGTACCTTTTCTGCTGCAAGGCATTTTAGGATGAGTTTATGTCACCACTTCCCCAACAGCTGTAAATATTTTTTTCATATGTTGAAAATGAGAAGCTAGGTAGAGATCACAGAGATGAGAGGTGGATGGCGATTCCTGCAGAGATCTCTGTGGGCACAAGCACGTGTGCACACTCACTGCACGTAGGGTTTGCCTTGTAGCTTCATTTCTCCCAAATGATGATGACCTCTTAGCCTAAAGCCTCCCAGGCAGGAATGTTTGAAATGTTTTTCAGAAGCTGCAATTGCTGCAGACATATCGAGACCCAAAAGTCACGCAAATGATACACAAACCCTTGAGGCAGCCAGGAAAAATGTCATGAGTTCTGCCTGGGTGTTTGAAGAGAGGGGAACCCCACCATCCACGTGCAGAAAAGTGGGGCATGCATTTTGCCTATCACCTGCTGTCTCTCTGCTTTCCGTCACTTGGGCTGGATGTCAAGATGGAAGAGGGGCTGTCCTTGGGAGAACCTGAACTCTACAAGAGATGCCTGTTTTAGGAACAAAAACATTCCTTCCTGCAGAGCTGCCCTTGGAGTGGTCATTAAGGTGAAATCTGGGCCTGCAGAAGCTGATGGTAAAGTCCCCATGGAGTTTGGTCTCGTCCAAATTCCACCCCTTGGGTTTGACTGCTGTCCAGCTGCTGCCTAATCCTGAGCCTGGCCTGCTGCCCTAGGCTGAGTTTCCTCCTGCAGCCATGGAATGGGGCCTAGGCTCTATCTCACCAATAAAACAAACAGAATTATATGATGCAAGGGTGCTCGAGTCGTGATTTTCATCAGCTTTTCCTTTTCACTGAGCTCAAAGTCTAGCTTGAATGCAGCCTACTATTTCAGTCCCCAAGAAAAGGCTACATAGAAAATGGGTTTTGAATCAGATGCTTTACATAAACCATGGGTTTTACTAAAAGCTGATCCATTCTGCTCTTTTTCACTCCTACAATAGCGACTCAGCAGGGAGGCATTAGAAGTTTCAGTACTTTCATCTTGTCTCAGAACATTTAAGGTGGAGAAAGCAGGTAATAGTAATAATAACAATAATAATAATAACAACAACAATTAAATCATTCACCGCAGCTGATTTATTAGAGGAATTTTGCCACACGTGGGCATGATAAGTCATCCAAAAATAGGTCATGATTTCCTGAAATGTATCTGAAGTGTAGGATCATTTGGCAAGTAAACGATACCAAAAAAATTCTTCTCGCTGTTAGTCGACAGCACTTTTATTTTGAGTTGTTTTGACTGAGTAGCAGCAGGGTTCACATGGTGAATATCTCTGTCTTGATTGGGAACCAGGGCAGGCACCCAACTTTAACCATGTGCCAGATGTCTCCTGGCTGAAGCCAGCCATTAATGCATGTTCAGTCTAAGGACACACAGAGAGGTTGATTTTGGTGACCAGTCTGTGTGCCAGTAACACAAAGACCTTTGGCTTAGTGCTGTCCTAAGCCTGGAGAAGCTGCAGTGGGGAGCAAAAGTGATGTTTTAACTGCTCTTCCAGAGATTCAGATGGATTTGGGGTGGTTGTCCCAAAACAGCCAGGCAGGGGTTATGAAACTGTGAGGGCTGTGGGAAGATGAAACAGAGCCCTCCTTTTGTTTGAGCAAAATAAGCTGTGATTGCACTTTGCTTTGCACCCAGCCTTACTTAGTCCTGACTGATACACCTGGTTTTGTTGTCCTGGCTGGAAGTTGCCTGAGCCCAGTGTTGAGTGGGCGGCTGGGATGACAAAATTCTTTGTACGAAGACCCTCTCAGGCAGCTTACAGTAGACTCAAGCCCACTGATGTCAGTAGAAGACCTTTCAAGGTGTGTGGCAAATAACATGAAATTCCAGCAAACAGAAGGCAAGAGAAGGCCATAACAAATGAGATTTTTGTCAAAAGATTAATCATCTGTCCCACTGCTTTTTCTTAAACTCATCCCACAGTATGGAGCAAGGAGATCATTGCTATTTGGACCTCAGGGCTTATTGTAATCCTGTGTTGCGTGTGGGAAAGCAGGAAACTTCCCTGCTGTGCTTGGAACTGTAACTCTATAGAGGTGTTTATCCGTGTGGGACTTGCTCCTTTATGAGAAGTGGGATAAATTAAACTTGAACAAAGGCAGCACCACATCCACCCTGGGGAATTCTCTGCCTGCCTATCACTCTAATGCCCACTCCATCACCCTAACTGCACTAGTTAAAGAAAAACACACTCTTGACCAACATACAGGTATGAAAATGCAGGCTTTTCTGCTTTCTGAAGTTCTGACAGAACAAAGGTGATTTAAATGGGTGGTAAATTAATTTCTGTGTGCATTAAGACTCTTTACGTAGCTGAACAGTATAAAATAGCTTTGGGTTCACTCAGAATTAGTCTGAATAACTTCAGAAGGCCATATTTCTTTATACAGCACATAATCATTTCCAAAGCATCTGTCATTAAAGGGGATGATTGAAACAGTTTTCCTAGTGGATAATTTCCTGCCTGTCCCTTGCACTTTCATCTGAGAGATCTGAATGCAAAACTCATGGTCACCAGTGTGAAAACTCCATTGATCTCAGTGGACTTTGGTTCAGCTCTGAAAGATATGAGAACAGATACTGAGAATTTGGGTTTCTGGAGCTCAGGGCAGCACTGTTCCTATTTGACAGAGCACAGTGGGACCAACACACAGCAGAGCTCCTTCCCACAGCCATCGTGCTGTGATCCCCATTCTTGTTCAATCCTCTCAACACAGCCAGGGTGATGGAGATGATTGTAACATGGACCTGTGATCTGGGAAATGGATCTCAGACTCACACAGTTGGAGATTACAGGAGTAATTCACTGTTCAGGTGCTGTGGCTCAGGCTGGGAAATCTCCTGTTCAGCTGGACCTTCCCCCTGTTTCCCACTGTCACCCCTCCCCTGCTCCATCTCAGCAGATCACAGCAGGGTTAATTAATTTGTCTCCATGAAGGACATAAAGATGTGTAGTGAGTGTCTAGGGAAGCTTCTCACATTGCTTTCTTAATAAAAAATGCTCTCTCATATCACAACAGATGAATCTTCTTTCCCATAGGAGCAGGGACAGCTGATGCAGTGGGTAGAACCCTGGTGCTGGCTGAGGTAGCTGCTGCTGACTTGACTTGAGAATGAGATTGTCAGTGAAATGAATTGATGGTTTCAGTTCCAGATCTGGTGGAAAAATTAAAAAAAGAAAACAAAAACCAACAACAACAAAAAAGCCAACCAAAAGTGGGTTGTGTAATTCAGTGCTTTTTCTCAGGAAGCCACACCTCAGAAGGTGAGCATGGGGACTCATATCTCTTGCTCTTCAATACCAGCTCATGTTCCCCAGCTGCTGGAGGCAGGAGAGGGAGGCAAGCACCCAGGGCCCCGAAAAGTTTGCTGCTGTGCGTCCCTTCTCTGGGAAAAACAGCAACACCAGGGAAAAACAGTGAAGGGGAAAGCAAACCTCCACCTTGCTGAGATCCCATTCATCCCAAGGCTGACTGAAATGATTAAGACATAAATTTTATCATACCAGAGCTCGCTGTCATTTTCATTCAAGCACAGGATACAAGGGAATTTTGGTTAACCCTCCCATGGCCTGAAGATGTAGGAGGAAAGCCAGATTCATGAGAGCTGTGAAGTCCTCACCCCTTTTATGTCCAGCCAGTTACACCAGTGTGAATTTCACTGATGCCATCTGAGGAATTGCAAGCAGCTTTCAAAGGTTTTTAAAGTACCCACCACATCCCTGTGAGAGAAGTAAAACACCACCTCTTCCAACAAAGAGAGAGAAAGGGACACCGGGGATAAAGAGCATGAATTTAGGAACGTGGTGGCAGGAGCTCCTGGCTGGTGGGAACACAGCCTTCCTGAGCAGGCAGTCAACAGGACGAGGAGCAGGAACAATGAGCTAAGCACTGCAATGGAAACAAACACCTTTTTTTAGGCTCTCTGCACCAAGCTGCTGCTGCTGCTGCTACTTTTATCACAGCATTCATTTGGGAAGAAAGCAGTGCAGCAAAAACAAGGTGTGCACAGAAAGCTGCACCTTGTGTCTGAGCTCACACCAGTTACCAGCCAAAACATCCAGTTGTTAAATTATTTCATTTAATGGTTTGGGATTGCAGTAATCTTGCAGGATGTTAAATCTTTGGAAACTGGATACAGCTGAGTTAATCCTTCTGAGCGGAACATGGGTGATCCACAAGGAGACTGAGGACCAAAAGTGGTTGCAAACTTCTTCTGGGCAGTCCAAGCCAACGTTTCCACCATGCAAGACTTCCATGGAGGCTCATGAGCTATTTTATAAACACATACACACGTGCACATGAAACCCCCTGGCAAAAACAATGGCTGTTTTGCATGCCAAATGTGTCAGTTGCATTTCGTTTTACGACTGAATTCATTCTCAAGTCACGAATGCAAAAAAAAAAAAAAAAAAAAAAAAAAAAAAAAAAAAAATTAGTGAGTGTTTAAATTTAGGGCATTATTTTTGAATTCCAGTGTAGAGGGAACCCAACCATCTCAAACCTCGGAAAAAGGCACTCCACCTCTGCTTTATGGGCAATTTCATTCTGTTTGTGTTTCCAGAGCCTACTTCAAAGCACAGATGTGTTTCAGGTAAATAATGACAGCTTCAGAACAAGTTTTCCTTGTAACACAAATCACCTCACTAATGAAATCACGGGAAAAAATCAGAACAACTTGATATCCATCTGCCTCAAATCAATTCCTTCTATTTATATGCTGTAAGTAGGGGCCTGATTCGTCCCACAATCAAATCAGGGGTGAAACTCCCACAGATTCCAGTGGGAATGGGGTCAGCTCTTTATGCTTGCTTGGTGACCATTGTCTGAATGTGGGTGACGATGCCCTGGTCCATCCAGAGCAAGGCAGAGAACGTGCCTGTGGGTGCAGCACCAAACAATGGGGTCAGGTTCAGAAGAATATGAGGCACCTTCCCTCAGCACAGAGAATAATTTCTATAGTTTCCACATTTCCTTCCTGTTCATGTCAATCATGCACAGGGAAAAACAATGGAGTAAAAACCAACCCCACATGGAATAAAGTAATAGGAATCGGAGAATGAGCCACATGCTGAAAAGAAAAGTCATCACATCCAAGATTGAAAGTATTGACTGTCTGGACTGCCAAATAAATCAGACTAGCCCTGGGGACTTGGATCTATACCTGTACTTACCTCTTTACCTCAAACCTCAAGGGCAAGATTTCCTTTTGCTTTGGAAGTCTGGAGTGGGCAAATGATGTAGCTCTTGGTCGCCTTCATGTGCCCTGCTGAACCACTTTGCCTCCCTGCAGGCAGCTGCCTGCTTCGGGAGACACTCCCTTCAGATCCCATCACCCTTTCCAAAGGCTCAGCTGTGCTATGAGGGGAGCTAGATGTCCACTTGGCTTGGCAACAAAGAGAAAAAAATTGTACTTGAACCTGGAAATTTACAGGAATGCAGAGCAGCCGTGTTGCTAAGCCAGCTGCAAACCTGCTTTGCTCGGGGCTCTTCCCTTTGTAGGGTTGAAGGAATGAGGCACGTGTTGCCAAGTAGGACATCAGTGCTACAAACAAATGGAAGGCCCTTATCCCACCAGCAATCTCGACCTGGTAACGGGCAGGCAGCTAGAGTAACAAGGAAGCCCAGCTCCTTCCTACTCACAGAAAGGGGAGGCGGTAGGATACAGGTTATAATTAGAGCCACCCACAGCAATTTTGGGGAAGCTTCAGTGTATGGATTGGGATCTTATTGTTAGTGCTGCCAGTTCACCCTCTGCTTGGACTGGGCTAGTTCAGAAATCCAGTGGCCAGCACTCCCAGACACATCTCTTGCTTGTCTGGAGTTTAGCAGTGTTTTAAGGCACCCTGGAGTCACAGCAATAAGAATTTTTGTATAAACCTTTACCTGACTGTCCTCCTAATCTAAAGGATTAACTTCAGCTTTGGGGACAAACTCCTTTTGGAGCCCGCACTCCTTTTTTTCCATCGGATTATAAAATGTCAGTGGCTCATCCAAACTGGATCTCCCCAGTACAGCTTCCTGTAGCTGGAAAAACACCAGTTCTGCCAAGCACTGGGTGCTGCAGGTACAGCACCCTTCCACAGCATCCCATGCAAAGCTGCACAACTGTCTCTTTTCAAAGCCCTTGAAGCAGAGTGAGGAAAATCAGAGCCACTCCCAGCTCTCCTTCCAGCTGCCATGGAGGCTGACACCACACCCTGGCCCAAGCCATGCTTGCAGATAGCTCCATCCTCAGAGCTCAGGCCCAGCAGGATTAGGGTCAGCGTGGAGCACTAAGGAGCTGATGGGGTCCTGCACCCTCCTGGTACCAGACTTTGGCACCTCTGGTTTGGTCCTAATTCTTGTGCTTCTAGTTCACAGCACAGATTTGATACCCCATCTATGAGCCTTCAGGCATCGTTTCTGGCCAATCGCATCTGCATGGGTGTCCTTGTCCATATCCCCATCCCCAGGGAGGAGTTACCTGTTTTCAGAAATCCTATGTGGCCCCCTCAAAAGCAGCACAGGCCCCCCCCCCCCCGTTGCAGATTAAACCCCACCAGTGTGAAGATTTAAACCACCTGACTGGGAAAGTTAAGCCACATAGGGCTTAGCTTTAGGGAGCGACTTGAGGGCCTCACTCAGGACTTTTGGGTGCTGCTCAGCCTGGGGAGAGCAATCCCAAAGCCATTTCTGCACCAGGGTACTCCAGGAAGCCCTGTGATAACACACAGCCACTGCTCTGGCTGGAGCCTGTGCCCTGGCCGTGCCGAGGGGGAACCTTTCCAGCTGAAGGCACAGTGAGAGCTTTCTTCCAGGTAGATGGAATAGAATCATGCAGATTATGAATGGTGATGTGTCTGCAGGGGGGTGGAGACGGGGTGAAGGAGGCGTCAGTGTGTTTTGGAAATGCTTTGAAATGTATTTGTGTGTTTCTGAGATGAGCCTTACAGAAAATACCTGAAAACTGGTTTTGCTTTTCCTAAAGCATTGGCTCTTTCAGGCAGCAGCTTTGCCAAAAGTCATTAATCACATCTTTATTAACAAGGGCGGGGGAACAGTGACCTCAAACAACCGAGGAAAACAACTAAAACTACACTCATTTAGAAGGACCGCTTTGTAAAATATCTTCTGGCCAGCACATGCTGCTGTTGATGGGTATTTAAAGTGCTCTGAGTCTTTGGGATATATTGGGACTTCTGCACAGAACCAGGACAGGACCAGGCCCAAGGCTGTGTTTGACTTAACTATTTGTCTCCTGGAGTAAGAGGGGAGAAAAGAGAAAGGTTTTTTAAAGGTCCTCATGCTTTTTTACCAAACTGAGGTGCGTCAAGAAAGTGGGACAGGCTAGATAGATACACTTTTCACTTCCCAAGTTTCAAAATGCATAGGTTTATGGATCTCATGATGTGTATGGTTTAAATCCAGAGGGAGCATTGCGGTCACTCAATTCCTTCTAGCCTCAACAGCCTGTTTGCTCTGAGTATCCCAGCCTGCTGCAAACAGCATGGCACAGGGTCCACCACATTGCTCAGAAACTCATTTTCCCACTTAAAAACGCAGGCAGCTGAATGAGCAGCTGCATTAAGTGGGGCCAAACACACACCACAGGGACTGCTGCTCTTGGGGTGAGTGGGGCTGTGGATACAGCCCGTGTGCCCCTGCCCTGTCCTGCCAAAACTCTGTGTTTACCACTCGCTCCCTGCTCTGAGACGGTGTGTCAGCTGGGGAACAGGGATAGGTGAGAGAGTGGGGACTTTTGAGGGGATTTCTGGAGCCTGCCTCGGAATGCATTTGTTGTGGGGCGGGCTCTCAAAGGCAGTGTGGGCAAAGGGCAGGTCCCCACCTTGGGCAGGATGCCAACGGTGCATCGCAGTAGGCACAGTGCAAACCCAAACCCTGGAAGGCTGCTGCCACTGATAACACCCATCTGCTGTGGCATCATGTCCGTTGACATAGC
Source organism: Serinus canaria (assembly GCF_022539315.1). Lineage (NCBI taxonomy): Eukaryota > Metazoa > Chordata > Aves > Passeriformes > Fringillidae > Serinus > Serinus canaria. Next base: position 9,811,485 of record NC_066323.1, on the reverse strand, counting down.
CTTAATTAATGATATTACCAACTTAATGAGGAGATAAACCACCGATCCCAACTCCTGTTAAGAAATTGTCTTAAATACCAGTCACTAATCGCTATGGAGAACCAGATAGTGGGCCAAAATGCACACCTGGAGTAAAGAGGTGTGGCTCCCGTGTTTTCTGGTGAAGTTGCATTTGTTTACTCCAGGACTGACTATGAACCATCCTGATTAACACATGGCGGGTGTGCGCTGGGCGGGAAGTTGTAAACAGCCACAGCCTTAAGTAATGGCACTGATCTTGTGCAAGACCTGTCATCCAGATGGCAGCAGGATTGATGGCTGTGGAGATCAGCAGGGTGCCAGACCGGGCTGCCGATGTGCGTGGGAGTGCACCAACCCCAGGCTCGCTCTTCCCAGACCCTTAGCTGGTGCAGAGGGGCTCTCCAGCCATCCCTGAGCCCTGGCATGCTTCACGTGGATTGTCTGGTTGACGTGGCTTTAGTTATAGTGGACATCACCATAGTGGACATCATAGTGGCAATGTCCACTAGGGTGACCAAGAGCCTTTTGGGCTGTTTAATTGAAGATGATTTGCCAGTTGTAACTAGATCTCCTGCTACTATTAGTGCGGTGTGGATGTAACTTGTAGAACAGGGAAGGGACCTGTTTCACTGTACTGATTTGATTCTTTGGCTGTTACTTTATTTCCTTGCCGTTGTTATTCTGATCTAGTGAAATTAGAAAGGCAGGAGCAGCCTATTTGGATCTGAATGTGTGAGTTCCTGCCCTGCAGAGCTTTCAGTAGAGATTAGATTGTGCATGCCATTGTGTGGGGGAGATGTGCCATGAGGAACAAATGCAGGCGGGGCGGGAGCAGAGAGACAGGAGAGATGTGTCTGCATGAAGCTGCCTGCTGCTCATGGGGTGGTATCTCCATCCCACTGAGGGCTGGTGAGTATCTCACAAAACATTCACTGCCTTTGGTTTCTTCAGGGTGTTTAGCTCCTGGAATGTGTGAGACAAGGCAGCCACATCTTCCTCACATTAACCTTTTAGAAGTTGTCCTGGGAGAGCCTGAAAGAAAAGCTATGCATAGAAACCTATCCCACGTCTCATGTTCCTGAGCAGACTTAAGGGGATCCTGGTCCTTTGGAATGAATAATCCTGGAAAAAATTATGCTGGAAAGGTAGATATTCACTCAGTTTGCTGGTACCCAAATAAATCTTAAGGGATTCCAAGGATTTATGTGCCTACATGACACCCAACACAAACACCAGGAGCAGACAAGACTGGCACACTGCACTACCAACCATTCACCTATTTCAGCTACTTCACTCTAGCCCTCTGTGTTTCTATTCCGGCAGACAGTTTCCTGCTGAAAGAGAAAAAAAAGAGGTGTTTGTTTGTTTTTTTAAGTGATCATAGGCATGCATATATCAGAAAAAAAGAAAGGACCTATCTTCTCCTTACATCTCTATTATTTCTATTGTTCAGGTATGCCTCGGGTACTTTCCCAGACATGTTGCCTTCTGTTTTTAACATTGCCATCTGGGAATCAGATACTGCACATCTTTTGTGGGGCTGTTCAGCGGGGAGGGAATGTGTTATTGCTCCTCACAGACAGTTCTGGCTCGATGCAGGATGGCTCAGGGAAGAGGGATGCCACAGGCTTTGTGGCCACTGCATTTCAGCTCGGGGAAAAGCTTTGTGCAGTGTGTGCACTGCGCAGCTCGGGATGAGCTGAGAGAGTTCTCATAACACCTGGAAGCCAGGTGATATCCATGGGGTCCAGACTCCTCACTGTGGGGAAGCTATTCAGTGAGTTCATCCTGCATTGCACCCTCTTCTCAGTCTGGCTCACTTACAGAGTGTGCCTTTAATAATAATTTGCTTTTTGTAAATCCAAAGAAAGCAGAGGTGATCACACAACAGGCACAGACCAAAACAAACTAAACTCCAGGGCACTTTGAGCTTGGTGCAGGAGCAGATGCAGAACTGAGCTTTGTGGCTTGGACCCATCTCTTGAAGTTGATTCTGGCAATTTCCTGATTCAGAGCCTTATGCCGTAACCACAAACCCTCCATATCCCACCCTCTTTGGTCTCCATCTCTGTCTGGTCCTTTAACTAAATATTGCACAGTAAATGCTTACAGATTCAACAGGAGAGGCTGCTAGTTCAAAGTCTTGCATTATCTGGACAGCTGGAAAGGAAAATTAAGAGCAGCAAGAACCAAATCAGAGCCAGGCAAAAAGCCTGGCTTTGAACAGTGACAGATACCTGCTTAAGACATATTTCTCCAGCCTCTGTTCCACCCACTGCTGAACACAAAAAGTTGCTTTAGCAAACTGGGCAATAACTTGGATGTTCAGGTGTGTTACCCTGCAGTGGGCTGCTCCTGCCTCAGGTGATATTGTGAGATTATTGTTATTTGTAATAGAGCAATAATCTTTCCAGCCTGGAAAGCAGAAGAGCTGCCACCTTGATGTTGTTACAGAGCTGCAGGTGAGAGGAGTAGAACAATATCACAGGGAAGAGGACATTGTGGGATATCAAGAAGCAAAGAGCAAAGAAACTGTGACAGAGTGTGCATGTGCATGGTTTCTTATTTAAAAATAACCTCTGCAGACTTTCTTTTTTTTTTCTTTCTTCTTTTTTTTTTTTTAAGACACAGTGGCTAAAAATGTCCCTTCAAAAATATATAAAGCCTGAGGCTGGGTCTGAAAGTACTTAATGAGGGGTAAAAGTGGTTGAAAAAAGGAAAAAGAAAAATTCCCATATTATTCCTAGCACTGACTCCCCCGTTTCTGCATGTAAACTGCAGCTGGATCACACTAGAGCTCTTCCACCAGTTTCAGACCAATACCTGATCCACCCAGGACAGATGTCTGGAGAGCAGAGACTCTACTGAGACTTTTATTTCCTAAAGGCACTGGGCACCCCATCATGTGCATCCCCCAGCATGGTACAGCATCTTCAAAATCATGAGGGCACGACAAGGTTTAAAACAAAACTGCACCACACAATAGGATGAAACCAGTCGTGGACAACATGATGGAAAAGCTGTTGGGGAGCTAAACTGAGTGGAGTTAAAAGCTGTGACTGTTATTCAGCATTTTTAAAATGAAAACCAGGCCTTTCAGCCAAATCCTATTATGTTCTTTGGAGAGGTTAAAACTTTTGTTGGGAAAAGTGACTTTGGATGGGATAGATTTTTGGTGAGGTGGTTGACTTAGCAGATTCTCTTACATATATTAATAGCATGATATGAATAGCACAAGCTCTGCATGGCTTAGAGAGCAGTGAGATCAAAGTTCTTCCAAATGAGCAGTTCCTGAGAAGTCACATTCCCAGGGGAGATCCTCAGGGAGTGACAGGACATCACTAATTTTCAATGCTTATACCCAGCACAGAAAAGGTGACACAATGACTGCTGACCAAACCTGCACCAGGCAGTGGGGAGATGTGGGTCAGTGGCAGGCAGAGCCTGTGTGTTCAGACAGCCAGAGCCCTGTGCCAAGGAGACAGGGATGCAGCTGCCTGTATAGAAGGAGAACATCTACCCTGGAAAGCAGAGGAAGTCAGGAAAGGAGGCTGGGGGCGAGGTGGACATGCAGCCCAACCTGAGTTTTACATTGCAGAGTGATAAGAGTGAAGATAGGAGATGCAGACTGAAGTATGAACCACTTCTGGTTCCACTGAGAGTCTTGAACAGAAAAATAATTTGGCCTTTGCTGGTCTCTGCATTTTAAGAAGAGAAGTTAAGAGACTTGAAGAATTTAATGTGCTAAATTCATCCAAAAAATGAGAGGTGGTGTCATTACACTGTGAAAGCACCCTCAGGACAAAATGAGGGTAGGAAAAGTTTTTAACTGCAGCAGACAAGGTCCCCCGACAAGATTATCAGAGGCCAGAAAGTTCAAGTAAGAAAGCAGCATGCATTGTATCAGTGAAGACACTTACACTTTGGAATGAACTCCAGAGGCAGGATTGGACCCACGTTTCTTGATGCCATCAAATCCAGGCTGGCTGCCCTCCTAGGAGGTCTGATTGAAATCAAGCTGTGCTTTGCCAAACACGAGTTAAACACAGAGTTGAGGGAGTGATAGTCAGGGATCCTAAAGTGCTGGAGCACAGGAGGGAGTCTCCAGCCCTCCCTTGCAGCCATGAATTTTGGGACTGACAACTACAAAGCTGAATAAGAAAAAGATTATTTAAAAGACCTGTTGCCTCTCGGAAGGTACAAGAGGGTGAGAAAGCAAGTGAAAAAGCCTGGGAGCTTTTGATAACTATTTCTAAACTGATACAAACATCCTCAAAACCCCTCAACCCTTTCTGTTTCATTGGCCTTTCAATGCTGTAAGTGGAATGAACTGATTATTTCATAGATGCTTGTTGGTAGTGATCTTTTTAGCATGCTGGCAAATTGCTCCTGTTTGGTTTTGGTTTGGGTTTTTTGAACAACTATAGTTGGGTTTTCACTCTTTGTTTGAAAGTGTTTGTTTAGGACTTGCTGAGAACAAGTTAAACACAACAAACGAGCTCTGGACAGAGTTTTGAAAGAAATTTATTCTGTGGTCATTCATTCTCCTCTGTCAGGAAGCAAGTCCCATATGCAGGCACTGCTTCTGAGAAAGTTTTTTCCTTATGCTAAGTACCATCCTTACTTGGTAGTGGTGGCAAGGCGTTAAGTTGAAGACCAAGGGCCCAATCCAGAAAGATAAAACAAGGTACTTTATCCTTAACATTGCCTGACAGTTAGTTCACATATTGATGTACTGTTAGAGATGGAGCTGGAGGATACTGAGGAAAAAGCATCAAGCCATGAAGTTCCCACAGAAGTCTGTGGCAAACCTAGGATTAACACCAAAACCACACAGTCTGTGTGTCTAACAAGCCAAGAATGAATAGGACAGGTAGTAAATCTAGAAGAGCAGTGCGAAGGTCAAAAGCTCAGAAATAAAGAGTTCTGAAAGAATGAACCAGAAATGCAGCTGTTGAAGGAAATAATTCATGCAATGTTGATCATTTCATCCCCATATGCTTGTAATAATTTTGACAAGCATTTCATTTTATCTGTTGTTATTAAGAAAATTATTCCTTCAAGGGCAAAACCTAACTATATTTTTCAGGTCAACTTGATTCTGGGAATCAGTCTCACTTGCCTGTGGTTTTTGCTATCGGGCCAAACTTAATCCCTGGTGTATTTCTCTTGACTTGGTGGAGTTATGTTGAATATCAGCTTGGCCTAAGGGCCTTTAGTTATATTGCCAATGGGTTTCTTTAAAGGGATATTTCCCTACTTTGAATGCAGCGATTCCGGGCAGTGATTTTCATTTTGCAACCTGGAAGGACTCCTGCATATCTTAATGAAGCTTTAGTTACTCTGATCCTGAAGAAACCTTCTTTGGCAGCAGATGACTTGTCTGGGGCTGGTCGGGCTGCGGGCAGGGGTGTGCATGTGCCCGGGCTGGTCTGTGGATGGCAGCCTCGAGAGCAGCTGCCAGGTGCCTTCCCCCCGCAGAAAGAGCCCGGGAAGAGCCGCAGGAAGGGACCTGAAATACACAACAGTCCCACAAAGCAGCGTGAATGCTGTTCACAGTGTTTCTGATTGACAGAGGAGCAGCTTATCTCCCCCTGAAACCTCTGCACCCAACCCTCCAGGTGTGTGTGTGCGTGTGTTGGGAGGGGAGCCAGGATTCTGATTACCGTGGGGAGCAGCTCCTGGTATGCATCCTTTACTGGGAGAAAGACAAAGGCAAGACCAAAAATAAGAAGGATAGGCTTTTCAGCATCCTCCACCCTGGACATCAGGGGCTGAGACATGTCACATGTGAAGGCAGGTGAGTGCACACCCAGTGTCTCTGCACAGGCTGCTGCTCCATGAATCCATGCAGGAGAGGCTGTCACAAGGGAGCTTCTCATCTCATGAGGTCCTGGAGAAAAAGACAGATCTGCAAACTGATGGGTGCAGGGCAGTATCACACCTGCTGAGATGGTTTAGTGGCACTCCCCCTGTCCTGAATGTCCCAAGTGTTGCCTGTTTCAGCTTGCTTTGACAGCCAGATTACACCCCAAGTGTTCCAAATCACTTGAAAAAAGAAAAAAAAATTTAAAAAGAGGACCAAAAAAAAGTAACCCTTTTTGATCTTGCTTCATACAAGATGTGAAACCTACTAATGAACCTGAGTGTAACCAGCCTCCGGTTATTTGCTTGAAACTGAGCAACACATGAGGCTGATACTGCAGTTCTCAAGAGAGATTTGTCCCTGGGACAAAAGAGACCTGAAAGAGACCTGAGAGAGCCTGGAGCTAGGTTCAAACAGGCTGGGAAGCGTTATGCAAAACAGCAGCACAGAATGTAGGGTACATTATGTTCTTGTGAGCTTCTAAACTGAAAAATCTTTCTGTAGGGACTGATGATGGGCATGTCACTGAAAAGCCAAGTTTGCCTTGCTTTGGAGAGGACCCACATTCTTACTATGACTGTCTGGTCAGACGAGACCGAAGACTTTTTAATCTTGATGACTTGATATGATGGGACAAGCCAAAGTCTGAGCTCTAGGGTTGCTGTGGGGTGCTCCAGCACACAAGTGTGCATCAGAGGAGAGCAGGGTTTGGGGGAGCAGGGCTCAGGGGTGAGGTGCTTCTGTCCTTCTGCAGCTGCTGTCAGCTTTGCACAGCTGTGACTGGGATCCAGCAGCCTGTGAAGCACAACACTTCTTGAATAGGGTTTGGATCTACCCAGCAATCACATAATGGATTTAGTTACAGTGAGGGAAGAGAGCTGATGTGATTTCTCTGCAGTACAGCCCTTGTACAGAAATGGTTGTTGATCCAACCATCATCTCTGGAGATCCCAGCTCTCCCCCATTCTGCCATCTCCATATGTCTTCCTTGAAGACCATCTGCCTTGGCATAAAGCAAACTAAAGGCAAATGACACAGTTACCAACCTTCACTGGTTGCTCCATCTCCATCTCGGGGAGACCAGCTCTGAAGGTGGTTCTCCTAAGGAACAGTGGGAAAACCTGGAAGGCTTGGGATCTGTGTCATCCAAAGCAGGAACTGACTGACTCAGAGAGCAGAAATCATTTGCTGTGGTGTCTGGAGACCTCTGAACAGCTGCAAAATCCCAGTACTGAGATCTCAGTAAGGTTGCAGTTGTGATTGGCTGGGCACATTGCCAGGGTGGAAGATTCCAGGATCTGCATCCTCCTGGGAGCACCTAGCAGCCAACACAAGCTTTGTAAAGACACCTGAAAATCCTTACTTAAAGCTTGTCAGCTTAACATTAATAACTGGGAGGGAAAGGGTTTGGAGCCACTGCAGTGCAGCCTGCGAGGTGAACCAGAAAAGCAAAATGGAGGAGAGAAGTGAGTCAACTCAGAGACAATCAGCCATGCCTTTTAAAAAGCATGACTGGAAACGTGCTCCCTCCCAAAGACTGGCTTGTTTTCGCAGGATCATTCACACAAAAGTATATACACAGAGCAAAAGTAAAAATAGCTAAGGGGATGATCATTGCAAACTGCACCAAATAACAATTCAATAATACGATTTTAATTAAGAAATCCACGGCACCAAATAAATTCAAGATTTGGCACAACAGCAGTGTCCAATAGCCATAAATAAGCAATTTGCTAATGATTGCACATTCCATCTCATTTTCCTTGATGTTTTCCATGGCGTCATTCCTCTGAACCACAGGTTTTCTTTTAATCTCATCTCAATCTACACCACTATTAGGTGCTGTGCTTCTTCCTTGACAGCACCATATTTGAATGGCCACTAACCAAAGCCAGGGAAGGTGAGGCTGGAACACAACCTTGTCTCCTGCAGGCTGAGCCCCGAGAAGGCTGCTGGTCACGCCCCGACTGCACGAGTCACTCACACATAATCAGCTGTGGCTAATTCAGAGCCAGAACCACCCCCGTGGCCCCTAACAGCTTCTGCACTGGGATTCAGTTGCCCCACAGGTTTGACATGTCATGACAGAGACATTTCTTCTTCACACAGCTCATTTTGTCCTGAGCTAATGAGAGATTAACTAACCCATAGCAGCAAATCAGCTGCTGCTGGTCTAGGGAGGGCATCTCAGGTTCTCTCCTTAACGAGCTTCACATTTGGCTTTTCTTAGCTGAGGGAGAGCTCATCAGCACAAACATCCTGCCAGTGACACGGTCCTTATCTGACAGATGGAGCCCAAGGAGAACTGTTTGCAATGACCTAATGTTGTTTGCTGCTTACCTGGCAAGACACCAGTGAGCTGCTTCTCCCATGCCCCGAGAAGTCACTAAACAGATGCTCGTGGCTCCCAAACAAAAAAAGTCTTCACTCTTCTTAAACAAAGTCAGGGTTTACAACAGATCAAAAGCACTTTGGAGCCACTTTTTTTCTTTGGCTGCTTGCTGGGTGTTTGTGGGACCCTGTTTCTGCATGGGGTTGTCCCCTCGGTGCTGCTCTCAGAGCCCAGGGAAAGGCAGGACCCAAAGCCATTTAGTGTGTCCTGTTGGGAGATGATTAACCCTTTTGTCATCACTAAACTACAATGGGAGCATCTTCCTCTTTTTCTTAGTAATTAAGTTTTTTGCATACTGGAATTATATGCATTAAACAAGGAAGTTTTCCAGTATGTGCACATCCTTGAGTCTTTCAGTAGAAAGCAATTTGAGTGTCCATAATCACAGAGTATCTGACAAACCACAAAAGAAGACTTCTTAATTTTAACTTCTTTTGGCCTAAGATGGGTAGGACCTGAAGTCGGGGTTTGACAAGCTCAGAATTACTTTGCCATTACCATAAAATCCCATTCTAAGAGAGCTTTGCCATTTGGTGTTGCTGAATCTTCTTCATTCCTCTTCAGGTTTCCACCTCAAAATTCTTCTTATTCAGTCCTGTTTTCTTATGCAACTTTATAGGCTGTGGTAGATGGAGATAAGGAGGCCAAGTCCTGAAATGATCTGTCTGTTCTATTTTGCAACCTCAGTGACAGCAAATATTAATGTACATGTGTTCACTGCCCAACTCGTCTGACCACTCTGCACAGACATTTTGGTGACAAGCAAAAGCCTTCCACACAGTGACTGATTCTCCAAACAGGACAGAAATATGGTTAATGTAGTTGTGATCCCCCAGAAATGCTTTTCTTTTGCACCCCTTCTGCCTTTTTTTTTTTTTTTTTTTTTTTTTAGCACATTGAGGTCCAGCGTTTCTCTTGTGGCTGGCTCTTCCTGGACTGTGCCTGAGTTACACAACTGTGCCCTTCAGACTGAGGCAAGGATTAAAGGTGTCCAAATTATTAGGAAATCAGAGCAGGGAAAGGTCAGGGATCTTTCTATTTTCTCTCAGCCTGGTCGGTGGTTGCTGAAAAATCACAAAAGCACTTTGAAACTGAGGGGCAACGAGGTGCAGCTTTCCAAGCACTCCTTGGCATTCACGTCTGTGACTGAACTATTTACAGGTATGGCAAAGCGTTACTAATCTCTGAGCTATTTAGAAAGGAAGTATCTCTAGGATCTCATTTTTTCTTCCCTGTTTCTCAAACACCATTGAGTCACGCTGAATCTCCTCCCCTCCTGAAAAACTGCTTTGTAGAGCTCCCTGAAGAAAGGAAAATGTCCCTGGACAGTGAAACAAACAATCCCAAAGGGGGTTGATCATGACCTAGTAACTGGGTAAAAAATCCTGGAGACCCTGGAAGGGAGAGGTCAGTCCAGAGGCTGCCTGAGGACTCAGCTGCTCTCGAGCCCCAGGGAGGAACTCTCTTATCAGGGCTTGGAGCCCAGCTGGAGACAATCTGGACCTGACCCTTCTCAAAGTTCACGTCTGTTTGGATGGAGGGTTCTGATTCAGACAAATCTCTGCTTTCAAACAGCCTCTTGGAAGACAGGGCTGCCAGTTGGCTTTGCAAGGCTTTGCTGGATGTCCACTCATGTCTGAACTTTCCCTGTTTCCTTCCCCTCCTCTCCAGTATGCCTGTCTGCATCTGGCTTCTCTTTCAAACTTAGCCACAGATGTATTACTTGCAGCTTGGTTCCCTGGATGCTGTTACAAATGGCAAGAAATTCTGAACAGAATTCCCAAAGAAAGCCACGCTGAAGAAGGAGCTGAGAAAAAGGGAAATCTCGCCATTGCTATTTAATTTTTTCTGAGCCCATACTTCTTGTTGCTAGAGTTTCAGAGAAAAAGGAAGTGTGTACAAAGACTGCCTTGAACAACAGGGGGATGCTGGCTCAGGCAGTGAAGAGTGAAAAGAAGAAGTAGGCACTGTGAGAGAACTGGTAAAGATGAGGTGTGTGAAAGAGGTGCTTCAACACCTGGTCTGTGAGCAGTGGGGATGGACAGACATTGAAACAGGCTAGGCAGTGCTTGAAGAACAAACATGGAATAAAAGACCTTTGCAAAGAAAAGAAAAAAAAAAAAGGGATTTTCTTTACAGTGTGATAATTCTGAAGGGCAAACACCAAGGGACAGTGTCTCTGCTTCCAAACATAACCCGATAAACAACAAGGGAAGAAAGCCAGTGTTCCTGAGTTCTGGTTTTAGGGCAGCCCTAACTTCTCTACCAGAGCACCTTCTAATTGCAGGTGCTGCAGGCAGCTTTCAACAGCGAATGTAAAAACATGAAGTGGGGTCTTCAGTACCAGGAATAGGCAGGTCAGGCTTGACTCAAGGGGATCTAAGAGCATTTGGTGCCTCATATCTCTGGCCAGCTTCTGACCATCTGAGAAATGGAGCATGTCTCACCTGCCACAGAAGGTGCTGGGAGGTTAATAATGGCATTGCATGTCTGAAGCCCTGTGACAGAAAGCTGCCACGTAACACCACGCTTTATTCTACCCTAAAGCAAAGTCTCCTCCACCCAAATAAATATGTATTTGTGTTGCCTGCCTCCCATTTTTAATCTACTAGCGATTCTTACCAGAAAAATAATAAATAAAAAGCTCTGGCCGTACAAATGTGCCAAGAGCTTGGCTAATCAGCAGGATTCTAGTCTGTCACTACAGATTTTGGCAGCCTTGTGTCAAGAAAATGAGGCAACCCCATTCCTGGGAACCAGTGTGATGGAAAGCGCTTCCAGCTGATTCGGATTGTTTATTCTAGGTGAAAGTTTGCAACATTTCCATTTGGTTTCACCACTGTGAGTTTTGCCAGGACTTTTTCCTAAGCAAATGAATGTTTTCTCATTTCTCTGCTTGATCTCCTATTTACAGTTGCTCCATTGCTTTTGTTACTCTGGAAGGTGTTTACTTGGTCAAGAATGTGTTTCAGCTTGCGAGACATGCAACGCTTTTGTCTCCTCCTGACTTTACTTAGACTGAAGGCTAGCATGAGCAAAGGATCTGTAGTCTTGAAGAAGGACAAATTATGCCAGAAGAAAAGCCAGAACCTGGGCAGGAATGCATTAAGTATTATTATTACATTTCTATGCAAGTATTTAACCTGTTGGTGCTTTCACGGAACAAGGAAATGCATGGAAAATACTCCTTTCATGGTTCTACAGTGCAGATTAGCATGGCATGGCTGGTTAGCCAGTACCTGCAGCCTTGCAGAGCTGTGGCCTAAAGAAATCAGGTCAGTCCAGCCTTGTTAAGAGCATTTGAGCAAACTGTATACAGGGATTTCTCCCTCAGCTTGACCCAGGCCTGCAGAGGGGCAGAAAGTGTACTTCCAGGAACATATTGGTCTGTTTTCAGCCTAAAACAACTGTTTCCTCATTCTTCTGGTTCCTCTCTGTCATTTCTTCTTTCTGCAGCACTATAACCAAGTTCCACTTTGAAATGAATCACTGTTCTAATGCTCATTAAATTAAGGAACTGACCATTCTGGTAAGACTCATGCTGACTAATTGCAGGTGTTGGTTAAATTTCCCCAATAAAACTTCTACAAAATCAAGGCATTCCTAGCTGCCATTCAAATTCTGAGTATCTGAGGAGTTTAGAAGACCCAGTTAGGGTGATTTTCTAAAGGGAAATCTCTCATAAAAATGTCCGAATCTATTGCAGCCTGTCTGAGAATTTGACCCTTTATTTCCAAATTCATCGGGGTCATTCACTGACCAGGTCAATGCCAGATCTTCTGACCAGTTCACAGGCTGAGCCAGGGTTTATAATATCTGTGTCTCTTAGAAGGAAGTGCTCCTGGCATTGCAATAAACAATTCATTCACATGGTCAGATCAACATCTGTGCCCTCTGTTAAAGAATCGTGGTTAGGATGTAGATGCTGGAGTTGGTGCACTTCAGTCAGACAACAACTAATCCCTAATAATCCAAGTGTCATCGAAAACTCAAATATCATCTGAGCCCTGTGACATTAATCATGACCCAGAAAGTTCTCCACTTTCCTTTTTCCGGATGTGCTCACAGGGAAAATAATGGATGGACTCAGAAATATCCCTTCTCCAGGCCTACACACAGATTGGTTGGGGGGGCAGCTTGACAAAAGGTGGTCTTGCAGTAAATCCCAGTGTGAGCCTCCAGAGACAGTTTACATGAAGCCCTAGTTTAATGCCACTTTTCCTATGGCAGCTAGGTGAAAACTGTGCTCCCCACCTGTACAATGGAAGCAGTAACCTCTTCATACAAGGCTATTGCCTGCCCCACTTTGGAGAGAGGAATTTGAGGAAACTCTGCCACTTCCTGAAAGTTTTCACAAAGTGTGTCACGGGAAGGCTTCAGTCTCCAGGTCCTGCTGTTTAATAATAAACCTGCTGTTTATTTTGTGGAGCTCATTTCCTAGACAGAGTAGCAAGAAGATGTCATAAATACCTGTGTGCTGCACACACCTTTCCTGTGGTACCCCGTGTCCCAGGCACCTGGCAAAGGCAGCCCAGCACTGTCAGCCCCACTGAGGCTGGGGAAACTGTGGCACTGCTCCTGCTGCAGAGAGGCAGAGGCACATCCAGTCACTCTTGGCTTTCTAGCACCTGTGCCTCAACCACAAGGCCAAATTAGTACTGAAGGGACCTGTATTTTACTGTCCCCTTCTTCTGCATTAATTAAAACACATCGCTGCACACTTAAGCAATTTAAATGTTTTGGAACGAGTCTCAGGACAGCCAAGGGCGTTCAAAGTGGAGGGAAGGCTGGCAGCTTGCCCTCAGCTCACTGGCTTGCCTGTCTATCACAGGCACACATCATGCATTACAAAACTGAGATCTCTGCAGACCCAACGACAATAAAACAGTTTAGGGAAAAAGCTGTAAGTCAGAAATCCCTGGTCTTCCTGGGGCTCCATCACATGGACTAGCTGAGAGCATCTCTGCTGATCTGTTTTCAGTTTACACATTTTTCTTTACATCTCTTCTCTATGAAAAGCTGCTGGGAACTGTTATTGCAAGAGATAACACCAGCACCAGGAAATCTGATGGAAAGCCCTACTAGACCTGAGTTTAGTGTATATACCTTGCTCTTGAGGGCTTTTGGGGAGATATTCAAGGCGAGAAAGAGCAAAGCCATAGCACCTCAAACAAAATCCAAGGCTGGCAAAGACTGTGTTTTGCCCTGAAGGTGATACTGAAGTTCAGGGTGTATGGGAGCCTTTCTCCAAAGGTCTGTTTGCCTTTCTGTCACCTATCGGTCAATGGCAGGAGGAGGCACCTCAAGTGACCTCCAGAGCAGCTTGTGCACTCTGGACTCCAGGCAGCAGACAGCTGACTACAGTCTAGAATGGAAATGAAGGACTAATTTGCCCAGGGACATTCCCTTTTGTATTTTAAAGTAATGCAAAGTGTCTTTTCACTTTCAGCTCTGGATTTGAGGCCTAAGATGAGGAGTCACTGCCATTAGATCCACATCATCACAATTGTAACATCAAAACAAGTGTTGTATTAAAAATAAACACAACAGGCATTCACTGACTTGATTAAAATGTATACGTATGGGTGAGGTCATTTTATTAAATGCCTTATGCACAGACATCTGCATTTTTTACCATGGCCCTAGGCTTGCAGAAGGAGCACTGTACATCCACAACTACCTGCTCTTGTGCAGTTGCATCAGCCCAAGCTCTCTGACTGTTTAGAACATCTACCACAACTGTCCTTATCACATCCTTGTGCATTGACCTCCCCTTAACACTCACAAAGGCTACAAAAAACACAGCCATGGTTTACCACATTAGCTGAACATCTCTGATCTCTGTCAGGCCACCATGTCAAGGTCCTCCATCTCCTCTATGAATCTTTTGAAGACACATTCTGATGCTGTTTGGAAATAACTCACTAAAAATATTGTCCTGTCTGTGTGCCTGGAAAAAGCTCTATTAGTTAAGGGAAAGTCAGCTGGGCTTTCCAGAATGACACAAAAAACTGCAAAGCCAATAATGTCCATATTCACACTGATGAAAGTCTTCTGGATGTCACTGGAAAAAAAAAAAATCCAGGACTGGAAGCCCTGGCCTTATGTGCCTTCCTGTGCTGAAGCTTCTGCACCTCCCACTATGAGCTGCCAAGCCTCTAGAGCTCAGGTGAACAGCACCTTCTGCAGCAAGCCCCTAGAGCTGGTAGCAAAGCTGGCACCACAGTGGCTTTCCTACATTTTGGGCACCTCCTCACGAGTGCCAGTTACCCCAGGCTGCAGCTCCCAGTGCATCCAGGCCATGATCCAGAGACAGCCCTGCTCTGGGACAGGATGTAGGAGGGCTGTCCCTAACTGACTTTAGCCTCTTGGTCACCCTGCTGCAGATATCCCACCTGCAGAGTCCCTGCCTGGCTCTGGAGCATCCCTGGGCTATCCCAGCTGTCCCTGTGAGGGTACCAGTGCTTCCCAGTACTACAGCAAGGAATGCAGCTGAGGGGGTTTGTCCTCGGACAGAGGTGTCTGCTACAACCCCAAAAAATTACTTTTGTGCTACTCATTCTTACTGATGAATCTTATACTGCTGCCCAGAGGAAGCTTCAGCCTGCTCCCTCTCCCTTTCAGGCAGAATCAACCACTGCCTGCCACCAAAGAAAATCTCACCTTCCTGAAGAGGGAGGAGGGAGGGTTGCCTTTAATATAATTTGGAGTCCAGTGGAGCTGTTTACTCACTTTATTTTCTTCCTGATGCCTTAGAGCTGGTTGGAAATGTCTGTGCTTGTGATACTTCTGAATATGTTCAGCAACGCCCAGGCAAAGAAAGTTGCCAATGGCTTTTGCAAACTCTGAACCACAGGAGCCACGAGCATGGGGTAAGGGGACAAGAGGACCTGTGTGCCACTGTCCTGGGGTGACTTCATGAGGCTGGTAACTCTCAGGGAGTTTGCTTGCAGAAGGTGTCTCAGAAGTCCCAAACTGCAGCACAGGAGTGACACGCCTGCCCTGAGTGCTGAGGGAACCTCCTGAGCATGATCTGGGCTGTAATGATGGTGATGCTCTGGGGCAAGAAGAGCACAGCTGGGGAGGCAGGGCAGCCTCCACCAGTGATGTGCTCCATGGGGACACCAAATGTGTGCCCAGGCAGAAAGCTCAGGGCATTCAGGGCTCGTGAAGGGGCCGTGTGACAAAGCCAGGGGTGCTGAGTGGGTGCTGGGAAGTGAGGCACAGCACCCCCAGCTCTGCCAGCAGCACTGTGCTTCCCACCCAGCCATGGGACGTGGGTAACAGCCAACAGGCTGGACCAGACCCTGGCCTGATGTCCCCCCTCTCATTCCCACAGTGCTTGCACCAATAGATCTTGTCCCAAAAAGTTTATCCAAATCCTATTTGCATGCTGGTCCTCCAGACTGAGGCTCACCTTCTCTGCAGGATACACCTTCTTGGAGGCTTTTTACTGGTCTCTATTATGGAATGAGCCATAAATTAGCCTGGGAACAGCTTGCTTTGCTGTGCCTGTGTATTTTCAACCTCAGTTCCATTTTAATATATGATAATATAGACGGTACTGTCCCCAGCCAGGATCCAGAAGGAGTGAGATGATTAAAAATAATTCATCTTACACTGAATTAAACAACTGAGAGCCTCAGGAATGGTCCCATTTGAGTTTGGTACAAATCACGGGTGACAATCTGGGTCAGTTTTTATTGGACCTGCACCTTTTTGCCAGCCCTAAATCTGCCAGCCATCACACAGGTTTAATAAGAAGGGACAACAAAGAGGCAAAAAAGGTCAATCTCTATTCTAGAAGGAGATGGAAGGAGCAGGGCAGACAGGGCAGGGGAAGGTGGTGTGTCCTGGCAAACATGCAGGAGGTGATGTTTCCCCAGGAGAGGGACAGACAGCAATGCCCTGGGTTCTTTGGAAAGCAAACAGGCTGCACCTGGAGCCCATTCTGCTCTTTGCTGAGACTCGGCAGCCTGGACCACTTGTGGTTTCCTCTCTGAGTCTTGCCTCTGCCCACAGTGACATACAGAAACTGAGGGAATGGAGATGAGACACGCCTGGCACTTTCTGACCAGCTGTGGCACCGGGGGGCACAGGGCTGCTTTGCCCACCCTTCCTTTGGGAAAGTGGCAGCAGGTTTCCCTTCCAGCCACCTCTGCTGAGTCACAAAATCCTCTGTGCATGCCATCCCCAGTGTCAGGAGGTCTGTGTGCTGCATTGCTCTACCTTGGATTGAACCACCCCACTTCCCCCTCCCGGAAATAACACGAGCAAGAGTGAGAATGACTCATCTGTGCATATGAAGACATGTATATGCACACACACAAATATATCTTATATGTTGAGAGCCTGGGGCAAAAATTTCACCCAGCTTTTGAGCTCCCTGGTTCACATGGTTCTGTGGGGTTTAATGAAAAAAAAACAAAACCAACCAAACAGTAAAAAACACACCAGAACAGTGCCAAAATAGTAAAAAAAATTAGGAAAATTAAAAATCATATCCTGTTATCATGTGTCTAGCTTGAAAGGAGGCTTTCCTACATGTCTGTGCATGCATTTTGTCCCCCATGGTCTCATAGTAGTATGACGGTTTAGTGAGGGGTGGGCTGGCTTGCTCTGCTTCAAATCCAGCTGTGCCACATGAATCCCAATCACTGCTATTTGTCTAGGAACTGGATAGATGGTTTCTTTCCCTGTCCTTGTAAACAGCTCCTTTGACAGGGCTCCTGGCCAGTGATGCTGATCATGGACCCTACACACATGGCTGTGCCTCAGTTTGAGGTTGAGTGAAGACAATCATTTGCCCAGATCACTCCTGAATTCAGCTTTATAAACTCTTCCTCCTCCGTAAAAGTCCCTGGAATGGTGCAACATCCCAAAAAGGGCTTGTGAAGCTTTGTAGTTGTGTCTGGTGTTTCCTTGTCCCATTCTCCAGTGGGTTGCATGGAATTCAGTGTTGAATGACTGCTCCAAGGACATGGAGGCCTGGAATCACAGCTAGGTTGGCAAAGCCTATGTCTAAGATGATCAAACCTAACCATATACCCAGCACTGCCAAGCCCACTGCTAAACCACGCTCCTAAGTGCCAAAACTACACACCTTTTAAATACCTTTCCAGTTCCCTGTGCCAACCCTGGCCAAGCACATCTGAAGGTTCAGATCCCCACCACAGCTGAGGCCCCCCGTGTGCTGCTGCCACTTGCAAGCAGTGGAAGGCAACAGAGTTGGACCCTTGGCCACCAAAGCTCAAGAGTCAACATCAGCATTCTGTGGTGGCAAGCTCAGCTCTGTGGCCAGCCCTCCCCTCTGCCTTGGCATGTGGGATTGTTACTGCTCCAGGCCTCCCTCAGCCAGCAGAGCCAAACGTGATGGGTCTTGAGAAGAGGGAAACCTTTTAATTATTCTGCCAGAAAAGGTGAGCTGGTAAATGGGTCTTGTTGCCCAGGGGTTTTGCAGCAGGGAAGAGAAATCAGTCATTCACCACAGTGTTGCTGTGACAAACATCCTGAGGCAGCTGTGCCTGGTCACAGAGTCATCAGATGGCACAGCCTAGGAAGAGCAGCTGCTCCCTCTTGTTGGGTCAGAGACCCTTCTCCACAGCAGCCCCTCAGTGACCATTCGTGCCCTGGCAGTGTGACATGATGCATTTCATCAGCTATGGGGAGGATGTTAAGCTCAGCGACACCCTTTCCAGCCAAGCTACATTGTTTAATAAAGAGCACATAATCACAGACATCAGCTGCAGAGGATTAAGGTTGCTTTCCCCCTCCAGTGTATTTTACTTATGTCTACTTTGCTACATTTTCTCTGCACCCTCAGCCTTTCCTCCTCAGGACTGCTCTTGCTGGTTCTCTCCCAGAAGCAGAGTGAGTGTGTGAATGGTACAAGTGCAGAGGAAGGAAGTGGTGTTGCTGATTCAATAGAGTGTGCTTTTCCTTCTGAGTCAATTCAGAACAACTGTCTCACTGTGCTCAGAACGTATTAGAACAAGAAGTCTGCCTCTGGTGTGTGTGGGCTTGTGTTTTAATCTCTCTGACCCAGAACATGGAAAGGTTGCACAGAAGGGATTTTAATTATTTTGAAAGTTACTAAAGTCCAATTAAAAGTGTGGAGTCATCACAGCAGGCCACCCATCCACTGTATCAGTCTGTGGGCCAATTGCTGTGATATATCCAAAAATCACAGGGCATGAACCTGCTTCTAGAAAACAGGTTGTGTTAAGAAGCAATATTGTTAAAGGTAGTGACATTTCTGAACCACACAAGATCCTGCCTAGAACTGCAGCTGGACTCCATGAAGACACCAGGTCAGAGACAGCTGCGAGGATGGGGACAAAATGTGAAGGATAAGGATATAAAGTTATAGAGCTAAATTTCCAGAATTTTCCTCAGTAAGTAGATCAGAGGTAGGAAGCCTGCAAGAAAATCTAAGGTTTGCTGGACCACTCAAGACAAACACTGAAGAAATGGAAATTACACAGCTACTAAATTATGAGTTCAATTCAGACTTCATCCCTCAGGCTATCAGGGTGATATCTGGTTCTAACAAGAAGAGATGATTTGCTGGTACAGTGAAAACTAAAAGAAGAGAAGTTGGAAACAATTCCCACTTGGGAAAAAAAGTCACAGCAACCATACTACCCATGAAGAGGATACAGTGGGAGCTTTTAAGTGAAGAAGCCAAGACACTGTAAGAAATTGCAGGGATGCATTGAAATCAGTTCCTGTGTAATGGGTTGGAAAACAGCTAATGTTTTGATTAAAATTCTTGTTTACAATATTATTTAAAACATGAAACACCCTCCAATTTCAAAGTTTCATGTACATTTCTCACAGGCCCAGGCTGGAGGAAATGCGGGTAGTGTCTTCTTTCATGATACTTTCTATTAAGCTCATTTCACCTCAAAGGTTTGGGTGAGTCTGAGCCCTAAACCAAAAGCAAAACCCAAGCAGGCATAAAGATAAAGCAATGGAAAGTGATTGCCCAAGCCACTGTGAACTGAAACTGCCATGTTATGCACAGTGCAGGTGTCAGAAACACATTGAACATACATTGCAGCATCCTGGAACAGCAAGGATTCTGGCTTCCAGCTATGTAGTTCTCATGAGCAGAAAAGGCTTCTCCACAAACTGGTGAAATCTGCCCATGCACACAAGTGATGGTCAGGGAACCTGACCCCAGGTGCTGGATGACCACCAGGGATGTCAGTGCCCTGCATGTGCAGTGAGGAGTATTTAATTCTCTCCTGTGCTCCCCCAGCAGCCTGCTCTTCATGTTATTGCAGCATTTTTTCAATTGGGCAACAAAAAATCTGTCATGTACTGGTTTGTTTTTGTTATTCCTGGGCACTAGAGGAGTGGACTAGACACATCTGGGATTTTCTTGGGACAGACTTCGGGTCATTGCCCAGTTCTTGATTTCAGGGCAGGGATCATGGGCTGAAGGATTCCACTGCCATGGACTGGCTGCCTAGTAGAGCTCTGTCTCTCTTGAGTACATCTCAAACTTCTATTGTAGAGTGCTCTTTTGTGCTAGGGAAAAGAAATTATCAATCTGAGTTTCATGCTGGTTTAAGATAGTCTAGGCCAAGGCTGTCTCAAAAATGTGTCTCAAGGATACAGCTGCAGGCTTCAAACCTGATTCAATGGCTTGGTGTCTTTCTGTAAAGTGCTTTTGGTGCTCTGCAGGAACAATGTGGTGCATGAAATTAAGTACAACTCTTTGGCAAATAAAAATTAAGCTTCAGCTGAAATATACTGTTCCTAAGGCTTTCTTAAAATGAAGCAAGGTGGTCCTAGACTTGAAACACATTGTATTTGTACTCTTACCTTCCCATTCCTTACTCCCCACTGAACTCTGCTCACTTGTCCTGCTCTTAAATCATATTTTGAAACACCAACCTGTGTCTGTGCATAGAGACACACAGAGGCAGAGCCCTCAGGAAAGCTGTTCTATTGCAGCACTTTGCATTGTTTCATGATATGAATGTGGTGCTCTGTGTGCTGCTGCCCATAGGCTGTGGCAGGAGCCCTGCAGGTCTGGGATGCAGCCTGGCCAAAAGTCATACCGAAATAGGTGAAATTGCAGAAAGAGAGAGCTGACCACAGCTGCTCCTCTGTGCTCCTGAAAGCCATAATCTGGGCAGGCTCTGTGCCCACTGCTGCAGCTGCCCAAAACCTTGTCTTCACAGGGGGGCCAGTGGTCCCCCAGGTGAGGAGTATTTCAACTCAAAATATGATGGCAATGCTTTCACTGTTAAAAAAGCCAATGCACCGAAAGCAGCATAAACACCCCCCAGATAACAGGAGTGATCTGGGTGAATAAATCCATGGGTGCAAGGGAATGATCAGCCCCACTGGGTATGAATTGCTCCTCCTTCAGAGAGCAACAACAATGGAAGGAAGGAAGGAAGGAAGGAAGGAAGGAAGGAAGGAAGGAAGGAAGGAAGGAAGGAAGGAAGGAAGGAAGGAAGGACAGGAAGGAAGGAAGGAAGGAAGGAAGGAAGAGGAAGGAAGGAAGGAAGGAAGGAAGGAAGGAAGGAAGGAAGGAAGGAAGGAAGGAAGGAAGGAAGGGAGGAAGGAAGGAAGGAAGGAAGGAAGGAAGGAAGGAAGGAAGGAAGAAGGAAGGAAGGAAGGAGGAAGGAAGGAAGGAAGGAAGGAAGGAAGGAAGGAAGGAAGGAAGGAAGGAAGGAAGGAAGGAAGGAAGGAAGGAAAGGAAGGACAGGAAGGAAGGAAGAGGAAGGAAGGAAGGAAGGAAGGAAGGAAGGAGAGGAAGGAAGGAAGGAAGGAAGGAAGGAAGGACAGGAAGGAAGGAAGGAAGGAAGGAAGGAAGGAAGGAAGAGGAAGGAAGGAAGGAAGGAAGGAAGGAAGGAAGGAGGAAGGAAGGAAGGAAGGAGGAAGGAAGGAAGGAAGGAAGGAAGGAAGGAAGGAAGGAAGGAAGGAAGGAAGGAAGGAAGGAAGGAAGGAAGGAAGGAGAGGAAGGAAGGAAGGAAGGAAGGAAGGAAGGAAGGAGAGGAAGGAAGGAAGGAAGAGGAAGGAAGGAAGGAAGGAAGGAAGGAAGGAAGGAAGGAAGGAAGGAAGGAAGGAAGGAAGGAGAGAGATACAGTACCAGAAAACAAATATGCTTTTACCCACAGGAACAGCTTTGCCATCCAAAAATCCAGTGCAGGAAGCTGGGCAGACAGGCAGATGCAGTGGGACAGATGCAGGCAGACACCCACCTCCAGTGGGTGCAGGTCCAAGACTGAGCCTGTGGCTGGAGTTAGATGAGCACATTGGGAGTGAGGGAACTGTCCAGCAGGACACAATGAAGGAATTATCCAAGGATGGGGATGGAAGAAGATAAACTGATCTGGCAGTCAGACAAGCACCCTGCTTCCAGCAATTTACGGTAAAAGCATTTCAGGGCTTCAAAGGGCCCCCCAGCAGTTGTTTCTGTCAGTGTCCCAGGTTCAGCAGGTCTCTGGAATGCATTTCTCACCCACATTCAAGAAAGTTTGTCTTGTTTAGTCTAGCAAAACTAAGGAGGAGAGGGCATAGCTTTGTTGTCTGTAAATATACCAGAGGCTGGGGTAGGAGAAGATCTATTCAAGCTAAAAGATCTTGTTGGCATGAAAACAAATGAGGGAGCAGTTGCTGTATGAGAATATTTGGGATAAAAATTAGGAGGTTTCTATCTGGCAAGGAGTTTGACAACAGCTGCCTTCAAGGAGAGGGGCCTTTGGGGAATGACAATATTTTGAGGATGAAGCTCGAGTAATTTTTTGGACAGGACTATAAAATGTTGGATTAACAGGTGCCTGAGAAGTTCTTTATAGCTGGAATAGGGGCATAGAAAATGGCACGAGAAATAGAAAAGCAAGAACTGGAACTGAGGTCTGTGGAGGAGGCTCACAGAGAACAGGGAAGAAAGCATTTCCAGATGGGCAATGGATAAGCCTCACTGAAAAGGACAAAAGAGGCCAAGAGCTTTAGGAAGTACAGGTGAAACATCTCTCACCTTGTCAACAATGTCTGGGGAATTGTCTCTCCAGTGAAGTGGTCTGTATTTATCCATGTACCACCTGCCTGGAAGGCAATGCTGGCTTGTAAGCAGATAAAATAAAAAACACAGCATCCGGGGCATTTCTGTCTTTTAATTACTGCTGTTTGGAACATCAGCAATGTTTTTTCTAGGTGAATCCAAAGGATTTCCATCAACTCTGAAAAACAGAAGAAAGATTAAGGAAAATCAGTCTGCAAAATAATATCTAATGTCTTTCAGCTAGGACTTGCCTATCTGTACCCATCTAGTTACAAGCATAAAATCCTCTGCTGAGGAGAAAATCATGGGTCATGGAGAGTTCTGTGCATGTGGGAGCAGGGAGTTTTTCCAGTTGGTGATCTGCACCCCTCCATAGCCAACCTTACCATCCGAGCCATGGCCTTGGAATAGGAAGCACAGGAAACACACCATGTCCAGGAGAAGGGTCCCAGATAGCAATGTCTCTTCTATGTCTCAAAGGAACCATCTCCTTTATGGCAAAGAAAAAATCCTCTGGTGGAAAGATTTTTGAAGGGAAACCATAGCATTTTAGAAATCAGAACCTGCCTAGGAAGGAGAAGGGTTTCAATGTGCCAGCCCAGAACAAGTCCCCCAGCTGGTAGGTGTAAGACACATTGAAGGGTCTTTCATTTTTTGATGTCTGCATTCTTTAAAACACAGATCTGGGGCCAGGCTACACTGGGGGTGGGAGACTGTGCAGCCAAACAGCCTCACTTACTGCTGTGGAGTGAGCAGTGTGCCTAGAGGTATTAATCTGGGAGTGGGAGGGAAGGCAAAAGCTGGGAAACCCAGGCCTATATCTGTATCCATGTTTCCACATACGCATATATAAAAACATGTAGACACACACAGGGAAAGCAAAACAAACCAGGAGAGTCCATTGCACAGGGTCCTCCCCCGGGGAGAGGGCGAGGGAGCAAACAAGCGGCAGATGTGAACCGTGTCACCGCGCCTAGCGCCGCGGGAACATCGGCTCCGTGGGACAACGCGGGCTGGGGAGCCACCGGAGCAGGAAGCAGCAGGAGACACCCAGGCAGGAGAAGACCACAAGGCAGAGAGGTTCTGGAGGTGTGGGCACACAGGCTGCTCTCCTCCCTTGGAATCACCCCAGGGTGAGGACGTGCCTGGGGCCAAGGTGGACTCTGAGAGATGGCCCTGAGCCCCTCCATGGAAGAATGGATGGGACAGAAGGAGGGCTGCAGGGTGACTTTCCCACAGCTGCAGCAAAGGCCAGAGCCAACCTGCAGCCTTGAGCTTTGTGCCAATCCCAATGCCAGGAAGTGGGAGCTCCTGCACTGCCTGCAAAGAGCAGAAATGAGAGAGAGATATCTTCCAGCCAGTTTAATCAAAGATAATGAAGAGATCTGTTTCTCAGTTAGATATATCTATTTCGATTTTCCAAAAGAGTATAAAGGGCCTTGGAGAAGAAACAGGAACATGGGCCCTCTGTCCCTGGCTTACCCTTTAGTGGTGTTCTGTTTCCTCGTCCATCCTAGGGCAGTGGTGCTGAATGCTGATAAGGCCAGACTTGGACCAGCCTCAGTCAGACAGTTGGTGCAATATGACTTTAGATAATACTTAATGATTTGTTTTTAGTATCGGGTTGGGGTGAGTTGGGGTATTTGTTGTTGTTGTTGTTCATTTTGTTGTTATTGCTTCTCCCCCTCCTTCTTTTCCAACCAATTAGGTTCAATTTGTTTTGGCAGAGGACATGATTAGTGGGGCTGGGCTCCAGATGGTTGGGCGCTCAGCCGCTCGCCATAAATAACTCTGGATGAGCAGTGCTCCTGCATGCAAAGCTGGGACACGAGAGGCCCAGGTCGTCTCATGGGATGAGAGCATCCCATGGCTGGCATGGTGGGACCATACCTGAGCCCTTTGGAAAAGGCACTGACTGACTTTTCTTTAGATATCTCCAAAAAGTGGGTTTGTTTCCATTCATAGGCAGTCACTGGCAGGGCATCACTTGCCCAGCTGCTCCCCCCTCTCTGAATTAACCTCCCCTCAGAGGATCAGCCCAGAGCTGCAGCTGAGCCTTAGCAAGCAGGGAGAACATGTCTCTCCCATTTCACCTTGCAGCACCTTTTGGTCTGTCTGAGGATCATCTGATCTTGCCCTTGGTATGGATCCACAAGTGATGGGGAGCATTCTGTAGGGCTGATGGGCCCAGCCAAACACCAGTGTGGAGTGGGACTGAGCTGCCATGTGTCCCACAGACAAAGTCACAGTCAGGGCTGCTGTATTGGCACTGTGGCAGCCAGACCCTTGGACATCCCTCAAAACTCTAATGGGGTTCTTTGGGAAGGGGACAGTTCTGTATCAGGTAGAGACAACCTTGGTAAGGAAGCAGATCCAGCAAAGAAACATGGAGAATTTGTCGATTTTTTTTTCAAAATCTGACACTTTTCAGTGCTTTTCGAACAAATAATGTTTTTATCAAAGCAATGCCCAACTCCATCTTGTTGTGAAACCTTAACAATTACCTTCTGTAACACCCTGTAAGATCTTCAGTAAGAGATGAAAATAAAGCCAACAGTTTATTGTTATTGTTTTATCAGTATTTAAGAAATACTCAGTGAATTGCAA
The DNA here is from genome assembly GCF_022539315.1 of Serinus canaria. Taxonomy (NCBI): domain Eukaryota; kingdom Metazoa; phylum Chordata; class Aves; order Passeriformes; family Fringillidae; genus Serinus; species Serinus canaria. The sequence goes on along the minus strand of NC_066323.1, from coordinate 9,786,573 downwards.
ACTGAATAGCTATTCAACATTTTTACATTATCTTAGTCAAGCAAGCATTTGCTGAAAATGTCTTATGCTTTAGGAAAAAGCTGCTTGTTGATTCAGTAAGTAACAAACAGAAGGTTCCATTCTATACAATAAGTTTACCAAGAATGTAATGTGGCTATTGTATTGAAGTTAAGGGGCAGACAGTACAGCAAGGAGGAAGTAACCATGAAGTGTTAAAATGTCTTTGAACTGAGCATTGCAAGCCTTTGAACTGAGCTCTTTTCCTCCCACCTCTCAGTGCCACAAGCTGCCCTGCCCTGGTGCATGTCAGGTTGCCCAGGGAGCCTCAGTCACTCACAGCAGCACAGCACAGCAGACACACCTGAAACTGGCACCTGCATGTGGGGAAATAAACCCCAGTTCAGTTCTCGTCCATAGTCCAGCTCTGCAAGCTCACACCTCTGTGCTGCAGGGTTTGCAGGGGCAAAACCCTGATCCCTCTCCCCCACTGAGCACTGTCCCCAAAAGACTCACGAGATGTGCATGCCTTGACCATTGAGCAATCTCAGGCTCTGCTCTCTGGACTTTTTGCATTGTAAATCTCACACCCAAGCTCCACTTGGGTCTGGAAGATCTCTGCAGTTCTTTCAGAGTTTTAATCTTTTGGGGCTATAATGTTAGCCAAGCTCTTGCTCCTGGAGAGACAGACATATTGGAGAATGTTATGGCTCTGTCTGCAGGTAGACAACCCATGACCAGCCCTTTGTAAGCTGAACATGCCTTTCACATGGCCTAGCTGCAATTTTGGGCTGCAGCTGAGCTCATGCCAGCCTTGTGCAGAGGAAGCCTGGTGCACAGGCAGCTGTTCCTGGACATATCTTTGCTCATAACAAGGGAGCTCACTATTCCTTCTCTGTTCTCCCTGGATAGTTTTTTTTTTTATTAACGGGTAACAGAATGGACCAATGTCAAATGTCAGAAGAGATTCACCTTAGGGAACCCTGGACAAAGCTGCTTTGCCCATGATCCAGCACATGCTTGCTCCATGCACAAGGCAACTGTTTAGCAGTGTTGCACAGGTGTGGAGTGTTTATACAAGTAAGGGAGCTGGTCTCATTGCCACATGCAGATGGCTGGAGCTGCAGTGAAGTGCTGGTGCAAGTGCTGTAAATGCCAATACAACCAGTCATATGTGGCCCATCTTGCCTGGAGCACAGGTGTAGTTGTGCCACTCCGGTGATTTCTCACAGGGAACAAAGATAAGATTGTCTTCCAGTCACTGTGTTGTCTCCCGTTGGAGGTTTTCTGCAGGAATGTTGTAGAAACAAACTTTAGGTTAAACAGAAGCACTGAGACCCCTGGGAGTCAGTTGCAAATCCCATGGCCATGGTCGGTGTCACATGCAAAGAGGTGGAACAGATGTTCATAACTGATACAACTTGTTCTGGTCTAGCTTAAAACCTTGAAAATTGGAGATATGGCAAGGGCTCTGCATATAACACTGACCAGAACCCACAGTTCACAGAGCTGTTCTCAAACACGTTTACATACAGCTCTACTTATCTCTGGACTCATTGCAAATCCATGTGTACAGTCACACGTATTTTGCAAAATGCCTGAGAGAAACATGACAGAATCTAAAGGAGCTAGAGATGGAAGTGATCTATCAGATTTATTTGCCAGGCAGCATTTTTCCCTGGGCTATACTCATTGCTTTGCCTCGTCTTGTTTTTAATCACTCAAGCAAAGAGACTAGAACAGCCAGGCAAAGTTATGTTACATTGCTGCAGCAGGGGCACTGGGGAATCTTGTATCTCTGATCAGAACTGAGTCCCACAGTTGTACAATGTATACTTATCAAGCATGTTTGATGTGGTTAAAAAAATCCTATGCAGAAACGCATTTAATTTCTGCTAGGATTTGTCTTCCAAGAATTTTTAAGACCTTGCAATAAACACAGCCAAAGCCATCATTCAACAAATTGAAATCACACTTGTACTAATGTGGTTGCTATATTCATATACAATTTAACCCTCATGACTTTATCTTGTAATCCAGTAAATTGTGCAGGTCAACAGAAGTTGTTATCAGAGAGGTGAGTGAGCATTTCTTTTCCATCATCTCCTCCACCACTTCCTTGACTTAAGGCACTTCATCCAGAGATCCCTCACTTAAGCAGACCACATTCCCCAACACATCCCTCCTGGTCTCTACTGAGAATCTCTTTCATGCATTAAGTGAATTCAGTGCTGTTTTCTAAGGTCTTTTTATGGGTCTGCCTTTTAATGATGGTGACTGCTTTTAGAAGGGTGATGTTCCACTCATGCAAACAAAGAGAAAAAACGGCTCAGAAAAAAATGTGACAGTAGAAGTAATTTGTTATCATCCAGGGTCCTAGTTTTCTTCCTTTGAAAGCATAAAAGAGGAAGGTTCCCTCCCAGCAGCCCGAAGAGGTTGCAGCAGAGGCAAGTTGCAGTGTCCATGCCATGCTGATGTAGCTGGGCTCACACAAAGCACAAGGAATCAGTTCTTACAGCCAGAGACGCAGGTCTCTGAGAATAAATACCCCGTGTATTTGCTAGCTCAGTTACATCTAATCAACAGACATGTTTCTTTGTTAAAGTAACCCAGGAGGTTTCTAGGGTCAACGGAGCTAAACAAAACAACCAGCAAAAACACTGTGGTCTAGGAAAGGGCACGATTTTTTCAAAGCTCAGCTCCCCTTGGTGGTATGGCTCCTGTATGGAGGGATGAAAGTGTTTAAGTCATCAGAAAGAGCAGGCAGTGACCTGCAATAAAATACATGGCCCGGTGAGATATGTCTCATCTTGCTAATGACTTCCAGAGCTGGGTCAGCAGATGCCACTGTGGGGAACACCATCATCTGCAAGGCAGCAGACACAGCTCTGCTGTCTTGGCATGCCTCCATCCTCACTGCAGCCCTGGGCACACCAGCTCCATGGAGCCCCAGTGAGGGCAATTCAAATTTTTGGAAATAACACCTAGCAGTGGGTTATTCACAAATTCAAGAGAACAGTCTCACCAGAAATCCAGTCTTTCCTATGAGCTGCAGATCCCTGAAACCAACAACCTCTCTGAAGCTGTTTGGCTGCAGTCACCCATTTTTACCAGAACTACATAAAGCCACCAATGAAAACAGAGTGAAAATATGTGGACATCTCAAACTTAAAAAAAAACACTTTGGGATTTTGCTTAGTCAAATACTGGAGCTAGAAATCTCAGGGCAATTGGAATTTTAAGCCAGCAAGCTCATCCTATATTTGTCAGGCAAAGATGGCATTTTTCTGCCCTTAGCACATGGCTCTGCCTAATAAGGATACAGAGCAGGGCAGCCAGAGCCAGCCTGATGCCTGGCCCAGTAACCATCCTCTGGCATGGAGAAAAATGGCTGAGGATTGATGGGCTGGGAGCATGGTGCCAGACACATCCTGCTGCTCCAACTCATCTCAGATCTATCTGGATACCCTTCCTCCCTGCCCAGCTGGCAGATTGTGTGGACTGCAACAGAGCAAACTGGGGCACAGGGCAGAGCTTGCTCTTTTGTGCAATACAGGAGCTAATCTCATTGCTGCAGAAGGAAATTTGGTTTCATGAAGGCTTTTGAGCTGAGACTCATGTGTCCCAAACAAAAGACTGTTTCCAAATGGCCCAGAGCCTTCTCCAGGTCTTGTAACACTGGAGTGTTGGAGGTCTGAGACCTGCACTGCCAGGCATAGCCAGGTCCATGGCCCTCAGGTCCTCCCAGGCTGGGACTTGGCATCGCTGCCACTTGCAGAGAAGCACTCTAGGTATTCCTCCCCCATTAGCATGTCCCTGCAGCACAAGTCTCATTTCGGCACAATACGTATTGCTAAATCTACACACCTGATAATCCTCACCCTCTCGGGAAAGAGAGAAAACCCGATGCACAGCAGAGATATGCCATGCACAGCTCTCCCCTCCAGCAGTGGCCATCTCAGCCAGAGCGGCTGAGGCGCATCTCAGCACCTAAATGTACCCTCTCCCTCCAAAATTAACAAACTTTTAAACTCTGGGCCCTAGATGAGGGGGTGGGGGAGGGTTGGAAACGGCTCCGTTGCTTCACGCTGCACATCAGCAACCGAGTTCACTTCACAAACACAAGGTGCGCTGTCAGAATAGCCCTGGGCAAAGTTTGTACTTTGCTTGAATTCTAACTTTTGTTTACCAAGGTAATAAACCGGTCTTCTCTTCCAGGTGTAAATGCTATTATGAAAAGCATATTTGTGTTTCATCTCACCTCAGATGTACAGTATGTGCTCACATCCTACACTGTGTGTACAGCCCACATTGCTCCAGAGCCAGCAGAAGAAAAGACTAGGGGTAAAAATAAATAGCCCCACTTTGTCCTCAAAAAAGAGTGTGTTGTGCAAAATCTAGGTGTTTAATTGGATCTCTTTGCCTACAGACCCTGTGTGCAGCCTTTGCTTTACTCTGTGGAGACTAGGCCAGATCTTTCCTGCATCCCTGTGGTCTTCCCCATTAGCGCAGCTGGGCAGACCCAGTGCAAGGAGCTGATGGGGATGAACTGTTCATTTTGGTGCAGACAAGCTGATCTCTAAACAGTGAAGGTTTATTTCCACTAAAATAGTTGGCCTGCCAGTTTGGCTCCCTCCCCCTAAAACTGCCTGCATCTCCATCATGCCACATGCATTGAGATGTGTTGTGTTTGGTGTAATCTCACTGAACCTGATGGGAGAGGAGAAAGAGATGGGGGGAAAAAAATAGAAAGAAAAAAGCCTGGCATTGTTTTTTTCTTTCACTTCACCTCCTGTTCCTGGTGTCGTGCCCACTTGGCAAGATTTAGAGATAGCAGATGAGCTCTGGATAAAAATGACCTAAATGTTTCCTCATCCCTTCAAACCTGTTTGGTGGCCTTCTGTCTCCACACCACTGGTAGCCTGGCCGGCCACTGTGGCTGCCACCTGAATGCTACTGAAAGCCAACGCCACAAGACCTGCAGCTACTGAAACAATCACAGCCCCAGCCCAGAGCATGGATCAGCCAGCACAACGTGGCATGGCACAGCACGGCATGGTGGGAATGGGCAAGAGCACTGCCTGCCAAACCAGCGCACCCCACCCTGGCATCACTTTGCTCCTCTCACACTGAGCTTGTAAAATTTCACGAGATGACACCTTGAAAAACTAAGTGTGAAATGCCAGACTTGGATGGGGCCTTCCCAAAATCTGCCCAGATGCAGGTCAGCAGTTACTTCCTTCCTCACCGGTTGTAGCCCTCTATGAGCAAATTTCAGAGGGTAAAAACCACACAATTATTTTTTTTACACAAACTATTCTATTAAAAACCTGTGCCCATAACTCCACATGTATTACAGAAGAGCTGCTTCAGAGAGGCAAAGAAAGGGTCTGAAGAAGACCACAGAGTGAGCAGTGTGTGGTGCCTGCTGTGCCCAGTGCTGGGCGCTTCCTCTGAAAGGAAGCTTTGCTCCTGAAATCAGCAGCCCCACGGAGAGAGCCGGGCTGCCAGTGCCACACAGGTCTGAGCCTGCCCTGGCCCAGACGCCTTCCCCACCCCGCTGTTTACACCAAAGTGCTCACTCCAGCACAGGCTGAAACTGAGCCCTGGCTCCTGCACCCAGCAGGGCCCCGGCACACTCTGCTCCCCTGGGGCAGTGACGGGGTCTGGACTCCTTTGGTGCTGCCTGACCCTCCATGGACCTTGCACAGTCCTTCCAGTGCTGGACTCAAGTGATCACAAGGCAAAGAGCTGTGGTGCAGATGGAAGAATGGAGGTCCCCAGCTGCAAGTGCTCATGCTCCTCTTTGCTTCTGGAGTCACTGAAGCTGGTTTATGATTAGGGTTTTTTTAATGTCCACAAAACTCATTGAAGGTTCTTACGAGCTTTTCCACTTTCTCTTTTAGTTTTCTACCTCCAATATTCCTTTATGCTTTCACAGCAGGGCTAGAAGGAACATTGCTCACAGGAATGCAATCCTCCTATCCATCAAACCCAAGCATGACCAGCAGCTCTGCTATCCCTTCCCACAAAATTTCACACAACCACATGAGCTGAGGGAGAACATTCTTAGCAGCAGTGACTTTGAGCAGCCTCCTTGCAGCAGTGGAATGAAGAGCCCACATCTGACCCATCACAACCTAGAAGTGGGGAGCTCCTTTCTACTTAGGAAGGGGAACTGGTGCTACCCAGGGAACTGGTGTGGTCTCAGCTCCTCATAAGGCACTGATTGTAAGCAAGCTACTGGTGGAGGATGGGAACATCACGGGTTTCCCCACGTGGTTAATTCCTGCCATGGTGCCTTCTTGAATTCACCCACCCTCCTAAACTGGGTGGGGCAGAGGAGGACACGTCTGGGTCCACCCATGCACTCCCAAAGAAGGAGCGACGTGTCACCCCAATTTGGGAACAGGTGTGTTCAGTGGCCAGATCAAGGCACGTTAGGAGACCTAGAACTAGTTTGACATAGGCTATTATTTCATGGCATCTCAAGTATATTCCACATGTCCTTTAAGTGCTCCAGCACAGCAATGGCCCAGGCCAGCCTTTCCAATTGTGTTCTCCTAGCACGTCAGTTTGGTTCCTCCAGAACAGGGAGGGGGTGGCTTTTTGCCAGCGTTATGTAAGGAGCAGAGGGATTGCGTAAGTTCAGTTGGTCGCAAAGGTGTAAAATAGGCTTTATTGGTAATTGCTGCACCTGGAAATTTCTCCAGAGGCATCTGTGCATATTTTACAAGGAACTTGTCCTTATCTAGATTTAGGGTCTTCTGGAATCCTTTCTTCTGGATACTTCTGTTCTCAGAAATGCTTGTGCAAAGGTGAATGTTTACTTTCATACAGGATTTGATAGAGAAATGTCCCTTCACTGATGCTGCATAAAGTGCTTGGGTTGCTCCACTGACCTGTGATTTGTGCAGTCAGAGGCAGGTGCTCGTTTTAAATCAGTTCCCAGGTGCAAACCTGGGACATTTGATGGGCCCGTCCTGTCCTCCTAAGAGTGACAACAAGACCATATGACTGCAACTAAGAAGAATTGCTCTTCTTGAGATCTTTCTAGAGAATTAAATAGCAAGTAACACCTGTTAGAAACACTAGTTATTTGATACAATTTCACAAGTAGGAAAGATCATTGCATCCCACATGTGCATGCGGGATAAGCCCTTGTGTATTTTAGGAAAAGCGCAGTAGCATTTAAAAGTGGTCAGAATGTGACCCACTATAACTCCAGCAATGCAAGGAGAAATGGCAAGCTTCACTTTGTTCCTCTATCTCCTATACGTTTAGCATTAAGTGTATGGAAAAGGCTTTACAAAACCAAGGCCTGATCAGTAGCTAATGCATTCCCAGGTTCAATAACAAGTACACTTTGTACATCAGAGGAATGGCAGACTGCCCAGAGCTTTTGGGCAGATGCTGTTTCTAAAGAAATTAAATGCATGAATAGATAATAACCAAAGAAATCCCTGCTGGAATAGAGAAAGGACAACCTCCTTCTGATAAAATCAAGTTCTTGCTCAATCATTCCCCACTTGAACATGAAGACCAAATTGAGTCAGTCATGAAGGTCCTGGAGTCTACAAATAAATGGTTGGGCTTCTTTTTTCTTCATCATGCTGCACATTATCCTAAGAACTGGCAAAACACAGCAAGAATGGCTTCTCTGTCCCTCTCAACAAGAGGGACATTGCAGGAAATCAGCTGGGTCCTCTAGGCTGCAGAAGGAGTTTCCCAGTTCTTCCTCAGCTGGTTACCCCCAGTCCTCTAAGGGCAGAAGGGAAGGAGGAAAGTGTGTTTAACCTGTGTCCTCATGATGTAAACAGAGGATTCAGGTGAGGAAGACCTGTGGGACAGCAAGCGTGAACAGGGCACCAGCAGTGAAAACATGACCCTGAGGTTGGCAAGGAGTGGGTGAGCTCTGACATGGGAAGGAATGAGGTGAGGGTCAGGGTCAGAGGAATGGAGAGAGCTAACCTCAAACCAAACCACCTGGGTATTTCAATCCTTGATTCCACTCATGGTGTGACACAAATTCCTCAGCTGGCCTCCCCCACTATTGAATCCAGCCCCTGTGCTGCTGTCAGACCCTGTCTTCATTGCCTGACCACTGCTGGCTGGTCTCACTGGAAGTCCACTGGGAGGCAGACAAATACTTGGCTGTGCTGCATCAACTCCCTGGCAGGGAGAGTTTAGACATACAGGGCTCAGAGAGTGGGTGGGTAAAGTGCACATGGGGAAGCAAGAACCAGCACCTGAGTGTTGGGATGAAGTTGTTGATGTCGATGTTGGTGTGACCATTGCCAGCTGCTGGTACAGGGAGCTGGTCAGAGGCACCTGTTCTGTGCCTGGGAACCAGGCTGCTGGTACCACGTGAAGGACCTGGGAAGTTCAGAGATGTTTGACCAAATCTTTTCCAAGAGACAGAGTCCAAGCCTTCCTTCTCTTCCCTCTTGTTTCCCATGGTCCATGGCAATGGTATAACCTCACAAAATCTCTTCCAAGGCTACAGGCCCTGGATGCAAAGGACAGCAACTGTTCTGCTCAGCATCTGGCTCAGGAAAGCAGGGGACAGAGCTTGAGATAGAGCTCAGAAGTGGGAATCTGGCACACATCTGTAGCTGAGAGGCAGGTGGAAATGCCCTGAGCAAAAGGTGAGACACCTTTGGATGTCAAACAAGTGAGACAGGTGCTCAGCAAGCCCACAGGCTCATTCTTTACTTCCTGGTGAGGATACCCAGGGGACTAGCTGTAGTGTGATTGCCAAGGCAAAACCATGGTATAGGTGACAGCACAAGGCCAGGAACATTTTGTACACAGGCTTGGTGTTCCATCCAATGTTGTTCTTGACCATTGGGGCCACTGGGGCCACTGGGATGCTTCTGAAATGCCTCACAGGGAGAGGGAAATTTAGGGCAACCAGTCATCGAGGATAGCTGCAATATCTAGTGTTCCTGGATCTCACTCAGTCTCTGAAATACATTTATGGTGTACGTGACAGGTGGTTTATTTTCAATACCTAGAGCATAGAAGGCATGTGAGATGATGTGCTGTCATCTAGAACACTTTATTCTTGTTTAGTGCCAACTATGTTACAATATCATTTTGATGTCACCATTTCCTCCCGCTGAAATAAAAAAAAAAACAAACCAACATTGCTAGACAACATTTCCCAGCAGGGAGACTTCTGGGTTTGTTTTTCCATTACACCTGCTTTTTTATTACTTCATTGGCTTGTTCAGAAGAGAAGGATAAAGAAACTAGAAGAAAAATGAATACATTCCTATATTTTTTAATCCCTTTAGTTATAAAAGATCTGAACAATCTTTTAAAAAATACCTTACTTCTAAGTGTCAACACATAGCTGATGTCATGAAGTATTCATGGGGGCTGGGATTAATGCTGACATGTTCTAAACTGATTAAATTTGAGAACCTGATGACTGGAGTTGGATTTTCATTATTCCCCTGATACGGGCAGAAAGTTTCAGAACTTGAGAGTTCCTAAGTATCCAGCACATCTCTGTGGAGCCCAAACAAATGGCCTAGGGATAGCAAAAACAGGTGGTCCCCAACCACGGGGTTTTTAGCTGCATCTCTCAAACCCAGTTACTCCCATGCAACACTTTGATCCTGATTTGTTCCACAAATGTGCCACGCTAGGCTCTGCAAGCAGCCATCAGCTCCTTCATTCCTAGGAGTCTCTAAGGGAACAGCTGCAGGTGCCAAAGCCTTTGCCAGCTGTGGAGGAAGGAAATGGTGCCTGGCAGGGCCAGCCAAACCATTGCCAGCCCCCAGCTCTGTGGCTGTGGGAGACACACACGTTTCTGAACACCCTCTCTAGCTATTTCTGCTGGATTTGCTACAGCACTGCACGCGGGACTGGATGCAGGCTCCTACCTGCAAAGCATCACAACACAGATGTGGTAAACACTTTTGGGAGATGCTGCTGCACACAGTGAAAGTCCTCCTCTTAGAGGAAGTTTTTCCATGGAAAATATTGTCCTTGCTGGAGCCTGACAAGCCAGCACCAGCTCCGGGCCTCTCTCAGGAGATCTGTCCTCAGGAAGAGTTTTGGTCCCAGAAGAGAGAGCTCTGCAGAGGATTACTCTGCACAGTAACCTGTCGTGAGGGTTTGTAAATGGGCCCTGCAAGAACCCAGCTCTCCTGGGACACATTTCAGAGTGCAGGGGCTGAAAAAGGCCTGAACTCTGCAGGCAGCCCTGGGGAACAGGTCAGAGGTTAAGTGCTCGACTGCACCTCCAGCCCCAAAATTCAAGGCCAAGAGGAAGGGATGGAGCAAGGGAGCCTGGACCCATCTTGGATCATCTTGCTCAGGACCTTTCTCACTCAGTCAAGTTGTCCAGCACAACCTGGCGAGACAAGACTGAACCTTCCCAAGAAAACAGTTGTTGATCTGGGCTCCACATGACAACAACATGAGAGAAACTCCCCCAGCCTTCCTTCTCCTTTACTCCTCCTCCTCCTTCTTCTCTTCCTCTTCTCCAGCCCTGGCAGCACATCTCTGCAATGGCCATGTAACAACAGCACCCTGGCTCTTGCCCAGCAGGGCTCCCACTGCATCTGGCATTTCTGGGCATGGCCCTCCCGAGTACACCCATCTTAACTGACCCACATCTTTGCACAGGCTGTTTCTGGGGCAGCGTGAGCGTGTTTTGCTACTGCAGCTTGTACTGCCCCTGCCCTGATAGGGCAGTTTTCCAGGCAGGGCAAACATTTCATCATCATCTCCTTCATGTTTCTTTTTCTTTCTCATTTCCCTTTTTTCCACCCCCATGTTTTTTTCCTTCAATATTGCCTAAGCTCCACCTGGGTGCAGGCAGTGGGCTGAGCTCACTGTGCAGAGCCCTGCCAGCCCCAGGGCCATGCAGAGCCAGCCTCCTCCACCCTGTGGGAGACATAGGGACTCTGGTGGGAGGCACGAGGCCTGAGAAGTCCACACTGAGCCACTCCACCCAGGGACACAACCCTCAGCTGTCCTGCTGCACATCCCAGCATGGCATTGGGTGGAGGGAGCTTGGCTGTTTCCATCAGCATCCCTGATGAGGAGACACGGCTCAACAGAGAGCAGAGAAAAGCATCAGCCCCACCACTGTCCTCCACTTGACTGTGGGAAACCAAACCTTGCACTTTCCTGGGGGTGTGGGAGGCACACCACTACCAGGGTGAGCTGCTGTCTTCCTGCACCTTCTCAGCCCATACCTCCCAAGAGACACAGTGGGAGCTCTGGTGGCAGACCTCACCAGGAAACGGTGCTTTCTGCAGGAAAAGCTTCTCTTTTTTTCATTATTTTCTGTTTCTGCTCTTATCATTTTTGGAGGGGGGAGGGGAATTGAGCTGGGGGATTTCTCTAAAAGTATATATTACAGGGGAAGAAATATCCATTTTCTGTCTAATCGCAAGAATTTTCTTGATGCAGACAAATATCACTTCCCAGAGGGCTGAATTGCTTCTGCTTCCAGTTGCTGAGAACTACACTTTGTTAGATGGGAGTTTGATGAAAACCTTAAGTGGTGGCAAAAATGGAAATTTTGCAGAGATAGCTGCTGGAACCCTCTGAAAGGTCATGCTTTGGTGATGAAAAAGAATTTAAAACCTTTTTTTACACCAGCTCTTTCAGCAGGATGGCTTTGCAAGGGGAGACATGGGTTAGGAAAACAGGATGACACCACTTTCCTAGGGACAGACAGAATGAGGAAAGGTGGGGAAGGAATGAAGGTTGCCCAGTGCTAGACACAGGCAGGAAGAGAGACCTGGGACTGGTGTCTAGGAGCATGGCTGGGGTTTTGCTTGGGGACTTTTAGTCTTCTAATTCTAGATTCAGTACCAGTAAGTCACACTTTTCCCAAAAAAATATTGGTAGAGTAATTCAGAGTGCTACAAAGGTGCTATGCAAATTTCTGGTGGGAAATACAGCTGTCTCAAAACATTGATAGCCTGTGGTTTCATTTATGTGGTGGATGTTAATGTGTCTAATGATTCTGAGGAGAGATGTCTGAAAAAATGAATTTGGAGTTGTTTTGTTTCATGAGTAGTTCTGAAAAGTCAGGAAGGATGGAATTAGTTCAGATTGCAACTAGGACTATTAATTTAAATTACAGAAAATGTGAAAGGTGAGGAGAAAATGCTGTGCTTTGATTTGGAGCTATTTACAAGTAAAATGGAGGGGAATTTTAAACTGAAATAAACATTGCAAATGTACTTTCTTGGAATTTTTTTTTTCTCAGGACAAACAATTTAGTTCAACCAGCAATAATGCTCAAAACTATTTGTCACCAAATTTGCATTTTTCACACAAGGGAAGTTTCAAGTGAAATAATTGCACCCATCCCCAGCTCTGAGCCTGGGAATTGAGGATATCTCCCAGCCCTTTGCCATTGTGTGAACTAACTCAACTGGACATTCATACCAAACCTCTCACTGCTGAGGATAGATCTCCAGACCAGGCTTTCCATATTGTGTTTGGGCAGCTCTGCCCTTTTAACTTTTTGGCAAGGTTTCCCCCCAGTGTGGTGTCACGTAGAGAGAGCTCAAGGGGCAGCTGGAGGTCTTCCAGCTCTTGGCTGAGTTCATGTGGGTCCCTCTCCTTCCCATAATGGCAGAAGGCACAAGGTCATTCCCTAGGGAAGGTCAGGGAACCGACCCCAAGTCATGATCCCACACTGAGACAACCTGTTCCAACCCCACAGCAACCAGGTCATGGATCCAGAGACAAAAATGTCACTCCCAAACCCTCAACATGAGGTCCCCATCCAGGCATGGCTGCAGAAAACCAGTACTTCAGGCTTTGCACCCTGGTGAAATTCCTTTTCCTAGTCGGGGACACAGAGGGCACTTCCCAGCACCAGCACCCAGGGCTGGAGGGGATGAGCATCCTCCCAGGGGATGAAGGCAGTTGGTCACACACCCCAGCCTGGCTGGACCTTGGCCAATCCTGTCTTTCTGAGGTCCCACTGAAAACAGTGGTCAATAAAAGAAGGTAGCCAAGATTAGGAGCAACATTATTTAAGAGATAAGTTAAATAAGAGGAAATGGTTTTTCATCCAAAAAGACCTGAAAATCTGGTTTGTAGCCATGTACATTAACTCTTTAGTGGCAGCAAGGTTTGGAGACACCTCTAATGATTTTCATGAGCCTTTCAGAAGGGAATGGAACAAAGCAGCTTGGAAAATGGTTCCTATTTTCTGAAATGTCTCAAAAACCACATTAGAGTACCTTGAATTTCCAATGTACCAGAAGCTAGGCAATGGAAAGTTAATAAACCAGACATTTTTTAATCCAACCTGCCACTTTTTCCCATCACTTTAATAATTCCCTGTGACCTGCTGCCCAAACAATGAAGCAGTGTGCAGGGACCTGAAAATCATTCATTAATGTTTACAAGAAACTCAGATAGCAGGGGAAGAGAGGAATAGAGATAGAACGGATGAATGAATGAATGATAGCAATAATATGTTCAGTCTCTGAGATTACTCATGCTATAAAATCTGAGCAAGTGCATAAGTTTTTACAGGTTTAGGCCTTAGCTTGGTCCAAAAATTCTTTCAGGTCAGCCTGTTAGATCCATGAATGAAGCACTCCCTGGGTCCACTTGGCTGCTGTGGGTAGGAAGAGGGAAGCTGTCAGATATGAGGAATTTGGCAATACCACCATGCTACTTAAGTCATGCTAGTTAACTGGAGGAAGATCATTCACTAAAACACTGTGTTGATAAATACCACAGAAGTGTGGAGCTGAGGAGGTCCAGAGGAACAAACATTGTTTAGATTTTACAGTGCAAATCACTCTAGGAACAGAAAAATGCCTTTCCATTTTTCCCGATCCCAGACATTCCTTGGAGCATAGGCCATGGCTGCTTTATTTTTAAAATCAACAAGTTCTTCTGAAGAAAAAGCATTTCTTGATCTTGTGACTGCCACAGCAGAAAGCACCGTCCCCTCGCAGTCAGGCAATGTGCTTCCTGCCAGCTGGACTCACTGGCTGCCTAAACCCTGCCCCAGCGAGGCACAAGCTGCCTCTTATCTGCCAGCCTGGGCTGGAGAAATAGGATTGAGACATTGCAAGATATCATCTGGGAAAGCAAGATAAATCCAGGCGAGCTGATTTGTCAGTCTCTGCCAAGAACATGGCCCCGGCAGCTCCGTCTGTGCCGGGCCCACCCGACCCTGTGCAGCTCACCTGGGCACAGGGACTGCCCTGCAAGGTCAGGGGGAGCCTTCAGCCTCACCAGGCTCTCATACTGCACACACAGCACCATGCCTGGGAAGCAGCAAGGCCACCCTTCCTAACAGTGTCCTCATTGCATCCTGTAAGTAGCCCCAAGGGTCTTATACCAACTGGATTAACCATATCAAAACTGGTTTGTGCAAGAAAAGCAACTTATTTCCCCTCATCATGAAGTTGGTTACAATGTGAAGGAAACACCAGTACTACACATTTAAAAAGGAAGAGTGTTTCACTCCAGAAAAATGCAAAACTGATACTCCTTCCATTTTCTGGCTGTGTTCTTGTTGCCCCTTATCTCAGTAACACATCACAGCATGCTGTGCCTGAAGGCTGTGCCCCCTCACCAGCCTGCACCAACACCTCATAGTTTCAACTTTCTCTGTGTTTTCAGTCCAGTTCTGTACTGGCTACTTTGTACCAGTTAAAACACCTTATCTCCTTGGCCGGACCAAGGTCTCCTCTGTGTGTGTTGCAGTTTAGCAGTCTGGCATGTAGAAATGGCAAGTTTCAGCTATCACCAGCTGCTCCCCGTCTCTGTCCAAGACACACCGCCCTTCTCTCCAACAGGATTTCTTTACAGACTGGCTTAAACCTCAGCTACCTGCAGCAGGGTATAAGTCCTTGCTTCCTACTAAGGATGTGTTCAAGCTGTTCAAGCCTTTGTCTCCCTGAATAGGCAACCAAGTGGGGAAATTCATCCTGACACATGGGGCTGGCAGCAGTGATGCTCTGAAAGCCCAAGGAGGCAGGAATCGCCAGAAGAAACGCAAACAGGGGGTGTGTGTGAACACCTGCAAGGCTGGTGCTCACACTTGAGGCAGCATCTGGGTGGTCTATAAAGGAACTTGCAGGGCATAGCCAGCCTGCCATGGACTGCTCCTTTAGTTGAAGGCCTTCTTCGGAGCATCTCTTTTTCTGCACCCATTACAAACGCAGCAGAGTTATCCAGCCCCTGTGAAGATGCTCTCACTGGGGTACCTGCCCAGGTTCACACTGCAGCCCAGTGGCAGGTCCAGAGGAGAAGCACCCCACACCATTCACCTGCCCCCCTCTTTGCAGCCACTCGTCCCCTCACCAGCTCTCAGACAGCAGAGGCTGTCCAAGTTTCCAGACTGAAATTCTCTGTACTATCATTACTGTTATAGCATCTAAAGAAGACCCAACCAAGAACAAAAGACTTGTTTTGCTGGATCCTACACATCTCATGTGCTTGAAGGAAGTTTCTCTGTCTGTGAACACACTCATTGAGTTCCTGGTCTTTCAAACTCTTACAGGCATTACCATAAAACCTCTGAGAAATTACATGGAAAGGAAAATGACCAGGCCCTGCAGAAACTGCCTGTTCCTGTCTTCAAGTTTAATTAATCTGTCCATCGGCTTAAGCTGTTCAGAAACACCTCCTGGAAGATGAAGGCAGGACAAGGAGAGCTCAGGAGGTGTAATGACCCATGGAGAGCAGCACTTAGCTGGCACAGGAGCTCTGCTTGTTGTGGTCCTGTGGAGCTCATGCTGTTCTGGAGGGTGTCCTCACACTGGCTTGTGTTTTCTGTGTATTTGACTGTTCTCAGTCAAGGAACAAGTCTGAATGTCTCTGCTGAGAGACTCCCTATCAAGGCTGGAGGTTCCTTGTTTTGCATTTCTGCTCAGTTCACAAACATATTTACATTTCTTGAGCACTGTTTTCCATGGATCTCCACGCCTGTGTGCAACAGCTGCAGTGCTGACCCCTCCAAAGCCACATCTGCAGAGGCACTTGGAAGTCTGTGCACTGCCTCCCTCCCAGGCAGCACTGGGCTCTGCAGTGACCCGCTGTGAGGCACCACGTCAGTGGTGCTGTGCCAGCGCCTCCATGCTCTGAGCATTCTCCAGCCAGTTCTCTCTGTCTCAGAGCTAGACCTGATCTGTGTAACAGACCTGCTCCCTCCCGAGGGAAAGCCCTGCACTGTCGTCTTTTTGCCTTACCCAGACAGGCAGACCGATGAACCCTAGAGATACTGGGAACACCGGCTACTAACAAGGTTGGCCAACGCCTGGGATGTCTGGGGGCTTCAGGCATCTCAGCTGAGCTCTTCCTGTTCAAGAGAAGGCTAATTAATCAGCTCTGCTGTTCTGGCATCACCCAAAAGTGAAAATACTTTCTGGCAGGGCAGCAGGCACAAAATTAGCTGCTGCATTAAACTGCCAAATCTCCTTTACTCCTTTATTAGTTGCATTTGGTGATGATGAGGAGTGAGGCATTAACCGGTCCCTGATGGATAAAGAAACTATTACTCTGCTTTCTCTTTGCAGCTGGGAAGAGGAAATAGGTTTTATTACCGAGATTTCCTTGAAGACATTCGCTTGACTTTGTGGCATCAGAGACGGAAGAGAAATGAAGAACACAGGAATCTTGGCACAGCAGGACAGATTGTGCACGGATAATAACAGAGAGAAGCACCAGGTCAACTGGGAGCTGAAAATATACTTAGGTGATTGAATCCTTGTGCCAGGTTGAAGCTTTGATGATCTGCTGGGCTCAACTAATCTCAGCATTACAGCCAGAATCTCTGTGCTGCCACTGAGGGCCTAAGCCAGGGAACTTGCTGGGAAGACACATTCAGGATGGATGAGAATGGAACAGAAGAGAAAAAAATGGAATAGAAATGATGGATTATTAATTCTTTGTTGTTTGGTTTTGGTTTGGTTTTTTTTAGTCAAGATTAGACTTAGAGCTTACCCATCCTTGTCTTAGGCGTAAATCCCAGCTAACATGACATGACCCTACTGGAGGAAGGTGCAGACTGGAAGAGCCCATGCAAATCACAATCCATGCCTTGAAATCTCAGAGGGCTCATTTTGGAATGACATACTGACTTTCCTAAGGGATAATCACAAATTCTTGAATTTGCTATTCATTTGTTACCAAGACAAACACAGATGTCCAAGAGATCTAGAGCAGAGCAGAGCAAAAGGGCAGAGCTGGTACAGAGCTGACCTAAGCATGGTGAGGGACCAATGGTCTGTGAACCAGCATTGGGAGGAAACTGGAAGAAACACCCTAACCATCTGGGGAAAGAGGTCTTGTGACAGGCAAGCAGAGGCAAAAAGCCAACCTGGCCAAAGAGGATGTGGTAACCCAGGCCTGTGGGGACCAGGCTCCAAAGCCCAGCAGGTCCCTCCTGTTCTTGGTTACTGAGGGACCCTTCTCATCTCATGGGCATGTGGAGCCTGGTCAGGAGGAGGGTTGGGAAGAGGAACTACATGAAACCATCTTGTCCCATCACTTCCGACAGTGAGAGGAGATGACATGGGCAGGTGGGGCGGGTGGCCAAGGGATATCCTCCTGGACAAGGTATATTTGAACCTCCTAAGAGGAAAAGTTCAGGCTTCTGGCTCAGGAGGTGGCCCAAATATCAGCACGGCGTGGTGAGATGAGCTTGTCTCTCAGAACAGGTCAACCAAGAGGCTGGCAGAGGCCTGAGCTTTACTTCTGATGGCTCTTCCTGGCTGGCACCGCCCCCTAACTCTGTTGTACCTCAAATCCTGTCACCTGCCTCCACCTCACTTTCCACATCTACAAAGTGGAGCTAAAGCTAATTACAGCCCCTAGTATAGAGCTGCATCCATTGGCTTTTACCGGTGTTTCAAAAGCACCCAGACATGAAAGGTGCTTGAGAAAGCAGAGTATTGTTATTACTAATAATTACAAAAATTAACCAAATATTTGTCTAGCAGCATCCATCCCCACTGCTGCTTCTTACATAAAACACACACATGCTCTGACTGCCAAGCCAAAGCCCCAGAATCACTACATCAGCCCTACGGTATCGAGAAGGGGGGCAAAGTGCCTTGGGTCTAAAAAGGGTTGTCTGTTCCAGCAATTAATTTAATTGTCCTAAATATAACCCAGGTATAGTGCAGATCCAGATTGCTGGCTGACAACAAACCCAAACAGGGCTCAGAGGCTGTGAGGCAGCAGGTTAAATGCTGCCTCTGAAGCTGCTGGGCTGATCCTGGCACACAAGTATATTTTCTCTTGGTATTCGCCACCGCTTGCTGCTGTGGAGTTGAATTCTCGTAAAGTGTTTATCAATGCCTGGGCATCTTCCAAACCAAGAAAGGGTGCGTGAGAAGTGTCCCCTTGCAGTCAGCAGAGACTGGATTTCATCACTTGTTTTAATTCCCGTCTTCATAATTTTATTGCTTTTTTTCCTCCTGTTTTCTAATAAGCTCTTCTAACACCTAATGAAATCAGTTCTTTTTTCCTTCTACTTACCTCCCCCTGCTGCCATCGCGATTACCTAGACTAGAAAAATACAGAGCACGGGGTCCTGCAGGCTGAGGTTTTAGTGACTGATTTCAACTGACGTGAGCAGAATCGGCAATGAACTTCAATGTCATGGAATTTTGATTCCTCCCTCTTCCGTATTGCATGAAATATCTGAAGGGGACAAATGCCAAGGAGTGAGAAGAATTCTTTTGGGTTGTACAACCAAAAATGAAACTAAGAAAGGAGCCATTTCCAGAGGGGGAGATGCAGTCAGCTGTGCAATCGTTATCTGTAATAGATGGCATCTCTCACTGACGTGATCTCTATTATCCTCCTATCTCAGCATCTCAGAGGCTTTAATGGATTCTTCCCTCCAGCATTTCTTCAAGACTCTGCCATTGTCCCACACACATTTTACTAACCAGGACCAGAAGTACCAAAAGGCCAAGACCCAGCTTCCCTAACCTATGCTGGCATTCAAGTTCCTCTTGGTCACTGTCTAAAAACCCATCTGTAATCTGAGGACTACGTTATTTAACAGGAAATTCATTTGCAAAGGTAAAAAAAGTGCTCTGTGACCACAGAGAGGCAAACAAATCTCATAAAATCCAAGTTTGTTATTTCCTGCTCTGCTTTCAAAACAAAACACAATAATTTTAGCAGACAATTAAACTCTCTGATTTCCAAGGGAGGCAGGCACACAAATACTTTTGAGGATCTGAGCCCACATGATTATGTAAGGAATTAGTAGGAGGGAATTAACCCAATCGCTAGAGCATCCTTGTGGAGAGAATATCATCCACACTCAGGGCTGCCATATGGGAATGTGTCAGAGCAAAATGTAAAACTCAGAAAAACTTAAAATTTAAATCTGCAGCAAAGTGCCAAAAAATGTCACAGCATTGCTCCACGTCAGGACAATATCTAGCCTGTCCCCTTTCTACCTCCTGCTTCACCACTGTGCTGTCTGTACTCTAAAAATCCAGGAAAGAAAAGTACAGCATTGCACGTACTGCTTCCAAGCACGCGGGACCTCCATGCGGGGCAGTTGCTCGTGGACTGGTTGTCTGCGCATTACCCTCTGTGCATGGACACAGGCTCTGTGTCAGCACAAACAGTCCCTGGGCACCCATGAGACATTTGGCAGGAGGACTAGGGGTGCTCCATGCCGGGCAGACACGGGGATGTGGGGACAAGGCAGCAGCAGGGCAGGATTTCCACCACCCGGCAAGGATCTCGCATTTCTCCCTCCACCCTGGGGCTGCTCACTAAATAAACTGTGATATTAAACTAAAACTACTTTTTTAAAAACATAAAAATAAGTAGGAGCAAGCAGGATTTGGGGAAGGAATGGGGAAGGTTATGGGGTCTTCCTCAGGACATGGTAATGAGGAGCGTTGGGTGAAGGCAGTTCCAAGGTGGGCTCCTTGATTCCAGGCTGAATGGGACATAAAGGAGATCTGGCTCCTTTCCCATATTTTAATGCTGTCACAGTCGAATTTATCACATTGAAACCGGTGGAGTTGTTTCAGGAGTGAGGACTGGGGCAGCAGCAGACCTGGGAATGCAGAATGCAGACACTGGGAACCGACCTCCCTGCCCGGGATGGACGCAGCTCCCAGCACGGCTCTGACGATAAAAGCAAACCTTCCCGGGCAGGCAAAGGCTGCCTCGACTGTCACTTTAATTGAAACCTTCTGCAGTGGTATACTTCACCTTACGTTTAATGATTCACCTCTTAAGCAGCCCACTTGTACCTTTGTAATCTTTGGGAAGGTTAACTTGTTGATCCTCGAAACTTGTCTGGAGGGAGAGAGGCAATTCGCAGGGAGGCTCTGAAGGAAAAAAGTATCAAGTTTTCTGATGAAAAGTGTTTTTATTGAGGGAGAAGGAATGAGAAATGAACTGCAAAATTCAGAAGAGCCGATGAGACTTTGGAAAGAAAAAAGAAAACAAGAAGGAAAAAAAAAAAGGAAAAAAAAAGTCAATAAAAAAATAGGAGGGGTGGGGGGGGAGCAGTTGGGTTTAGTTCCCAGTTCCTGGGAGATGGTTTATTTCTGCTTTATAGGAATCAAAAATGCATTTGTCATTTACCAAATTAAATAAAAATAATCCTAGCATTAAATTATTTTTAGTACATTAAGAGTTACATTCTTATGGGCAATAATCTATTTGTAACACTGTAATGGAGTAACTGGCAATTTCATACAGCTTCAGGATCGATTTTTTCCTATTTGCCATGTACCTATGCAAATAAATATCCCATTTGATTCATGTCCATATCGTAGAATCTGCCTGCTTCTTTCTTACTCCTTTAATATTTAATTATTTAAAACAAGGAGAAATCTCACGGGAATTTTTGTCTCAAAAAATAGCTGACTTTTTCTTGTCATTCGAGAATAACAGAAAAAAGATGTGAAAATCTAATTCTTTTAAAGTCCTAAAACTGAAACTCAAATAAGGACGAGAAGAAAAAAAATCTTAAACCCCAGAAACCAAACTTCCTCCCCTCCCTTCTTACATGAATATTCTGAGTTTTTACTGTAGCTATTCATAGTCATACCTAAATGTAGCCTATAAATCTACTAATATATTATTTAACACTCTAACTACTGGTATAAAAAAATATAAAATATTCTGTTGGCAATACATTTAATTGAATTCTTTTTAGAGACAGCTTGTTACTGCCAGACATGCTTTTAGAGATAGTACGGAGAAATAAAAGAATTCCAGAAGGCAGTAAAACAAATAATCACCATTTTCACCATTATTTCCAGATACCCTCCTATTCAGTCACTAAATCCTTTAAGTCTAAATCAAAGAGTTTCCGTGAAAAAAATTGCACAGATCATTTCAAAGAATATAAAAATTACGTCGAAGTTTTATTTGAAGAGAGAAATTGAAATTCACACAGTACTCTACTGGCTGAGAGTCCCGGGAGTTATTAAAGGAAAAACAGAAATAAACCAGGCTAGTTTAGCCTGAACTTTAGAGGCCTGTTTCAAAACGATCCGGGTCAATGCAAATCCCTCTCTTAATTACAATGTGCTTGTGTCTTTAAAAGTTTGAGACATTGTCCTTCTTCTTAGTCTCTCTGCTGATTTTTAGTATCAGGTATCTGCAAGATTCTCTGAGACATAGGAGTAATAAATAATATTATAAACCATTCAAAGCAAGCATTGCTTTTTATTATTTTTATTAGTTTTTCCCCCAACAAAGCAACTTACACATTGGGTTTGAACTACCTCAGCACAACTCCTAATCAGAGAAGTATCTGTAGGGGTTAGTGAGGTTTTTTTCACTGTAACGTCTGAACGCAGACAGATCTGCTGAAAAGAAAAGAGGTCAGTAGTGCTGCTCAGCCACAGGCCAGGGATTTTCAGCTTCCACTGGTCTCACACTTCAGTTTGGTGTGTGTGAGGACGACAAAATTTGAGGAGAAGCAAGGGATAGAGCTGGGGATGCTGATCAGGCGAAGGCTCCCCTGCCAGGAGGCTCCTTACCCAGCACAGCCCCACTGAGGCACGGACAGGCTTTGGTCCATAACTGGTTAAAAATCGACTGGGTCCAAGGTGGGGTGCAAGGTAATCTTTTTTTTAATCTGCAGCTTGAAAACTTTAGGATGAAGTTGCCCTTTTAAATCTAAGCTGGGGCAGAACTGATGTGTGGCTGTGAGTGCTCCGTGGAATGGGGACAGTCCTTACCCACCTTCCGAGAAGTGCTGTTTATGCTCAGCCGGTTTGGGAGATCAGGCAGGAGACAGGCAGATATCTTGCTTCTATGTGGCAAGAAAGTAATTTTTGACAGGCAAGTCTACACTGTCTCCTGGCAGCAAGCAGATATGCCAGTTATTTGGGCAATTTTGCCAGAATATTATCCTGGGGGTTGATGTGCACACAGCGTGGATGTACCCCCCTCCATCATCAGAGCAGCTCTTCTTGCAGAGTACTCATCCGAGAGCGATTCAGTACCCCCAACAGGATGTCTGGACATGGCACGGGGGTTAAAACCTGTTCCCAGGCCGTGTGGGGAGCCCTGGCATGGCATGGAGGCACTGAGGGCCGGCCAGCCTCACACCCCTCCTCAGCCCCTGGCTGTCCCTCCCTCCATCCAGACCTCACCCCTCTGGTCCTGCCCTCCAGGGCACCCTGTGCTTCCCCTTCCCAGTACCCATACAGATGCCAGCAGATGCCAAGTGGTATCTGCAGCCACCTAAAGCCTCTGCAAAGGGAGTAACACAGATTGGGCCAGGGGCTTATGGCCGGTGGGCTCAGTGAGAGCCAGGCTAGGCAAGGGAGAGGTACAGTCAGGTGTGCCCAGGACGTGCTGGGACAGCCAGGTTTTACCACAACATTCAAGTTTTTCCTCTTCCAGCCCTTTCTCTTGCAGTAAAGACCGAGTTCGAACACAAATGCTCAAATTTACAACAAGAAAAAAATTAAAAAGAAAGCAAGAGAAAGGAGCCCCGATGAGCATTGCAGCACCCCACTGCCTGCCATTCCCGTAGGCCCAGCTCCTGCTCCCTCTTCTCCTCCCAGTCGGAGCCCATGCCTCTTCCGATACCCAGGAAAACATTTTGTTCTGCGTTAAAGGCTAAAGCTAACACATGACCAGCGAGAGGCAGCAGTTTGTTTAGCTCTTGGAGTTTATTTTAATTGCGGCCTTGTTTTGTAATGAGGACGGCTGCAGCAGGGGGAGCCTGCTGGGATCCGGGGGGCTGTTCCAGAGGAGTTTCCTTATCAATAAAAAGAAGTCTCAACTATTTAAATTAACAACAACTGCATAGCATGCATGCTCAGCTGCTTTGTTTTCTGGGAAGTTAAACTGTACATATTTGCTTATTAAGGATTTCAGTGGCTGGCTGGGATCACAAGTCCCCTCCAAGCACCACCTTTTACATCCCCAACCTCCACTGGGGAGGAATGAAGACGAGAGAAACAGGCCCATATTCATGCTGACAGATATAAAACAGCCTGGTAAACCTAAGTAGTTTGTTATGATGATGCATGAAAAAAAAGGAGGAAAAAAAGTTAAATCATGTGATTTTTATGCAAATCAGATGAATTGGACGGTTTAAAAAAACCTTAAATGTCAGGTAGATAAGATCACATACACCTAGAGCAGTGTCATGATGTTCTCTGTACATTACATTCATACTGGAAACCAAAACGTGTTACAGAAATCAGACACCCACAAAAAGCTCTGAGATTGCACTGAGAACAGGTTCCTGCAAAGCACCGGCCTCTGACAAAAAAAAAAAAAAAAAAAAGGCAAAAGAAAAAAAGTAGGTTAGATTAGAAAACAAGATAGCTGAATTCAGGCAGGGACTCGGCTGTCCCTGCACAGCCTGGCCTCGCTGCATTTGCATTAATATGCACAAATCTCCTTTTAAGTAACGTTCATGCGGTGGCACCAAGCTCCAAAACGGGCAGGCTGTTCCTGAAACCCATCCTCATGCAGTGGCACCCAGCTTCAAAACGGGCAGGCTGTTCCTGAAACCCATCCTCAAGGGCTACGGGGAAGGAGAGAGGTTCACAGGCTCTCTCCTGTCAGGCTAAACTTTTCTCTCTTAGACACTTTTTTTTTTTTTTCCCTTTAAAAGTCCTGGCAGTTATTTTTGTGTGAAGATGGGGAAGCTTATGGCCTGAAGGAGTTAATTTCAAAAGAAAAAATTATAGTAGGGTACTGTTTATTTAAGCAGTGTTTTGTAGAAGACAAGGCATTTCTTTCCAAGGGTGCGGTTCACCTGGGAAAAATACGCACTGGCCTCAGTATACCATAAAAACCTGCTCTGTGTCCCCTGGAGGGAAACGACCCAAGCCCGGGGACTCCCCTCACTGCCAACTACTACCTCCAGCTCCAAGGCCCTTCAGCACCCAACTGCAGCTCCCAGGGATGGCTGAATAATTTCACACTGCTCTGTGCCCTGCACGCCAGCACACAGACAGAGGGGTTGTTTTTCATCCCAGGAGCTTTGCCAGGGGAGGACATGAAGAAGCTGGACAGGGACAGTCCATGGGAGGGTGTGAGGCACCTGTGGCAATGCCCAGCACTGCTCCTGCCTCTGCTCCTGCTCCTAGGAGCTGCTCCAGCACGACCAGAAATACCACTGCCAACTCCAAGGGGAACCTTTTCCCAGCAGCCTCACCCCGGTTCCGGCACTGCCACCACTTTGAGCGGTGGCACTCGGGGCTTCAAACCCTTGCCTGGGTGAGGAGCTCTCTGCAGCACAGAGGGTGTTTTTGAGAGGGGGTGCATGGGGCTGACCCACCCAACAGGGTTGCCACAGCCTCCCACAGGCAGGGCCGAGCTGCGGCTCCTCCACGTGCCACACAGGCACCTCGTGGGTGTGCAGGAGCCACGCCGAGCCCGGGGCCGCTGAGCAATGTCCCACAGCCAACGTGGGGCTGCCGGTGGCTTTGCACACTCCCACCAAGCCACCCTCCCCACCACGGGGCTGCCGTTGTCCCCCAAAGAGAAGACACTTGCTGCCGCTTGCGGAGGCAGGGGAAGCTGTCCCACCGGGACATTGCCACCCTGGCAGCCACCACCGCTGCCAGCGGCTGCCGTGCAGGTCCCCAGAGCTGGGACAGGCAAAGGAAGAGGGTACCAAGGCTGCACTCAGCAAAGATCCCTCTGGCCAATGGTGGGAGAGGGCTCCCAGGAAAATGCTCCATCCCCAGCTCCCTGAAGTCCCCAGCAAGGCAGCACAGGGACCACTGCTGCTTTTGGGGCAGCAGGAAGCAGTGGGGAGCAGAGGTGGGTGGCAAGAGCCCGTGGGTAGCTGCAGCCAGGCCCTGAGTGACAGCGAGGGAGTAGAAGGTATGACACCAGAGCAGGAAGGCCAAAAACTCAGCAAAGGCACCCAGGCCTCTCAGCTCCCAGTCCGAAAGGGATGCTGCTGGCTGCTCCCTATGTCCCCGCAACGAGGCGGGTTAGGATGGAAAGTCTGATGCAAGCCCGGCTTGGCTGTGGCCAGGCAGAGTGAGACATATCCCCCGTAAGAGTGCTATTTGAACGGAAGCTGTGCTCGACCTCGGGTCTCCACCAAAAATCCCCCAAGCGGCAGCCCTCTCGCTGCTGCTCCGGAGCGTCCCGCGAGCGCCGGGCTCGCTGGGCTCCGGCTAAAGCGAAAGCGTCACACACTGCAGAGAAATGACAAACAGAACAGATCTGTCGCTCCCAAAACCCCCTTCCTTTGGGTTTCATTGCTGAGGAAGAAGGAAAATAAAAACAATTCAAAACCCTGGAACAGAGTTGCTACTCTTGGGTCCGTCCCTCCTTCGGTCACTTGCAGAGCCGGGAGCCCCCTCCCTGCCCCGGGCCGGGATCGGAATCGCACAAGTCACACGGCTCCAGCTGCACTCACTCCCTGGGAATCCCATATTGCATTTTAACTACAGGGAAGCCGTCTCTCCAGCATATCTGTACCACCTCAAGTGTCTCGGGAGTACCATCCCTGTCTTGCCACCGGGCTATTTTTAATGACGAGTCGTATTAGCAGAAGGGCTTTCTTCCTAATCTGTTACCCCCCCACCCTCGCCGCCCAACCTCCTTTCTTTAAAATGTTTCGGTTCAAGAGCTCAGCTGAGAAATCAAAATAAAGGCAGCACCCTGGCACATTGCGTCCAAGACGGCCGCTCCGTGGGCTCGCCAGTGCTGGAATCAGTAGCTCCGAGCAACTGCACCAGTGGACCGAGGGCACCGTGACCTGCGGTGGTTATTCTCGTAAACAAATTTCTATTAATCACCAGGGCCCGGGAATGCCTTCACAGCCCAGAGCGTGCCTTCCCCCGCTCCCCACCACCCCGACCGGCAGCTCGCAGCCCAAAAACCCGTCCGGGAAAGCAAAACGAGCGATCTGAGCCACCCCTAAACCCAAGCCTTGCTGCAGGCCCCCAGGAAATAAACACGGGAGGCTGGGGGATAGGAGCAGCAATCTCCAGAGATTTACATCCACGGAGCTACATCTGCACAGGGGAGCGGGGAAGGTTGGGGTGAAAGGTCCCCTCCCCTGCATCCCCTGCGACACCCACCCGAGACACCGATTGCAAGGCTTTGCATCATTCCCCCCCTCCCACCTCCCAGCAAAGGCCTTTGCCCAGCAAGACGCAAAAAGTGAAGAAATAAAATCCCTTTCCAGAAAAGCCAAAGCGATTTTGCATCCCCAGCACAGTACAACAATTCCATACAAGCAGAATATTTATGGACTTACAGGTTATTTTGCAACAATAACAAAACAGCTACACAGAATTAACCCACCACTTGAGTGTCCTGGAAAGGAAAAGAGAACATGGATGGAAAAAAAAATCATCAAAATGGTTCGGGTTTTTTTCTGCAGAATTCTGGTAAAGAAATAAAAAAGAAAAAAAAAATTAAAATAAAACCAAAAGTGCATATTGGGAGTTCATGGGGAACTGTCTTTAAGGAAAAAGCTTCTTTCCCCAAGAGTGAATCCCACCGGAGGCCCTGAGCCGAATGTCGCTGTTTGCAAAAAAATTATTCTAAAAAAAAGCTGAATGAGGGAAAAAAACAATTAAAGAAAAAAATTAAAAATCCAGAACAATGTAGCTGGCTCCTGGCTTTGCTCGCTAGGTTGTTTGGTTGGTTTGGGGTATTTTTTTTGGGGGGGAGGGTGTTTTAGAAACGCGAAAGTAACCCCCCACCCAAAAATAAATAAATAAAAAAGCAAACAAAGATAAATTACAATTAAAAAACATATATAGATGTATATGTATATATATATATATATATATATATATATATATAAAAGGCGCATTTTTTCCCCAAGATCTCTTCGCTCGTTTTCGGAAAGGTTTGGGAGGAAAAAAAAAAAAAAAAAAACAACAAAAAACCAGAAGCGGAGGCTGGTGGTGGCAGGGGGGTGTGATGTGTGTTTGCACCGCCCGGAGCTGTGCCCGGGACCCCCCGTTTTCCTCTCCCGCCGCCGTCGCCGCCGCCGCCGCCGCCGCTGCTCGGTCCGCGCCGCGCGCGCTGCTCCGCGCCCGCGCGCCCCCCACGTCACCGACAGCACCCGCCGCCACGTGACCCGCCGGCCGGGCGCGACCACTGCTGGAAGGGGAGAGCGGGGAGGGGGATGAACGGGGGGGCGACACCGTGAGACCCCCGCCGCCGCCGCGGCCCCCCCAGGATACGCACCTCCACCTCGCCCACCCTGCTGGCGGCCTCCTCGGGGGGGCGCGCACACCGGGAGGGGCGCGGCGCCGGGGAAGGCGCGGAGGGGGGAGGTCCATGGCCCTCCCCATGCCGAGCGCGATGGTAGAGTCCGCAGCTCAAATTCCGAGAATTGGGCTCTGTTGATTCTTAGAACTGGGGTTCTTAGAAGTGGTGATGCAAGGAGTTTCTAGGAAAGCCCGGAGACCAGGTGATTGCTGCTTCTATTGCCGCGGCCGATTTTACCCTTTAATTCTCTCGCTCGCTTTTTTTTTTTTTTTTTTCTCTCCATTTTTTTCCCTCCTCTTTCCCTCCCTGCCCCGCTCCGACGCTTGGCGCGGAGCCGCCTCTATATATTTCTACCCATTTTTTTCTTCTCCCTCCTCATTCCTTCCCCCCCCCCCCCTTTCCCGCTGCAGGTGCCCTTTATTTTTTTTTTTAATACTATTATTATTATCATCTCAATTTAATTTTTTTCCCTGCTTTATTTATTTATTTATTTCATATACACATCCCCCCCTTTTTCCTTTCCCGCTGTCAGGCGAGAAAAAAATAGGGAAATAGGGGTGCCTGCATGTCTTTAACGCTGGGAGCGTGTTTAAGGGGAGGGGAGCGGGGTGGGTGGGAGTGTCTCCCCTCGCCGTCCTCTCCTGGGGATTATCGGTTATCTGGGATTATTGATTTTCCTGCACGCGTGACGGCCGGGTGGGGACGGGGGGGACGGCGGCGGCTCCTCTCTGCACCTGCAGCCGCTCCGCGGGCGCAGGACGGCGGCGAGCGCAGGCGGCCGCCGGGCTTGTGGCGTGACTCGGGGTCCGCACTCAATGGCTGGATCCTTCGGTCGGGGTGTGTTATTTTTCTTTGCCCTTTTTTTTTTTCTTTTTTTTTTTTTTTTTATTTTTCTCTTTTTATTTTCTTTTTTTTTTTTTTTTTTCCGATGTGTGCGTGTTGTGTCGCTGTTGTCGTTTCGCCGCCGCACGAAGCCGCCGCGGAGCGGGGCTGGCGGCAGCGCGGGGGTTCGGCAGCACCGGGCACCGGCCTTTCCGCGCCAGCCCCCATTTCTCTGTTTCTGTTATTAAAGCATTATTATTGTTATTCTGTCCCCGGCGCAACCGCGAAAGGGCCAGTGCGTTTTGCAACCTGTGGCGGGGCTGCGCCGTGATCTGTCAAGCCCCGGGCTAAGAGCGGGCGGTGATGGAGAAGACTTGCGGCATTTCCCTGCCCGGGGAAGGGGGGAGCCCGCGGGGAGGCTCGGCCGCCGCCGGCTGCCGGCCCCGGAGCACCGCGGAGCGCCGGCCCGGCGCGGCGGGGACCGCGCTCGCCTCGACGGTGCGTGCGGGGCGGCTGCCGGCCGGGAACCCAACCGCGATGCAAAACTCGCGAAGGGGCAAAAGTGTATGAAGCGACTCTGCATATCACGCGCAGGGCTGAAAATAATAATAATAACAACAACAGCAACACCCGTGGGGAGGAGCGGGCGTCCCTCGCCGGGAGGAAGGCGGCGGGCGGGGGGAAGCGGAGAGCAGCCGTGCGAGGGATGCGAGGGACGGGGTCCGGGGCGCGATGCGTGCGGAGCCCCCCGCTGCCCCCAGCGCAGCCCTTCCCCTGTGTTTACTACCGCGGCGGACTTGGCGCGGGGACAGGCGCTCGTAAATCTGCCGCCGGCAGCCGCGGGGCTGGCCCCCGGCCACACGCTATTCCTGGAGCGAACGGCCGCGGGGAGCCGCGCAACCCCCGCGCCGCTGCGGCCCCGAAACCGCCGAGAGCGGGCGGGGAAGACAGAGCGCTGTTTGTTTTGGTTTGTTGGGGTTTTTTAATGGTTTTTATTAGGTGCGTGATCTTGTGTGCGCATATTTTTTTTTTTAGTTTTTTTTTAACCTCCCCCTCCCCCCCCCTTTAAAAATAAAAGGCAAAACAAAACCGAAAAAGCCCAACTTTGTTATGAAAACTTTCGTGGTCGGACGGCAGCGACCTCTCCCGGCCGCCCCCCCCCCCCACCCCCCCGCCGTTCCCCCCGCCTGTAGTTTGCAAAGTCACAATATGAAATGTTATGAAATCGCCTCTTGGGAAGGAGGGAAACAGAAAGCAAGGCGTTTGCTTAGAAAAATCCGCGGCAGCGTCTCAGATGTGCCTAAAAAGCTGCCTTTAACCCCCTGTTGCATTTCCAGGGAAAAGGCAAATCTGGGCTTAAAATCATGAGTCAAAATCAACAAAAACAAGCCCATCCCGGGTTAGTTTTTTCCACTGACTTCAGAAGGTGCAGGATCAGTGCGAAGGGAGGCTGGAGACAGACAGTTGAGGCTCAGTGAGAAGCTGCTACGTTGGTCCGACATCTCTGTCTTGGGCCAAATTGCTACTTGTGCCAATGGAAGTGTCAGCAGGGCCAGGTTTGGGATCTGGCCCTTATTCGATCTGGGAATCTTATTGATTCCTCTCCCGAGCATTTAAATGCTTTAAAAATTATTATTTGCCTTACTGTTTCAAGAATTTAAAGGATAAGAGCTTTAGGAGCAAATGCAGGCTCCTTCCTCCGGTCCTTGAGTAGGTTACAGTTCAAAAATTGCCCTAAAAATATTTTAGGGGAATCCTCTCTTTATATATGTACAGATAAGGAGAACCAAAGATTTTGTTATTTTCTTCTAAGGTAGGATTGCAGGTTTAAAAACTTGCATTATTGATGGCAAACGTTTTGCCCCATGAAACATATCACCAAGCCATTAAAATATTCAAAGGGTATCTAGAAATTTTCCAGAAGAATGGATTATTATTTTGTTCCAGTAAGAAAAGAGTTCATCTCTTGGTGTTCAATTTTGATTGGCAAAACAGATCAAAGATCTCTTGAGATGCATTTCAATTCCAATTTCCAATCCCCCTCAGTTCTGACTGTCTGAGTCAATATTGGGAGAGGAAGTGGAGGTTAACTGGTTAGTTATTATTGCGAAGGAAGAAGTTGGAATGAGAAGTGATTCTTACAAATCCCACCCCAAAAACAAAGCAAAAAAAAATCTGTCAAAAGGCTTTGTGACACTTTTTAGACATCCCTGTTTGCAGTGCGGGGAGGATTCAGCCGGCTGTTGGATGGTACAAAAATAAACCTAACAGAAACATTAAGTTTTTCAAAACAAGTCTGGAAAAGCTCATAAAAATAATGTTGCTCAGATGCGTTTTAAGAGAAACAGAATTACATCGACAAAATTATATGTTTTCCAGGTTTGGTTGGGGTGTTTTATTTTCCAAGGGGAAAAATTGCTCCTGCAGCAAAGCGAGCTGGTGCCATCTAGTGTCACCTCCCGCCGCTCCGCGCGGGGCTGGCGGGGCCGCCAGCCCCGGGAGAGTGGGAACATGTTTATTAACTGCTCGTTAAAAAAAGAAAAAAAAGTGCTTGCCAGCTTGGAGGAAGGTGGCAGAGGAAACTCTGGATGCCACTGAACTTACTTAAGGAGCCTAATTGGAAACAACCGAGTGCTTATTAAAGTCACTGACATTTCCATATGGAGTTCTCTCTGGGTCTGGTCATGAAATCACATGTGAAAATCTTTCCGAGTTGTGGTGTTAATCTGCCCTTGAATTTTTGCCTAATTTAGGATATATTGTAAAGCCATGCTTTTTTTCTGTTTTCTTTTTTTTTCCTCGGGCGGGGAAAACTCTCAGGGTCCAACTGCAGCAGGCCAATATGAATTTGTAGGACTAGTATTTGGATTTGGAGCACTTTATTTTTCTTAGTAAACAGTAATTTTATCCTCAAAACCCCATACAAATACAGGTGGTAAAACTTTGTGTGCCAGTCCTATGTGGTAGGACTGTCCTCTCACTTTATTTTTCCAAGAAAAATAAAACCTTTTTTCAAAGTCTATAGATGAATAAAATTAAGCTCTAATCAGTAAATGCATTTCTCAGTGGGCAATTTATGTACCTTCATATATTTATGGTGTTAAGGTTGAAGAACTGCTTCATGCCTGGTTTAGTCTGCATTCTGTAGTACCTGGGCTGGGAACTTCACTCAGAGAGCTTTTACTGGTTCAGCTGGAGCCTGAAATGTTGTTTTCATTTTTCTGAGATGTTGGTAAAATCTAAATTTGGTGGAAGGTTGCTTGTGTGCTCATAACCTCTTGCTCCATTTTATAGTAGCCTCGGAGTCTGTAAATGGGAGCCTGTATACCGAGTGCCTGTATTCTTCTCTAGATCTATTTTTAAACCATTCTTCTGTTTGGCAAAAAGTGACACTTGGTTTCCATGTTTACAGCAGGCATTGGCAAACCTCAGGAGTTCACAGTTTGCAGTTTGGTTAGATCAGTATCCAAAAGTCAGCATCTGACCAGTGAGCTCCTTCAGACTGCAAATTTAGACTGCAAATGTAGTCCTCCTTTTTCCTTTTTTTTCTTTTTAAAATCCAAGCTAGACCGTATGTGTTAGCATCACTGCAGGATGCTGGCAGCCAAAAGACACACACCCCTAAATTGGAGCAAGTGGTCTTTAGGACTGCTTTAAAACCCCAGTAATTTCAGTGGAGCTTCCCATCTGAACCAGAGACAGAACTAGGGGCATTTGGGAGAGGGGTAGGAAATTTTTGTTCTATATTGTTTTCCTTCCCCCTTTCTCCTGGTCGCTTGCTGCCTTTGGGCTGTATGCTGGGTACGCATGGGGAATGCAGGACCCCTTTTTATGGAGCAGAGAGCTCGAGACAAGAACACTGCAGGACAGGGGGCTCTGAATGGCTCCTGAAGAAGGTGTCCTGTAGGACTAGATACTCTTTGAAATTCACCTCCTTAAATCTGTTTGGCTAAATTAAGGGGCAAGGGGGTATCTGTGCCCTGGCCAAGGCACCCCAAACTGTGAATTTGTCTCATCCCATCCAGGCGGGATGCCAGAGCAGTTCCTTACTGCCAGAAGGAGCTGTGCCACCCTCAGCCCCAGGAGCACAGAGTCAGGGAGGATCAGGTGCCAGCTGATAATTTTCTGTCCCAGAGCAGGGTAGGGATGATCTGAACCTCCTTGGAGCCCAGTGGGGCCAGGGACCCAGCTCAGCTGCTGGGGACACCCGGCTCCAGCTGCATACTGGAGCTGTCGGGTCAGCATCTCGGTGCAGGGCACAGTGTTGGCAGGGTACGGAGTCCATCTTCTGTTCTCTGAAGTAGCTCCCTAGATTTCAGCCAGGACACATGGTTCTTGCCTTCCCTTGAAAAATTAATGTGCCAGATTGCTTGGGGTCGTTTGAAATGTTGAGGAAGGCTTGACTCCTTGCTTCCCAAGGGCACGCACTGCCTCTGCCTCACAGCCAGAGCTTGGCTCCGTAGAGGGCAGGGGAGTCCTCTTTAGTAGGAAAACATTGGAGGCAGTTTTAGTGTGCTTACCCCCTCCCTCCTCTGCATTTTCTTCTGCAAAGACCAAAACAATGTGAGACTTGAGCTGGGCCAGCTTTCAAGGGCAATCCTTTAAACCCTCTTTTGAAGTATGAACTATAAAGTTCCCTGCGGCGCTCGAGAAAATATGCAGTTTTCCTGGTTCCAAATGCTGATAATAAACCCGTCCAGATAATGCATTGCATTTCCTAGAAACATTTGTTTGCTGGCAGGAAATTGGATCAGATTGAGACCGCTCGATAGAGCGAGCGCGATCCGCTCACGGAAGGGTACAGTGGAAAATACGACAGGGCTTGCGCTGGTGATGCTGCTTTTGATCTGTGCTGACGCTGTGGACTTCTCTCAGTCTCTTCTTGGGTTATTATTAACCCAGCCACGTTTTGGCCTAGACACTAACCACAAGCTACTAAACTAATAAAACTGCTGTGACAACTAAAGGACACTTAGTACGCCTGGATTGCGTGGTATCAGAAAGCTGAGCTGGGCACTCACACACCCACAGCCAAAAGCATCTTCTTCACCATGGCATGTAGCACCCATGGCTTTGCTGGGGCAGTCACCCACACCCCACCTCATTTTCTTGGTTGTCCCCCTGATCCCTGTTCAGGAGAAACCAGGCATTCCTTGGCAGGGTGGAGAGGCAGCTGGCAGCATGCCCTGGCAGGCAGCGGGGATGTTCCCATGGGGCTGGGACCCTGCAGGGTGCAGGGACTGGGGAGGAGGAGGGCAGGATGGAGCTTCCCCTGGGCGGGCAGTTTCAGAACGCTGTGTGGGATGAGGCTGTGGGGAAGGAAGACTTCACCCAGTCACCCCTCTAAGGTGATGTGAGTGAGTCGGCGCTGCAGGCTCTGGAGGGGTAGGAGATTGGGGCCCAGGGAGGGGGAGTGTTTGATGCCCTCCTCCCTGCCTATGCAATTGGGGGTGGGAGAAGGGCTAAGACCATGGGGTATCGCCATGCAATGAAGGATAGGGGAGCAAGGAGTTCCCCCTGTGCACAGACTGGGAGGAGGATGAGTGAAAAGGGATTTCCTCTACCTGGGAGAGTAGATCAATAGAGAGGAATGGCTGAAAAATGGCTTGGAAGTCTCTGGTTCTCCCCTCTGCCATAGGGTAATTGAGCAAAGAGGGTCTCCCCTTTGCCTGGGGTTGAGCTGAAAGAGATTCCCCCACACGAAGGTACACCTTCCCTGTGCTCACAGAGCTGCAGGGAAGGCAGAGCCAGCTCTGGGCTCCTTTCCAGGAATAGGTTTTCTCGGGGAGGTGCCGGCAGGGAAGGGCCATTCCCTGAACCGCTGGGGCAGACCCATTGCCTTCCTGGAAGGCAACAGCAGTGACTGTCCTGTGTGGCCACCCCCAAAATGGGCCCTGTGCCCATTCCAGACCTTCCTCTATGGGCACAGCCAGCCCTGGCACACAGCCTCGAGCACTCCCAGAGAGCCCACACCTGCAAGGTACTGGACAGGAAAACTGGAGGGGGGTGTGGGGTGTGGGATGATGCTGTGGCCCCAGCTGAGCCTGGAGGAGCCTCGTGGGATTTGGGGGGGGGGGGTGGTTAGATGGCAAAGACCATGCTTGGCTGCAGTGTTTTTTTCTGCTCCCCATCACTGGTCTCTGGTCCTTGTTTGCTATCCTGTTCTCTCTGGTCTGAGTATCCTCCCGTGCTGGGGTACAGTGCTGTGTGAGGACTGGAAGCGGCAGGGTTAACCCAGCTCAGCACAGCGAGAGGAAGGAAAGTCGCTCTCCCTTTGCATGCCCACATCCTACAGCCAGGAGCTGCTTGGGATGCACCTGCCCAGCTCTTGGGGCTGTAGACGTTGCAGCAGCACTGTGCTGGGAAGGCTAATTTGGAAGGGTGGGTAGGGGGCTGTGCTGGGGTCCAGCTCTGGGAGAGAAGCTGGGTGTCTCCCTGGCAGTGCTGTGCTCTCACTGTGGATGAGGGGATTTGGCGACAGTAGCAGCTTCTCACATGAGGCTCAGGGTTACAGAGTTCATCTGGCTGTTTGTATCTTCGTTGGTTTACAAGTGGGTCAGCTTCTCACCTCTGTGACACTGAGGTGACTCCCCAGAGCCTGGCAGAGTATGTCTGCCACTCTGGCTGAGGTTGGGCTGCCAGCCAGCTGCCCCAAGCACACGCATCTGCTCATGTGGGCACAGGGATGTGCGCTGGGCTCCTTGCAGAGCACTGTGAGTCCCTTGGCTTGCAATTGCCGGTAGTGAGTGGCTGGCAGTGAGCATGCACAGAAAGGTCAGAGTCTGCAGTATTTGGGAAATGAGTCACATTTTGTATGTGCATAAAATTTTAAGCTGGCCGGGCTCAGAGTGGCTCTGAAGATTTGTGTTTGATGGCTGGAATAAAGCTGTAAGACATCCTCTGGGTTTTATGCATGATACCTTGCCTTAAATCTCATCTCTTCATCCCAGTGGCTCTGGGGATGGGAGGGGAGCTTGGGCTCCAGTCCTGCACATCTCCTGCAAGGAAGAGGGGAGGCAGCACTTGACAATCCCTTGTCTAACAGGGATTATTTGGCTTCCTGCAGTCTTAACAGTCTAGGGCTTGGTCCTCAAAATGGTGTAATGAAGGTCTTGGGGTTTGTTAGCTCACTTATTTATTGTGCTTCTACCTGCTGAGGCAACTCTCTGAGGACATTCTTCCTGCATCGGTGCCAAGTCAATTTGGTTTGGTTTAAGTAAATTTTGGAGGATTAGTATGAGTTCTGCAAGGCAATTAACTCCTGGGTTTCCTTGCTGTTCTGTCCCAGCTACATTGCTCGGTGAAGCCAATGCCTGGAGACAAAGCTTGTGGTTTAAGGGAAGGCTTTGGCAGCAGCAAGAGGAAGGGACATTTGTTCTGCATCCTTATTGTTGCCACCACTGGCTTCCTATGCAGTCCTTGCCAAGTCACGTGTGTACTTGACACCTATATCCTCCCAAATCTGTTGAGCAATCCCATTCCAGGGCGTTTTCACCAATGGCTGGAGCATGTGGGTTTCTGAGGAGAGTGGCGGCAGATGTTTGTATGTCATACCTGTTAACAAGGTGCTGGGAGTATGGCATGGCTTGAATGTGGCACTGGACAGGAATTCAGTTTTGGCAGGGGAAGAGTTATCTCTGAAAGAAGTGGTGAGAAAATTCTCGCTTGACTTCCTTTCCCCACCTGCCTTTAAGTTCCTGAGTCATGGAAATGAAAATCTCCTTGGCATCCGCCCATGGTTTGGGCTGGAGGGTGTGGAAGAAGCTATGATTGGATTCTCAAAGCCTGTGATTGTGATAAGAACGTACTGTACCGGAAGAAACAAATGTTAACCTTACTGGAGAGTAGAAGGTTTGTTATCTCTAGCTTTTATCCAACTGATACTTGAGCGAAATAGCAGCCTTGTGACCTGCCATGCCAATTCATAATTACCAGCTAATGTGGTGTTTGTTTTCTTGTGATTTATTTGTAGGTTTGAAAGAAACTTTTGGACTGTGAATTGAGGCATTGGGTATGTAAATTTAAATTTTGTGTTTTCCCTCTTAATCTGTCTCCCTCTTTCCTTAATGCAATGTTTCATTAGACCCAGCTGGAATTTGTTTTTGGGAGAGCAGCTGCTCTGTAGAAACTACTGTACCTTCATGTGCCACTGGGAAAGGAGGAGTCAGGATTATGGGAGGGGGTTGATCATCAAAGAATTTTAACACCAAAGATGCACTTTCCAGCCCAAACCTCAGGGAGGCACGGGCCATCCTGGGCGCTGCTTGGGAGGACACCTCTGAGATGTGTCAACAGGTGTTGTGTTGGGAGAAGGCTTCATATTCCTCGACTAACCCAAAGCTTGCTCATGAGCCATGGTGTGGGTAGCAGCCCAGCAGGTTAGATGAGTTCTACTCCTCAC
This sequence comes from Serinus canaria, assembly GCF_022539315.1. Classification (NCBI taxonomy): domain Eukaryota; kingdom Metazoa; phylum Chordata; class Aves; order Passeriformes; family Fringillidae; genus Serinus; species Serinus canaria. Next base: position 9,749,681 of record NC_066323.1, on the reverse strand, counting down.
CAGTTAATTGGGAAACTGTGGACAGGTCTTCTCCAGAGTGACCACCACTTGGGAGCAGGAAAGTAGTTTCCTGGGTGAGGGCTAGTATTCCACTGTGGGCTGGATTTTCCACATGATGATTTTCCACTTCAGTTGGGACCTTAAGGCTTGTTTTGATTCCTGTGGCTGGATTTCCAGCCAGACATCACACAGGTGAGGAGGATGGCTCCTGAGGGAGTTTGGAAGGCTAGAAGCTTCTAATGTTGGAAACATTATGGAGATGAACCTGAGTGGGTGGAGTGGACTGGGGTGGGGCTGCCATGGGTGAGGCAGGGAGAAAGAGGAGATGGTTGGCTAATCATCAGGAGGGTCTGATTGCGTTCACCCACCAGCTTGATGGGTGGGATGAGACGTGCCAGATCTCACTATTGGGAGACCAGGGACTTCACTAAGCAGCCTGGCAAAAGCTTGGTGTGGTGCAGCACTGTTTGCCTTGGGACCAAGGAGCTGGTACTGCCCCTACCAGGAGCAACTGGCCATCTGAGCATGTCCCAGAGCAGCAGCCGTCTCTTCCCTGGGTTCAGGGTACTTGCCTGGTTGTTCTCCATTCTCATCTTCCTCTGATGCTTCTGTCTCCCAGACTCAAGATGGCCTCGCCGGCAGACAGCTGCATCCAGTTCACCCGCCACGCAAGCGACGTCCTCCTCAATCTCAACCGCCTTAGAAGCCGGGACATCTTGACCGATGTTGTCATCATAGTGAACCGGGAGCAGTTTAGAGCCCACAAAACAGTCCTGATGGCCTGCAGGTGAGAACAGGCTTCTTCCCTGGCTCCCTCCTTGCTTCCTCAGCCTTTGGCCTCCAGAAGCACTGCTGCAGTCCTGTGGGGGCTCGTGGGATTCACAGGGAATCCAAGAGAAACAGAACTGAAAGGGGCTGCCAAGAAATTTGTACCTGTAATGGGATTAGAGCTGAGACCGCTTCCCTCCAGTGTGCTGCCCTCACCTCTCTCCTTGTGTACCCACATCTGCCCACACACAGCCCATGGAGACCAGCAGGAGCACAGCAGCTGTGAGGCACATCCCTGAAGGCAAAGCACAAATGTGCCACAGGGACAGGATAGGAGATGAGAGGGAGGGCTGGATGTTCACTGTGGTGAGGGAGTCTTCTGTGACCGAGGTGTCCCCTGCCACTGCTATTTTTAGAGCTATTTCTCTCTGGCTCCCAGACTGCTGGCTGCACCCATCTTAGTTGATTATTTTTTTTATTTTTTTATTTTTAAAGCCTAATGGGGTCTAAAATCCCTTTCCAGCTCCTAAGATTGCTGGATTTGCTTCCCAATGAATGCTGATTAATATCCCACCATTGCTCAGTTGAATTACAGCAAAAATGCCTTTCATGTTCTCTTGCTGACATGGTGTAAAGATTTCAAAAAGCCAAGCTTTGACTATTAAAATGTCTGAAAAATGTTTTGCCAACATTTCTCCTTTTTTTACTTTTCTGGTTTAAAACTGTGTGGATACCCCAAGAGGCTTCTGAAAGAAATGAGTCATAGTGGAAGGGGGATGGTGAACAAGAACAACAATGGAAAAAAAAACAAAAAAGCTGGGGAATTACTAAATGGAGGCAGTAGGGAGTTGTTGATCAGGTGAGATCTAAAAGCAGGCTGTTCCAGTTGGGAAAAGTGCAGTGCAGAAGACGCTTACTAAGCTGAGAAACCAAGCTTGATAATAAGGGTGAAGCTCAGGGAATTCAGTAATTGCCTCCTTCTCCTCCTCTTTTCCCATTCACAAACCCCCTCTGTACTCAGAGATTTCGTACAAGTTCTCCTTTTCTTCCTTTGAACTGTCATAACACTGGTCCTCTCTACTGTCTCCCCTCTGTAGTGGCCTCTTCTACAGCATCTTCACTGACCAGCTCAAGTGCAACTTGAATGTTATCAACCTGGATCCTGAAATTAACCCTGAGGGGTTTTGCATCCTCTTGGACTTCATGTACACCTCCCGCCTGAACTTGAGGGAGAACAATATCATGGCTGTGATGGCCACAGCACTCTACCTGCAGATGGAGCACGTGGTTGACACCTGCCGAAGGTTTGTCAAGTCTAGGTGAGTGCAGTTGGTGAGCTTTAAAGAGCTGGGGACTGTGTGTTTGGGTGGGCCAGGGAAGAACTGACAAACTATCTGCAAATATATCTTTAACAGCTGAAAATGACTTTGTCTCCCTCCTAAACAATTACTTTGTTTTCCCTATTCCAGTGAAGCAGAGATGGTATCTGCTGTGAAGACCCCAAGGGAAGAGTTTTTGGCTGGACGGATGCTGGGCCACCCAGAGGTGATGGCTTATCGGAGCAGAGAAGTCTCAGAGAACGGCATGCCTCTTCAAAACGGGTCCCTCTGCAATGGGAGGGCCTTTGCACCTGGCTTGATCAACAGTTTGTCTGGATCCCCTATTTCCTACCATGGATACAGCCCTCTCCCTCTAAATAGCTTCCTGGTGGATGATGAGTTGCGGGAGATGAGGATGCCTCTCTCTGAACTCTCAAGGGCAGGTGCCTTCCCCAAGGAGAGGATCCTGCCATGCGACAGCTCCAGGACAATCCCCACTGAGTACGTGAGAACCATTACCGACATCTCTGCCAACATGTGCCACGCTACCATCTATGCTCCAAAAGAAGGTGCTGCTGAAGAAGCCAGGAGTGACATGCACTACAGCGTGGTTTCTGGGCCCAAACCTGTCATCCCTTCAGTTCGGAACAATCCCTACTTCCCCTGTGATAAAGTGGCCAAAGAGGAGGAGCGGACCTCTTCAGAGGATGAGATCAGCCAGCACTTTGAGCCCACCAACACACCCCTGGACCGCAAGGGGCTCATCAGCCCTCAGAGCCCACAGAAGTCAGACTGCCAGCCCAACTCACCAACTGAGTCCAGCAGCAGCAAGAATGCCCGTATCAGCCAGAACTCCAGCTCCCTCTTCACCAAGAGCCCCACAGACCCCAAAGCCTGCAACTGGAAGAAGTACAAGTTCATTGTCCTCAACTCTCTCAACCAGAACACCAAGCAAGACAGCGCTGACCAGAATGAGATGGGAACCCTCTCTCCTCGCACCTATGTGCCCATGTCGACTTGCCAGCAGTCCATGGAGCCGGAGCATCTCAATGTGCAATCCCCCACCAAGATAAGCGTGAATGGTGAAGACTCTACAATCCCACAAGCGAGCAGACTCAACAATATTGTTAACAGGTGAGAAGATTTCCACCCCCCATGCCCCTCCCCTCTGAGAAACAGGACTTCCTGCATTGCTGGTGAGGGTTTGGAAGTGTGAAATATCTGTAGCATTGGGCTGGGAAGTCCAGTCTGTGAGCAGATGGAATCCCCTGCTTTTGGTGGAGGGCTGCCAGTGACATTGAATGCCCACCATCCCCACTGTAGTGGTGCCAGTCAGGACTGGCAAAGGAGCTGGGAATGTTGGGTTGTGAATCCCTGAGTAACATTGGCAGCTCTGGATGATTTCTGGAGCCTGGGTTTGCCTAGCCTGTGTTTCCACCAGACTCCCTATGCCTCAAGTTTTTTGTTGGCTGTAAGCATTGGAATGGCCAAAGTATCAGGGAACAATATGCTATCTTCTGGACCTGGACGTTCCTAAAGACATATGAGGTCATTTGGTGATGGACATCTGAAGGTTTGAAGCTTAAGGATCTGTTGTTGATCAGGGCTATGCTGTGCAGCTCACCACAAAGATGTCCCCATAAAACATGTCTGTCCCTTGTGTTGGGAGGGGTGCAAACACCCTTGGTATCTCGAGCACAGCAAGGGCCGCCTCACAGCTGTGTACGTTCCTCTCCTTCCACAGGTCCCGGGATGGGTCCCCTCGGAGCAGCGAAGGGCAGTCCCCGCTGTACATGCATTCATCAAAGTGCAGCTCCTGTGGCTGCCAGTCCCCACAACATACTGAGATGTGCCTTCATACCCCTGGCTCAAACTTTGGAGAAGAGATAGGGGAAACCCAGTCTGAATACTCTGACTCCAGCTGCGGTGAGTCTTGCATTCTAGGTTGTCTTTTTCAAACAGCGGTGGGGGGCTGTGCAATGTAGGGACCCATCACTGAGTGCCCTGTGATCAAACACACAGTCAGACCTGTCCCAGATGCTGGTGGATCCCACAGTGCTTTATGGTCCCCTCTTAACAGCTGTGTGCATGCATATGAGGGACACATGCACATGGGAATTGCTGCCTTCTGCCCATTCCCCAGCACCATCCAGATACCTTGTGCAGGGACGTAGTCACCTGCTGCAAACCTGGCAGGTAAGGACAGGAAACAAGTGCACCCCACCCCACCAGAACCACAGGAGAATGAGCCTGACGGATGTAATGACCCGTAATGGGGATTGGGCAAGCTGGCATGTCTCATGCATCCGTCATGATATCTTTATTATCAGGGAGCCCAGTGTGCACATCTGGGGAAGTGCAGATAACGAAGCTTGCAATCTTGTTACAAAACCCCTCAAGCCCAAAGACAGGTATCTGCACACTCATCTGCCTGCAGATCAGGGAGTGGGAATGCAGCATTGCCACCTGTAGTGTGGGCAGAGATCCAAGGAGGGAGCCTCACTGTGGTAACACTCAACACAACATTTAAGAGTTGAGCATCCTCCTACTGGGGGAGTCTGCCTTGTGATTTGGATGATGATCATCTTCCCAAGCTCAAGGCAGACCTCTGTACCTGTAAAGGTTAAAAGACCTCTGAAGGTGCAGGAATTGCTCCAGAGCTGAGCATCCTTCAGAGGATGCCTGATCTCTTGAGTGCTTTCATGGACCTCTCTGGAAGATGTCCAGGTGACAGGCTGGAAGCAGCCTGTGTGTCACTAAAGGAGAGAGAAAGCTCTAAACTAGAGCTCATGGTGACTTTGCTCTCAAGCCATGCATGTTGTTGCTGTGTGCACAAGGCCAGGAGGTAGCAGCACAATGCAAGCACAACTGAATGTAAACATCTACACTTGGCTGCTTGTTCCAACACTTGCTCTGGCTGCCCCTCTCCTCCATCCCAAACCCATCCCATAGCCTTCCAAGAAGGTGACCCATGCACTGTCCATCTGATTGCTCCTCTCTCTGCCCTCCCAGAGAACGGAGCCTTCTTCTGCAACGAGTGCGACTGCCGGTTCTCCGAGGAGGCCTCTCTCAAGAGACATTCTCTGCAAGTCCACAGTGACAAGCCCTACAAGTGTGACCGCTGCCAGGCCTCCTTTCGCTACAAGGGGAACCTCGCCAGCCACAAAACCGTCCACACAGGTGCAGTGCTGACTGTGGGGACAGCTTTGGGCAGGCTGTGGGTTGGTGAGCACGTGGGTGCTTATGGCTGAGTTTGTGCCTGCTGCAGCGTCCTCTCCTCTGTCTCACAAGCTATCCCTGATGGGAAGAGCAAGGTGCTTTACTTGGCACTGCTAGGGAGCCCTTGGACAGAGCACCAAACCTGGGAATGGGGGAAGATACCTGTCCTTGCAGCAGGGGTGGAACTCAACCTCCTTTGCTGTAAAGCACTGGGCACCAGTATTTTTAAAGGTGTTGTGCAAAATTCATAACTGGGAGCAAATGCATGGCCTCCAGGTAACTTTGTGGTAGACTTAAGCAAAAAAAAAAAAATTAAAAATAGTAGAAAGAACATTTAGGGAGAAGTCTGAGATTTATTTTTACATCCTAGAAATCCAGGTCACATCTTGCTTGGCATAAACTGTGCTGATGGGAAAATCTGTGAATGGATGGACTCTGTGAATCAGCACAATGAAAGCTGAGAAAGGAATAGGATATTAAGGGTTTAGTCATTTGCTGACAAACCTAGGGCTTATTTTATTTCATGCTTTTAATGCTTAACATGTCAACCACCAGTTCACAAGCTGGGGAAGGAAGTCTGGGCTAATGACTCTGTGCTGCTGTACTGAATTAGACCCAAATTCCCACAGTCTCAGCTGAGCTCCCGGAGGCCTGTGCAGGGGACTGAGACAACACAAGTACCAGGGCAGTGTTCAAGGGTGCTTACTGACAGCTCTAGGGAGATGTAGGTGCCAGCTGCTGTCCCGGGGTCAAGAGGAACAATGCTGTTAATCCTTGCTGGCAGAGCTGCCTGACTTCCTCTCTTGCCCCGAAGGCTGCAGCTCCCAATCCAAAACAGAAAAGCTGCCTCCTGAGCTCACCCTGCCCTGCAGACATGCTGCCCAATGCTGCTTGTCCACAGCCATCTCCAAACGGGACAGGAGTCAGGGCTAGTGTTTCATGCCATGGGGTCTGGCACTTGAAAGGACTGAACTGTGGGGAGCACCATGGATCCTGGGTGCTGAGAACACCTGTAGCTAATCCCTCACCTTTCTTTTGGGCTCTGCAGGAGAGAAGCCGTACCGCTGCAACATCTGCGGGGCACAGTTCAACCGACCAGCCAACCTGAAAACCCACACACGCATCCACTCTGGGGAGAAACCCTACAAGTGTGAGACTTGTGGGGCCAGATTTGTCCAGGTGCGTATGGCCTCTGGGACCTGCAGTGCCTGGGGAGGTGGGATATGGTTAGGTATTCTGCCCAAGACTGGCAGACCTTCACCACCAAGACTGGTGATGCCTCATGGCAGAGAGGAGGGTGATGAGGAGCTTGCTACCTTGGGCAGCTCTTCCCATGATGTTGTAGGATAAATATGGATCTTAAGGTCCGAGGGGGACAATTTGGCTTAGTAAGGAAGCCTGACTGCCTGTTGTGGCTATTCTGCTCCATTTTGTCTTAAGGACTGGAGGTACCAGAGCTCAGACACATGGTCCTGACTCCCAGCTATAACCCAATAGACCAAGAAAGCCGTCTAGGCAGAACCCCATTCCCACAGGGATACCCTTGCTCCCAGTGGGATGCCATCCTCCCTGGGGCTGTTCTGACCCAGAGCTGCTCTCTGCAGGTGGCCCACCTCCGTGCTCACGTGCTCATTCACACCGGGGAGAAGCCGTACCCCTGTGAGATCTGTGGCACACGCTTCCGGCACCTGCAGACCCTCAAAAGTCACCTTCGAATCCACACAGGAGAGAAACCCTATCATGTGAGTGGCCCTGCTTTTTGGTGGTGGGGAGTCTCAGCTTGGGCTGGGGGACAATGCTGCCAAGCCTGAGGGGCTGTGAAGGCACAAGGGCATTTGCACAGGCCAGTTGCAGCATCCTAACGCCCTTTGCCAGCCCCATGAGGCCCCGCACCAAGGTCACATCCCTGCTTCTCGTGCCCCATTTCCCTCACGGGCATTAGCTGATGCTGATGTGGTATTTTTTCAGGCGTGGCTGTGTTGGAAACACTGACATGCAGCCCAAGCTGGGTACATCTTAGTTGCTCTTTTCTTCCATCCCATCTGGAAGAAGGTCACACTTCTTCAAATAGCTGTGGCTTAAATTACAGCTGCCTGTGGTGTGTGGGGATAGGGGAAAGGAGCAGACAGCCTGGCCTGAGCTCCCCTCTGATGGTGATAACCGCACCCAGCAAGCAATATGCCCTGCCTTGCCTGCAGCCCTGCGAGCTCCAAGCTTTTTGCTGGGGCTTTCCTGGCTTTCACCATCTGTTAAAAAGGGAATCCAAGAAGGGGTTGATATCCAAACATCCTGGAGCCATTCAGCTCAGCAGAAGCCAAAAGCAGCTCCAGAAATAGCCCTGTAGCTGGTTTAATCACCTAGATATGGAGCTTGGTGCAATGTCTGTCAGGGCCAGAGTCATCTCCTGAGGGACTTTTTGCCCTTTGTGCATCCCATAAACCAATATATACTGCTGAAAGCCTGGGATGGGGTGCCCACAGGTGCTGCTCCTCCCACCATGTTCCCAATTTTCCCCTCGTCCGCCTGTATAGTGGGTGTAGTGTCCTGGGGCCTCTGGTGGAGCGTGCCCTGAGGGGAGGACGTGTCCCCTGGCACGGCGTTTGACACCCTCTCTCTTTGCCTGTCGCCCCACAGTGTGAGAAGTGCAACCTGCATTTCCGCCACAAAAGCCAGCTGCGGCTCCACCTGCGGCAGAAGCACGGGGCCATCACCAACACCAAGGTGCAGTACCGCATCTCGGCCGGCGAGGTGCCCCCGGAGCTCCCCAAGGCCTGCTGAAGGCACAGGATTGCTCACGAGGAGGTCGTCCTGGGCGGCATGGCGGGGAGAAGCTGTCCAAAGGATACTTGCAACACTTTAAAAGAGAAAAAAAAAAAAAAAAAAAAAGAGAGAGAAAAAATATTCATCACATGATGGAGTGCCTCTAAACCCATAGTACAGATAGGTGGAAAAACATTAGAAATTAAAAAAAAAATTACAAATACACGGGTTTTATTTTTTCCCAGTTATGTGAAACAAAAAGAAAAAATAAAATTATTCAGATCTTACTGTATATAAAACATAAAAAAATTTAAAATAGTCATTTTAAATGTCTGTGCAGTGGAGTGTTGATAAACTCTGGAGTCTAACCTTCACAGCCTTTGCCGTTTGAAGATGAGGAATGTAATGTTGATTTATGGGAACAGATTTTTTTCTTTTGTATGCAAAATGTGTGTTCTTTTAAAGAGAAAGTATGCTATTAAAGAGAGGGCTTTAACTTTTTAACCAAAGGTGAAGGAATCTATGGCAGAGTTGTAAATATATATAGATATAAATATATAAATATATATATAAAATAAATATATATAGACCTTTAAAAAAGCTATATTAAAAATATATAAAATGCATTAAAGGCTCAGTTGGACTCTGCAGGCAGAAGCCACTCTGAGAATCTTTATTATGATAGAGCACTTAAGGAGATATTTTAAAGTATTGCATCTGTACAAGTAAGAAAATATTTTGTCTAAATGCATCAGTGTATTTGTATTTTTTTGCAAGTGAAGGTTTACAATTTACAAAAAAGTGTGTATTAAACCAACAAAGCTGCAGAAGGAATTTAAAATAATAATAAAGTGTAATTTTTTTGTTCTAGTTCTCAGTCTGTATATATGTAAAATGTGGTTTCGCACGGTGCCTTTCTTTTCAATGGAAGTTTTCAGTGTATGGACTATATTGAGCTCAGTTTCTTCAAGGTACAGCCTGATGTTGCAAAAGGAGTTTTGGTGGAACTCTTAAGTGGGGGAATGTTTTTTTGGTTTTTTTTTTGTTTTGGATTTTTTTTTTGTCTTATTTTACATGCTTGTGTTATAAACAATCTCGGGAGACAGGGTTTGGGCTGTGTCTAAACTGCATTACTGCGTTCTGTAAAATATAGCTGTACAAATAAAAGAATAAAATGAAGAAAAGTGATGTATGATGGAGTGAGAGGTCTGTTCTTACCTGTCCTTCTCCTTAAGCACCTTGAAGCCTGGGTGGTGCCTGGGGAAGGGGCTGAGCATCCCGCACCCTGGTGTGAGCCCTTGGCTTGGATGGCAGGGCCGCTTTCACCCTTGAGTGCGGGTGGTCTCTGACAGGAGCAAGACTCAGGTTTGCTCTGGATCCTGGTGGGGACTGTGCCACCCCCTTGGTGCTTTCTGCATTGGCACCGAGTAGCCAGCAGGAACAGGGCAGAGCCTGGGAGAAACCTTTGCTAACCAGCCCAGGGACAGCTCCAGATGGCTGAGTAGTTATTTATATTTCCTGGAATCCAGTGCACTTGCCAGAATTGCTCAGGGAAGATGACTGCCTGCTGCTCCTCTCTTCTCAGAGCCTGGGATGGGGGGGCCTGCTGTTCTGCCTGCCTTGTGGGATGATTCAGGGAAGCAGGGTCTGTAACCCCATCCAGGACCTCACTGGCCAAGAGCATCTCTGTTTCCAGCCATTACATGCTGGCTTTGGGCCAGAGCTGAGAAAGCCCAGCCTGAGGGAGTCCCTGGGTTCGCCCTGGTGGGGAGAGGAGCTGCTTTGCTGTGTTTGGATGGCTGTGGTATGCTGGGAGAAGCTCTGAGTGCCCGGGCCCTGAGCTCTGTGCTGCTCCGCTGGTTTCAGAAAACCAAAGAGCCTCAGGCAAAAGTTTCTCTGAATTACAGAAACAGGACTGGCTGGAACCAGCACTGGTGTGGAGCCCAGCCACAGCTCAGGACGGCCCAGGGTGGGGTCTGAGTTTCATTTTGAGTTTAGTTAATTCATGGATAACTTTTTCTCTGGGCTTGCCAAATGATTCACAGTGGGGGGACTTGGAAGCACCAGCAGGAAGGGGAGGGCCTGGCGGTTTGCAGGGTCAGGAGGGGCTGCGCTTAGGAGGAGCTGGAGATGAAGAGAAGGATGTGTTTGTCAACACACCATGGGACAGAGGGATGTGAGATAACCAAAGCAGCTTTGCATGTGAAGAAAATGCCAAGAAGAGGGGGAGCCAATTTGCTGTTTAGCAGCATCCTTGCTGCTCTTACTTGGCCTTCTGATGGTCACAGCAGGCTGAGACAACTATTGCTGACATCATCTCAATGTTTTTAGGACCAGGAGCTATGAAGATGCTTTTGGGCCCCATAAGTGGGATGATGACTGACATCAGCAATGCTATTCTTAAGGAAGTTTCACCTGAGGAATTGTCTTGCTTAGCATAGCCTCTGGATCTGGACAGGCAGCTGAGCTGGATAGAGTGGCTGGTCCTCATCTTTGTAAGCTTGGCTTTTAGGTCTGCTGTTCTTCCTTATGACATCTTTGAGCTGTTGCTTTTTGTGCTCATCGAAAGACAATGCAGTTGCCTTTTCCTGTTTACCTCTAAATAAACACATTGTTTCAGGCTGAAAGTTAAACTTTTTTACTTCTACTCTGGTCTTGCGGGGCCCCTCCCTGAGTACTGTGTCCAGCTCGGTGGCCCCCAGCACAAGGAAGACCCACTGGAATGAGTCCAGAGGAGAGCCACCAAGCTGGCTGCAGGATTGGAACATGTCTCAATGAAGACAGGCTGAGAGAACTGGGGCTGTTCAGCTTGGAGAAGGTTCCAGGGAGACCTTAGAGCACTTTACAGTACCTAAAGGGAGCCCACAAGAGAGTTGGAGAGGGACTTTTCACAAGGACATGTAGTGGGGGCACCAGGGGGAATGGCCCTAAGCTGAAGGAAGGTAGATTTAGATTAGCTATTAGGAGAACATTCTTACCCATGATGGTGGTGAGGCACTGGAAGGGGTTGCCCAGAGAGGCTGTGGATGTCAAATCCATGAAATGTTCAAGGCCAGGCCGGATGACACCTTGAGTAACCGTAATCAGTGGAAGGTGTCTCTGCCCATGGCAGGGGGTTGTAACAAGATGATCTTTAGCATCCCATCCAACACAAGCCATCCTATGATTTTGTGACCCCCCAGCTCCTCTGGCATGTCTCCCAGCAGCCCAGACCTGCTGGCATGTGAAGAAATCCCACAAAAAGGCAAGAGCTGAGCAATGAGCTGGAGCCAGCCTCTCTCTCCTCCTGTTTGGTTTGGCCAGGCAGGACAGCTGCCTGGCAGCCTGCAGCCAGCGCCTGCCTGCTGTGGGGCAGGCATTTCATGAAGTGAGGTCTTCCCAAGCACCCTTCTGGGAAAGAGCCTATTTTTTACCCTGAAGGCTGAGGCCAGCATGAGCCCTCACCAACTTACTCGTGTTAGACACAGGGTGGTGAAAAAATGACCACAAATGCATCATTGCCTTAGTGTTAACAATAGCAAAATCTTGCTTTCCCACCTTAATCCCTCACTTGCTTTCTCTTTCTACCTTTCTCAGGTGGGCTTTTAATGTTTGGTAAAGCTGGCTGTCCTCACAGCAGGGTTTTGACACACTGCTCTCATTTGACAGACATACTTATGTTTCTCTCCTCCCTGCCAGGACCTGTTGCCTTTGAGCTCACCGCCTCTCTGGTTACTGCAGTTGTCACTTTTGGAAGCGGCTGGGCTGGACTGACAGCTCCGCTTGCCCCAGAAAAGCAGCTGTGCAGCCACGGCCTCTATTTCCTATTGACTTACCCAGCTGCACTTGCAATATAAATACTGTATTTTCCCGGAGCATGGTTTCCTCCTCCTGACAGATTTTATTTTTTTTTTAAACAGTGATGTCATGGCTTTTCCGGGCAGTTCAGCTGAAGTGATAGCACTTCACAGTGCCTGCAGGAATCTGGCACGGATGGTGTTTGGAGAGGCGAGGGAGCCCTCACACACAGAGCTGCCCTACACCCGCTCTATGCCTGCTTTATACCCACCAGCACTGAACTGCTCGGCCCTGCCCGTGTCCGTGCTGCTGGGCTGTTCGCCCTTGGAAAACCCGGCTTCAGAGACAGGCTGGCATTCAGAGGGAAGGTCACCACCGAGCCTATGGAATGGCTGGTTGCCAGGAAGGCCCTGGGATTCAAACTCCAGGGGAGTGAGCAGGGCTAGGGGAGGGGATGCTCTATTTCCTTTGGCAGCGTTGATGGACGACCCCGGGGCCGGGGCCGGGGCCGGGGCCGGGGCGCTCCGCTGCATTCTGCCAAGTCTCCACAAGAGGGCAGTGGAAGACGGAGTTTAAGCGCACAATCGTGGAATTCTGGAACAGTTTGGGTAGGAAGGGACTTTAAAGGTCATCCAGTTCCAATGGTGTACAGGGATACTTTCTACGAGATCGGCTTCCTCAAAGTCTCATCCATGCTGCTTTTCCAGGTGTGGAGCATCCTCAGCTTCTCTAGGTTACCCATTCCTCACCACTCTCACAGTAAAGAATTACTTCCTTATATCTAACCTAAATTGTTCCTATTTAAGTTTAAAGCTTTCTCCTGTCCCTGCATATCCTTGTATAAAGTCCATGGCCGACTTTCTATAATCCTGTTTAGGTACTGGAAGGTTCTATAAGGTCACCCCAGAGCCTTTTCCAGGCTGAACAGAGATGGTGTTAATAGAGGAGAGTTATATACAGATATAAAGCAGAGATAATTATTTCTTGATTTTATGTGTTCATCCATCTGTATCCATCATCTATTTCCTTGTGCTAATAATTCCTCACAGCTCAGGCCAGCATCTCTCTGTATGGTCCCAAACACAGCCCTGACTCCTGGCAGCCACTGCAGTAGTACGGGTATTTAACTCTCATACTATACCTGGTATATAACTCTTAGGTCAGCCTGTTCAGCTTTGTTTCTGCACATGTTTGTGTTGGTCTTTCCCTTGTCTTTACCATGTCTTTCCCTTCCCCTTTCTCTTCCCTCTCCCTTTCTCTTTTCCCCTCAAGGCAGCTGCTATCAGCCTTATGGATGCCATGGCAGTATCCTAGGTGGCTGAGACTGGGAATAAATCTCAGGTAGCAGCATCAGAAATCCTAAACTCAGCTCAGGCTCTCAGACAGAGACATTTCAAAAATTAGGTACTAGAATTCCATCTCTGTGAACCTCCACAACCTGACTGCCTTTTCTTCTTTGCTACAGGAGCAGAAATCCCAGAGGCTTGTAATTGATGGAGAGGCAAATTCTTTTGGATCTGTGCCCAAGTTTTGCTATAAAAACAGAAACCTCTCAGGGCTGTTGTAAGTCTGTGTACAAGCCCAACATTGCTGCTGTCTCTGTGCCCCATTCCAGGGGTACATGGTACCATTCAGCCAGAGGCTCTCCTCTTTATTGGTTACAACCTCTTGGTTTTTATTATCACTCTGGCAATGACTGACTACCCTTTCTCCCCTCATCTGGATCTCCTGGGGCAGGAACCTGCTCTATTAGATTTCCAGCAAGTTACTAGAGCTATAGCAGCTTCCTCAGTGCCCCACAGCACCAGCTGCAAGTCCAGAGGCAGTGTGGGGAATGCCACCGCCCTGGCTCCCAGATCACCGATCAGCCCTATCAGCCTGTGCGCTAGAATATAAAGAAAAGCCCTGCTGGCAAGGTAGTGATCCAGGGCAGAGCTGTCCTGCTCGTGGAAGCAGAGCTGAGAGTGAGGAGAGTGTTCCGTAGGTGATAGCGAGGGAGATAAGGCACGATGGGAGCCGGGCTGGCGGCTGCGGTGACAGCAGAGGGCACGCTTCGCTGTCGAGCACACAGCCTGGGCACCCAGACCCGGGCACTGCTGGACTGCTCTGGGTCCCTGGAGCAAGCTGGAAGCGTGGGGGTAAGGAAGCAGTCACAGGAATTCAGAGCAATTCGATCGTCTGCAAAGCCACATGCCCTGCAGCGCTGCGGCAGAAAGGAACAGAATTGCCTTTGCCACAGCCGAGCTGATGATGGATTTATCTGGCTAGAGAATGAATGCAAAAAAATTCAGAGCACACTGATCCCATAGAGGAGCTGGGGGAAGGGAAACTGGTAAGTCAATCTGCAACTCACTTGCTGATCCATGACTGCACGAGTCATGAGGACATCCAGAGGAATGCCCTTACCCCTTCTCCAGGACTCCTCTATGGGAGACAGTCCAATCTTGTATGGAGCGGATGGACTTCCTTTCTCCACTCCCTTGTTGCTGGTTCCTTCAGGTCAGCATAAGGTGGCTTTCTGAACCAAAGCACATGGTCTTTTTTCTTTAGATTTTCCTTGAAAAGAAACAAAATTTTTTCAGAAGGAGAACATCAGAGGGATTTTCACAAACATTACCTGAGAACATTACCTGAGAATTCAACACTGTATCTGTCAACAAGGCTCAGATCCCATGGGAGTTCAGTTTCTCTCCTTTAAACAGGCTGAGATATTTCTAGGGGAACAGTCCCATCAAAGCTTTGTCTCTAGTCCTGCCTCAACAGCCTCACAACCTCAGCTGAATCCCAAAAAGGTAATCCCAAAAAGGTGGATGTCAGAGCCTTTCTGAGGCTGCTCTGGCTCAGGAGCTTAGTCATGACCTGATGGAGGGCATGACCATAGAGAAGAAACCAACCACACTTTCCTCAGGTGAGTTGAAATTCAGTAGGACAAATCCAGGACACTTCCATGTGGTCACCATTCCCCTGTTGCTGGGGAACACAGATGGAATTCCTCCAGCCACCCTCAGGCAGAGGGGGGAACAGAGGGATGGCCATCTAGCTCCAGTGCTGCACAGAGAGATGGAGTCAGAGCCAACCTCATCTTCTAAGTCTTGTCCCCATATGCATGGAAAAGCCATAGCAGCCAGTGAACATCCAAGCCAGGAATTCCCAGTGCATCAGTCAGATTTTCTGTGCTCACCTGGAACTGGACTGTCAGGAGCACAACTCTAACAACATTTCTTCGACCCAAAGTCCCATAGGACATTGTTGCTCTGTGGCTTGATGCCCTGCACTGCCAGGTGGTCAGAGAGGGTTGGCAGGGCAGGACTGGGCTGAGTAAATGCAAAAATAAAAAACGAGATGTGAGTGAAGACAGGGAAGGAACAGTTCTGGTCTAAACATCTTTAATAGAGCTGCACTCATTCACACAGAGGTGCTGTGTGTAGCTGGGGAAGAGCAAGGTGCTGAGCAGCCTGGCTTTGGGCAGGACATCAAGAATGGCCTCTCAAAACCCCTTAAGAATCAAGTCTGGTATCTTCCCCCATTTGATGGCAGCAGGACCATACCAACTTCCTGAAACCATTCCTGCCAGCCCATCTGGGACCCATCCATCTCCAGCTGAGCTATGCAACTCTGTACAATCCCATTAGGTGTGTCTAAGTCCTGCTGGCCCCCCAGGAAATTATCAGGAAATGAGAAAAAGGGGAACTCACCAATGAGGTTGTTCCTGCACTGTGCCAGCTTCTACAGCACTCATCTCCATGTTGGTGTCCAGGTGGGTCCAAAGGGTGATGAAATGTGGCAGAGCTCTCCACCCTATGCAGCAGTCCAAGCCTGCACTCCAGACCATTGCAGTGCCCTAAGAAGTACAGGTGTTGAACCGATCCCTCTGGCACTTCAGGGCAGATCCATCACTGTGGAAGCCAAAGGAGGATGGTAGCTCTGGAGTGATGGGAGCTCCCAGTGTCCCCATCCCCTTGGGTTGACACACTGAATGACAGAAGGGGAGCCAGCCTGGAGAGCTGCCTGCTGTTCAGTGGCAGGGGAAGTTAGGTAACAGTTTCCAGTAAGCCACAGGGGAGTCTATAATAACCCAGTGTTGTCTCTCATTCCCATCTCTGTTCCTCTCCAATGTGGAACCCATGCAGACTGCACTGCCCTGTGCTGTGGGAGCTGGGATGAGCTGGTGCAGAGTTGGAGCCTTCTGCAAAGCTGGCCCAGGCTTGCACTGCAGCGTGGCACAGCTGGGCTGGGCTGTGCCAAGCAGGAGAGCCTGGGGGCTACAATTCTCAGTGCAGGTAGAATAGGAGAGCCCAGCTTGCTGCTACTGGCACATCTAGAAAAGTGGCAAAATTATAGTTGCTGAGAAAATCCTTTCCTAGGAAACCTCTCTTGAAGGCAGGCAAGAGAGCCAGGATAGGTTTGGTGCCCTGGCATCTGCTGCTTTGGCCATTTGCCACGCCCAGGACTGGCTCTGCTTTGCCCACAAGCGGAGAGAGAGACGCTGGTCCAGCTGCTAACACAGGATCTTGGTGGAGAGAAAAGCTCTGACAGTCACAGCCCTTAGGTACAGTCTGCTCTTTTGGGTCCAATCACTTCCCTTGGCCTTGGTAGGAGGCTGTGTCCTGTGCCCAAAACAAAGGAATTTGTCTAAGCCAGAGCAGGGGCTGATTCTTCTCTATCCATTTCCCCATAGCAAGACCAACGCTAGAAGACAGACAGGGTCCCAGGAGCACAGAGTTTGGCCTGCCCACATCGGGCAGAGGGGGAAAAACTGGCTATAAATGCAGCACAAGTAAACGCAACCCTCAGGGTCTCATGGGCTACAAATGAAGGCTTATTCTCTCATGATTTTCATTAATTTCTCTCCACAATTTGGGAAAGATGAAGAGGATGAAAGCTATGTGAGGCTGCAGATCTGCACTGCACAAAGGAATGGAAGCACCATCCAGAGAGGGCAGTCGCAGTGCAGCCCAAAGTTCTGCCTGGTCTGGAACCAGCAACCAGCACCAATTCATCATGTTGGACTGTGAAACAGAGCAGGAACACTTTGTTTCACGTTTCACACTCCCTGGGCAGCTTCAACAAACCCAGACAGCAGCAGGGTTGAAAGTGGGGCAGGGGATGCACATTAATTCATCATGAAAACAAAATGTCATTTTGAAGGCTTCTGGAGACCTTTTCACAGTACTTGAATTCTTGTCCCCTCAAGTCTTTGGCTTTTCTCAGCTGGAAATTGAGATAGGAGAGATTCTGATACTCCTTTTTGACAACAGAGGCCCTTTCCAGCACATCCTGCTCTGCTCCTGCCAGCTGGGAGACAGCTGAGGAGGCTGATCCTTCAAGGGGTCTGAAGCAGCTTTTCCCATTGTGGGCACCAGCCATCTCACAGGAGAGGCTGGAGGAGTGGGGAAGACTGCCCCACCATCCCAGTGGGACAGGTGAATGCCAAGGGACCAGCATGTCCAGCGACCCTGAGATGGAGACAAGGCTGAGCCAGAGACCAGCACGCCCCGACCCGGGCACATATTTGTGATCGCTTCCCGGAGCGGCACAGCCACGGCATGAGACGGGGCACTGTCCCCGGAGGCTCCCGCTGCCCCCGGGGCTGCCCGCGGGAAGGAGCCTGGGAACGGACCGGTGCCGGAGAGACCCACAGGGGCAGGGGAGGCAAAAGGACCCCCAAGGGCACCTCAGCACCCCCACCCCCTGCAGGAGCCGGAGGCGATCGCCCTTCAGGGGACCCTTTGCGGCTCCCCGGATTCTGGAGCCGTTTCTCACCGACGGGGAGGGACCCGGCTCCAGGGCGAGGGGCTTTGGCAGCGCGGCTGCTGGGGGGCTTCACCCTCCGGCGCTGGGTCAGCGCCGCGGGTAGGCGGTGACAGCCGGGACCCCCCGCCGCCGCTCCGGTGGGCTTGAGGCCGGGCAGAAGGGAGCGGACGAGCAGGGTCGGGAGCTCGGGAAGGGCGGTGATTTAGGGACGGGGACTGGGGGCGTCCAGAAGGGAGGGGAGCTCAGGGGGAACGTGGAGGCTTGGCCGGCGCTGGGCAGAGCGGAGCATCCCCGGTCCCGTTCCCCCCCCGTCCCAGAGACCCACCCCCGGCGGCGTGGGGCGAGGGGGGCGCCCCCGCCTTGACGTCAGGAGAAGGGTTTATAAAGGCGGCGGGCGGCGAGGAGATCCCCAACGCCGGAGCCGAGCTGCAGCGGAGCCGCCAGCGCCTCCCGCCGCCGCCTCCCGCGCCCGACCCTCCGGCGAGATGCTGTCGTGCCGCCTCCAGTGCGCCCTGGCCCTGCTCTCCATCGCCCTGGCCCTCGGCACCGTCTCGGCCGCCCCGTCGGACCCGCGGCTCCGGCAGTTCCTGCAGAAGTCGCTGGCCGCCGCCGCCGGGAAGCAGGTGAGAGCGCCGCGACGGGGCGGACACCGCGGGTATCCCTCGGGCGCCCCGACGGCCGCGCTGCAGGCTCCCGCTTCTACAGAGACCCGATTCCCCTCTGCAGAACCTCCGCTCCCTGTCACAGCCCCTGGCACCCCTGCTGCAGATCCCTCCCGTTCCTCGTCAGACTTCCCCAATGTCCCTGTTTCAGACGCCCGGTTCCTTGCTGCAGACCCTTCTTTCCCTGCAGATCCCCCGGTTCCCCCCCGGGACTGAGCCATCGACAGGTTGGGCAGCTGGTGCTGGGAGGTGAGACAGTCCAGCTGAGATCTGGTGGTCAGTAAGGAGCAGGCGCTGCTGGAGCACAGGGCTGAGCTCCTGGTGAAGCTCCCAAGGGTTTCTCTCGGTAGCAGAATGAAGGCGGCTTTCCCAGAGCACAGAACAATGGTCTTATCCATGCTGGGTGACAGCCGAGGCTTGAAGGGACTAGAAGAAAAAGAAGTCCTAGCGAGATGGTGACCAAATCTACCTCCCCTGCCAGCTCACCCAAAGACCTTTCCCATGTCACTTTAGCATCAGGCTCATGGCATCCTTGCTGAGTGCTGGAGCCGTGGGAAGAGAAAGTAAAGACAAGTCATGGACAGGACAGCAGTTTGTTCCCCACACCAGGTAGATGTCTTAGACACAACTGCTGCATAGCAGCTGCCGGGCTGAGCTCTTTGGAAAGCCAGGGCTCCTCTTCTCCTCCTGCATCCTGAATGTCTATAAGCTGGCCACGGAGAAGTCTTAGAGGAACAGAGTGGTGAGCCCTAAGAAATCAAGGAGTAATTGTGGTCTATCTCTTTTCCCCTTTCTGTCTTTTGTCCCCAAGGAACTGGCCAAGTACTTTTTGGCAGAACTGCTTTCAGAGCCAAGTCAGACAGAAAATGAAGCCCTGGAGTCTGAGGACTTGTCCCGAGGGGCTGAGCAGGATGAAGTGAGACTGGAGCTGGAGCGCTCGGCTAACTCAAATCCCGCTCTGGCACCCCGGGAACGCAAAGCAGGCTGCAAGAACTTCTTCTGGAAAACTTTCACATCCTGTTAGCTTTTGAAACCCACCTCTCCTCCCCATCCATCCCTGCCCTGCCCTGAGCAGAACCTTCACCACAAGAGGCGAAGACTGTAAATACACAATCCACAGTTATGGTGAAATTAAACAAACAAGGAAAATTTGAGTTTGATTTCCACTTGTTTTAATAAAACTTTCTGTTCCAATTGTACATGATTTGCTTGAGTTGTGATTTCTGACTAGTTCTTTGATGACATGCACTCTGCAACTCTTTCAAATGTACTATTTTTAATTCTCTGTTGCAATAAAATTTATGTTTCAAACGGTGATGCTGAGGCTCGGTGGTCAATGAGAAAACTGAGGTTACCTCTCAGGCTGCTCATCTTCAGAACGCTGCCTGTCGCAGGGCAGCCAACACCATCCACACCCACACATATGCACACACACAGTGTATCATAATGGGATCTTTTTTTCTGTGGTCTTACAAAAAGAACTAGAGCCACAGTGATATTTTAGATATCAAATCCCCAGCGCTTGGTGCTTCAAGTCGGTCTGGAGGATTTACACCCATCACCAGAGGGATCAGTAAAAATCTCGGCTGCGTATTTCAAGTGATGGGGATGGTAAAAGTAGTTCACGGTACAAGTTTACACCACACATCTCATTCCCTCCTCAGACACAGGCACTAAAAGGTTTCCCTACCTGGCATATTTTACACCTTGCAGCATTCCTGACAAACACTGTTCCTGGGATTCCTTCAGAAAGTTTTCCTTTGTTCTGCCATGCAGGGGGTGGTTTCCCATCTCTGTAAAGCTGAGATGTTAACCCCATGACAGCAGCCCCTCTCCATCTAATGAACTGGTCAAAGCAGTTTTTCTACCCACTTCATCATCTTGAAAGGCATATTGAAGTGTTCAGCAGGGTAGGAGATAGCATTGTGAGAAAAACCTTATTTTCTCAATGGAAGACAAATTTTTCATGCTTTTGCAGTCTCAGCTTTCTGGCCATGTTTAGTTTGTGCCACACACTCACAGGTGAATTGGAGCTGTAGAGCAAACATCCTGCACAGGGAACAGGTGGCACTTTGATGAGAAATTCATCATTTAGGGTTAAAAATAAGTATTTTGTAGCCATCATATGTGAAAGAAGGATGAAAAATGGGGAATTTTAGAGATGTTCATGGGTGGAGGGCTCAGCATGACTCTAGTGAAGGTGGATTCCCCAGCTGAAGGCTTGTTAAGTTGCCTCTGGTCTGTGCTGAGTGTAGCTCTCTGTGGGGCATCATTCTTGATGGCTCATGGACCATTGCTTTCATTCTTGGTCTGCGCCTCCTTTCTCTGTAGGCAGGGGGCTGTTGGATACGAGCTGAGGGGAAGGTGAATCCCTTGTCATTGCCAAGTGTGAAATCCCAGCCCTGCTACAGAGCTCACTGGGCTCCTCTATAAACAAAGGCAACAGGCAAAGGCAGCAGGGACATGCCCAGGCAGGGGAGCTGCTGGTATCAGCCCCTCTGAGGGGGCCAGAGGCAGGGCTGGATTCTGCCTTCCCTCCCTGGAGCAGGGCAGTTGTGGCTTAGCCTGTGCTGCAGGCAGGGCTAAGGACTGCTGCTGGCCCAGCTGGATCCTGCACCTGCTGGAGAAGCCTTACTATGACATGATCCTGTGTTTCCCCAGCTCCGGGGAGCTTCTCTCCTCCTTCTTTGGAACTGGGATAGGTTTTGTGGTGTGGTCTGGGGAAATGCTAGCTCCACATGCAGTGCCTTGGGGTTAGGGGCTCTGCCCTCTTTACCATAGCTGGGTGCAGTGCAGACTGGGCAGGGCACAGTGGTCCTCACAGCACTTTGTGGGGACAGGGAGAGAGCCTTACCCTCTTTGAGCCCTGGATTTCTGCAGCTGGTGCACCTGTGGAGGGTGCAGGATTAACTCACTGTTGTGGGATGGACAAGGCTGTACTGCAGGGAAAAGCCTCCAAAAAGATATTTAAGAAGTGGCAGTAATTTAGATCAGTAATCAGCCTCAAAAAGCAAGCAGGGTAAGAATAGGAGCCTGCTTGAAAATATGGAGACAGACTCTGTGAGGAGACAGTAGTTGTCCCAGCTCACATCTGATTCCTTCACTGCCGTGTAGTATCAACAGAGCAGATTTTAGGGGATTCAGTAAAGCAGAGACCTCCCCATCCCTGGCTGTTCACTCTTGTGTTGACTGAGGTTCCTTTTAGCTTTCAAGAAGAAACTAATTTTTCAGGGCTGAAACAGTCTCAAGAGAGCAGCTAAAGGAACAGGAGGGGGGTTGAGGGGCCAGGGATTTGAATATTCTCATGCACAGAGTCCATCTTTCAAGGGATATAAATAGACCACTACTCGCCTGAGGCTTTTCCCCTTGTTCATAATGCTCAACCCATGCTTCTGAAGGAGTTTAATCCTGCCAATTGCTGGAGTAAAACTCATCCCAAAAAGGGATCTGGATGATCCCCAGTCACAAGCAGGAATTAAAGACAGTGATTCATAAGCTACACCAGCCTGTTTCAATACAGCTGATGGCATGCCGTGGTGGCTTCTGGGAAGCTTAATGAAGATGTGCTGGTGAAGGCAAGTCCCCAGCTCAGAGATAGAAAGACAAACTGCTCCTTGTGTCAGCTCAGGAATTCCTGGAGTCTGGGGAGCTCTCTTCCAAGGCATTAAATGCAGAATCACCACATGTAATTGCACTGTGGCAGTGCCAGCAATCCCAGGTACTGGGAGCTGTACAAACACAATGAGGAGCTGGTCTTGCCATGCTGAGCTAAAAAGACTAGAAAGAAAAAGAAAGATTTCTTTTTCCCTTTGACGTGTGGGAGTTATGGGCTAAAGAGAGTAAATAAGTATATTTAATCCCTAGACACGGAGCCACGGCACAGAGCTCCGTGCTGGGAACACTCCTGCTGGGCAAGGCTGAGTCTGGATGGGCACACAGGTACAGCACACAGGCTAGAGCTGCCCAAGAGCAGAGCAGTTTCTGGGAGAGGTTCTCAAGCCGCATTCTCTGCAGGTCAGAGAGGAGGCTCCATGGAGGGATAGCCTCAGCATGGGGCTGGGGGAGGTTAGGGGCTGTGGTGATCCACACTCAGATGATTCATCTCCCCTCTTGCATTTGGTGCCACGGGCAGACCCAAGTAATGCCCCTCCAGCAGGCACCTTCATCAGCAGGTGATTCATCTGAGGCAATGCAGAGAAATGTCTGTAAGGAACAACATAAAAGGGCTTGAAACTGCTGCCTGAAGAGTTGCCCTTAATGAAAGCCAGAAAAATTGTATAAGGCCTGGAAACACACATGACCTGTGGGAAGTCAGTGAGGAGCTTCTCAGCCACCCCCAAAAGCAAAGTCTCCAATGATGCCAAGGGGTGTCTCTTGATCCAGCAAGCAGGCCAAGATTATTTTTTAGGTGCAGTTCTAACTGGTAAAAAAGAGAAGTCCACTTTGGTCCAGAAGGCTCACTGTGGACAAATGGCTTGAAGGGATCCTAGCTGTGCTGGGAGGAAGTACCTGTGGGACCCAGATTTCATATCCTGAGTCCACTCTGGCACCATCTAACTCCTTTTGGCTCTGCAAAAAAGATCAAGAACCTGGACCCATGGGCACAAGTTCCCTACCCTGAGAAGAGCCCTTAAGAAGCTCTATGGTGCCTTTGCCTTTACTCTGACTCTGGGGCTCCTCACAAGAATTGCACCAGCTGATTGCAGCTACTGGGAGCATCTCTGATTCCCAGACCTCTCCTTGCACCAGAGGAAATTTCTCTTTCATCCCACCGAACTCCTAGCATCTCTGAGGAGTGCCAGAGCTGCCCCAGCCCCCACATGGGTGAGCATCAGGTGCTTGGAGAGAAGCACTCACTGCTACAACAGAGTCCTAATTCTCAGCAAGCAAAGCAGCAGGATGGTTATTGAGCAGGGTAAGAGAAGATATACCAAGGCAATAAAAGTTACTATGATAAAGGAACAGACTGTACTCTTTGTTCACTGAACACTTGACTTTTTGTTAGCTTATCAACAGAATAATGCAATAAAAAACACTTTTATTCCTTTTTTCTTCACCTTTGTCTTTGTTTTATTAGGGAGTTATTTGTTTGGGTTTTTTTTTTTTCCCAAAACCCAATTACACTTCTGAGAATAGCTGTTTGGCCAGATACTGGGTATCTCAGGAAAATTTTGTATCCCAGTCTTAGAAAACTTACGCCATAAACAACTTGTAGAATACAAGAAAAAATTAACAGTCACAAAAAACCCCCCACAAGTTCAGTTTTCTTCATATGTATAGTAAAAATGCCAGTTTGTGCCATGAACCATTACTTCCAGCATCATCTGATAAAGAAACACACCTGGTCATTCAGTTAACAAAATTAATTTAACAAAGGTCCCTAGTATTTTCTACTAAGATATTCCCTGAGAAAACATGCAATAATGCAAACCCAGGCTTTGTTTATCACCTAGACTGGCTGCTGGAGAAGAGAGAAAGTGACTTGGTCTCACATGCCAAGTGATGCTCTAACAGAGCATCTCTCCTGATGCTCTCCACTGCTTGCCTCCCCCTCCCTTGCAGCTGGCTCTTGCAGGCAGCAGCCTGCTGTGCTCTGTGGTGCAGAAGGATGAAACGCTTCTGGCCTCCAGCCCTGGAAAAGCATTCCCAGGAGGAGAGCTCAGAGATGCTCCAGGCCCTCCAGACTCATCCACAACCCCTGTTAGGAGATGTCCCAGAGCCAAAGTCAGTGATTCCCTCCCAGCCCAGCAATCAGCCTGGTGCTGCTCTGCCTGAGGTAGATCATTTGCTCCCTTACACAGAGCTCTGTACTCTGCCTTCAAGGAAAACCTCTCCTTCTGCTCATGACTGAGGAGGAAAATGATCCCTCTGGAAATCGGCTGTCACATTTGCAAAGCTCTTTTGTAATTCTTTCCTGGCAGCTCTTTTTTCCTGCTTTACTTCTGGTGCCTGGCAGGGTCTGTGATTCTTCCTAGAGGCTCAAACACGATATTCCTCACCCAGTGTCCCTGGCCCCCAGAGCAGCCTGCCCCCCAGAGGGTGTCACTGGGGGGAGAGTGCACAAGCCCAGGATTGGGGGGCCCTGCAGCCAGCAGAGAGAGCCAAAGAGCACAGAGCCCAGCTCGAGGTCCGTGTGTGCCCACATGTGAGGATGGGGGTCCTCTGAGCCAGAAGCTGTTCCACCTCTGGCCACAACCTCACCACAGGGAGATGAGCTGCAGTCAGAGGTCCTGCAAAGAGGGGTTTTCCATGGAGCAGCACTTTTGGGGGCCAGAGCTGTGTCAGGATGCAGGCAGTGCTATTGCACTGACAAGGATTTTTTTTTCTCAAACTAAGTGCCTGCTTCTCATTTCTAAAGGGCATTTCTCATGTCACAGTTGCCAGTTTTTAATGTGCCAGAATAAAGTTAAATAGCATGATAATAACTTAAGTGTTCTAGCTAGGATAAAAATGCAGTGGGTTTTGTCCTAATTGCAAATTTCAAGAAACTGCTTCCATGTCAATCTTCCCTTGGCATTTTTTGTTTTTCATCCTCTCCTTATTCACTCAGATCTTCTGAAACATCACAGTCTAAGCAGCAGCGGCAGGGGCAGAGGAAGGAATTTCCCTATTCGAAACAGCTGGGGATCTTCCTGAAGAATATATGAGGATGCTGGGTCATGTTGAAAAACAGGAACCTGGCAGGTCAAGAGTTTCTTCAACAATGTGTTGCAATGAGAAACCTCAGCATGGTTCAAACACAAGATGTGAAGCCTCTTGTTAGCATTCAGAGATGTACCCTTAAAGCCAGAGCCCACCTGCTCTCAAGGAGGAAATTTCAGTTGTGGATATGGATGTGGCTCCCCAGACATTACCTCCACATGCAAGTAAGCAAGTAAGCAGGCTGGTTTGCAGAAAACACAATCTCTTTAGACTGAAAGATATAATCCAGTTAGATATGAACCCTGAATTCCAAACCCTGCTTATCTCCTCAGACAGTGATGACACATGTCATAACGTCACCTCCACCATCAATTCCCTTATTTGTCACATTAGCAGTGGTGATACTGACACCAGCAACAAGGCAAAGAAAAAAATTGAGGAGATCCTAAGACAGAGGAACAAAGTAGAAGCCATGTCTGGGCACATTAATGAGTTCCTTGTAGCCAGCTTTCAATCAATCAAGTTTATCAACCAGCAGCAGGAAGAAGATAAGAAATGAGGGAAGGAACAAATCATTCTGTGATGTAATTGTGTCATCCTGCAACTCTGTCCCAAGAGAAGAAACTGGCTCAGGAGGCCTTGGTGGAAATGCTTAAGGATGGAATGAACAACCTCTTTACCCTAGTGCTAGAATTCCTGAATGGATACATAGGGGAAAATCAGAAACTACCACAGCCATTAATGTCCTCATGAAAGGGGTGCTGGAAAAATCTGACCACATGCTGATCTTTTGTGCTCCAAGACAGCCTGACTGCTAAAGACAAGCCAGATAAGTCTTCAGAGCTGATGGCCAAGTGTCTGTGAAAGATCACATGGCCTCTGCCAGGTATCAGCAGCAGCAACCTGGATGCAATCCTGCTGGATGCCCGCACACTCATGAGGACTTTCCAAAGGAAACACTGAGGCAGCACACGAACAAACTTCCACTGCAGACCCTGAAAACTGTTGCATAACTTGTGCAAGCTGACAAAGGTGAGGATGCTGGACCACCTCACCCTGACTCAGGATGCAGCTGGCTCTGAGGTGGAAGCTTCCCTCCAAAAGACAGACAGTCCTACTGCCAAGCACAGGGCAAGTGAAACAACTGTAGGAGCAGGAGAGGAGGTGGCCAAGGCAGCTCACAGGACTGCAAAGCACAAAGCAGGTAATATTTCAGAAATAATTTTCTACAAAATTTTCTCCAAATAGAGTTTGAAGGTCTAGAGGAGTTATACATATGAATGTAAGAAAGAGTGGCCTGGGGGAAGTTGGAGTTTTCCATAGAAAACCTCTCCCTGTTCTTGCAGAGCTGTGTGAAGCAAAGCCTGGCCATTTATTAAATCTAGACAGAACAGGACACCAGAGAAGCTTCTTCCCTCTCCTCCCTAGGGGAATACCCTGAGGTGGAAACATCTCCTCTTAGATCCATGAAGGGATCTAAGGAGGGTCCATGAAGGAGAAGGAGTTGATGCCATCCTGCCGCCTGGAAGACAGCAGCAACAGCCATTACCCTGCAGAAGCAACACAGCCCTCCAAGGTGAACAGCCCACAAGAGATCCCCTGCCAGTTAGGTCCCCTCAAAGGATGCCAATATCATGGTACTCCCTGGGGTGATGTCCCTGAGGGCAGGAAGAGCCATCATCAGGGAAACCACTGGCACCTCAGAATTATCCAGGTCTCCTCCACCGATACATCAGTGGGCAGATGGTGAGAACCACAAACCAATAAAGAATAAACTCCAGCATGAATAACCATGTGAGTTCTCTCTTTTTGCCATTTAAAAAAAAGGAAGGTGGGTGACATTGATACCTCAGGTCAAAACTGAGCAGCACAGAGCACACAAATCTGGCCAGGGCAGAGAACCAGCTGTGTGCTGACCCTTCCTGGACAGCCTTCACAGGAGCTCTGCCATGAGGTTTTCCAGCATTCTAATATTCGTAGTTAGCAAAGTATCAGACCAACCATGCCCTGGTTCCCAGATGAGGGAGAGATCAGGGCATCCAAACAGTTTCTCTGCCTTCCTGAACACTGACCACCAGCTGCCCAGGGAGCCTGCCAGAGACAAAGGTTGCAAGAGGAAGCTCATAGGAGAAAGTGATTGTAAAAGTTGTGGGTTTCTCTTAGGTAAAATCAATACATCGACTTTCAAACCCACTTTCACTTGTCAGACTGAAAGAGTTTGAGAGAGCAGAGCTGCTATGGACGACTGCAGAATGCCAATGCCTCACCCTGCCCATCCATCAGCTCCACTTTTCCGAGTGCACTGCTGTTCTCGTGTAAAATTGCCTTAATTTGTCTTTAACACCCCTCTTGTCTCTAAGTTCTTTAGGTGGGAGTCCTTAGCTTTGTGTCAGGTATAACAGTAAGCACTTCAATGATGCTCACTAAATTACACGGCTTTTTTACTAATAGACAATTCAGTCAATTACAAAATGCTATTAAGCATTTGTGCTCGGGCAGAGCGAGCTAGGTGCCTGGTGAACATGGCAAACCAATATTTTTAATTAAAATAAGAAAAAAGGAACACACAGGCTGATTACCAGCCAACAAGAAAATTACCTCCCAGAGATCTCAAAGTGTAATTACCCTTTCTGAATGACCAAAATGACTGGTTTGCTGCAGACTATAATTCTCTCTAATGCTGCTACAAAATCATGGCCACCCTCTCACCTATCCCATTCATCTAGTGCTGTACCTGCCCAAGGCTGCTCAAGTACTCATGAAATCATGCTTTGGTGCTCATGTGTGGTTTCTGCCTAAGTTTCTGGCTGTGTAGCTGGAGGATTCATAATGAGGACATGGCTGATGCCTGCAGAGGTTCTGTTCTTTCGTTCCTTGCTGCTCTGTCCTTGTGACACCCCCTGTTTTCGTGCTAAAGGACATACCTGGAGTGGAACTGTGTCACTTACATGCAGCATAATTGGCTGCCCTGTATGTGGCCCTCTAAGAGCAACTTCATAACCGTGTTGAACTCTCAGATCAGGCAACTGGATGTGCTGTTCCAGGCAGCTTCCTCCAGTGCTGTGCTTCCTTTTTCCTAGTAGCAAGTGCCCCATGAGCATTTATTCCTGGAAATCCTCTCTACAGATGCCCAAACACCATTCCAGTATAGTTACCTGATAAGTCTGTCCATCCACTGCCTTGTGACTCAGTCCACACCGAAACTTGCCCAGTAAGAATGTTCCCTTTGCAAAAGTCTCCCTGGCCATGGGCTCTCACCAGGCTTCCCCCTGCCCCACACAGCAGCTGCAGTGCTGCATCTGGCTCACTGCTCAAGGAAAAGCCATTAAACAGCTGACAGAACTAATATGGTGAAGCCACACACTGTGTGTATCCAGGGGGCACGTGCAGACCCCTTTTCTATTATGCTGAAGGCTTGATCCATGCCTTAGGGGTTCCAGAGACTGTAGGAAACAGGGGAAAGTGAAGTGTTTGGAAGCTTTGCACTATTTGCCTGGCAGGCAAACAATGCGTTCATGACATCAGAGTGCCTCAGAGCCTTTGCCAGCCATCAGAAGCCTCCTGTAGTGGGTGCAGAACAAAGTCAGAGCAAGTGACAGTCCCTGTCCTGCAGATACTGCATGTGATGGGAGATAAACACATCAGCAGAGATGCCCTGGAACCCTACAGGAGCAAGCAGCCTCCCAAATATTCTCAGCAGCAGTGTTCTCTCAGGTGCCCCACTGTACAGCCCTAGAGCAGCTCTCAGGAGTGCCCTGAGCATCCAGATCATAATCTCTGCAAGTCATTCTTTCTTGCAGCTCCTTGCTCCTGGCAGACAACAACATGCAATGGGGTATCATGGGTCTAAGTGCTTATTCTGGAACTTACACCACAGGAGCAGGGTCCTGCCTGAGAAGCAATGGATAAGGAATGGGTCCTAACCAATGGATCCCTCCTAACACAGAGGATGATGCTCTTGCCAGCTCCACAGGCTGAGCTTTGCTGGATAACAATTCAATTTTCCCCTCTCCTGCCTCACAGCCAGACAGTCCTCCAGGCTGTTCACCTTCCCCCACAGCCCTGGGGAAGAAAAAAGAGCAGAAGAGCACCTGGGTCACGAGACAAAGAAGGAGAGCTACAAAGATCTCATAAGGGAAAGCTGACCTGGTACCTTTTGCTCTTTCCTGGTTCACTCCTCTTCCATTTGCTGGAATCGCAATCAAACTGTGTTCTCAGGAGGTAGCAGGGTCAGAGAGATCAAGGAATTATAAATAAATACAGTATAAACAAATCAATCAGAGGGATAAAAACATTCGACAGAGACACAGTAATTAAAAATATAATAATCCAGATAGTGGACATTTATTTAAAATGGTGCAATTACAGCTTTTAATCATCCCAGTTTAAATTAACAGCAGCAGTGAAGTGGCTGCGCAAATGTGTTCTCTGTAATGAACAGATATTAGAAAGCCAGCCTGGTGATCTCTCCCTCTCTCTGGCTAATTCTCCCTCCTCTCATTGTAAAATAACCTTTTGGTGTCATTTTCTTGTAGAGTCTTGAAGATGAAGACACAATATTGGAGCTAAATTAAATCCCCTTCACATATTTCTCTTCTTTCAAGCTGTAAAAATTGCTGGTATCAGTCATTCAATCTCTAGTGCTGACGCAACCACACTTGAGGAGAACATCTGGGGGCCCCAAGAGTCATTATAGGGAAAATAAAATCCTATATTACAATCAGTCAGCAATTAAAAGGCAGGATGCAGGAGGGCAAATCCTGCAAGATGCTGAGCAGGCTTGATGGGAAAATCAAATGTTAGACCTGTGATGCTGTGGGGCTCTTTTCTTCTCAACTAAATCATTTGAGAGGAGGTTAGAAAATTTCTACTTCTGCTCCTGCCCAGAACAAATGGTCTTGGAAATAGCTTGTGTTAATCTGAGTCAGTACTGATCCAGAGGCCACAGGTTTCTGCAGGGCTGTGGGGCCAATCTTGCCTGGCTTGGCAGGTCCCAGCCAGGCTTGGGATTCAAACAGCCATGGTCTGATGAACGCAACACTCAGCTTACCATGTGAAGCCCACATGGTTACAGTGGGCTCAACTCAGGCACAGGCAAGTCAGAGACAGAAAAGCTCTCTGCCCCTGGTATGGTTCTGACTTAGGAACATGATGGGTCTGATCTGCCTGGGCAGCTGTCATGGCTTTTCTCCCACACGTGGATCTCCACTCCCCTGTTGATGCACCTTGCCTACAGAAAGCCCTGTGTCCACCAGACAGGATGCTGAGGAGCTCACTGCAGTGGTGGAAGGGAGCAGAATTACAGACATGTGGCAAGTAAAACTGTTGGGGGAGAATCCTTCAGACATGGCTGTCCTGAAATGGATTCAAACTCACAGCCAAGGAGAGACAATTCTCCAGTGCCTGCTAAAGCTCTGCTGCTGTGCAACCCCTGCTCTGCCCGCCAGCAAGAGCAGCTCTGCCCCAGCCCTGCCTTCACTCTGGCCCTGTGTCATCCTCTGCACAGGTGGAGTCACAGCAAGTCAGAATCCAACCCAAAAGTTCCTGAACTCAAGACTCAGCTCCCAGCAATGTCCCACAGCTCCTGTTGGTGACAGCGCAGTGCTGGTCCTGCTCACAGTGTTTGGATGCTTCACACCTTTGCTGCAAGACTGCAAGAAAAGGGACAAGAATTAAAAAAACAACATTACAAAATCAATTTTGGAGGTATGGAAGGATTTCTGTGTGGGAAATGGCTACCATGCAGGAGAGTATGTGTGACCCTACATGTGTAAGTCACAGTTTCTCCCAGAGATGCTCACCCACTCCTGGCTTCTGGCCATGGTCACCAAACACAATTACCTTCCTGCATCCCTAGTCCTCAGCACACGACTAAAATCAGGAGCCCTTTGGAAGGAGAATTTCAACTCATTAGCACCAAACCTTCCTCTCCTTCCTGTTTACCCGAAGGGTGTGCAAACATACAGAGAGAGAGCAAGAGTCACAGAGCCCTCACTGCTGTAGTGGGCACTGCAATTACCTGGCATGCACATTAAGATTAATAAATATTAACTTTACTTATGTTTATACTGTCCACTTAAAATGGAAACAACACGCTTTGCTACTTAATCAAATTAGAGCTATAAAATTATTTCCCTTTTAAAAGGTTCATTTCTGTTTGGTTGGCAATTAATGTTGATGATTTGAGTTCCATCTTCAAAGCATTTTGAAATACAGAAAAATGGCAGAAGTGCAACAGGGCTTTAATGGAGTCATAGCACATCAGGTAGTAAAGCATAACAGACCATTTACTTTGAGTACTCTAATTATTTGAGAGCTTTTTTAAAAACAGAAAATCGACATGTGAAAACTGTAATTTCACTTGAATTAATTTTTTAAAAGAAGCTGGAAAAACCAAACAAATAAAAAAACAGAAAACCTGCTTTCAAAATGTTTCTTTCTAATCCCCTGCAGCCAGGCCAAGTCCCAAGCTGACACTGAGGAGCAAATTTTCCCTTTTGTTTTTCTCTAGCTTTTCTCTCTTCAGGATGTGCAGGACAGGGATGACCAGTTGCACGCTGGGTCCTCACACAGCCCCTCCTGCACCATCACTGAAAACATCTCAAGGAATCAATGCACCTTCTTGTGGGTGAAGGTGCATTGTCCCACCCCTCACTGAGCTGCAGGGGACAAAGTCACTGTCATTGCCTCAGCTGAGACACAAAAACCCCTTCAAGACGTTTAGCACAACCAACAAAGTATTTATAGCTGTACCTCAGTCTGGAACACAGCTCTCTGGTGAGGCAGAGTGCATCTCCCACAGCTTTCTTGCCTCTGCAGAACTAGCAAGGTTTAATTCCTCTTGTTTTCAAACCAGCACCAAAGCAGCAGCACAACCGAGGCAGGATGGGACCTCTGGAGGTCTCTGGTCCTCCCCCCTGCAGAAAGGGTCCAGCTTTACAGTTAGATTTTGTAGCTCTGGTTTTGTCATGCTGAGTTTTTTCATCTCCAAAGACAGAGATTCTCACAGTCACCATTTGACTACAGCCACAGAGAAGATAAAATTACATGGAAGACAAAATTACAGGAAGAAAGGCTGGCTCCAGCAAGAAGAAGCAAGACCACACAAAGAAGAGGGAGGAGCAGAATCTGGCCCCAGATCTGGTGGCCTGGTTTCCTGAAGCACAGCTCTTCCCCCATTGCAGTACATGGGTTTCTTCACAACTAAATCTATTTGCAAGGCAGTACAAGCCAAGACAAATTTGCCCCCAAAGTAATAACTTTTCAATTACCTTCGTTATGCCTTGCTCAACACAACAGCACAGCACCTCTTGAGGGAGCAGCTGAGTATTTCTCTCCAGGGTGCACATTTATTATTTTAAGAATCATTTAATTTTCCATCTGAACAAAAGGAGCAAATGTAGGTCCTGAATGACTCCAGGGCCCTGTTCAATACATTGCTGTGTTATCCATCACAGCAATTACATGTGGTAATTCATCTCTGAGAAACTTCAGTGTGCAGATCTGAGAGCATTTGACATATCTGGCATGCCTCAAAAGTGTGGGAGCCCATGGGAAAAAGGGATCATGACTGGGAAAAGTTTCAGTACTGGGACTTCTGGCACACCAGCAGCCCACAGCCTGGCTCCCAGTACCATTCCCAAGCTCTGGCTTCCCATAGCACACACTCATCCCTGCAAGCCCCATTGCTGGAGCCAATGGGATTTACAGTATTTGTGCAGTGATGTTTTTTCACAACAGATTCCCTGTTGGCTCTGACAGTGAGAGAAATGTGACTAAAAACAACCACAGCAAACAGTCCATCAGAGACACCATTTACTCTCTGAGTGTGTCTGTTACTCTCTGTGTCCATAATTCACTGTCTCTTCATCAGTGACCTGCAAGGCTTGAACCAAAACACACCAAGGGACAAATAGAAAGTTATAGTTTCTATACCTAAAGGAATTACCAAGACAGTTTTGATCTTATAGCTGACATCTCTCCATGCTTCCAACCACCCTCTGCCATCTTTATTTGCTTCCCAGTATCCATTTAGAAAAGGCTGCCTGGGACAGAGATGCTACTGTGGGCTGTGGGCTTGTCTTTGGCACAGATGTAGGCAGGATCAGATATTCAGGATATTCTCCAGATTCTCCTTACCTGGCTGCCTGTCAGTGGTGAGAGCACAGTCCTGGTCTGTAAGGCTGGGCCCTGAGCACTGCATACAACTTCAGGGTGGTTATTCAGAAACTCTCTCTGCCCCCTGGGAGTGGGTGGGCTCCTGCCAGCTCCTCAGAAGCAGAAGGAACAGTCTCAGAGGGAGTAACAGAGCTGTGGCCAGACTCAGAAAATAATGAGAACCTCAGCTTGCTTCAAAATGCTTCAGCTACAGGTACATGCCTCATGCTGGGAGGCCACTCTGCATGACTATGTCAGGTGCTGATGACTGAGGACAGGAATCCCCAGACATTCCCCTCAGTGCTGCTGCCGCTCTGTCAGCACTCAGCAGTGATGAAAACAGACTGCAAACTGGGCACACGAGAGGTGTCCTGACTCTGTGATCACACATCTAAGGAATATCCCCTCTCCAGAGCCCTGAGCCCACCACACAGGTTGGGGTCACCTGTCACCAGGAACAAGAAATGGCTGCTTCACTGGAAAGTTAAAGGTTAGCAGTAAAGGTTTTCGTTGGGTCCCATTTGCCTCTTTATGGGTATTCGTATTCCTGTCCTGCCCAGGCAGGTCAGCAGAGTGAGCATCCTCACAGATCCCAAGGAAGGGGTGGCTTGAGTTCCTTAGTAAAGGAAAAGGTCAAAATCAGCCCCTGGGATTCTACTTCCCTGAGTCCCAGGAAGATTACAGGTAGTGAGTAGAAAGTCTGGTTGCATGTTGGTCTTTGGTCAGGGAAAGCCAAACAACAGAGAAGCAGTGGATTTTAGAAATATTAATTTGACCCTTTATTTTGACATTGTGGATATTTGTGGACTACACAGTTCAGAAAGCTCCACCCAGATATCCAATGAGCACTCCTGACTGAATGGACCATATATTTTCAGGAAGGTTTCCCATCAGGGTTCAAGCTGTTGAACACCTGCAAACCTGAAAAGTCCTGGCACTGCTGCAATTTCGCTTACGATTCATAACAGCCTGTGTGGAGACTTCAATCCCCTCAGCCAGGGTACTTTGGCAGACACAGAATGTCCTGCAGGCTGTATTGGAAAAGTCACATGAAAGCCTCTGAGATGCAGACTCGGAGAAGACAATGCATTAAATAAGCTGGTACTCACAGCCCAGGTGTGCTCAAAGGAAGATCCACCCATGAGGCTGTAGCAATTTGCATCCATCAGCAAGGAATTGCTGCTCTGAGGCAGTGGGTTTGTTTCATTTTCACCTGGACAGCCAGGTCTCTCTGTAGTTCTGCAGGAGCTGATGGAGTTCAGTGGGTGCTTGGGGACCAGCAGATCCTCTCACTGAGCCCAACCCTTTTGCTACAGAGGTCCCTGGGACTGGCATTGATCCAGTAGCATTTGCAGGAGTCCAACACTCAGGATAAACCCCAGAGAGAACAGCAGAGCTCCCTTTGCCTTCATTCCTTCTTCATTGCTACAACTGTTGTGAAGCAGATCTCTAGCATTCTCCTGGATACAGAATATATCCAGGTATGAACCTGTTCCTGACTCTCCTAGTTTTTGAAGAGCAGAAATCAAGGTGAATGGAAAGGGTAGATATGACAAGCAGATCTGCATAATGCATCGGTGAGTTCTCCACAGAGCTCACGTGAGGTGATCTGGAAGTTTGGCTAACTGGAAAATCCTCTCTGCCAGGTAAAGGGCTGCTCCTGAATTACCATTTCTCAGAGTATCATTAGTAGCAGGGGAGCAGAGAACAGATACCTCAAGCGTTTGCATTCCTGGTTCCTCTCCTTTTTCCATCCAGCTGGTAAACAATTTATTTCTTCTCAATTCCCCAAATTATCACAAGTCTGGAAATGCCTGGCTGCTGTGTCATTTAGCAAACAGTCCCTCACAGTGCCAGAAAAGCATGTGTCATTTGGCTCAGTGAGGAGAGAAGCATGGCAATGCTCACATGTTGTTATAATTCCCAGTATCATGCCCTATCAAATTGTCCAAGGAATGTGGCTTTTCCACAGCCCACCCGGGGTGGCACTGCTTTTGCTGGACTTGTGTGCAACTGGGAGCCATCTCCTCTGCCTGCAGGAACAGGAGCAATCCCCTGCTGCTGCTTGGTGTGACATTGTGTTTGTGGCCAGAAGGGCAAGAACAGGTCTGAAAACTAGTTTAATTTGTACTATGCACCTTTTCTGCCAATGATGAGTTCCCACATCCTCTGAAAGTGCCACGTACCAAGTAACTGATGTCCTGTATGCACAGCTCCTCCCACTGCTGAAGGTTTTGCTCTGTGCACCAAAATATTTGGCTGGGGTTTTTAAGCCAACACTTTGTTGTCTGACACAAACCAGGTTATCACATTCAGGTGAAGGTTTCCTAAACTCTTTTTAGGTTTACAAGTGGATTTCTTCTCCTCTTACCCCCTTGGTGCACTTCTTTCACAATTCATCGATGGCTCAGTGAAGCAGAGTCAGGACACAAGGGCCTTTGCCAACAGGGTCCTTCAGAGTGGCCATAAGAGCCTCTTTACTGCTCTACTTAAACCTCTGCAAGGGCTAAATCAGGACGAGTGCAAATACAAAACATGAGGCATGTGTAGCTCTCATCTGCCTCCATCTCCCTCTTGAAAAACAAAGCACTTAAATCTAATTGTGTGGACTGGCTGTCAGCTACAGGGATGGCAGCAGGGTGAGTTACAGAGCAAGGAGCTTTGCAGATTTTTTTAGCAGTGTGGGTAGGCTTTATCCAAGAATATCAGAGCATGTGAGAGCTGCCAGACACATGAAACAGGGAGAACCACTGTATTTTGTTAGCACTGTCAGACCAAGGAGCTGTGTAGGGATGCTGATCTCCCAGAGTCTTGCACAGATCAAGATGTGATAGAGTGAACTTTCTTCCAGCATCATGTTTAGAGGATGCTCTTTGTTTCCTTTTGCTGATGATTGGAGTATAGCCACTATAAACATTTGATACCATGCAGGGTACACAGAAATAACAAGAAAATAACATGCCTAATTAGCCGGTAGATTATTTTAACCAGCTCCCTCTGGAATACCCTCATTGAACAGGGTTAGATTTCTTCCCTTCCCCCTACACAGATCCTCACATTTAATTAAACTGGAAACCTGGCTGTGCCTGGCTCAGATGGAGTGTTTTACTACTTACATCGTCTTTGCAGACAAGAGACACTGCTGCTATTGCACAAATGGAGATGTGGCTGCTTTGTACATTTCCTCTGGGAGGCTGCAGCTCCAGCCACCTCAGACAGTGGCAGATGAAGGGAGAAATCCAAGTTAGAAGCACTAATTTCCATGCCTTCTATAGCAAAACAATGCTGGCATTGATCCTTGGTCTGTTCACCTAATTGGAGGGGCTAAAAAAATAAATAAATGTCAGGTGCATGGGACAGAAGAGATGGGTCCAAGCTCAGATCTCACAAGGATAGTGAGCTTCTCCAATAGCTTGTTCCAAGAATGATGTCAGGCAGTGTTTGGAGGAAACAGGATGGCCATCCCTTCCAGACAAGGGTATTCCAGGCAATGAAATCAATATAATTAACAGCCAAGGTGAAATTGCACATACAAGATCCTCTCTCACACTGCCTGATCAACACATTTTCAAAGAACACACCATCAAGTCCCTCCAGATAGGAAGGGATCATCCCATGAACAAGACAAGATACTGGACTGAAAACTCAGCATTTCATCTGGACTAGCCACTGATAAGACCTTAAAATGGGAACAACATAATTTTTTCCCCAAAATATTTGTTTATTTAGATCATAAATTCTTTAATGTCCAGATCTTGACCTTATCCTTATTTCCATGCTATCCCCATTTGTCACTCATTGTATGCTGTGTCCACCCACAGCCAGAGACTGCCCCAATACAAGCCTTGCAGAGGGCTGAGTGGCATCCTGGAGCTCTTTCTGCTGCAGTTGGATTTGGTTTCCATGTTAGACTAGCAGGAATTATGTTTGAATCCCATAACTGTATAAAATTTTTGCCTTCTCAAAAGTAATTTTCTTCTGACAGACTGAATTCCTCCCCTGCGTCTCTTCTTACACTAATGTGGAGCTTTTCAGACAAAGACTTCAAACTAATTGTGAACAGCAGCAGGTTAATGTGATCAAAGGAGCTAATAGGCTTTCATATGTATTTACATGGTTTAAGCTCCTAGATTCAAAGACTGGATCAAGAGATTTGAGATAAATTGCATGAGGATTATTTGTC
Organism: Serinus canaria; assembly: GCF_022539315.1. Taxonomy (NCBI): domain Eukaryota; kingdom Metazoa; phylum Chordata; class Aves; order Passeriformes; family Fringillidae; genus Serinus; species Serinus canaria. The sequence continues at coordinate 9,712,440 of NC_066323.1, read as the reverse complement.
TCCCTGTTGTGCAGCAGAGAACTTGTTTCTGCTCTGTTGGAAAAGTCAATGGAATATTTGCCTGGGCTGGGAAATTGAAGCTTTCTCAATAACATCACCCAACTTTCCTCATGAATCATAAACACAGGGGAAGTTGGGTAGTGGCATTACCCTGACCAAGGTCCTTGTGCAACAGAAAAGAGAAACAACCTCAGATGTGGCCAGGCTTTGAAATGCTGGGAAGGTGCTCACAGGCAGAGTCTTTCTGCTGAGCAAGGAACACTGAGGGAAACACAACAGGAGAAATGAGCAAAGGCTGGAGACATGCCAGGAAATGTGAGGGTTTTTAATTGGATGACTGGTCAAATTTCACCTAACGAAAGCAGTGGCTTCTTCTGGCTGTTTAAAATTAGTCAGGCCAAGGAAGAGGAAAACACCCTGATGGAGGGATGCTGTTTTAAGCAGGGTCCAGGCAAAGCTTAACAGGTCTGTTCTATTTATCTTGTAGAAAAGTGAAACAATTTGAATAGGACAAAATGAGAGAAGCCCATGACAGAAAAATAAAGCAGTTTTAGGGTTTTTTTTAATATAAGAGGCATCCAAATCTCCAAAGTATGCAGGTGAGGGATGTGAACTCTGGTTTCCTTCTTCCATCATGCCAGTAGAAGAGCAGTGTGAGAACCCCATATTTTTTTCATTGGAATTCCACAAGTCCTTCTCTTCCTTTTTTTCCCCATTTCTAAAGTAGAAAACCATGATGTTTTAAACTCTTCCAATATTCTCAGCTTGTAAAAACTGTTTTAATTGTAGTGTTTAGTTTTACTAAATTCAAGCTGCTTTTTGGTTTGACCTTTAAAGCTATATGAGAGGTATACACATTATAAACTGTGAATTTGTTTTTGAATCAAAACAGATGAAAAATGAAAATCATCCAAGGACAGCATATGAATACAAGATAATTTGAGCCTCTTTTCCCTAGACAATATTGTGCTGAAATTGATATGTTTTGAAAAAGATTTTCATTTAAATCAAAATAGCCTTTTTTTCATCCAAAACTGTAAAGCTTTTCTGGCCATCTCTATTAGGGGCACAGCTGATTATCATCTCCCTTCTCTGGGTATGACTTTATGGAACACAGTGGAACCCACACCTGCAGCTGGGATGTGACAGGGAGCTGTGCCTTTCAGCAATGCTGGTGCAGCAAAGGGGGACAGTGGGATTGAGGAGGGGGGAAATTGTCCCAGCACCAGCAGTGTGGCTTTGTAATCTCCCTTCTTGCCCTCTGTGTCTCAGTTTTTGACTAGTTCCTATGTACCAGTAACAGTACACTGTTACTATTGTGACCTTCTGGAACTGCAGAGCTTTGTAAAGCTCTGCAAGATGTCCCCAGGAAACATGCTGCTTAACAAAGCCTTTGCGTGGCCTTTTTATTTCACCAGCAGATTTGTGCTTTGGTTCCAGAATAGCATTGTCTCAAATGAGAAAAATAGTCTGAAATTCATCATCTGCTTTCAAAGCAGAAAGAAGAAAAGAGAGAAGGAGAGGAAGATGTGCTTTTCTGATATCCACACTGCATGGAGCACAGTGCTCCACAGTCCAGCCCCAAGACTTCCCAGCATCCTGCATGGGCAGAGGGCATTAGGCAATGAATTCCTCTTCTAACATAATTGTAATTTCCTCATAGAGATACACAACCTTCGGAGATGAAAGCCCATTTCCTGGGAGCACATTAAACGTGCTGATCCTTTTTGGGGAAAGAGACAGAAGGGACATGTCCTGGGAGATAGGGAAGAGTCCAAAGCCAGTGAGATGGGAGCCTTGGTGTCAAGCAGTGTCTGAAATATCCTACTTGCATCATATTGGTTCTTTAATTGTCACCAACCACGGAGGAACTGATTGAGCCCAGCAAGGGTCCAGAAAAATAGATAATTTCTCGCAGGCATCTAAAATTCATGAACACGGTGGTGGTCCTGTCACGCCATTGCCATGTTGTTCCACGGCCCAGAGTCTCCCTCGAAGGGCAAAAATATCCGGGGTAATTTTTTTTTCCCTGAGAGTGGAATACATTTGGGTTGTTAATGCAGGGCTCACACTTCAGGCAGATCTCAGCGAAGGGCCGAGAGCTCGCCCGAACCCCGTGTCGTAAATTAACTCTTAATGTGATGAATGCATTAAAGGGCTGTAAGGCCTGAAGGATGTGCTCGGAAACCCGACGTCCTGATTAAGGCCTTGATTCATGAACGCTTTACGCACCATTTGCGCAGGTTTCCTCATTGGAATTGTTACTTGGAAAGAGCTCTTGAGTGGCTCCTTCCCAGAGAAATGAGCTCAGGAGTCGGGACACGCGGGCTCACACGTGTGCTAGCAGGCACATGCACCTGCAGGGACAAGGACAAGGAGTGGACGCGTGCAGAGACCCACAGGCACTTGTCACGCACTCCTGTCACGTGGGCGGCTGGCCCTGAGCTTTGTGGAGTGGCCCATGGTCCTGCTCCAGACTCAGAGCCAGGCACTGCTCAGCCCACAGCCCCGGTCCTGCTCAGGGATGTGTCTGTGCATGGCTGCTGCAGCTGGGCCTGGCCCAGAGACTCCCCAGCCACAGGGCTGCCTTCTCTGCTGGGCCTTGGGCACAGAGCTCCCCCGATCAGGCCTTGGGCAGCAAATCCTGCTGGGCTGGGGTAGAGTTAACTCTCTTCACGATGGATTTGCATTGGACACAGGGCAGAAAACACAGAGATGTTTTTGTTATCGCTGGGCATGACTTAAAACAGAGCCAAGGCCTTTTCTGCTTTTTGTACTGCCACGATGACGAGGAAGATGGCATTGGGGAGAGGCTGGGAGGGGACACAGCCAGGCCAGCTGAGACAAACTGACCAAAGGGGCATTCCAGACGGTATGACATCATGCTCAATGTATAAAATTGTGAGAAGAAGGAGGAAGAGGAGGATATTTGGAGTGATGGTGTAACGTGTGATGAGGCCCTGCTCTTCTTGGATGGCTGAACGCCTGCCAGCCCATGGGCAGCAGTGAATTAAGTCCTTGTTTTGCTTTGCTTGTTTGATCATTTTTGCTTTCCCTATTGAACTGTTTTTGTTTCCACCCATGAGTTTCCTGGCTTTTATCCTTCTGATTCTCCCCTTGATCCTGCTGGTGGGGGAATGAGTGAATGGCTGTGAGGGCCTTGATGCTTTGCTTGTGCCTCATCTATACAAATTTGGGGGCTTCACACTTACAAAAAGATTCAGGCATCTCATGATGCAAGAACAGCACTGGAGCCTCCCTGGCAGGATTTTATCTCTTTCTTGTCTTTTCCTGGTGGGAAAGAGAGGTGGAAGCCAGCTGCACTGGTGCAGGGGTGCTACCTGGGCTGTGGGGCACAAACAGCATGTGTCCCCAAGGGGCTGTGATCGAGGCTGTGTCTCTAAAACCAGAAGGGACAAAGCAGCCTGCCAACTCTGCTTCCTGGGCTCCTGCTTGGGAAGTCTATCCCTTGAGGAGGTAAGATGTTTAATTTCCACACTGGCTGCATGAAAGGAGCTCTATGGCATTTTCTATATCTCACAGATCTATAGAGAGGAGCAGTCAGAAAATTGCTGGAGGAAAAAAGATAATTCATATTAAACATGTCATTCCAGGGGGATCTGGATGAATCAGGTTTTAAGTGACACCCCACGCTGATCATGACAAACATCCCACATGCAAAGCAGCCTCAGGAATTGTACAGCCTTTACTTGAATATCTCACACTGGGAAACAAGGAGAGTTTGCTGAGCTCTGAGCAGTGGGGTAGTGCTGTGCTCCTTGCTGCTTCTGCCCCATGCTGTGGATTGAAGGACAGCCTCAATAACAGCCAGCCTCTTGCACCAGCCCTGCTGACACTGTCAGAGTCCACAATCTCCAGGCAGCATGTTCAGGACATGTTCTGCCTCTGTGCAAGTCCTTGCCTCCTTCGACCTGGTTTAGATTGGTGTCCTGCTAGTTTCAGTGAGGATGCTGTGGGGTGCAGTTAACAAGTGACCTTACCTAAAACCTTCATGATTACATCCTTCTCCAGCCTTCTCCTCTCCCCGCTAAAAATCCCAGATTTTTTATTGTCTCTTCCTATGGCAGAGACATAGGAAGCACTGTGGCAGGAAGAGCCTCTCTCCCATCTCCTCCACTACTTCAGTCTTCTCTGTAACTCCTCTAAATATTCCCCATCAGCTCCAAGACCAGGGCTGTCCACAATGCTCCAGTACATCCCCAAATCCACAGCAGGGATTGGACTCAGGGTCTCAGCCCCCAACTCCTGTGCCAGCTTTTTTGAACCCGGGGCATGGCAGGTGTTATCATTAGTTTGGGCAATAGGAACAGATCTAGTCTAGTCCTTCAAGTTCTGAATGATCTTGTGGTTTATACCCTAAAATCCCTAATCCACCACTACAACATGCTCCCTTGTGCTGAAGGGAAAGGAATTGGAGGAAGTTGCAGAATCTGTCCTCTGCATTTCACCCAACATGCCTGGATGTGCACAAAGCCAGAAGCTCTTTTCATCAAAATTTAGTGATGACATTTATCCTGATTTTAATTATAACGTGCTTCTGTGAGTCTGCTGTTAGCAGGATAGAATAATGTCCTGTTCAATCCAAGCAGTCTGCTTGATCCCAGAGATGTTTAATCAGGCAGCAGCAACTGTACCTGAAACCATCACATTAGCTATATACCAACATCCCTCCTCTCAAGATGCTGCAATAATAAGTCCCTGTTCAACAGGAGGAGAGTTTTATTTGAAGGGCATAAGGAAAATGATGGATTTTTCTGGGTTTAATCTCAGTACTTTTTGTTATCATCATCTGCTTCAGTCTCACAGGCAGTGTGTGCTCCAGAGCCCTGGCACAGCAAAGGGGCAATGGTAGTGGCTCCTGTGCTGCACCCACTGCAGTCATGTCTGACCCCAAGTACCAACAAGTGAAAATGAAGAGGAAAAGCCAGCCAAAGGATAGGGGAGAAAAAAAGTGATTGCTCATTTATGACATTAAGGAGTGTCTAATTTTCAAATGTTCTCTCAGAAATTTGCTCAGCAGGCAAATACAGGGATGGAGCAGCCAGGAGTGGGGAATTGGCTGTGTCTAGGCTGTAATTCCATGTGCCAGGAAGGATAACCACACAGCCCTGCTATTCCTTTGCACCTTATCAGGTCTGCCCAAGCCAGCTCCCGTTTGGGGTGCAGAGTGTCTGAGCAGCCAAGAGATCAGGACTGAGCCAGCAGAGGGGTTTGCCTGGACAAGGAATGATCCCCACATCTTTGTCCTGTGCAGCCAGGGCTCGAGGTCCCTGCCTTGCTCTTCTCTGCCCAAGCAGCTCGGAGTAAAGCTGAAAAAATAAGAACCCGAGCAATGGCAAAATGAAAAAGACAAATTAGTTTCCCAACATTGTTTGTAATAACAACAATAAATTTATTTTTTTTAATTAGCCTGGCAATTTTTAAGTAAACCTCAGAACTTTGAAGATGGAGGATTATGTTCACTTTGAGAAGGTACAAGGTGATCAGGCCATACTGGAGGGCTTGTCCTGAGAGCTTGTTTACAAAGCTACTTTTTTCCATCTTTTTTCTTTTTTTTTTTCCGGCAGCATAAAGCAGTTTAATCACTGTTTGCCGAGGAACAGCCACAGGAAGCTCTGCTCCCAAGAGCAACAACCAGAGACATTCAATTTTGAAGCTGCCAGTCAACAAAAGGGCATGAAGTTATTAGCTCTGAAGGCTCCATTACCTGTCGGTTCAGACCCCAGATACCATCTTTCATAGATTTTTCTGGGGATTCCCATTTTGATTACAGCTAGAGGCCAGATTACTGCTAGGCAGTTTCCAAAATGTCTCTAGAGGGGTAGTAAACACAATTTAATGTTCAGAGTTAGTGCATTTTGATAAAAACAAGCATATTAACAAAGTAAATGTGCACAAGGATGTTTCCTTCCAGATATGTGAGTGTTTTTAGGACAAGCAGATGAAATGCATAATGATGGGAAATTTTGTGGGCAGATGGGGCTGTTTTGTTTCCTGTGTCCCCTGTGGTCCCCAGACACCCTCCAGAGCATCCCTTGCTCAGTCAGGGGATTCTCCTCAATTCCCAGGGAAGGTTGATGCCAGAAGTGCCCTTCAGCAGAGGATGGGTCTGCAGGGGCAGGATGAGTTACAACTCATAGGAACAGCAGGAAAAGTCTGATTTGAGCATTGAGGAGAAAATAAATGAGGGTTTGCTGCTTCATCCCTGCTTCTGCCAGGACTATTTCAGATTTTTCAGCAGAACTGCAGGAGGATTTATCTCTCAAAGAATTACTTTGAACACCTTTTAAAAATGCAGGCAGAGGCCACAAAATGATGGTGTCAGACAGACAGTAGTCAGCAGATAACGGGGTGAGGAGTGAGAGAGGGGTCAGTCCCTGTCCATCTGCCTGTCTGCCTGTAAAAGTAAGTGGATTAAATCATGAAAGTGAGCAAAATCCCCTGGAGGGGTAAATAAGGTTTAAACTGAACAGCTTCAGTACACCCTCCAGTCTCAGTGGTTAACAGACTGGGGGACCTTTTTAGTACATTCCTCTTGGAGTATTTCCCATTACTTTTATCTTGAATAATCACACATTCCCTGGTCCCCAACCCTTCCCTTCACAGCACAGCATTAATAAGAGTTTCTGAGCTGCAGAAGCTGCTCAAAGCACAGCCTTCCAGCTGAAGCACAAGGCTATCATTTTACAATTTGCCTGTGGGTAATGGAGTAAGTAGAATGGAGTTCAGATAGTCACAATTTAAAAGGAAAAATATCTGTATTTATGGGCAGAAAGGAACGTGATCACAGCTACCCTCTGCTGTGAATCTCTGCATATCAGAGCCGGGTGATGCTGAGCAGCTGGATGCAAAGATGCTGTAGTTAACAAGTGGTGGTGGCATCTGGACAAGATCAGAGAGGAGGGTGAGGATCACAGGGAATTGTAGAAGCACCAAGGCAGTCTCGCCCACACTGGAGGCAGCTCGCTGCCTCTCAGGACTTCAAACAGGATAAATTCACAGGGGGTCCTTCCTTTGCTTTGCATGCAGCAGAGAAGGAGAAACAATGTCTCCAGGGAGCAATTTGGAGATGGCACCAACCCTGAAGTCCTCCTCATGCTCTGACAGACCCCTTTCCAGTGCCCATGGAGTAATTAGGGGAACAGACAGCTAGAACAGCCAGACAAGGACAAGGCAGCATCTGGGTACAGAACAGCCTGAAACCACCACCGTGAAACTCGGCACTGGAACTGGCTGCTCCCCTCTGGCCCCCATGCTCTGGGCAAAGTCTCACAAAAGCCTCCTTCAGGACCTAGGAGGAACCTCTGACAGCACCACCAAGCATTACAAAGCATCTGAGAGCTGTAATCTAGCCTTGCTGACACATTAGGCAGAGCTGCTATCCAATTTATCTCTACTAATCCGCTCTTATACAGGTCTGTAAGATAGAAATCTCCAAAATGAAGGGAGAGCTGCCAGAAAGCTTTTGAATTGACTGTGGGTTGTTCAACTGTTTTAGCACACTATCATCCTAAATTGCCTGCTGCTCAGGCTGCCCTAATGGCCCTTCTGTACCAGGCAGAATTGGAGGCTGCATTCTCCTGTGCTTATGAGAAACCAGGACATTACGTGAAGGGGGAATAAAACATCTCCAAGATCAGTTGTTAGCACCAGGAATGTTTTATTTGTTGGTCCACGGGAGAAACTTTGGAAGAGCAGTAAGAATACCCCAGGGACTGAGCAGTCAGACACACAGTCATAGCCAAAGGCCAGGAGCAAGCCCTGGATCATGAATTCATGGAGCTGATAAAACGCTGCTGGCAGCAGAAGGAGGCTCATTTAATGGGGTTTGGCCATGGTTTGGAAGGATCTGTCCCAGCATAGCCTTTAACTGCCATTCAGGGGCTGGGTTTTGTGAATAATTTGTTTTTATGTTTTCCAGTTCAGAGAAGAAGACATTGCCCACACCTGCATGGGGTCCCTCCAATGGCCCTGCCATAGTCAGAGCTCACAAAAAACACCCTGAGCATTGACTTTATCAGAGAGCAACATTGCTAAGACCTGGGTATGTAGTAGCTTTCAGGAACCTCCCTCAAACCAGTTTCTTGGAAACTTTTTTATTAGGAGACAAGTTGGAGCCTGGCTTCTGGAAGCCTGTTTGCAGGCAGTGATATAAACAAAGCTGTTGAGTCAGAGAACTGCTGCCTTGAGGAAGGGTTTTTCTCTGAAACTGGCAAAAATGAACTGCAAAAACTGTTGTTTTGAAATACATCTGTGATGAAGGAGGAAGTGAGGAAGGGAAAACCATGCAGGCCCCTCTTGCACAGGGAGTAACAGGTCTTCACTCAGGCTGAGTGGGGGGCACTGTGGGTCTGCTTGGAGCAGGGTCAGAATGACTCTGAACCCTTCTGCAGAGGACCAGCCTCTCACTCTTCCATCTCTGTCTGTTCCAGACAGCCCCAGGCACAGTTTTGGGGCAAGCATGGCATTTCCAGCATGTTCCTTATGCAGAATGGGTACAGCTACACAGAGGGTACAAGGGAGCTGCCAGACACTTACAGGCATTAGAGACAAAGCTCCAGAGAGAGCTCAGAAAGGAATGAAAGCACCCTGGACCCAAGATGCTCAAGAGAGGCAAATCACTGTGGCAGGAAGAGCATGTCCTCCAAGTCTCATTCTGCCTGTGTGGTTGTGACTCTCTTCACTGTTCAGCTTGGCCAGACCATGCAGAAGGTTAAAGGCATTGTGTCACAGCTGTGGGTGGGAAGGGGTGATCTCCCGAGCAGGGAGAACACAAATCTGTGTTGCACCCCATCGCCTGATGTGCTGGGCTACAAAGGCATCCCACATCCTGATTGTGAGTTGCCAGGTTTTTGTTTCCTGCAGCCCTCAGCCTTCCTCTAATTCTTGTCTTAGTTAAGCCAGAGCACATTTTAACAGGAAGACAAATGGGAAAGCTGCAGTAGCTGCAAGGAGCGAACCAATGCCCTCGTATATCTCCTTGAGATCCCTCCTTCTGTCGGAGGGAACAACCTTATTCACAACTCCCTGACTTACACAGATCAATAATTCTCAAACCTCTGGTGCTTGGTCAAAACATGGGGCCTGGGGACAGCAGCAGAGACATCTCGAGCTCACAGAATATTTCATGAAGCTGGGACCACAGGGGGATGGTGCCTCTTGCTGCAGGGATCGCCACGGAGCACCCAGCCCCGTGTGCTGCTGCACTGAACTGATGAATTATGAGCATTATGTTATTTCAGAGGCTGTTGTAGTGAAGAGGAAACAAGAGTGTCACATTAGCAGCAAAGGCGGGTCATCAGTGTAATAATTGAGTACAAGATCTATCCAGTGGGGGGGTAATAGAATAACAAGCAATCAACAGCAATACAGGAAGAATAAATTAAGCAGCGTGTGTCTGCTTTCATCCAGGCACAATTAATGTCATTAGTCCTGAGAGATCATCTGGCTTTTCTGCAGAGAACTTGTGAGACAGGTAACTGTGCCTGCACCCACAATGCAGCTCCAGATCCTGGTCAGCCCCTGGGGCAATGGGTGCAACAGGGACATGGCTGCATCCCCCCTGGGTGTGCCTTCCCTCTGAATGTTCCCCTGCCCACCTGAGCACAGCAACCCAGCAGAATTTGGCTGAACCACTCAGGGCAGCAGTTCCCAGGGGGTTCTGTGACCTTCAGGCCAACAGAGCTATGAATGTCCATCAGCTGGTAAAGGCTGTCAACAAGACCAGTAAAGCTATGGCAAAAAGCTCTGGGTCAGATACCAAACCCCAAGGTATCCAGAGCTCTGAATTTTATCCCCAGCTTGAAAGCAAATCTATTGTTCATAGGGTGAAACAACCTGTTTACAGCCTCTTTGCTCCCAGCCAAACAGTCAAATTGCCTCTTGCCTGCAAGTTATATTTGTCACCTTATAAATTAATCACTTTCAGCCTGTTCCTCAGCTAAAGCTGTTAATATCTGGAGAGTCTAGGACAGTTTAATCTAGAGTAAACAACTCTGCAGGAGCTCTTCTTATTTCTGCCTTGGCTTTCTTTTTTACCTCTAGCAGTGAAAAAAAAAAAAAAATTGGTAGTATTAATACTTTCCTGATGTTTCCTCTCAGGAGCAAAACTTCAAAGTGATTTCACAGTCTAGCTCACTCCTGAAAAGAAATAAATCACGAAGTCAAAGAGGCTGGTGGTGGAGTGGTGGCAGGGATTGTTAAAAAAGCTGTTTCCAGCCTTCTCATTCCTACCTCACTGATTAATGCAACAAAGGAGGAAAAAGGCTGCAAACCAGCACATACAGCACATGGGCACAAGGGACAGAGGGACAACAGACAACAGAGGGACTTCTGACAGCAACACAAATCATCTCTCCCCCCCACAAAATAAGGAAAGAGAACCTGGTTTTTTAAATTATTTCAATCTCTAACAAAGAAAGGTGCTTTGAACAAAGTGGCTCAATAAATATTTGCACCACATGACTAGGAAAAAAGAGACTGGTTTAACGAGGCTGCAATTTGGACAGTGGGATGTAGGATGCATCTGGTGGATGTGGAAGCAGCCCCCCTTTGGTCACAGGTGATCTTGTAAGTGGGATGCTCTGCGAAAGACCAAAGGTTGCCTTTTGTTGTGAGCCAGAACCGCCAAAGGGGTGGGCTGTGAGAAAGCTTTGTGATAAGAGCTCAACTAATGGGTTGAGCAATAGCAGGGCTGAGGCAGAGGCTGCACTGATTAGTGTACTGCCAGTGCTGAGGCCTCCCACACAGACAGCTCT